>NC_141234.1:5920000-6435000 GCF_054856515.1 Filicampus tigris | reverse complement strand
CTTTTCGAAGAAAGATATGCCAAATGAAAAAAGGAACCACGGGTTTTCTTCATTCTGTTAGCGTGTTCGATATAGGTACGTTCCTAGTTTTTATTAGTAAAAAAACGGAAATGATTCGACTGTGTCAGACGCAGCCTCATGCTAGCTAATATGGCTAACTGCGCCGCTATGTGCCACTGCTAACTTTTAATTGCAACAATTTCCTATGAATTCCACGTTTCGAACAGAAACGCACTTTGCCTTCACCATACGGTGTCCGTTGGGATAATAAGTTAATCGAATCATAGTTCACTAATTGTTAGCGTTAAAACTCGTAGCATCCTTAACACAAGGATCAGGTCATTCATTAGCCTCAAGTGTGTTTTTAGTACTGCGAAATGCTTTGCTTTGCTTTGTAGCTGTATTAAATGTTAGCGCAGGGAAATATCTCCTCACAAAATGGTCCTGAAATATACCATACAATCAATCAGTTAATGATGAGGCTTCATTACAAAATATGCATTTTGGGTTCATTGAAGACTGTTTACAGGTTTGTGCGTGAATAGTTGTTTGAGTTGGTATATCCTGTCAACTAAAGTCGGCGCGGACTATCCCTTACAATCATAAATCTACCCTTTTATGGTAAGATTTTAATGTTTAAACATGACTGTTGCCAGACGCTGTGGGCAGCCTGCCGCCATGTATGCTGTGCACAGGCAGGCCCACACGCCCACCGCCGTGGAGTTCTCGGTCTACTGCAACTTCATTTCCAGCAAGGAGAAGAATCTCGTCGTCGCGGGAACATCGCAACTTTTTGTGTACAGGATTATCCACGATGTCGAGGTATTTGTGCTGTGCTGTTTCGTCAGGTTTGTCAAACCTAAACGGGAGCATTCCCCTGTGATGTTATTTGTTTTTGTTTCAGAGTACGTCAAAGTCTGACAAGCCCTCAGGTATGTCCGGATACCATTTTTGAAGTCTTATTGTAATTTGATTTAATGTGATATGAATTTACCTCATTAGATGCCAAAGCTCGCAAGGAGAAGTTGGAACAGGTGGCCTGCTTTTCGCTCTTTGGCAACATCATGTCCATGGCCAGCGTGCAGCTTATAGGTTCCAGCAGGGATGCATTGCTCCTCAGTTTTAAAGATGCCAAGGTTCAAGCAGTGTACAGCGCAAAGTCATGTTTAAAAAAAAAAAAAAAAAGAATTTTCAAAAATGTTTGTGTTCTCTTACCAGTTATCTGTCGTGGAGTATGACCCAGGGACACATGACCTGAAGACCTTGTCTTTGCACTATTTTGAGGAGCCGGAGCTCAGAGTATGTGTATTTCCATATTCACCAATTCATTTACCATTCCTCCATTATTCGCTGGCAAACAGTATAATTAACAGTATTGCTTTTGTGACATGTGGAGAAGACAAAAATAGTACTTTGCCTCCATCTTGTGCCATATACTGGGTTAGGTTAGTTTCATCTGCAAATAAGGGCAGGAAGTGTTACTAAATAAAACCAAATACACCTCCTCCTTTTTCAAATTTCAGGATGGCTTCGTACAGAACGTCCATGTTCCCATTGTCCGTGTGGATCCGGAGAATCGCTGCGCCGTGATGCTCATCTATGGCACCAAACTGGTGGTGCTTCCCTTCCGGAAGGACACGCTGACTGACGAACAGGAGGGTGGAGTGGGGGATGGGTGAGCACGCCTTGCAGCCAATTAATTGTCGTGTCCTCGGGTGTCTTTAAAGAAGTCATGTTCTGTTTTCTGAGTGATTTAAAACACTCAGGTGACCTAATAACTGTGGGAAGCAGTGCGCTGTGTTCGGTTGAGGAAAGGCTGATATTCAATGTTTACAGATGTTGAATATTATAAGGTCTCAGTACTTCCTGTCCATGTTGCCTGCAGACCCAAATCCAGCTTCCTCCCAAGTTACATCATAGACGTTCGGGAGCTGGACGAAAAGCTGCTCAACATCATTGACATGAAGTTCCTCCACGGCTACTACGAGCCTACCTTGCTCATTCTTTTTGAGCCCAACCAAACCTGGCCCGGGTTAGTCACACCACCACATTGACTATAATAGCAGTAATATTTGATAGGTACACTTCTAAATTCAGCTGTGTTTATCCAGGCGTGTAGCCGTGCGTCAGGACACGTGCAGCATTGTCGCCATCTCTCTCAACATCATGCAGAAGGTCCACCCGGTCATCTGGTCCCTCATCAATCTGCCGTTTGATTGCACGCAGGTCATGGCGGTCCCCAAGCCCATCGGTGAGTTCGGGCTATGTCCTGCCCTGTTTATACTTCTTTGTACAATAACATGGTCCTGTTTTTTTGTCAATTCTAATCACTCTATTTGCCTGTAGGTGGCGTGGTGGTTTTTGCAGTGAATTCACTGCTATATCTGAACCAGAGTGTTCCACCGTATGGAGTTTCCCTTAATTCCCAGACAAATGGGACCACTGCGTTTCCTCTTCGTAAGTTTTAATTAAACACTCCGAGCACCCCTAAAAGTCTTTTACAGTATCACGCTCGATAGACTTTATTTTGTTTTTTAGGCATACAAGAGGAGGTCAAGATCACTCTGGACTGCTCCCAGTCTGACTTTATTGCCTATGACAAAATGGTTATCTCTTTGAAAGGAGGAGAAATGTGAGTCACTCTGATTACATTCCGAAATAGACACAAGTTTGTATCGTAACACTAGGTCTTTTCTAAGATCACTCCCCTTTCATTAACAAGTTGCTAAGCTATTGCATTGTATCTCATTAAGATCGCCACGTTTACTTAATATGGTGGCCTGTACATATATACTAATTTGAGAAAAACACTGGGAGCCTCTTTACTCGTTGCAGTTATGTGTTGACACTCATCACTGACGGTATGAGGAGTGTGCGAGACTTCCATTTTGACAAAGCAGCTGCCAGCGTTTTGACAACTTGTGTAAGTACTACATGTAGTAGATCGAAAGCAGTACCTTAGTTTAATCTATCAAATTAAAATTCCCCATTGAAATGAGTTACACTTCTCTTCATCTGTTTTCTGTTCATGTTTGGCTGATCCAGTTTATATGTTGATAACAATGCTTTCTTGCTACCCCCTGCAGATGGTCACCATGGAGCACGGCTATCTCTTCCTTGGCTCCCGCCTGGGCAACTCATTGCTGCTCAAGTACACAGAGAAACTGCAGGAGGCGCCGCCAGATGAGGTCAAAGAACAGCAAGAGAAAGAAAAAGAGAAGGTGAACTTGTTTGTGTGCGGCACGCACATCCATACTGTATAAACAATACTCTTGAATGTTTGTTTACCTAACAATAAAATTCCAGGAGGAGCCACCAAGCAAAAAGAAGAGAGTAGAGTCCTCCACCAACTGGACAGGTATGTTTCAAACTGTGTTTAGAAATGTGCTCACTGAAATATGTGTTTCATTCCTGTGCTTGTGGTTTTTACAGATGAGGTTGACGAGATTGAAGTGTATGGAAGCGAGGCTCAGTCAGGCACGCAGCTAGCCACATACTCCTTTGAGGTAAAAGAAATAAGAACATAGCATGTTGGAACCTCTGTGGTGCTGAGACTTACAATTTGACGGTTCAACCTCAAGGTTTTTATGCTTCATTTTTAGCTTCCACAGCATGATGCATCTGTGCAGATTTGAAAAGTCTTGAATACTTTGTCTTTGCAGGTGTGCGATAGCATATTGAACATTGGGCCATGCGCTAATGCCTCCATGGGTGAACCTGCATTCCTATCAGAAGAGGTAGAGACGTTTGAAATGAAACTTTGTCATGCCTGTACGTGCCTTTCACCAAAACGCTCTTTCGACTCGTAGTTTCAGGCCAACACGGAGCCTGACCTCGAAGTGGTGGTGTGCTCCGGCTTCGGGAAGAACGGGGCGCTGTCGGTTCTTCAGGTGAACAGATTATTCCTGATCCCCTTGTGTGGGTGTGTGTGTGTGTGTGTGTGTGGTGTGTGTGTGGTGTGTGTGTGGTGTGTGTGTGTGTGTGTGTGTGCGTGTGTGGGCGTGTGTGTGCGTGTGCGTGTGTGTGTGTATGTGTGTGTGTGTGTGTGTGGAGATGCATGCTTAAGATATTTGCACCGTTCTAAAGACCTGTGGTTGCAAGGCCTATCTATCACAGGTCATCTGATGGTGCTACAGTGAATTCTGGATTTACCAGGGCCGCCTCAGAGCTCGACGGAGTGGCCTTTAAACAACCAGTGACATTTCTTGCACGTTTAAGGATTCGTGTGCATGTCTGTTAAATTTGTGCTTGTGAACATAACCTCCCCATTTGTTCCTGCTGTGTTGTTAGAGGAGCATTAGACCCCAAGTTGTCACCACGTTCGAGTTGCCGGGTTGCCACGACATGTGGACAGTCATCTCAAGTGAAGTGAAGGAAAAAGTACTGTTTGGTTTAACCCAATGCAGGTTTCAAATCAAATTTTCTGTGTCCTTTTTTATACAAGTTTGTTGTCATTCCAGGCAGGAAAAAGTGACGAGTCAGATGACGGGGGTGAGAAGGAAGTGGCTGAGGGTAAGGAAGAGGGCGAAAAGGAAAAAGAGGAGGGGAAAAAGGAAGACGAGCAAAAGAAAGAGCCGCCTCTGGAGGATGACACTAAAAAGCACGGGTTTCTCATCTTGAGCCGAGAGGATTCAACCATGGTTGGGATCGCATTTTTCTACTCAATGGATGGGGTTTTCTGTTATTTGGAATCTAATCCGACCACCTCTGTGTGTCTCTGTAGATCCTGCAAACAGGCCAGGAGATCATGGAGCTGGACACCAGTGGCTTTGCCACACAGGGAACCACCGTGTTTGCGGGGAACATCGGCGACAACAAGTACATCATCCAGGTCTCCCCAATGGGCATTAGGCTGCTGGAAGGAGGTAAAAAGAAAACAACTAATAATAGTCAACCCCACCCCAAAAAAAACCCAAAATACAATCACAATATATATATTTTTTTTTTTCTTCCAGTGACTCAACTGCACTTCATCCCAGTGGACCTGGGCACTCCCATAGTGCACTGCTCCGTGGCGGACCCCTATGTGGTCATCATGACCGCCGACGGCGTGGTCACCATGTTTGTGCTGAAGACCGACTCGTACATGGGGAAGACGCAGCGACTCTCTCTGCGGAAACCACAAATCTCCACCGTGAGTGACACAGAGTTCATTTATACATTACAGATGCAGCATGCAGGTTTTGACAAAATTCATATATATATTTTATTTTTAACTTGAGCACACATTTTCACATTATCAAGAAAAAGCAATTTTATTTCTGTAAACTCTCTGGCACTTTCCACAATGGACCACCACAATATTAAACATAGTTGAATTAATAGGACAGTGTCAAACTAAACACAGCAAGCCATGTAAAGGCTTAAAGGCTATACAACATTATTGGTGTAGTAGGATGTCATTATATCTAATGAAGAGTCTATTGAGGTTTCCCAAATTCAAATTGTCTCCCCTCAAGCAATCTCGTGTGATCGCGCTTTGCGCCTACCGAGACGTAAGCGGAATGTTCACCACGGAGAACAGAGTGAGCTGTCCCGTCGCGGAAGATACAAACATGGGGAGTGTGTCGGAAGTGGAGACAGTCATCCAGGACCTCAGGTGAGAGTTCATATAATAATAGTTTGGGATTTAGTTTATATTTTGTTTTTCAAATTTAAAGGCAAGTTTTAGTTTTTATGAGTTTTTCAAAAATGCTTCATTTTAGTTGAGTTTTCTTTTTTAAACTATTAGTTTTAGTTCTTTCAATAATGAAGTTTTCGTCGTCCTTAAGTATTGTGTCATCAAGTAAAGTAAACTATAATTCCCTTTAACCCTAACCCAAAAGCTCATGTATGATAATTTACAAAGATGAAAATTGACATTTTCTCAATGATTATAGTTTTATTTAGTTTTACTAACATAAAATGTAGTTTCAGTTAATTTTCCTTTTCTTAAAATCTGATTTTTATTTTTATTTTAGTTAAGTATAATAACATTGGTTCACACTTATTTTCTTCATTTAAAATTTGTTTTTACATTTTTTGTTTTTCTTGTTTACGCAGTAACGCAGTAGACGATGAAGAGGAAATGCTGTATGGCGACTCAAGTACCAGCGCCGCCCCCCAGAAGGAGGAAACAAATCGCCCTTCGGGACAAGTGGGGCCATCTGGAAGTGAGGGGATCCCGGTCAAAGCTGAGCCCACCCACTGGTGTATGATCGTTCGAGAAAACGGTGTCATGGAGGTACTCACCTTACACATGACCTCCTCACCATGGCTTAAATTGTTTAATATATCAACTTATTTCTTTGTTGAAAGATTTACCAGCTCCCAGACTGGAGATTGGTCTTCCTGGTGAAGAACTTCCCTGTAGGTCAGAGGGTGCTGGTGGACAGCTCATCTGGCCAATCAGCAGCACAGGGAGAAGGGAAGAAGGAGGAAGTGACACGTCAGGGAGACATGCCATTGGTCAGGGAGGTGACTTTGGTTTCGCTGGGCAACAATCGTAGCCGGCCATACTTACTGGTGAGAGACATTCCCAAAGATGCTTCTTATTGATTTGCTCAAGATCTCGTCTGCATTATTTCATATTCTTGTATCCAAGGTCCACGTGGAACAGGAGCTTCTCATCTATGAAGCCTTCCCTTACGATCAGCAGCAACCCCAAAATAACCTCAAAGCGCGCTTCAAAAAGGTAAGATGGATCCAAGTGGAATACAGTAGTCCCACTTCTGGAGAATATTGATCTTGTGTCGTAAATTTTCCCCTGCATTAGGTTCCCCACAACATAAACTTCCGAGAGAAGAAGTCCAAATTTAAGAGAGATAAGAAGCCAGAAGGAGGCATCAGCGATGAAACTATGGTCAAAAGTCGTATTGCGAGGTTTAGGTACTTTGAGGACATCTCTGGATACTCAGGGGTAAAAAAAAAAAACTTACATTTTCATAAACACATTTAGATTTACATTCACACTTAGATTTAGTCATTTACATTTGTTCGCTCCTGTCAGGTCTTCATTTGCGGACCCTCCCCTCACTGGATGCTAGTCACCTCTCGAGGCGCATTGAGACTTCACCCCATGTCCATCGATGGCGCCATTGAGTCCTTCTCCCCCTTCCACAACATCAACTGCCCCAAAGGTTTCCTTTACTTCAACAAGCAGGTAAGCATGAGACTGACTGACAATATTACTTGCAAACGGCACAAATTCAGTGCATGTTTTTATGCGGGCCTGCAGGGGGAGCTAAGGATCAGCGTCCTGCCTACCTACTTGTCCTATGACGCCCCGTGGCCAGTGAGAAAAATCCCGCTGAGGTGCACCGTCCACTATGTCTCCTACCATGTGGAAACCAAGGTAAGACTCCTCCTCTTCGGCCCCAACAAGAGTTTGGAAATGTCTCTGTTTGTGACATCCTTTCCTTACACTCCCCTTTAGGTGTATGCGGTCTGCACCAGCGTGAAAGAGCCTTGTACGCGCATCCCCAAGATGACCGGGGAGGAGAAGGAGTTTGAAACCATCGAACGAGGTTCATATATAAAACCAAATCTTCTAATCCCACTATATACAGGTCACAATATTAGGTAGACCGTCCTTTATTACAGAGCAGCTGGCGCTGGGATTTGGTGGCGCTTTTATGGCTTGTGAAGCCTGCTCAGTGCATCTGGGCTATAATGAACAATGAAAATAAAGCGATTCTGATTCTGACGCAGGTGCTTTCCCAAAGATTACTCCTTGACATCAGTTTTGACACTGGGTGTTAAAGTGTACCTGATGTAGTGGCCAGTGGTTATATTCATTTCCACTGTGCTGCATAAACTCCACACCGTCTATGCTTCAAGTGTCGCCCGTTGTCAATTTGCAGACGAGCGCTACATCAACCCTCAGCAGGAGAGGTTTTCCATCCAGCTCATCTCTCCGGTCAGCTGGGAGACCATTCCCAACACACGGTAAGGATGGACAAAATCAAAGGGAAGCTTGAGAAAAATCTGCAAACGGACTACAGCCAGGCTTATCCTGTCATGCTGTTTTTCGGTGCTTAATCTGAACGGCACAGATTAGTCTCACATGGCTCCTTTTGTTTATTTTACTCAGTAACCCATTAAATGACTCGCATTTCTTTCTACATATATGATACTTGAAAAGCTGTTGTAAAGACAAGTTAAACTCTGGAGTACATTAATAAAACGTCACTCCTCGGAGCCTTCAAAAAGGGTAATGGCCGCTGGCAGAATGAGCTGTGTTTATCCTTTTTTCTTGTACATCCGTTGACTAGTGTCTTTCTGCTCTCAAGGGTCGACCTGGAGGAGTGGGAGCACGTGACCTGCATGAAGACGGTGGCACTGAGGAGTCAAGAGACTGTGTCAGGCCTGAAGGGCTACATCGCCGCCGGGACATGTGTCATGCAGGGGGAGGAGGTCACCTGCAGGGGGAGAGTGAGCAACAAAAACACAACAAAAAGAGTTTTTCTCTGTTTCTTTGGGAAATTATTTTTATATATTTGTATTTTTCAAGATTTTAATCCTGGATGTGATTGAAGTGGTGCCTGAGCCTGGTCAACCCCTCACAAAGAACAAGTTTAAAATGCTCTATGAGAAGGAGCAGAAAGGACCTGTGACAGCACTGTGTCACTGTAACGGATATTTGGTGTCAGCCATCGGACAGAAGGTCTCTCCTTGAGTTGAGAGTTTTACATCTCCCGCACTTTATGTCGATTGTGTAAAACCAATACATGGAGTGTCGCGTTCCTGCAGATCTTCCTGTGGGTCCTGAAGGACAACGACCTAACTGGCATGGCCTTCATCGACACGCAGCTTTACATCCACCAGATGTTCAGCATTAAGAATTTCATCCTGGCTGCCGACCTGATGAAGAGCATCTCGCTGCTGCGCTACCAGGAGATGAGCAAGACGCTGTCGCTCGTCAGCAGGGTGAGACAAATGCAGAATCATAGAAAAAAAAAAAAAAACTCTTATCACTGTCCAATTACATCCGGACTGATGGTCCGTATGTTATTGCAATGTTTACACACTTTTTTTTTTTAATTTTGTAATAGTCCAGCAGCAAATATTGCCATCTTCCATGTTACTTTCTGTTTTGTCGAGGAAGATCATTCCGTGATATGTTGCACTGCTTGGTGGCATTGAGGTATTTTGGTCTTGTTTTGAGAACAGGATGCAAAGCCCTTGGAGGTGTACAGCATTGAGTTCATGGTGGATAACAACCAGCTTGGATTCCTGGGTAAATATAGGGATGCACTGGTAGGAGAAATTGACAGCTTGATTACATTTTCACCATTATTTCCTTCCAGTGTCGGATCGTGACAAGAACCTCTTTGTTTACATGTATTTACCTGAAGGTAAGTCGCATTATAGAGGTTGCGCAATGCCATACATAAAGCACCCTTTGATAAAACTCGTTTCTGCAGCTAAGGAGAGCTTTGGTGGAATGCGTTTGCTGAGGCGAGCCGACTTCAATGTGGGCGCCCACGTCAACACGTTCTGGCGCATGCCATGCAGAGGGGCAATGGACACCAGCAGCAAAAAGGCTCTGACGTGGGATAACAAGCACATCACGTGGTTTGGTAGGCAATCCCATGTTTTTTTGACAAGCCATGCGCAGGTGTGCTTAACGCTTGCCTGTTTCCGTAGCGACACTGGACGGAGGCATCGGGATGCTGCTCCCCATGCAGGAGAAGACGTACCGCCGACTTCTCATGTTGCAGAACGCGCTCAACACCTTGTTGCCTCATCACGCTGGTCTAAACCCGAAAGCTTTCAGGTTCCATTCAGGCCACGGTCCCATGTTTATTTCTGAGAAGGCAGGTGATTCACTTACTGATTTTTTTTTTTTTCTTCACACCCCATCCTGCAGGATGATGCACTATGAACGACGAGGCCTGCAGAACGCCGTACGAAACATCCTGGATGGAGAACTCCTCAACAAGTTCTTATATCTTAGCATGATGGAGCGCAGTGAGCTGGCGAAAAAGATTGGTACCACTCCAGACATTGTAAGGAACACATTCCATTCCATACTACCAATATGTACAAAAAAAAAAGTCATTTGATTCCCCTTTGGTTTCTTTTCAGATTTTGGATGACCTTCTGGAAATCGACAGAGTAACAGCTCATTTCTAACAGCCACATTCCAACGTTTTATCCACCGCATGACCTTTAATATCCAGTGGAGAAAGTCTTTGAGCTCAATTTTGATTGTTTTTCTAGATACTCCAGATTAATTTTTGTTAAAAAAATGTCAGTAAAAGTCTTGGAAAAAAATTTGTTCTATTTACATTTCTTCACCAGCAAAATCATGACAATGGGTGGAAAAAAGGAGGTAGGATCATTTATTCTTAAACATTTTGGTTGTTGCTTTAACCTTGAAAGTAAGAATTTCCTCAAGAGAAAATGGACCTTAATTACAAACATAAAAATCTCCTCGGCACAAATTAAATTACAAAGTGACACAATCCAGCAGCATTTGAATTCATAAATCAATCATGTAGGGATTCTTAACTTTAAATACCACACATTATCTAACATGCATATCATAATAGAACCTTAAAAATATTGTTTATATATTTAAAATTTGATAAATAAAACCATTACAATAGGCTTTTCAAATAATCCAAAAGACTTGCTTTAAGAAGTGGAAAGCAGCGTCGTCAGCGTAAGAGGACATTAGCACCTGCAGCACATTACAGCCCTCTCACTCTTCCCGCAGTTCATTGTGATTGGGAAGCCGAGCCAGACAAACTTGCTGGAGTGACTTCGAGGTGAAAAGTCCCATGTGGTCAGGCTGCGTAGCTTTTTGCGGAGAAGGTCCCCGCCGTGACGTTGGAGAGCCGACCACTATCTCAGGTACTCGTACATTTCAGAATCCAGAGAGATGAGACCCAAGTAGCTCAGCAGGTCTACCAGGGAGCGTGTCATGCTCATCAACGCCATCTCCGATCTGAAACAGAGGACTCGTGAGTGGCACGGGTTGCCTAAAAAAAAAAAGTGATGTAAGCTAACCTTAAAGAGAGCTCAAACTTGAGGCCCTCCCATCTGGTCCACAACCAGCGGACAATCCAGAATCTGTGCAGCATACTGGTCCTCTCTGCCTGGATCTTCCCCCAACATCGCACCGCACTGACAGGCAAACATCAACATTATAACACTTTTAATATTAATCTAATAATTCAAAGTTTATATACATCCACAAATCTTGATTAGCTCCACTAGAATAATATAATGAAATGGAAAAATGGCTTGTTAGCACATTCCGGTATCGACCTCTTGGCCATGACGAAGTAGCGGTCGACGGGCGCGCCCAGGGTGATGTTGATGCTGCGGACGGTGTTGATGTTGCGGAAGACGAGCAGCATGGGCCGAGGCATGGCCTTGAGCACTTGCATGATGCTGTTGAAGCGGTGGATGGCCATTTGGCGCATGTAGGCCGTCTCCTCTTGACTCAGGATGTTGGAGAGACGCAACTCGCGCATGTTGATGGGCCGTTGCAGCAACATCTCGCAGAAGAGGAAGTACTCTGCACAAGTGAGATTATGCCTTAGATTTTGATTTGGAGAGATGGTTTGCCGACTTCAACCTCACCTTTAACCCCTAAGGCATTTGAGTACATTTCCATGGCTGCCTCGTCTCGCAGGACTATTGACCTCCATAGCTTACACAGCGCCAGTCGGTCACTAAAAGGTGAGGAGAAATACTACGTGCGCAGCACAAATGGACAGATTTATTTTAAATCTTTTGAACAATGTGACTTACTGTTGGCTAAGGTGTTCGTACAAGCCGTGATCCAAAAGTACCAACTCCACCTTGTTGTCGGGACCTCGCCTCACTAGAACTGACCCACCCAAAAAGTAATGCATTAATTTCCACAACTGCAGAGGGTTGTAATTTTTTAAAGGACTATTTCTACAAATGCATCCATTCATCATCCATAATTAGAGTAGCAATCAGTAAGGTTGGTTGTAACTCAGCGTGCCTTATTCTTATGATGCCTAATCTGGAAACATACTGGATGTGGAACCTTGTGAACCGTGAAAACCCTGTAATTATTTTTTTCACTGACAGACTCACCATTTCCAGGGTGGGGATCAGCATGGATGAAACCTGTGTAAAATATTTGCTCGGCGAATGCTCGTATCATCTTGTCTGCAGTCTGTGAACATTTTTTTTAACCCAAGTGTTTCAGAGTTCTACGTATGACTACTTCCAAAATCTCAAGTGCACAACTTACATCTTTCAAGCTCAGTCCTTGTCTTTTGATTTCTTCCACGTTGTTGATCTTACACCCGTTGCAAAACTGTGCCGTCAAAACCCTCTTGAAATGAAAATGAGTATGGAAGGGAGCTTTTTAATAAATCAGCGCCATTATCTTCAGAGCGCTTAAGCTCACCTTACTGGTTTGCTCCCAGAACACTTTGGGCACCACGATAAACTTGAAGTGTTTCAGCTCGTCGGCGCACCTCTCAGAGTTCCTGGCCTCGTTCTCAAAGTCCAGCTCTTGAGCCAGAGTCCCCTTCAGGTCCTTAATGGACAGCAAAGACACATTCTTTAAAGTGGACATAGGGAAAATTCACTTTTCAATTGCTTATTTAAATATAGTTGGGTCTCTGGACTACCTGCTCACCTAACAAGTGTGAAATTACATAACCATTTTTTTGTGGGCTGCCCATTTCTGAAAAGGTGTATGAGTCGGTTGTCTGTCTGTCTGTCGTATTTGGCATTGGCTCTGCAGAACAGCTTACTGACCTTGAGGACCCATCGGAATCCAAAACTGGGGTGCATGAACTTGACAATGTCCATCAGGATCTCCAACGTCCTGATGTCACCGTCAAAGCGGTCCCTGAGGTCGATGTACTGCACCTGAGATGGTGGAATTACTGTATGTTGACGAGACCTGTCTCGTCCGGAAGTCGCTGCGACATTCATCGGCGCTCACCTTCACAGCGACGGAGGTTCCATCCAAAAGCTCCGCCTTGTGAACCTGAGCCAAGCTGGCGGCGGCTATGGGCTCGTAATCAAAGGTTTTAAAAATCTCCTGCGGGCTTTTGTTGAAGTCTTCTTGGAAAAGAGCATCCACCTGTTCCAACAACAAAACAAGCCTCGGTAATATCATGTCCTCTTTGTCTTCCCCTTGTTTTGCTCGCTGTCCTCACCTCTTTGTATCTCCTGTTCAAAGCTCGGTCCTCCAGGACCTGCAGGGTGCGGATGTACTCGGGCGGCAGGAGGTGGTTGAAGGAGCACAGACCTTGTCCCAGTTTGATGTATATGCCGCCGTTCTTTACGGCGCCCTCCACCATGCTCTGCGCCGCTCTTTGGTGGCAAGCTGACATCACCGAAGCGTAGGATGGGCTGCTCTAGCAAGTAAGACATCACAGTCAAACGAGACGACGTTTGACATAGTGCTGTATGCTAACAGGATTGTCGGTTTGTTACCGTAGTTCATAAGTGCATGTTGTGGCTTGATACTGTTACTTAACTCTCAATCTACTAATGCGTAATATCTTCAGATCATAGCTATTTTTTTTAATGACATGAAGCTTACCTCATCCAGACCCCGAAGAGCCACATTGGTGGTCCACCAGTAGTCCACCGATATCACCAGTCCCACTGAGAGAGACCTAAAACATGAAAAGTCAAAATATATCTCATAAATGCTCTAAAATGTGGAAGCCCTGAACAAACCATTTTTCGCATCATCATATTGTTTAAAATGAATTATTAACTACCCAATTATTTAATAACATTTGAAGAAATATTGTTAAATTTGTAATAGTTTAGTTTACTGATATTTTTATTTGACCATTTACAATCAATCAACTAACCTATTATTTAATAAAGTTAATGAAAAAAATCTCAAATTAATAACTAAATTTTAATTAACAAATTTTGAGGGGAAAGAACCGAAACATTAATACAATGAATATTAAGCGAACTGTTGTGACTGTAAATGCTCAATGAACCCGATTAAAGAACTGAGTGGGTCAGATGTGGCCCGTGTGCTACACTTTTCGCAACACTGCTCCAAAATATAAACTCACTGGACACTTAGGCCCACCTACATAATTGAATCCAGTATACCAAAAACAACAGTTGTATCCAAACTGTTTTACAAAGATACAATTGATGATTGACGTCATTATGTATGGTGTTTAATCTCATATTTTGCCTTTTTTTAGCAACATGACAGGGGCAAAATAATAGAAACATCTTACTATGACATGCTGCACTTCCACTCCCACTGAAAAGTTTACATTGATACCTCTTAGACAGTCTTCATAAAGACACGTTGGGAATGTTTCTATACAAAGACTTTCCCGCACCTGCAGAACCGACCAAATCCCTCGGTCACTATCCTCATCTTCCGCCGCTCTCTCTGGTCCGACACTGCGTACCGCACGCCCGCCATCACCGGCACACCCACACCGACGGTAGCGAGCGTTTTCCATAATAAACCCCTGCGCCTTCCTTCCCTAGAAGCAAAAAGAAAAAAATTATAATTTTTGTGTAGTCATTTTTATGGCTACGTGTTGCTCATATTTAGCACCTGAGTGTACTGAAGCTTCTGGAGCACTGTATTGATGAGCCAGGATTTCTTTGGAGAAAAGCGACATGATGCATACATAGCCTGCACTAGAGGAGGAAAAGCACCAAAAAAAACAAATCGCGTGAATATCACGTGACCGGGAAGCAGGGCTTAAAAGGCCAGTGGACTGTGGACTTTAAACGGCACAGCCCAGGCGGACAGTGTTGGCTGTTTTTTTAATCAAGCATGTGCTAAGATGAATTAGTTACAGTATCTCAGTATCTCACAAAAGTGAGTACACCCCTCAAATTTTGGGAAATATTTTGTTTCCATGAGATAATACTGAAGAAAGTACACTTCACTACAATGTTAAGTAGTCAGTGTTTCTTGTATAGCAGTTAATTTACTTTCTCCTCAAAACACAGCAACAAATGTCTAAACTGGTGGCAACAAAGGTGAGTACACCCTTATGTGAAAATGTCTAAATTGTACCTCGTGTCAATATTTTATGTGGCCACTGTCCATTATTTTTCATCTTCAACTTAACAGGTAGCATCAGGATTCCTTTTCCATTCCTCCATGATAACATCACAGAGCTGGTGGATGTTCGAGCCACTGACGCTCAATAGAGTTTAGGTCTGAGAACATGCTTGGACAGACCTTCACCTTTATCCTTAACAAGGTAATGGTTGTCTTGGAGGTGTGTTTGGGTTCATGATTATGTTTGAATACTGCTCTGTGGCGCAGTTTCTGAAGGTAGAGGATCATGATCTGCTTCAGTATGTCACAATACGTGTTGGCATTCATAGTTCCCCTCAATGAACTTTAACTCCCCAGTGCCGACAACAATCATGCAGACACGGTTAATGACAATGACACTCCCACCACCAAGCTTGACTACAGGCATGACACGATTGTTTTGGACTCCTCACCTGGTTACTTCCCCACACCTGACACCACGTGAACCAAATATATGTATCATGGTGTCATCAGACCATCCACACAGTTTTAAGATAAACACTGACTACTTTCCAATGTAGAAAAGTGGCCGCCGACCTCCCCTTACCCCACCCCCAACTTTGCGGATGGGAAAGAATACCCCCACCCCGTTAGTAAAACATACACGTTTGCTATGTGGGTTGGGAGGGGGAGGGTGGAAGAGCAAACCCAAGGCCAACGTGTCCAGCACAGGACACGCAGTGTTGTTTTTGTTTTGGATGATTACATCTGAGGGACACCGTGTCTCAAATTGATGCAGGGGTGTCAGGGACCTGACAGCTCAAGCGTCAAAATCTCTGTCACAAATGTATGAAAACCACTATTTTTATGGTTTCATTAATACCAATATGCATAAAGTGGTTACATATATTTAATGGCAACGTTGCTGGATCATTAAAAAACACTATGACCGTGCATAAACACACAGAAGTAGACAGTCTTTCATAGGCAGAACTAGCATATTGGCACATTTAGTTGCTAAAGCAACCCGCATGACACTACACTTCTGTTAGCCGCGTCTAGTGCAATGGCTAATTCTAGCTAACCAGGCTGCAATATTCGCTTACAACTTATTTCGAAATGAAATATGAACAACATACAGCTCCCTGGATCTTCCTCGTCATGTTTCCTGCGTAATCGCACAGTTCGGCACAGTGACTTTCTTCGCATCAAATAACCGTACTGGTGACGTCCGCCTGAGCAGCCTGTAACTACATTTTCCACAGCAGATCCGCTATTGGTTAAACGCAGACCAAGAGTACAGAAAATGAAGAGGCCGTTCTACGACGTACTTCCGCTTTTGCTAGTTACGTGCGGCTTTGGTTAAGCTCGAGAGAATGCGCATCCGTACTTCCGCCGGAAGTACCGTTAAATGTGAATAAAGAAGTTAGGGTATGCTATCAATCAAAAAATGATATTTATATGCTTTTTTGTTTCCCAGAGGGGACATTCGGGTGTTGCAACAGTAAAGCATGTTTACTATATTCATAAACTAATTTTGAATAATGAGACCCGCCTCTCACTCACTCAGCGGGGTTCACACCCACAACCTTAGTGAGGATAAGCGGTACAGACAAAAGATTACGCATAATACGCAATTGAATGAATGATAATGAATGTTCATTTTTAATGAAAATAATAGTGAAAATAAATACTAAAATGCAGCAGTGCATAAAACTGTTTCCACTTCGCTATCAGGAAATGCAATTATACTGTACCTCAATAGTAATTGATTCATTTGCAATATCTAGAATACATTTATAGTCTTGTCAAGAATAAAAATAAACAAATAATGGTTGAATACGAAGTGTTAAGGAGATCACAAGACAGTAACTACCGTTACAAAAAATGATTAATACATTTTCATAGTTTTCATTTTCAGCTTTTGGTCAGCTCTACCGGAAGTTGTCATCACGACCTGCGTGTCTGCAGTATTGCCACTTCCTGTTTACGGGCGGGAAGAGTAAACCACGGCTTTCGAGGCTAGCGGGTTTAAATCCCACCACTGATATTTTAATTCACTTGGAAGTTGGCGCTTGGTTGCTTTTTAATGATTCGAGTTTTGCGACTTGAAGCGGACACGCTTTAATCGGAACATTACAAAAGATTTTTTTCGCAGATGGAGCAACCGACCGCTGATTCTGGCGGCGGCGGTGCATCTACGCTGGGCCCCGCGGTGCAAGTGTCGGATATCTGCTGTACGATAGGGACGCTCCCCTGTCGCCTCTTGGAGTGGAAAGTCAAGCCGGGCTCTCACATCAACGTGGACTCAGTGTTAGCGCTCTGCGTCCCCTTACCCGCGGAGAAGGGGGCTGAGACACCCAGGCTACCAGAGAGGAAGGTGAAGTCTGACCGCGCAGGGGTAGTCAAGGAGCTGTGTTGTCAACCCGGACAGGTCATACCTCCTGGGTGAGTTACTTGCTCGAAGCCTCTTATGGTTCGCTCGCAACTGTGGTAACTGCTGCGTGTTAACTGAATCGTGACAGTGTTATGCTAGCTGGCTAACGAGCTAACTCTACTAAAGCATGGGCGCTAACGTGAAGGCTAGCGTGTTTGGTAGCTAAATCCTAACACGCAATCAAGCTAATGAAATGACAGTGTTTGGGTTTTGAGGTAGACTGCCAAAGTAAAATAGCTTTATTTTAGCGAGGCTCGTTGCTGACGTTTCATTCCACAAAGTCTTCTTGCAAGAACTAATTTCATTAAATAGCAGTTCAATAATAGTTAAATAACAACTCTTAACATTTGCACAAACGCGTTTGGGTTTAAGTAAGAAACTTGAAAAAGTTTTACTTTGAAAGCGGAAGTGTATCGTAGTTGGGTAGCGTTTATCTTGAGAAGCAAAATACCCCGTGTGTGTAACGTGTTTTTAGGTGGGCTTTAAGAGTCTTTGTATTGAAACGGCCATTAAATATTATTAATATTAATTCAACAAAAGTTTATATTGCATAATTGAAGACCTATCTTAAATACTCTGTCTCTCTCTCCCCCCTCTCTCTGAACCCTATTAATAAGATATTCATAACTCTCAACAAAACTACTTCTTGAGACATACAGTGATTTAAATGTAACTGTTGTTTTGCAAACTTTTTGTTTTTACTGTTGAGTGACACTGACAAATTGTATCTTGTCTTTTTTATTCTCCCAGGGGCGTCATTGTCAGAATAGCAGGATGCAGCCACCCGATCGTGATGAAAGGCTTGTGTGCCGAATGTGGCCAGGACCTGACTCAGTAAGGGCATGCAAAAATATGTTTGTGGTCAACATAACATCAACGAGATGGTTGATAAAGAACCCACATTGATGCACTGGCATGTTTTATGACTTGTCATCTAGTGGGAAAAATTTTTAAAAATATGGTAACAACTGTTAATAGTTCATATTTGTGGTGTCGTTTTTTTTTAGATGTCACCATTAGGTGGCGCCAGAAGCAGCTGTGCCAGTTACAGACGGCTATTGTGATAAATCTACTTCCACTCTTTTTCAGTGTCATTGAAACCAACAAATTTTCCCTGAAATCAAGCCAATTTCTGATTCAACAGCATCTTCTTAAAAGCTGCTTTTCTTCTGAGTCACCTTATGCTCAAGTACGCATAACACCCACCCACTCACTCGCTCATTCTCCCCCCCCCCAAAACCCCTCCCCCCGCTCTCGCTTCTTCTCAGACTGCAGAGCACAAATGGAAACCAGCAAACTCCCATCTCCACGGCAACAGTCTCCATGGTGCACAGCGTACCCGAGTTGATGGTCAGCTCCGAGGTGAGCCGTGTGACGCAGATACCTCTTTCTACTGCCTTTGAGTACATCAATGTTCTCAAACATTTTACACACTAAAGGCCGGTTTTATGTACTTAAATGGGAATGTGATCAAGTCGAGAACCTCCAAAGTCGAACGGAATCTTTCATGTGATGCTGGTCATCCTTTGAATTTCACCTTCACTACCACGAGTGACACACATATGGCAACTAGCCAGTCAGCCAGCGTCTAGCTCCAGAAGCTAATTTAGCAGCATACACTATATCATCACTCAGTGCACCTTCTTGTCAAACATTACCAACTGATGGACTCAAATGTATGACACCAGTCACAGAAGATCGGAATCACAGTATTTTGTTAACAAGAAGCTAGTAACATTTTACAAGCTGTACGTCATTTGAGGTCTGGAGGTTGCACTGTACACACTCTTTGACCTCTAAAAACCTTTTCTTTCCGAACAGCAAGCAGAGCAGTTAGGCCGAGAGGACCAGCAACGGCTCCACCGCAATAAAAAGCTGGTCTTGATGGTGGATCTGGACCAGACGCTCATCCACACCACCGATCAACACTGCCAGCAAATGTCCAATAAGGTTTGTTTCATAACACATACGTCAACTGCCTATACCAGCATTTCCCAGACACCATTTACATGATTGTGGCGTGAGCGATAATTAGGCGTGCCACGGAGAATAACCAATTTCACTTAATTTATCTGAAAATGGTTTCGTATTTACTACAATGTATTTATCTTTGTTCTTCTGTCCATTCTGGTGACTGACAGGCAATGTGTATTCTGTTTGTAAATTGGTATGTCTAATAAACTGAGATAGTTGGAAATTGGCATTAAAATAGATATAACGAATACAACATGGTTCAATTTGAATATCAAGTTTGTTTTTATAAGAGCATACAGTTGAGCCCTTTTTTTTTTTTTCCTTTTTCAGGGCATTTTCCACTTCCAGCTGGGGCGAGGCGAGCCGATGCTCCACACGCGACTACGGCCACATTGCAAGGAATTCCTGGAGAAAATTGCCAATCTTTACGAATTGCATGTCTTCACGTTCGGGAGCCGCCTTTATGCACACACCATTGCGGGTAATTTGCTCCCATTTCTCTCCTAGATTAGTTATTTTGTGCAGGACGTGTATTGTACCATTTGTACTTCCAGTTTGGGTCCACAAGGGGGAGCCATTTGCATATATACTGTATTATGTTCAAGGTGTGATTAATATGCTGGTTAGCGATCTATTTATTTAATTTTGCCATTATGAGTAGTACCAGAGAGCATCAATTTTTTTATTTCTTCCCCCCAGACGTCTGAAATAAAACATGCACTCATACTCATACATGAAAACCATGTTATGAAAAAAGAACCCCATATGTCCTCTCAGCAGAATTTTGATTCAGTGCTGGATTAAATTGAGCTAGCATGATATAGGCTCTCCTTTATTCAAGTGGCAGTCTTCTGTCACGCCGTGCAATATATAACCCCAGCAAGGCATTGTTTTGCAGCCATGTGATGAATGTTTAATGCATTTGGAATTGAAATTTACTGCCTCTGATGAGTTGAGAGGCCAACCTGGGTCTCCAGCTTCTGTATATTTCCTGTCAAGAAAGCAAGAGCGGCTGTGAAGTTATTTGAATGGAATGCTTGATTCAAAAAAGCGAAAGTATGCAGATGTGTTCTTTGCTGTTTTCTTTTCTTAGGCTTTCTGGACCCCGAAACAAAGCTGTTCTCCCATCGCATCCTGTCCAGAGATGAATGCATCGACCCCTTCTCCAAGACGGGGAATCTTAGGTGGGAGTTGAAGTGTGCTGAATGTTAAATTTACAAATCTGATCATATCTCACAAAAAAAAACGGTGTTTCATAAAATGATTTCATAAATGTGTGTTTACAAATAGTTGGGTCTCTGAAGTTCCTGTCCATCCTGTCGTTCAGTGCTTTGCAGATTTTATTGTGCATACAGTTGGTACCTGGAAAGTAAACATTGTTAGCTAATTGAATACCATCAGCCACCTCTAGTTAAAATTAATTGTAATCCATTGTGGTTTAGGTAGAGAGAGGATGGAAGCAGCTGCTAGTTCTCCTTCAATTGCTTTTTTTTAAAACAAAAGGTAACAAAATACAGTCAACAGAAGCACATTCTTACCACATCTGTATAGTTTTTTTCTTTTCCTGTGGAATAAAATGTCTGACTCATTTATTGTTGAACACTTAGGCCTGCTATGCTTATTTTTTTATCTTAACAATTGTGGTATTTGGAGGTAAATATACCATTCATTAAGACAGCTAGGGTCTGTATTAAATTGTGGGAAAAAATGCATAATATGTCCTTTCAATGTGCAGGATATTGCCATGTCAACAAGCTCGCTGTCCTTCATTGTCCTCCCAGGTATCTTTTCCCCTGTGGGGACTCGATGGTGTGTATCATCGATGACCGCGAAGACGTGTGGAAGTTTGCGCCCAACCTCATCACTGTGAAGAAGTACGTCTACTTCGAGGGCATCGGGGACATTAGCGCGCCGCCAGGTTCGCAAGAAGCTCTGATGGCCAAGAAAGGTACAGAAGCAAGATTTTTTCTTTCTCTCTCTCAATAAAATGTGTCCTTGTGACGAACAGTGAGTGTGGAGCACATCCAATTCAATGAAGTGTTCAAGGATATGTTTCCAGTTCTTTGCACAGTACCGAAGAGGCACTTTTCAGATAACAAGCAAGTTCTCCCGCAAAGCTCTTGTTGGCTCATTGTTTGATTGTGATCCAGAGTTTCAAATGATGACACAAATTGCAGCCAACTCTGTTTGACCGGCAATACACTTTGACACAAGTCTGGCCAGAAAGGCCAATTTCTTTGACGAATGTGAAATCTGAGTTTAAGATATGTTGAGCTGTTTCATGAAAGAAATCTTTTGGGGAAGGAGAAAAAAGTGAAAAAGGATAGATAGTCCCTAAATACGCACACATAAATTACCACGAAAACATCAAAACACTTTTGAGCCTTTTGGAGAAAAAAATCATTTATGCAGGACGAGTGTTATGACCACAGTGAAAAGAAGCCACCGTAAATAATAAAGTTATGAATACAAACTCAGAACTCCTTGATGGCTTGATTTCTGAACTGGAGCCTTCATTCAGTGATTGCCATTGTCCTTGATTATGAAGTGATTAATGCGCTTTGTTCACCTGCAGGGCGCCCCGCAGAGAGCCCAGAATTGTACGAGACTCTCGGAGCGGATGAGCAAAATAATGGCCTCAGGAAAAAGTCGGTAAAGGACGGGTTGGCTGCATCCCGCTGTTCTCAGGCCGCCCCGACAAATGAACGGACACATGCCGCCGCGTCTGTGCCAGATGAGGTATTGACTGATAAACATTCAGAGGCGGATGAGGAGGCCACAGCAACACAAACTCAGGGGGTTAAAAGCCTGGAAAATAGTCAAGAGGGAAGTATTAGCAGGACAAGTGAGGCACAGGACAGTGCCAACTCTTTAACAGCAAACAGTGAGTCCAATAATCTGGACTTTGACCTTTCCAGTGACAGCGACAGTGAGTCTGTTAGAGAAAAGCCGCCCTCAGCGGACAGTGACGGCAAGGCGAAGAAATTCGAGCATGAAGCTGCCTCACAAGACAACGGCGATGAGGCAAAAGATGGGAACAGTAAAGTCCAAAGTTCCGAATCAATAGAACCTTCGGATGTTCTCCTCCCCGAGCTGGGGAACGGCTGCTCGGACAGGAGGGAACCCGAAACCGAGTCTCAGAATAGCGAACAATCCGGGGTGACCATGGGGGAGGAGCTCCTGGACCAGAGCATGGAGGATGAAGAGGAAGAGGAAGTGGATAATGACGGGGACGATCACCTCATTTACCTGGAGGGGGTGCTGGAACGGATCCACGGCGAGTACTACGCCCGCTACGAGGCTTTCCTGAAGACCGAGGTGCCCGACACGCCGGACATTCGCAAGATCGTCCCCGAGCTTAAGAGCAAGACCTTAGACGGCACCACGATAGTGTTCAGCGGCTTGTACCCCACCAACTACCCAATAGAGAGGACTCGTGAGTACTACCATGCCAAGGCACTCGGGGCAAAGATTGGCAAGAACTTGGTCCTGAACTCACAAGAACCCAATGGCACTACGCACCTCATTGCAGCAAAATCTGGTACGTAAAATCGATTTTATATGTTCAACTTCTGGTTTCAGGAATGGGCATAAAGTGAACCGACGATATTTGTGGGGTAGCGATCGAGCCCTGACACGGAAAGCAAAAATCGAAGAAAAAATTATTCCGGATGGCGGAGAGGACCATAAAGCGACAACACCATGCATGTACAGAATCATGAGCCCATTTTACATAAAAATGAAATTATTTCATTCATCACAAACAAAACATTTCACATAGATGTCACAGGTAGCTACATGTGGAGAGAAGCAGAAACATACTTTGTTTCACTTTTGATGGTGCATTCAAGGACTGCTGACAAAACTGAAAATCTCCTACGCCAAGATTACACATTTTTGTAATTACAGGAGTCCTCTGTTTAAGACGCTCCGGACTTGGAGTGAACTTCCACCATCAAACCTCGAATCACCTCCATAGAGAAAAGCTGAGTCCAACCATACAGAGACTGAATTCAAATGGACCTTTTAGTGAAATTAACCATCTTTTATTTATTTATTTATTTATTTATTTATTTTTTCTGTCGTCCATATTTTTATTTAGTCCATCCAGTCCATTGCTATGTGTCCATCAGCAGTATTTCTGGAACTATTCTGAAGTGGTGGAAGCTTTTCTTTGCTTAACGAGGCCGCAATCCAAGGATGTTTAAATGTCAAGCTTACTCGCCATATTGGCAGCGGTGTATATCCGAGTTTTGGCAAAATTGTTCTTGAGAGAAAATGGAGGATCAAGTTAGTTGGCGGGTTCAATAAAGAGAATGCAAATTGTATGCATGCATTAATAAAATGCTTACTGTCGGCCCGCAAATCTCGGGAAATAATACTCATTCAAAATGCGACTCGTGTCTGTGTGCACCACCAATTCAATTTAGCCTCTGAAAACGAGCGAGCACGTGAAGTGGGGCCGTTGCCTTGGGAGCCGTCCGCGCTGTGAGACACACTTGGCAATCACTCACATTCTACAGCATCACAAGAGCAGAGGAAATCGGGTCTTTGCAAAGTTTGCTTCATTTGGATTGAACCCCATTAAAAAGTGTTGTTTTTGTGTTATGAGAAAAACGCTACAGTGATTGGACAGAGATTTGTCTATTTAACCAAAATCTTCATTTTCTTGCCAATTTGCCCCATGACACTAGTTTTATTCACCTCATTTTTTTCTTAAGTACAGTTTATCCTCTGTATCTTTTTGAGCAGGCTTTTCTTTCTCAGCTAAGTAACCCAATTTGAAATCCTCCCTGGAGCCCAAATTGAATCAATTACATCCTCTGTTGCTGTAAAATGAACAGAAATTAGGGAGGGCCGACTTGACGAGCTTGAAGTCACCCGACCTTTTTGCTCTTTTGGTCCACTAGGCACAGAGAAGGTCCGTCAGGCACTGGGCTGCAAGCACCTCCATGTGGTCAACCCAGACTGGCTGTGGAGTTGTCTGGAGCGCTGGGAGAGGGTGGAGGAGCAGCTTTTCCCACTAAAAGAGGACTACGCCAAGCAGCCGTGGTACATTTGTTGAGTTGTAAACAATCATAATTGGGCTGGCACTAGGCTGAAGAAGTTCACTGGACTGTAGCTTTACATATATTCCAGTAAGGATGGCAATACACAGATGAGATATGATAATTAGAGGGTGGATGTAGTTTTTTTAACCTCATTTTAAGATTTGCTATGGGAAATATTGTATAGGTATCATGTTTACAATTGTCTGCTCTGATAATTTCCTGATACACCTCACACAACATAACATCTAATGGTTCAGGATAATAATGTTTTGTAACTTTGTTTACAAAAAAGGAAAAACGAACTGATTATTTTGTACAGTATGAGTAACAGACTAAGAATCATTGTGGCTGATTATTCTGATTTCTTTTTTCCCTCCTCCCGGTTGCAGGAGCAACAGCCCAGCGGCTTTCTTTGACAAGCAGGGCTCCCGGCACAAGCCTCTTTTCCACAACCCGCCCCCGATCCAGCACAGACCTGCACCAGCACTCCCTGAGATTCGAACCTACGACCCCGTCACCGGGAAGCTGATTCGCAAGGCCCCTCCGTTGTCGCCGGCGGCGCCTTACCTCCAGGCGTCTGATCAACAAGAGCAGTCGTGTCTCAGGTACAGTGCTGAGACAATTTCATCATAACGCACTGGTGCAATAACAGTACAACACATTCTTCAGATGGGTAATAACGGATGTGAGGAGTAGATGGCAGACAATTTGTATGCTCACAAGAATAATAGCAAGAGGAAACACTGACTCTTGGGCGTTGTTTAAAATGGTGGTCGTACCATTGGTGTTTGTCTTTGTTGTATTGGCAAAAGACTAATTCATCAAACATCTTAAATACTGTATGCGGGTTTGTCCACCAGGTCCCATTTACTTCCATCTCATTCGCCGTCAGTAGCTTACTGTTCAGATAGCATACTTCCCAAATGAGTCCCAATGGTGACATAGGTTTCCGTAGCTACTCAGTTGGACAGTAAAAACTCACATTTTAGTGATTATTTGTTGCTTTTCTGCACTGTTAATGATGCCACCGCTACAGTACATCATTGCGCCCTGCCGGTTGCACGAGGCTTGTGTGGCTTTTTCCCCTGTTACGTGATAATGAGCTATCGTGAGGGGGGGAAATGGGATTAAGTAATTCAAGGATTACAGACGCATCAGATTTGCATCAATTTAGATTTTAATCATCAAAGAAGATTTAATGAAGTCGAAACATCCGATTTCCGTTTGCTTGAGATTTACATGTTGTATAATCTTGGCCTTCGCCATCACTTTCAGTCCCTGAATTCAAACCGAAACTAAAAAGAAAGACCATCATCCGGTATTTTTATCGTTTTTATTTTTTTTTTGTTTTCAAGGGGAGCACCGAACAGCCAGCAAGAGGCGGCAGCGGGGCCCAGCCAGGATGACGAGTCACTAGGGCCGTCGCGTCGTAAGCGCCAGCCGAGCATGTCGGAAACAATGCCTCTGTACACTCTCTGCAAGGAGGACCTGGAAAGCATGGATAAAGAGGTAAAGACACATGTGGCACATCTGACACCATTCAAAGTGGCTCTAAATCCGATAACACCAGATGATAAGATTCTGGTGTTTTAGTAGGCTTTTCATGACATGTTTTGCTTTCTAGCAGAAGCCTGAAGCTAGCCTTAAGCTTTTGTTTCTAACCTTTTGGAATGATCGCCAAAGGGGCACAGCCTTGGTTTCATTGGGCCATATAACATTTTGTCATGTGTTTAGTAGATGGTGCTGTTTTTCTTCAGGTGGACACACATTGAACAGTTCAAAATATCACTCAGTGTTGGCATAAAACGTTTTATTCGGCTTCGACTACAAAGCATAAAAAAGGTAATGAAAAGGCTGCTAGAACATGTAAAATTTGTTCGGGTATTTATTTTTACTGCCCCGCTTGAGAAGATAAAAAAACATTTATTGGATTTGACCACATTATCGTGGTAAAAAAAAAAAAAAGCTTGGAAATTTTTAATCTTGGTCTCAATTTTTTTACCTCACAAAAATCTGAACGGGGTGTGTAGACATTTCCACTGTATGTTTATCCTTGAGCTCAGTCAGAGGTTGCACTTTCTATACAGGAATGAGAGCTAGTTAAATGAAATGTTCCCCAAGGACTTGGGTGTCATTGTAATTGGTCATGGTTTGACGGAATACCAAACAGCTAGCGCACTTAATAACTCATTTAAAGTAACTCATTTAAAGTTAACTCTGTAATTCAGTTTGGAAACTGCTGTGCCATGCCTTTCCGTTTTATTTTTTTCTTCTCTTTTCTTTTTCTGTAACTGGTAAGTATTGAAAGATGCAGTCTCGTGAAATGCACAGAATGCAAGAATGGAGTTAAATTCAATGGTAGTTCTGCATTGTTCTTTAAATCATCATAGTAACACTACGGGTGGTTTTCTCATTAGTGTCATTTTCCTTCTATTTGTATCTATATTTTGTCAACTTTTTTTTTTTTTTTTACACAAAAGTCAATGTTGCCAATGCAAGAGTGTTGTAAGTCCTTTATCATCAAGAAAATAAAAACAGAATGGCTTTTTTTCTTTATATACAGTATACACATAAATCTCACATGTTAAGCAGGTTTTATATTGCGAAATAGCATTGCGACTGCCACTTTGTCATTGTGAATACTGACTTTTCTGCAGGAAACAAGTTTGAAAGAAACATGTCAAATTACGCCCATGCTTGTGATTATTTATGTAAGGCTACAGGAAGCTGGCTCAATTGTTTTTCTCTTATTATTTATCTGGAAATGTTTCCTTAATGCATCTGATATTAAGATGAATGCCAGAGAGACTCAAAGTGTGTTTGTGTTGCTGTTTTTTTCCACTTCTTTTTCAAATTTTTTTTTTATTCTGTAATGAAAGTCTGATAACTATAATCGCCTCTGAGGATGTTGCTATGGCAAGTCTCGGCCCGGCTGTGAAAATTATGTAACTAATGTTGTTCCATTATGTCCTTCCACTGAGAGATCTGCTGGATAATCTGTCCAATAATTGTCGCTCCGTGTACATGGAAATTGCGAGCTCGAGATCGTTGCTGCCGCAGCTGGAAGCACATGCGCTTTCATTTTTATTTATTGTTGAGGCCCAAAGACCTGTCCTTTCTCTCACTCTTTTCTTTTTTTTACGACCACAGCCATTATTAATTAGCACCATTGTCTACATTGCCGTTGCGTGATGGACATAATTAATTTGCGGCCTAATTAAATGCCAGCCTAAGTTAAATGTAGCGCCAGTCAGAGATCGAGTTGGTTAATGAGGTGTTTGGCGTTCACACAGTGCATTGGCACTGAATCGCTACATTGCACGCATGTAAATGTGACTTTTTACAAGACCATAATGGCAGTGTAGTTCGTCTACATCTGTTAATGTTATTGCCATTTGCCTCTTCTGCTGTTGGTTAATGACATGTTAAGTGAAGCATCTATGAGAGTGTGGTTCTCAAACTTTTGACACAAAGTAATGAAATGCAAATGTATTGTACTGAAAAGTTAAATACAACTGAATTGAACTGTACTTGGGCAGTGATTCTTTTGGGCACTCCACTTTGATTCACTGTATTTGGCGATGTACGAATGCATATTAAGACTACCGGTGTTCCATCCCTCCATCTGTTTTCTTATAGCGCTTGTCTTCACGAGGGTTGCAGGTGAGCGGCTTGCTTCCTGCAAGGCTAATCATTGTTGAACATTTTAGGAAATGACCTAGATGAAAGGGTGCTTTTGCAGAATCATTGCATTTCAAATGTCATCTGAGCTTAAAGGGCAGTCTGTGACATTCGGAAATGTTCTCCAACTTGAGGGCACGGGGAAAACGAGCCAGTCTTTAATTGAGTGACTCCATATACAAATCGCTGTGTCGGGTAAATGTCGCCAGCGGTGACGCGTCATTGACGCAGATGTGACGCACAG
Organism: Filicampus tigris; assembly: GCF_054856515.1. Classification (NCBI taxonomy): domain Eukaryota; kingdom Metazoa; phylum Chordata; class Actinopteri; order Syngnathiformes; family Syngnathidae; genus Filicampus; species Filicampus tigris. The sequence continues at coordinate 6,406,642 of NC_141234.1, read as the reverse complement.
CTTTGGCCGGCGAAGGAATCACTGGAATGTGTAGAATGTACTTTTGAAATGTAATGCACCTTTTTTAATACATACATATATATATATAGCTCTTCCCTTTATGTTGGGAGCTTTTACTTTTGCTGGGTCTTTTAATATTTGAACCGATTTGGAGAAACAAACTAAAAAAAAAATACTACATTTTGACATGTGTTGCCAAAGTTTAACCGAACATTTATCTTGTCTATTTGTTTCAAAGGTGTTGTATTAATAGTAAACACAGTACTTCACATTGCAATCTCCCAAACGTGTTCATTTGCAAATCCTCATATTTCATTTACCGTAGACTTTGGCAAATTGAACATGGTTCCTCCCAGAAGGTTCATTCCCTATCAGAATTAATGGACTCAGAGAATTCATTTTAGCATTGTTTTTAAGATTTTCTTTTTGGCTTATCAGTTTGTAGTACTTTGACCGCTGTTAGTCGTAGTTATCGCTGTCTCAAGAACGTCAGTGTTTTGTGAAGGGAACAGTCAAGTGGAACTCGCACAAATGAATGAATCGAGTGTTAATTCGACACAACACCTCAGTGTTTGTGGGCACCCTCAGAGACGTGACTCCTCAAGCCCGCTATCATAGGAGAAGGCAACCTCGACATCACTCACGCTAATCCCAGCCCTTACAGATATCGATCTCACGCATCCCGTGCTGAGGTTTAATCCTTGTTGGATGCCAAGGGAGGACACTGTTCTCCACGAGTCCGCAGAAAGCCTCACGTCCTTCGTAAACCTGCAATAAATGATTTTTTGGGCCCCCAGAGTATGGAAGCAACAAGCCATGAATGCAGTATTGACATTTCAGCGTTGTACTTGTTCACAAGTATTTGTAAGGACAAAATTCACAAGATCCTTCATGATTTGATAGGATCAGACAGTTGTACACAGTTGATCTTCCTGCCTGCCCCATAGCGTCCAATTACAAAGGGGTCCTGTGACAGGTTCCAGGTTCAGTAAGTGGCCAGTTGCGTTCATCCGTCATGGCAACTCCAGCAGCTCATCTTGTTGTATGTCCCTCAACCTGGAATGCTGTGAATAATCCACGCGGTATCAATATGTACTGTACTGTACGCAGATTTAGGAGTTTTTTGGTTTCGTTTTTTTTTTTTTTTTTTTTGCGCCTTCGTCTGGAAGAACATTTTTGAGCTAAGAATGAGCTTGGCTTTGTTCTTTTTCAAACCTTGCTTTGTGCAGTGGGACACAGTCTTGCTGCAGCAGAAAAAGGGGCTTCGTCAGGCAAGTCCAAAACGTCATTTAAAATGTCTCAAGTCTAGTCAGTGTACTACTTTTCATGTCTTTGCCTCTGCATAATGCAGTGGAGCTCTGTTAAGTCTGAGTTAATGGGAAAGAGATGCAACATCCCCGGTCTCCGTGGAGTTCTTGTGCTCAGACAGTTCTCAAATATTTCCCTTCTCGACTCGTCTTTGATGTAGTAACAGGCAGTTGTTGAGTTAACAACTCAGTCGCAGCAAGGTAGCAGCATGGCCTTGAATTCACCCCGAGCTAATGAACAACTAAGATGCATGTTTTCTTGTCTGCCTTTCCACTTATACATTTGATTCATCCAACATCCCTCTGGGCGTCGGATGAACCTTCCTGTTCAAACGCAAACGTCTTCTTGCCAACCTCCAGCTCACCGGCTGACCTATTACCACCTCTTCACAAATTAAATCAGTATTTCAGACAGGACTAAAGCCCCGATAATCCCTCTTCAGTGTGTGTTTGTAAAGATGTCAGCCTGGAGGAGACAGCGGCTTGTTTTATTTCATAGTCACAGTTTCAAATAGGGGGTTGGTTTTTATGTCTGTTAGCCACACTGTTTCAGAACAAATTTCTCACTTGATGGGTGGACTGGCAATCCAGACACAACTATTTGTGTACAAACAATAAAAAGTCAATTTTCCGTAATATGTCCCCCTTTGAAATCAATTCCCACCAATAACAGTAAAACAAACTGGTACCAAGAAAGCTGACTGTGGAAAAGTTGCCTCAAGAAACCTCCAAAGTAGATTGCACATGTTGCTATGAGATTAATCTCGGACGGTCCCTCTTCAATTTTCTTTAGAGAGAGAGCGACAGAGAACGTTTCACCTTGCAGCCACTTCACAAAATAAATCAACTGGCTTGGAATCACACTTTGACTGCAGTCCATTTACAATCAGCGACCACCAGCCTCTCAACTAGCTTTAGGGGGAGGGCGCCTTTAAAAAGCCTCCTGTGTACTTTGCGTGGCCTTTGATTGCAGCCAGGAAATGGATGTTGCGGGAACTTTGCTGCACTATATCTCGCAATTGTTCGTACTTCCATTTTCAGCAAAGGTCAAATGAGCCATGGCAGTTTTTGAAATTGTGGCAATCCCGAGCACATGACTGCATCCCACATCTAGCTCTCCAATTTGGTGCTGTGCCGCACAGCTGAACAGTTATAAATCACCGCTCACGACAGTGGTGTGCTTCTACTCGGAAAAGATGTCAAGAGACGTGAGTGCCAGGCTTCTCCTTGCTTTTTAAGTCTTCACACATTCCAACCGTGAATCTTAAACAACAAAACACAAACCATGATGACGCAGCCTCTTTTGTCACTGATTTCCATTTTTCAAAAACAAGTTCAATGGAAATGTGTCTTCAAATCTTGTTTCCCTGGATCACATTAAAGTCTCATAACGGCGCCGGATGACATTTGTATGAATAAAGAAACACTTTGCTTTTTCATTAAAAGCCATTTGGAATTGTGTCGCAGCAGATTTACTGACTTGCTCCTGGGAATTCTAAATGGCTTTTTCTCCATTAAAAAGTGCAATGTTACTTTTTCAAGTGAAATGAACTGAACCTAATCCTGTGTTGTGCAATGACACTGCCCTGTATTTCCGGCACTTAATTCCTATCCACCCTAATTTTATGTTCTTGGTCAGGGCATGCGACTGTCACCAGTTAATCACAGGTCGATTGTCAATGGAGCACTGAGTGGGAATTGATTGATTGGTGTACCAGCTACGCGGAAGCCAGCCATGTGATTGACCCTGTAGCGCTTCAATGTTTTGCTTAAGTGCTGCGGGAACAAGGTCTCTAGTTAGAAGCGTCAAATCCAGTATAATAGATGCGTTTCTGCCACAAACAACAACAAGAACACTGCTAGCGATTAACCGGTGATCCACCTGCACTCGGTGTCATTGCCAAGTCCATCATGTCAGACTATTTGCCACTCTTCTCGTCTCGCTCAATAGGTGGATGACATCTTGGGCGAGGAAAGCGACAACGAGAGCGAAGGGCGAGGGAAAGAGAAAGCCGGTAATGAGGAGGCTGAGGACGAGGAGGAACAGCGGCGGCAAGAAGAGCAACAGCAGCGGACAAGAGGAGAGGCAGGTCCACAGGCACTGAGTGTGGAGGACCCGGTCCTGGTGGCATGCGCTGAGGCCAGTCTGCTCGCTACCCAGTCCAGGTGAGACGCACGACAAGAGTCGAGCATTCAAACGAATGCCGTTTGTGTAGCAAATGTAAAAATCTAAACAAATATGTCCTGGCGTTGCCGTACGCATCGAATCGGGTTGTTTCTTTCTTTTCATGCACAGTAGCATTCGTGTTAGTTGTTCACAAGATCAAATGCTACTCTGTGTAAAAAAAAAAAAACAGGCAGAATCAAACGAGAGACTATTGTTCGCAGTGAATATACAATACAATACAATCCAATTTTATTTATACAGCGCATTTCATAACAGCTAGAGCTGTAACAAAGTACTTTACAAACAGTAGACAATAAAGACAATAAAAGGCCGTAAAACACAAGTATTAATAAATATAGGTATAATGTGTCTTGAGTGGAACCAATCAGGTTTTAATATTGGCTCCATTCAGATCAGAACTACTTTAAGTGACAGAAAGTACTTAGTGTCAGACTGTTGAGTGCGTTAATGATGATGTCATGGTGTCCAATCAGCTCCCTCGACTGCTCACTACCCCCGCAAGGGGCCTGTTAACGGAGAAATGCTGTGCTAAGATAGGCTGTGACTACTTCTGCTTCATCCAAGAACTATCTTGATACATTCATGTGAATGTTCTCCCCTAGAAATATTTTATTCATCAGTAACGTTGCCACTGCCCCGCCCCCTTCACTCGACACTTTTTTCATTGATGAAATCACCTTAGTTTTTCCAGAGAGGCACTCCACTGCTCCAAAAATCATCAGATGCTCAGTGTTTTTCCTTGGCCTTACTTACTATTTGCCACGACGACTGTTTATAAAAAAAAAAAAAAAAAAACACTTAATCAGCAAGCCCGGGCTGGAACCAGACTGAGTGGTCCGCTGCCATGGCGACATGTCCAAACAGACGTCAGACATTTCTGAGCAATAAGAGCCTTTTATTGCTGAAGGACATTTGGGTTCATTTTCAGTTCATTTTATTAAAACCTGTGCATCTTGGGTAATGTAATTTGGCGGGCGCATTCAATCGCAACAGGTGTTCACATACAAGACACTTGTGCGACTTCCAATTCAGTTGAACCGAATGGAAAACACGGGCTAAGAAATTGTCAAATTTACATCGTCCTTATAGTCCTCTTGAATATACTGTAGTGTTCAATCCCTCAACCATCAGACCCTGAAGTCTTCCTTATTGCTTGCCATTATTTCAGGTTCTACTCCCCAACAAGGTGCAGAGTGGTTCAGTCTATTCAGGTTCTGCGCACCAATACAGACAGGCATCTGTTGCTAAGATACGGATGGGAGTAATGCATGTGTTCTTACCACAACTGTCCGCCTGCTCCTGATCATGGCAATAATTTTGCTGTCATTCTTCTACAATTTGGCTGTTTCGGGTTGCCATTTTAGAGGCAATGATTGTGAACAATTCTCACCTTGTGTTGTAAATAGTTAAGTATAATTAGCTTCATTAGATTTTCCGTCAGAGAATGACCTCGAGGCAGACTCGGAACGGTCATTATTTTCAGCATAATTTCGTCAATCCCCCCTTGTAGCGATCATGCAAGCCATTTCATTTTAAAATAATAAAATCCATCTGGCAGACAGACGTTTCAATCCTGTTTACCTTTGAAGCATATTCCATCCCTTTTGTTTTGTTTTTTTAAAGCATATTACCCAAAAAAAATGTGACTCGAGGGACTTGGCAACCAAGCAACTCATCCAGTTTGAGTCCTAATTGATGTCTCTTAAAAGGAGCTAAAGTAGTTGGCCCGGCATGTTCAAGCGGCCCAGTTGACTGTGCTTGACAGGCAAATAAAAACATGCGAGTACACTTGGGAACTCGGTACGATGCAGAATCATCTCTGATGGATTGCGAGGGTAAACTCCTCCATTACTGCCTCTCGCAATTAGATGCCAAACGTCCATGTGGACACCTGCCTTGCTGCTGCCTTTGGACATTTTTTTCCTCCCAGAATTTTGCTCAGTTTCCGAACTGAATGACAGATAAGGCATTCAAATTTTGAGGTGACACTGAAGCAAAAATAATTTCTTGTTGGCTCCACAAGCATAATTGGACGCTGTCGCTGCTGTTGTCAGGCGCCGTCTGGTTTCATTTCCTGTCTCCACGGCCACGCAGCTATTCAGAATGATGCCGTGTTCGTCTCGAGTGTTTGACTTCCCATGCCGGGTGTGGGAGTGCGAGTCATCCTACTGTTTTAACCTCTCAGCAGCATGACTGTGATGAAGGTGGGCAGCGCTTCGTTACGGTCCGTGCTCGGGTTGTCAGACGGCCAGGTGTGAAATTCCAAAATGTGTTTCATCTTTCCTCGGCGCACCCCATTTAAGAAAAAAAAAAAAGTATATATATAAAATCATTGGATTGTGTGTCTGTTGTGACTGTGTGGTGACGCGTGCGCCTCCATTTCACCTTATGCTGCCTCTACTATCACTGAGCTCTCTGATAGATTTGCCGGAAGATAAACAGCCAGCACCTGCATTATATATTCTCTCTTCCAATATTCCCTTTGAGTTTGTCGAATGCTTTTACTTTTTTTTTTTTTTTTTTACACTGTCAGCCTGCAGTGTAACTAAGGCTGAGTGGGACTTTGCTGAGTATTTACAGGTGTCAGAGGATAAGCCAGACAGAAATGTTTTAACATAGGATACAACAAATACTCCTTGAGCTCTAGTGGCTTTGATTTTATCTTTTTTTTTTTTTTTTTTTTTTTTGTCTATGTATAGAATATTGCGGTGAAAAAAGTACTATACGCCGATAGCATACAATGCAGAAAAGGTCAAACTAGATCTTCCTTTATAATACGGCCCCCGAACATGCTTACAGTACTCAAAAAAGAGCTAGTCTTAGACCTTTTGCAAATATCTGCTGCACATTTTAGAGCAAAACTTTACGAATGTGTTAATGATGCGCAAATTCACACTTCCAGTTTACTAATAGTCCTAATTTGCCACCCCATTTAGTGAAACCAGAATTAGAAAGCCCGTCTGGGTCCGTCTCCACTTTGTCACACTTCTTTGTAAAGTCTCAGTTTACATGCACTGGATTATATTTCAATCTTCGGTCTTGATTAGCTGTGGATTTGTCAACAAACGAGGTTGGCGCAAAGTAGTCGGTGACGGTTGCTACTCGCTAACTGGTACTTGACTCGTCGTGTCTGTGATGGCGCTCAAACGACAAAGCTGTGGAGCGTAAAGCGATGATTTTATTCCGAATTTTTCTAAAGGTTAGTTTTCTCTAGCCGCTGTAGTGTGCCTACTTCTAAAGTGAAGGCACTAAATGACAAGTCGGCCATTAAAGGAACGTTACAAACTGTTGTGGCTTTTTGTGATAGGCTGGCCTAGTTTGCGCCTCTTTTTGTTCATCTAACGTTTTCCACACTAATTTTTCATCCACTTTGTCTGCCACGGATGGATGACTGACGCTAATAATTCATATCGGTTATCATCTTGGACTCATTTTCTGCTTTAGACAAGAGTTCATTGAGAGCACTATTTTCTTGAAGGGCCATAATGCACCAGCTACCTGCATTGTCATTTGTTTTATTGCAACTGCGGGGAATCGTCGTTTAAGTCACAGTGGTTTGCAGTAAATGGCACACGAGGACAATTTTCACATGCTTGTCCACTTTGATAAAGTCCGAAAAAAACCACCACAGTATGCGATTAATTCCGCCCCGGGCGTTTGTGAGCAGGGTTGTTATAAGTGCTGATTCAGCATTATTAGCTGTGCAGCAGTGTTACATGAATTATTAAAGCACATCAAGGGTAATATTATATGTAGTCACGCAAAGTCATAAAATTCCTTACAGAAATGTCTAAAAGTGTAAAAGTGCCTCTATTTTCTCATGGAAAAAAAGTGGTGTACGTCTGTATTCCCAGACAGGTCCCTGAATAGTACCAATATACCTCCTTGGTGGAGATTTAGTCCTGGGCTGCTGATGAAATGACTCTGGTAGCAATTTCTCGTCAGGTCATTGTTGCTGTGGTCCTAGAACAAAATCGATTTAGTTGAGAATGACTTCCCCCAAAACCCAACCACCTACACCCACCCCCCCACAAGTGTCTCTGATCTTCGCTACCAAACTTTGCGCGGAGCTCTTAAACTGAGGATTTTTTTTTTTTTTTTTTTGAATGACAAGATCCAAAGAATACTGTTGCAGAATAAGATTGCAAACAACAAAATGGAGCTTTTGTTCTCGTAGTTTCTTTCCACCAACGGCATTTGCACGGATAAATAGTCATCATGGCACAATACACGCTGCACAATGGCGACTCGGAATTCAATCTTGCGTGTGTGACAGGCTGCATTCAAGCTGCACTGTAAGTTCTAGAAGATCACATTCAGTTATTTTATTGTTATCGCCCGCTTATTGTACAGTCGGCTTATCCACACGCGCTTCTTTTCTTGGTCCTAATAAGTTTTAATTCCTGCTCTTAGGGTCATTGGCACATTTTAGATCCTGTTTGATGATCATTGAGATGAAGTCTCTCGATCCAGGTTTATTCACCACATGCAGTGCTTTATTGCAGTTGTTGGGTGATAATAATTCAGCATATAAATCATCTCTTCTTTGAGGATATTAATTTTCTGGGAGGAGTTGGTTACTCATTTATTTTAATGGGCGATTCGGACACAATTAGATTGCCTAGAATGCAAATCTATAACTGGAAACCCAATCACTGTTTCAAAAGCAAGCCCAAGCAGCAGCTTGATTGTAAATTGCCCGTCAGTATTGTTTTTCTCTAATAGAATAATATACATCGCCCACTATAAATTCTCCACTTCTCAATAAAGGAAGCAGAAGTCGTAAATCGCCGTACTATGCGTTGATCACCTCGTTAGCGCCTGGCACTGTTGCTAGGATGACCTCAAACGAGTTGATCGCAATAGATTGTATCTGTCACAGAAGGTTGAATATGAAAAGGTTGTTTGCACTTATAATCACCGTCATCATGTTCAAGTTAAAATTGAGCAGCCCGGTTCGGATAAAACGCAGCAGCGCCCCGGAAAAATGCAATTATTCAAAGCTCGACGCTTATCTGACAAACACTCTGGGTCGCCTCGGTAGTTGCAGCCTTTTTGATCAGTGTTTGCTTTGATCCGCATTAAAGCTAAAAATAAAAGTATAGCCCCTCTCGCGGCGTAAATTGGACCTACTTACTTTCCCGTTGTTGTTTTTTTTCCCCCCCCCACACAGTTTTTATTCTTCACTAGATTTGGGCGGAATGTTCTTCTGAAAATGCGTCGCTTTCTTGCTTCTCATCATTGCAGTTGACTTTTCAACAACCCTGTCATTATTTCCATTCAGTGTTGAAACATATTGTTTAATTACCAAAAAACATCAAAACGCTTTGCAATTTGCAGTTGACATGGAGAGCTCGTGCTCAATTTAGGAATCATGTTTTTCCCCCTAGGGTGTGATGGAAAGATGGTTCATTCGTTCCCAAGTCACAAATGCTTTTTTAATTGAACAGGCAACTTCTCAAGTTACATTTTTTGAGATACAAATGTCAAAATTCACCTGCTTTAACCTAAAATGGAAGAAATGTTTTTCCAAACCTTTGGGTAAAAAAAATCTTTTTATTTAATCCCATATTGGTTGAGTTCCAGGACATTTTCGAGGTTCCGATTTCCACTGCAATATCTTGATGGGGAATTCCAGCATGTTTTGCACAACTGACATGTTCTATGGTTAAAAAGCTCTCTCTTCTTTCTCCAACTGCTTTATATTTGAGTCATGCGAATTGGCAAATGAAGCCATTACCTCTTCATAAGTTAAAGTCGAGTTTTCTAATTAGATACGCCCGAAGGCCCTGTTGTGAGTAATTGTTTTTATCGATTTTCTGATACCCAAAAGACTGCTCTAATGGTGCCGTGTTTGTTCAAACGATTAAATTGGATTTGTGATTCTGTTGGCTTCAATCGACTGATTGGCAGCACTTTGGTGTTTGTTGTTTTTTTTCAATGCCAAACCTTCGTGCATGTCCGTCTGCTGTGCTGCTCTGTTCAAATGAATGAAAATGTCAAGCATGGACCTAAAGTTTGAGGTCGCGAGAGACATAAAACAGCCTAATGGATTTTTCTTATCGCAAAATAAGAAACGTTTACATTCGGTGGGGGTTTAATAAATGTAAACACTGTACGGTATGCGACAGAAGCCTTTGACAGCCTAATTCTTAGTCAAGTGCCTTCTTGCGTGAGATGCGATACAATCAAACCTGCCTCCTCTAGACGTAGCTCAGCCGTGCGAGCAAGGCAGCAGACAGCGAGGAACAAAAAAAATGCTTAGGCAGGCTTTTAATGTACTGTATGAAAAAAGAAAGAAGGGGGGAATATGTTAGCAGCAAGACCAAAACTGCAAGTAATCTGACCCATTTCCCCCCTCTTGGTCCATACCTGCAAGCTGCTTGCCTAAGCAATTTTTTTTTCCTTGTTGTTTTGTTATAGCTCAATACGACTCCCAGGAGAATGACAGCCTATTTCGAGCTGTTGTTTATGGCTACGCATGCAAAATTCACAAATGCGTAAAACTCCCCGCATGGAAATGTGCAAAAGGTGTCTCAGGGTAATGCATAATAAGGTTTAGTTTGAAATGAATCACATGTACAAGGGTTTGAGCACAATATCTTGGGTATCTTTTGCCGAATTTGTCCCCAGGCTAATGCTAAAGTCAATGTAAAATCCCATTGACATGCTAGCAGGAATTAGTGTGAACCTCCGCGAGTGATATTCCTTCAAACAACGAATATTCGCACACAATCTGTGAAATATTAGTTATATTTATTGAGATCAATCACATTTTTTATTTCATTGTAGGCATGCATGCACAACCCAGAAGAGGCCAACGTGCGCACAGCAGAAACAGCCGATGTTCATTTGTATTTATTGCAAATATTTTTAGTGGAATCTTATTTTACTTCGCTTCTGTTTTACTTTCTGGTTGTTCTTTCAACTTAGTGTATATTTAAAGCTGAGTTTTGAAGGATTCAAGGAATTCCAACACAGATTTACACGTGATATGGCAGGTAATACGATCTCAAGGCGCCAGGTTAGCCCAGTAAATCCCAAGATTTGTGCAAATAAAAAATAGAACAACAAAATTACAAAAATACATATGATGAAGCGAATATGGATCTACTTGTTCAGGGTTTGAATGTGTGCAATGATGCGAGGCAGCAAAGGTGTAGCGGAATGAGAATAAATACCAACTTTTGAAATCAATGAATAATCGTTTTTATGAATCGTGATTTCAATATCATTCAAAAATAATCCTGTTTCCATTATTGCCCTGCCCTGATCCAGTACCACTATTATGTTTTGGTACCATGCAGTGATATTTTTTTTTATTATTATTATTATTTTATTTTATTTTATTTATTAAGCCTTGATTTTCCCATAGCTGAGAATGTGAGTGGTAACGGTTATTGACAAATAATCGGCCATTTGCGCTGCGATGGGAGATTGGCCTCTCTCCCAAAGCCAGCTGGGATAGACTCCAGCTCGCTAACGATCCTAATGACTGTAAGCAGTTCATAAAATGAATTGATAGACGGATAGTTCATTGCTTAGACTTTAAACATTAGTTGGAAGAGTAGCCACAACTCCTTTGGCCAACTGTGACTCGCCGTATGGTCTTTTAATCAACAGCATTGCTAAAAGAGACACTCTGTTCTTTTGAATTACCCAAATCGCAACTTTAAGCGTTATTGATTGGGAAGCATCCAGTGGCCGTCTGTGCTTGCCGCTCCCAATTCGACCCCGTATGACTATTACCCACAGTATGTCAGGAGAATTGCATCTCGGAATGGAGAATCCTCGTTTGGAGTACCTCATTAGCGTCCACCTTTTCGCGCCGGGGCAATTAGCGCCTTGCGGAGGCTGCGCTTTTAGCTCAGTGCACTCCGCCCACTCAAAAGGCTGATGAGGAGGGAATATCAAATAAGTTGTTCTGTGGCTTTGTAATATTTCACGTTTGGGATGGTGTTGAAAAACGCATTTGCCTTTTAAGAATCATTTCCACCTGCAATGGTAGCCTTGTGGACGGGGGGCTTCACAACGCATAATAAATTCACCGGTCTAATTTGCCTGGTTAATTAAATGAAAGTCCTTCTTGTACATCTCATTGCCTGGCCTCCCTACATTCGAATGCATGATAGAGCCGCGCACACACTTACGGGGCCCGGAGTACATTTACAAGAGCGGCTACAGATAATGGGATGGTTTCTGCAAACATGAAAGGTACACTTGCAACACATGTTTGCAGATAATTAAGAAGAAACAGCTCCATAAATAGCTTCTCGGCAATACCTTTGAAGATGATGTACTCAAGAGCACTTTAAGACACAGCAACCAAGATCAGGGGAAAAAAAAAAAAAAAACGGAATTTTTAAAAAGGGGATTTTCTCCAGGGGTCTTTGCTGAAACAGATATTGATTTATTCTAGATGACCTTCACACTGCCGGGGCAACAATTTCTGAATTTGGAATGTGACTTCTCTCCTTGACACGTTGCTTGAGTAGGCTTTATTATTTGTGAGCTATTAACGATAAAGCAAGGGCATCCGGGGTGGGTTGGGGGCCTGGTTGTGGAACTCCGGAGAAAGCCAGAACTTGATTTAAATATTCTGTGACAGAGTCGCCGAGCTCTAAAGGGGTTTAAGCCGTTTTGGTTGAAAAGTCTGCTTAAAACTGGCTCAACTCGTGGAAATCCTTTTTTAAAAGTTGAGGATTTTTTTTTTGGACCCATTCACTGTGTGCTTTCATGTTAGTTGTTTCTCAACTCCTCCGCAATGCTGTCAAACTAATTTCCTGTCGTTCTTACTTATCAATAACTTGCTCGTAATATAAAATAAAAATAATTACTTCAGCCGTAGCATCATTTTTTTCCTCCATAAATTTGGTCACACCGTGAAATGACTTTTAAAAAAAAAAACGTAATTAGTCCCTGCTCCTCATTGTTAAGTATCATAAAAGTTGCTCACCGCTTGTGATTTATTGGTGTGGATGTGTCATGGCTGTCTGTAGGTGGTGGGATTAATAGATAAGGATTTAGATTGGATGTAATGACTTGAAGCCAGAAGCAATAAAGTCTCCTTGGCATCGCCTCCCATTGTCTTGGCTGCGCGTGCTGGGGAATGGGAAAAAAATAAATAAAATAAAGGTACTTCGTTTTTATTGAAATTTGTTTCTGCGTGTCTGCATATACACAATAACCTCCTAAGCAGGTCTATTAAGCAGCCAGGATAAGATAAATCCTATTACTGAATGCACTGCCCTGGGATTTGCCTCATTTTCTCCACACTTTGGCCAAATAAATACTCATTAATCCCTTATTTCATTGGAGGCAGACCCTCGCGTTAACCCCTGACCAGCCAGTCTTCAACTCGTGGCTCTGGAAATGAAGCCTTATGTACATCTGAAGGAGCCTATTTTTTGTTGAGACGCCACTCCAAAAAAAAAAAACACTTGGCGCATGTCGTACGGTCTGCAGGGGTCCTCCCAGCCTGTCACGTCGGCGGCCTCCGGGCTAATATAGGCTGACTTCTAACCTTTAATGAACACAAAACTGCAGTCCTGCTGTTGTGGGATGCTGTCTGACAGCGCTGCGGTCTAATGAAGGGGTTGGGGGGGGGGGGGGGGGGCTTCTCAGCAGTATTGGTGTCAGACCCCCCACCAATAAGTAGACGACCCGTGCGCACCTCATTAGCATCACGCAATGTCCTTCTGCAGTGTTTGCATGAGTCATGGGGAACCTCGAGTGGTTCGGAAAGATGGGGGGGGGGGGGGCATGTTTACAGCCGCAGCGATGCCTTCTCGAGCCACTTAGCCACTACAATTCTGATGTGTGTTGAACTTAGTGGGTTGAAAGCTTGTGAAAGTGTGTGGACCAAGAAAGACACCGAAACATTTGGAGTTAGAGCTCCCTAAAAAACACAGCGAGGTTCATTATGCAGAATATGAAGTTGTTGCTAAGAAGTCCAGTTTATTTATATAGCCCTTAATCAGAAAGGAGTCTCAAAAGGCTTTGCAAGCCCACAGTTTACAAAAATCAATGACACATCCTCTTGTCTAGACCTCGAATGCAGCCAAGGAAAAACCCATTGAAGGAAACAAAAAAAAGAAAAGAGGAAGAAACGTTGTGTGTTCACAGATGCGTATCAGAGTGGCCAAGTGATGCTCTGCATTGTTATTCAAAACAGCATGAGAGACCATTTAATGAAATGAAGCACAACAGGTAGACAGATGCCTCCGGGTATTTGGTTCTCCTCAGATCTTGTCCCGGTCAGTCGATGTAGAATCTTCCACATAAAAGCCTCACTTCAATCGTTGCCAGCTCTTCACGCAGGAGAGGAGAGTGGAGAAGTAGCAGTAAAACAGGCTAAAATTGGTCGGATACTGATATTCGACTATGCCTATATTTTAATCATACAGTACATCCTGACCCGTTAGTTCCAACTGCTACTCGGGGAAGTTTCAGTTCAAAATATCCAACAATAAGCGTCATACAGGCGGAAATTCTCAAGTTGATGCTTCAAAATTACACTTGCCCGAAAAGCTCCACTTAAATATCTTGAATGAAAAATGTACTTACTGAATTAACACAATGGATATCAGGCTCACATTGAAGGGAAATTACATCACATTTTTCCTTTTACCCTGCTGTTGCATTGGCAGATATTTGCTATTAATATCTGATGCTATTAATATTGCTTGTGAGAGGCCTGATTCGGATCCAAGGCTATCCAATTCCATGCTTTATTTTTTTCCTATTTACGCTGCCATGACTGGGTCACATGGGAGAAAATAACATGAATCCATCCAGAGTTGGCAGTGGCACGATGGAAGATGAGTCGGACTCGCTAAAACATCGTTTCTCGTCTGCAGGGGCCACAAACGAAAGCATGACAATGACAAGGATGACGACGACGACAAGGACGACGAGTCCTCCAAAGAGTCTGATGACGACGACGAAGAAGAAGAAGAGGAGGAAGAGGAGGAAGGAAGTTCCTCAGAGGCGGACGAGATGGCTGCCGCTTTGGAGGCGGAGCTCAATGACTTTATGTGAAGTGGGACACGTACGCGCACGTACGCACACACACGCACACGCTGTAATTAAAACAATGAATGTCCTGTACAGAAATGACATGTTGCTGTGTTTTGTAGCATTAATATTCCCGATTGCCTTTTTGTGGCCATCAATCAATTTGACATTATTTTATTGTGAGGGAAACAAAATGTTGGTAAAATAAATTTGATACTTATGAGTTTGGTTTTGTTTTGGGTTTTTTTTCTACTTCAATTTTTATATTTGTTATTGAGAGAAAAAGAAAAAAAAAACGTGGCGATACACCTTCCAAATGTTGTGGCCGCTCATGCCAAAGAATTCTGTAGGTTTGCCAAGTTGTGCAGCTAAACATTATTTTTATTATTTTATTAGTGTCAACACTGCAACACTGGTTCGTCACGTTTGTACATATATTGATGATGTGATTTTTGACCTCCTCTAGTGCACTTTGACATTGTTGTTATCACCTTTTCTTGACAACCTTGTACAACTAGTTAGAGCCAACTATACTTCATGTGTTGTGGTGTAAAAACGCCCTTCACGTCATCTCATGCAGCTTGTACATCCCTAAACACTCCTAGCTATACATGTTGTCACTTTTATTTATGAAATACAACTGTTGTGTATCGCTTTCACGTTATTGATGGGGTTGAAAAGGTGCTGGGAAACATGCCCCCCCCCCCCAAAAAAAAGAAATAAAAATAATTAAGTATATTTGTGCACAAAGTCATCCCAAATTGTGTGTGTTGGGGAAATTTTTTTTAATGGTGATTCATGGGATGTTTATGGCCCAAATTGTAATTGATGACAGCTTATTTATTTCCAGGTAAATGGTAGGGTTGCAAAAAATCATTTAGAATTGCGTAACAAACAAATTACATAAAAAGTGTACAGCGAACCCTTGCAAATTTGCAGCTTTGCGTTCACAAATTTGCCTACTCATGGATTTTTTCTTAGGGGGAAATCAGCCTCTGTTAACCTTGTTCTTTTCGTGCTTTGTCGAATACAAAAAGTGCTTTGCCGCCATCTTGTGGCATCAGTAGGCAATTATAAACCGTCTGGGTAGAGCATCCATTACTTCACCGCATTCGTTAATGCGCTTAGCAACAGAATAAAAATATGAAGTCAGCCCAAATGAAAGTTCATATTTAGCTACTTTTTATCGGTTTGAACCACCTTACGATTTAGTTATGCAGGTTTCGGGTTGTTTTGGGCATATTTTGTACTTTGTAATTAATGGCAGACAGTTTTCATGCATTTCAATCATAAACATTGTATTGTGGTCAGGTCAGGATGTATATATGTATTTTTTGTTTTTTTTACATCAATAATAATACTGGCTCCAGTATTAAAAACCTCAACCATTTCATTTCCAGTCATCCCCCTTGTTATCCTTTGTATTCATTCTTTTTAATCATCATTGGAATAGATGTTGCATTTTCCTACTCAACACTGACAGAGAAAAAACTTTGATGAAATAAAGATGTTTGAAACAAAAACGATGCAGTAGCATTTCTTTCCCACTGACAGGCATGAAATTTGGCCTCTTTTGCCGCTGCATGACAGCCGAGCCTAACGGCGTAATCATGGTGTGCAACACCGCAAGACTCCAGTCAGCCACTTAATGGCTCCTTTGTCATGGAAACCATTGGTGAGCCATTAGGCCGTGTTCCATCTTGCCGCTCGGCTCGGGACAAGCGGGGGTCATTACATGGGCGCTATTGATCATATTAGGGAAGAGACAACATGTTGTTTCCTCTTTTTAATGTCTTTTTTATCAACAGTGAGTCATGTTTTCCACACTTTTCCCAGCCTGAGCCAAAATGTTGATGTCTGTGAGGTGCCGCCGGAAGTAACCAACATTAGGCAACATAATGGCTCGTCGGGTGCCAGGTTGATTATACCCCGAGTGGCACTCACAAGACGGGCAGGTTAATGTAAACATTACAGCTGTATTGTGGTCCTCAAAGGGAGAGGGGAAGTATGAATCCATCAGATAGTCCTGATGGATGTAGGGTTGCAAAAGGATGGGAAATTTCTGGTAAATTTAATGGGAATTTAAGAATTTTAGAAACACTCCAAATTGGCTTGGCCAATGCATACCATTCCACTTCTTTGCCTTTAAAAAATCTTGGGTTGCTTTCACAGCATGCTTTGGGTTATTGTCCATCTGCCCTGTGAAGTGCCGTTTTAGAGCCAAAAGGAGAATTGTGTACCTGTCCCAATATAATTTTGCTAAACATATTTTAATGAATAAAACTGGTCAAGGAAATTTTAAATGAATTCTGTTTTAAAAATCAAACGTGGCCCTTGAGCACACAACCCGCAATCATGCCTGAATTCTTGGAGGTGTTTTTGAAGGGTTCTTATATCATGATCACATGAGACTCACAAGCCGTATTCATCGCCATAGTAACGCTTTGCATGTTTCATGTGAACGTTGATACCTTATCCGAAGTTAATCTTGTGGGTAAGATTTTAGATTATTACTTGTCTTACATGAGTGTAAAAGTGTATCATGACTGACTAAAATGTACATGCGCACGCAGAGTCGATACAGTAAGCGTGACACTTATCAGCGCCTCAGTCATTAACCGCTGAGAATATTAATCATCCTCATCCCACAGCTCATTTCCGCTCGCCCTGAAATATGACTCTCTCATCTTTTGTCTTCTTGCACTCCGCCATATACTGCATTTGTTTCATTTCAAACATCAAAATCTTTTCGCATTATACGAAGTCTGATTTCATGTGTGACGCCTCCGTGCATTGCTTGCATAAAATAGTCCCCCAAACAAAAAAACAAACATCTGAGAGTGTTTGTGAGAGAAAACGGGAAGCGAGATTATGATGAGTGGAAATAAAATTGTGGGCAAAAGTATTGAGACAAACCCAATCATTATAATATATCGGCTTGGCGAGATCAACATTTTTTTCTCGAGGTGCACGGACTTGCTATACATTAAAAATGTCTGATTGTTTCGTTTTCTTTCGCAATTGTTATAATGTCAAAGGAAATGTTATTGATATGTAACATTGAACATTCTGTCAATAAAATAAAAAACAAACAAAAAACAGGTCTCATGATGACAACAACAACAACAACATATGTCGCGTTTTACTCGAATTTCCGTATTCCATTCAGTGTTCAACTTTATATTATTATTTTTACAACGTATAGGACTCGTCTATTTATTAATATCTCGTCTATTTATTTTGGATTCCCGGAAGTTGTCACCGTCAGCATTTCTCATACTGACCAGCAGATGGCGACAACTTGGCGCCTGAAGACGATGTAGTGTTATGTAATGATCACAAGGTTGTCGTACTTCATGGCATGTGGCGTGAAATTGAAACAACAATTTCCACGGTAAACCAAAGCAGTCATCATGGCAGGTCACCGGATGGCGCTAGTGTCCAGAGTGCCGATAAAAACAAGGAGAAAAAGTTCGGTTTGAAGAGGCGGACGTGACGTCAGGCCTGCAGAGCGATTGCAGACAGGTGTGCAAGAAGATCGACTGCAGACTGCAGGTGCGGCAAGATGGCGGCCGAGCGCGTGGCTTGTGAACACACGAGTAAATGTTTGTCGCTGTTTGTCACAATGACAGTTTTGCCGTTTGCAGGATTTGCAGACTTGAGGGACGCAGCAGCGTTTGAGGTTTGAGCACAGCACGCTACAATCCACTGTCCTTTGCGTGATTTAGCACATTGTGGCCTTTAGTGAACACACAAGCAAATGTTTATCGTTGTTTCTCACGATGACATTTTGCTTTTTGTAGAATTTGCACACTTGAGGGACGCAGCGGCGTTTGAGGTTTGAGCACAGTAAGCTACAATCCACGTTCTTTTGCGTGATTTAACACATTGTGTGTCTTTAGTGAACACACGAGCAAATGTTTGTCGCCGTTTCTCACATGACATTTTGCTTGTTGCAGGATTTGCACACTTGAGGGACGCAGCAGCATTTGAGCACAGCACGTTACAATTCACTCTCTTTAATTGATTTAACACATTCTCCTCTGTTTCTTTTGCCATGATTTCAAATGTTTTAGGTTTGTTTTTAATGGCGCATTATTTGTTGTAAATGACACACCAGCAACTATTTTCACGGTAAGCCAAAGCAGTCATGAAAGGTCACCAGGTGGCGCTAGTGTGCAAAGCGCCGTTGAATAAACAGGCCAAGAAGGTTGCCTTGGATTGGCGGACGTGACGTTGGGCCTGCAGATCAGTTGGAAACAGGTGTGCAAGAAGGGATTCATCTATGGAGTGCCGGTGCGGCAAGATGGCGACCGACCGCGTGACCTTTTCTCAGCTAAGTGAACACACGAGCAACTGTTTTGCTTTTTGCAGGAGTTGCACACTTGAGCGACGCAACAGCATTTGAGCACAGCACGTCGCAATTCTTTGCTTGATTTAACACAACCCTTTGTTTCTTTTGCCTTGATTTCAAATGTTTTTTTTGTTTTTAATGCTGGCCAGCTTTTTTTTTTTGTTGTTCTTGGGAATTGAACTGCAAGATGGTCTTGTTTGACGAATTGTTGGTGTTTATTGAATATGCTGTTTTATTTCAGGTGGTATGTAACTTTGTTTCTGTATTTTTCTAATTTCCTTGTCTGGTCTTATTGTGAATGTAACTTTTTTTTAAAATTGTGAATAACCCGCCACGTGTGCAATTTTGTTTCCTTGAATGTTTGTTGCTTTACGAACTTGTTAATGTAATTTTGTCTAATACTTGATGCCAATAGTTGCAAATTTGTATTTAAACCCTTTTTGCTCCAAATACAGCCAAAAATTGTGGCTGTTCAATCACTGCTGGTAAAAAAAAAAAAAAAAACACACATACCTCAGAACCATTTGCACGCATTCGGTTCGGGTCGCAGGAACACTTCATCGCATTTGCACGGCTAAGCTCAACTCGGCCATTTTTGCAACACATTTGGATTACCTGTCCAATTTGGGGTAAGTTGTGCTACATTATGAGCTGTTTTGTGTACTTGTATCGCTAACATGCGGACGTAGAATGCCAATGACAAGTATTTTTGAAGAAATTTGACAGATTCTGTACCTAGACAGCTTTCAACACTCGCAGTTTATTAAATGTCACTCTAGTATCTGTAATTCCAAAAAAAAAAAAAAAATCTAATTTCTGTTTGCAGAACTAAAAAAGGCAAGGCTCCTTCAATACAAAGCAAGAAGGAGGACCTCAGACCAGCTAAAAATAACTGTAAAATTTCAGCTTATTTGTGGCTGCAACTGTGTGCACTGTGATTTCATCCAGTCTAAAATAATTTCTGTTTTTTTTTGTATGTCTTAGTCCAATTGGAAGGACCAGACTGTACAAATGTGCACTGTTGGGCAGTGCCTAAACTTTTGTGGATTCCGCAAGTGACATGCTCACTACATGCTCACTGCCCACACTGAAAGGTTGCTCAAACTGAGTGGGAGGAAAGGTAAGTCAACTTTTTTTTTTCTTCAAACAAATGTTGGCATCAAGGAATTACAGCGCAGGGGTTTTACGGTGCACTCAGTCATAGTGATCAACACAAAACCTTTCCTGTCAAGGTTGTGGAGGCACCGAATTTGGTGTGAGGCACCAAAAGGAACCGGACCAGGCTAATGAGTACCTTTTTTTTTTTTTCCTCTCCCCCTGGGGGGGGGGGGGGGGGGGGGGGGGACAAAAAGCCAGGTAAAAATACGTGCGCCACTAAAATAAGTGGAGCGTGAAGAAATATGGCCCTCAAGTCATATGCCGATTTTAGTTTTAGGCTGAACGGCACATCTCTGTATTGGGATGTTTTGTTGTTTAGTCTGTGTTTTAGTAACCTGTCACTTTTGTACTTTTTCACTGCCCTCCCTGTGTTGATGACTCTGCAGGTTGTTGTATGGCGGCGGTTAAACTGGATGGTTCGAGAGCCACCCAGAACCGCCGGATGAGTTACACATTAGCGCACGGTGAAGTGAGCAGCACAACTAATTGCACATGTGTTTTGCAGGCTAGACGATGAAAGAATGGATGAGGGTGACCAACAAGGTAGATGCTCCAATCAAATAAGCAAGTGACATACAACTGTTTTAATTTCTGACGCTTTTGCTGTGTGGATTTTGCAGCCGCAGACGGGGCAAGATCTGAGGTGGACTGCTTCCGCGAGAGGCGTCTCTCTGGAGTGTTCTGCGTCGACAGATCGAGCGAGCCACGTTCTGAGGAAGAACGGCTTCCTGCCTGTCGTCTTGGACTTGCGAAATAGCCTCATGCTGTTTGAGTTGACACTGTGAAATGTTGCCGCCTGCTCATCCGGGAAGGGGTTCCGTCCTCTGTGGTCACTTCACGAGGTGGTGTCACTAATCTTAATCCACTGTGGGTTTGCTCGAAGGGCTCCACGAATGCACTTGTCGTTGCAGGATGGAGAACGAGCCGCTCGGGACGGAGCCCGTCGCGTCCAACCGCAGCGGCGTAAAAGTGCAAATGTGTGGCAATATCATGGCAATGAGCACAAGTGTCATGGTGTGCCGCGCTGATGCTTGTTTTGCAGGCTGGAAGAGGAGCCGGATGAAAGGAAAGGCCCGGCTAAGGTAACAACACACACATGGCAACTCAAACAAGTGGCACAACTACAATTTTTGTTGTTGTTGCAGCACAGCTCAGACGGAGCAATTCCACGAATCAAGCAGCACAGCGACTTGTGTATAATTTGTCTGCGAGTGTGTCCATGGTAAGCAGGTGTTTGTTTTTTGTGCTATTGGTGTGTAGTGTATTATGTAAATTAGGGCTGAACGTTGAAGGAAAATGTAATTGCGATTTCCCCTCCGCCCCACTTTGGGATTTTTCTTTCTCTCCCAAGGCTCTTTTCTCATGTATTTTTCAACAGTCCATATTTATGACAATATCAAATGTCTTATACACTAGGATACTAAGGTAAAGGCAAATTAAGCATTATGAAAGGTGACGACTAGGGAGAGGCCGATTATCGGGGCCAATATTTGGCATTTTGGCGGGCACCTGCCTTTTTTTTTTTTTTTTTTCATTTCAAGCCTGACAAATTAAAAACTGCTTAATTCGTGCTTGCTGCAGCGTGCTTCTCTCTCTGTTTCCTGCACCACTGGCCCTGCCTGCATAGGCAAATTGCCCTGCCCAAAGCACCATCTGATTGGTTCCTTTTTCAGTGCGTAACAGCCAATCAGCGTAAAGCTCAGCGTAAAGTGTGCTCCCTGCTCGCTCGCTCTCTCCGTCTCCTGGACGAGCCAGGCACATACACGACGGGAGTCGGTGAGTTAGACTTCGCCGAACTTTTAGTAAATGTAAGTCTACTATAACTCGTAACATTACTATGAGCCCTTCTATGTCATATAAACACAAGGGGCAGTTCTGCTCGCCACAGTAAGCTGCCTTGCGGCTCAAGCTAACCACTCCCCCAACTTCACAACAGTTAATTTGCTTTGTGAACGACATAGCTCCTAAGAGAAGAAAAGTTGCTTATAATATAGGGAAATGGTGATAAAAGTAAGATGTGTGTCTGTGGAAGCCATGTCATGAAAAGCTTTATTTATAGAGCACTTTAAAACATCCCCCTTCTGCTTTACAGACTGTTACTCGGCAGCAGTGGGGTGAGATGGCGCAAATGACTGCCAGTTGGGAGTACTCATCACTCAAGCAGCCAATCGGGTGACAAACGCATACCTGATTGTACCGAATGTTTTGCAGGATGAACAATGAGCCGGATGGGGGTAACGGGCAATGAAATGAGCTCGTGACATCCAACTACAGTATATCCTCTGTTGCTGTTGCTGCAGCAGGGTGGAGAAGCACAACAGGGTCAGAAGTATGAATGTACAGTCCCACAAGTAAAATGGTTTAGCAAGGGTGGGAGCGGAGCTGGATGCAAGGCTGGACAAAGGTAACAAAACGCATGGCAAATGTAGAAGCCAGTGGTACACTCACAAATTTTTTTTTTTTTTTTTTCCCCTCTCCTTTCTTCTCGTCGCAGGGCTCAGAAGGCCATCGATGTGATGACAAAGAGGAAGGACGGCTGCGAGATGAACAGCTTCTCGGCTCTTGAGGTGAGTGTCAAAGTCGTGCATGTTAACGTGGATGTCGAGGCCTGTTACGAGTCTTTCTTTGCGGTAGCCTTCCCCAACGATAGGTGCGGGCGCTCGGACAGCAAAGCGCCAACTCGAATGGGAGAGTGTTTTTCTTCCACTTGGTGTGTGTGTGTGTGTGTGTGTGTGTGTGTGTGTGTGTGTGTGTGTGTGTGTGTGTGTGTGTGTGTGTGTGTGTGTGTGTGTGTGTGTGTGTGTGTGTGTGTGTGTGTGTGTGTGTGTGTGTGTGTGTGTGTGTCCTCTCTGTCACTAACTCACTGGGTGTGCACTGACTAACACTGAGACAGCATTTTGTACTGAGCCGTTCGTCAAGGCAACAATGCTTTGTTGGAGTAACTTCTCTGAAATATTGTTTTGACATGTTTGTATTTTCTTTTGTGTGAAACGACATGTATTTTTGTATGTTCCAAATGTGCCTTTGTACTTGAATTAAAATTGTGAAATGGTTTCAAGTGGTCTATTTTTTAACATTGGAGAGGGAGTACATGTCATGTTTTATAAAAATGGCTATGTTCAGCGTGGCGTTCTCCTAAACATTCCATGATAAGGTATTATTTAAAAAAAATTATAGTAAGGTGTTTTTTTTTTGGGGGGGGGGGGGCATGTATTGTAAGGTGTCTTTTTGGAAAAAACCCACCATGTATTGTATGTTGTTTTTGGGGAAATAAACTACCATGTATATAGTAAGGCGTTTTTATGGGAAAAACGACGATGTGTATATACATATAGTAAGATGTGTTTTTTTTTTTTTTTTCATGAGTTAACCAGAAATCATGACTAGTATATATACTGTACATGTGTTTATATGCAGTTGGTGTTAAATTGGAAATTGCATTAGAAATGTCAACGAAGTGCATTCAATTTGATTTGCTGATACTTGCGGAAATGCTGAATTTTGTCGAGAGAATCAGTTATTCCTCATTACATCGCGCACACCTGTGTGCAGTGTAAGTGCAATACACACTGGACAGTTATACGGTTGGGGTTAAAATAGGTGGAAGGTTTTCTTTTTTTTTCTGATAATTGTTTTTCCAGATAAGGGTCAAGATGGCAAAAAAGAAATGTACACATCCTGCACAGGCCATGACCAATTATTGCACTGTCAAAAGATGCTTCGTAAATACACACGTTGGAGAGAGACACGCGGTTAGCGTCGGTTGCACGCAACTCATAGAGACGTGACACATTACGGCGGGGCTCGAACCGCTCACCTCACGTGAACAAATCCCGCGTGATTCCTCTCGGCCAAGACCAGCGGAGGGCTGTAGAGTTTGCCGCCTCCCGTCCATTCATCTTCGACAGGCGAACGTCTCGAGCCGCGGGCTCTACATTAGGCTGTCAAGTCAAAAGTGTGACGGGGTTTATGCTGTCCCGTGTCCACCGTGGTCTGGTGGTTAGTAACAACGATTGCAATTATGTTAGATGAGAGATCAAATCCGCATGCTTGCTGTGCAAAGCAAGCAAACCTTTATAGCAATTTCAAATGTAGTTACTTATCGTTTGTTCTTGGCATTATTTGTTTTTGAGCTACAAAAAAATAAAAACACTGTTAGAGAAGAGGAAGTTAATTTTAACCTATTAATTGCATTGGTGGGAATTTCAGCGTTAGAATTAGGGTTAGCAGCATACATTAAGACAGTTCATTGGTTAGGGTTAGTTACATACATTGCATAGACAATTAGGCATGGCATGGTAAGGCGGGGCCAGGGTTAGTTGCACATATCGCACGATTAGGGTTAGTTACATATATTGCATAGACAATTATGCATGGCATGGTATGGCGGGGCTCGTACCCTGGACCTCAGGTGTACGAACCGTAGACGCAATTCTCTCGGCTAGCGAGAACCTGAGGACGACCGCCGCTCCTCGTCCATTCATCCTCAACTACTGAACGCGGGCGCCACTTGGAGCTAATATCGTGAAGTGGCCGAATGACCGCCACAGCCACAGTGGTCGAGTGGCTAAAATTACAGTGCGGCAAAACAACGGACCCTGGTACGAATCCCCGTACCTCTAAAACAGACTGCAAGGTACAATTCATTGGCACGCCTCCAAACATGTGTGTTCACACTAAATGTGAAAAAATTACACTAGTATTATAGTAGTAATTTTTTTGGAGTTAGTTAGAATGCTGTGGGCGGTACCAGATGGGGCATGTCCTGCCCGCCCACCCGGGGGCCCCGCCCAGGGCCGGCCCCCATCCCACCAGTCTCTCTCCATTGTCTACTAGAGAGATGCTAGCATACAATAGAAGAAAACTAGTAGGCCGGCCCCTACCCTACTCATCTCCTTTGTATTCTCATTAAGAAAGAGACTAGTGGTTCCTAATGACACTACTACTAGTGTCCTTCTATTGTCCACCAGCGTCTCTCTAGTGTTGTTAAGAAAGGCGCTAGTTGGCCTTTCTAGTGTCATTAGGAACCACTAGTCTCTTTCTTAATGAGAACACAAAGGAGACTAGCAGGGTAGGGGCCGGCCTACCAGCGTCCCCCCTGAACAACGCTGGAGGGACGCTGGTCAACAATAGAAGGAGACCAGTAGGGTAGGGGCCGGCCTTCGGCCGGCCCCTACCCTACTGGTCTCCTTCTATTCTCATCAAGAAGGAGTCTAGTAGGGTAGAGGCCGGCCGAAGGCCGGCCTCTACCCTACTAGACTCCTTCCACTAGTCATTAAGAGGGAGACTAGTGGTTCCTAAAGACACTAGTAGTGGTTCCTAAAGACACTAGTAGGGTAGGGGCTGGCCGAAGGCCAGCCCCTACCCTACTAGTGTCTTTCTAAATGACACTATTAGTGTCAATTAGTAGGGTTGTTTGAACCTACTAGTGTCACTTTATTTGAATGAGTGGGCGGGGCTTGTCGAGGCCACGCCCCACCTGGTCCCACCCACAGCAGTCTAACTAACCTAAAAAAAGAATAACTGTAATACTTAAAAAACGTTCCAGCTGCGACCCAAGCACACAGTGGAACGTCTGCCAATATCTTGCGCATTGCAGTCTAATTGGGTGGCACTAAGATTCGTACCAGGGTCCGATGCTTTGCCGCATTGTAATATTAACCACTTGACCACGGTGGCTGTGGCGGTTGATCAGTAATTTCACTATTTTACCTTGGTCAAGCTCCAGGTGGCGTCCGCGTTCAGTAGTTGACGATGAATGGAAAAGGAGCGGCGGTCGTCCTCAGGTCCTCGCTAGCCGAGAGAATTGCGTCTGAGGTTCGTACACCTGAGGTCCAGGGTACGAGCCCCACCATATCATGCCATGTGTAATTGTCTATGCAATGTATGTAACTAACTCTAACCGTGCGATATGTGCACTAACACTAACCCTAACCCTAACCAATGAACTGTCTAATGTATGCTACTAATCCTAATCCTAACGCTGAAACGTCTTCCAATGCAATTAACGGATTAAAACTAACTTTCTCTTCTTTAACAGTGTTTTTTGCATGTACACATGTACGTATTTTTTATTTTTGTAGCTCAAAAACAAATAATGCCAGGAACAAACGATAATGAATAACTACATTTAAAATTGCTATAAAGGTTTGCTTTCTTTGCGCAGCAGGTATGCGGACTTGATCCCTCATCCAACATGATTGCAATCGGTGTCACTAACCACCCGACCACGGCGGACATGGGACAACGTGACCCACGTCACACTTTTGACTTGACGAGCCGAATGTAGCGCCCGCGGCTCGAGACGTTCGCCTGTCGAAGATGAATGGACGGGAGGCGGCAAACTCATCAGCTCTCCGCTGGTCTTGGCCGAGAAGAGTCAGGCGGGATTTGTTCACGTGAGGTGAACGGTTCGAGCCCCGCCGTAACGTGTCACGTGTCTATGCGTTGCGTGGAACCGACCCTAACCTTGTATCTCTCTCCAACGTGTGTATGTATAAAGCATCTTTTGACAGTGCAATAATTGGTCATGGCCTGTGCAGGATGTGTACATTTCTTTTTTGCCATCTTGACCCTTCTCTGGGAAAACAATTATCAGAAAAAAGAAACCTTCCGGTGTGTATTGCACTTTACACTGCACACAAGTGTGCGCAATGTAATGAGGAATAACGGATTTTCTTGACAAAATATTATTTCAGCATTTCCGCAGGTATCTGCAAATCGAATTGAATGCACTTCAGTGACATTTTTGACCCTGACAGTAAACTTCTTAAGACCAGACAAGGAAATTGGAATAATTCAGAAACAAAATAAAGTTGCATACCACCTGAAATAAAACAGCATATTCCATGAACACCAACAATTAGTCAAACAAAACCATCTTGCAGTTCAATTCAAGTACCAAAAAAAAAAAAAAAAAAAAAGCTGGCCAGCATTAAAATCAAACAAACCAAAATCATTTTAAATCAAGGCAAAAGAAGCAAAGGGCATATAATGCAACTTGCTGTGCTCAAACGCTTTTGCGTCCCTCAAGTGTGCAACAATCAAAATGGCATTGTGAGAAATGGCAACAAACGAAACGACAAACATTTGCTCGTGTGTTCACTAAAGACCACAATGTGCTAAATCACGCAAAGGAAAGTGGACTGTAGCGCGCTCTGCACAAACCTCAAACGCTGCTGCGTCCCTCAAGTGTGCAAATCCTGCAACATGCAAAATGTCATTGTGCGAAACGGCGGGAAAAGAAACGACAAACATTTGTTAGTGCCTTCACTAAAGGCCACAATGTGCTAAATCACGCAAAGAAAAGTGGATTGTAGCGTGCTGTGCACAATCCTCAAACGCTGCTGCGTCCCCCAAGTGTGCGAATCCTGCAAAAAGCAAAAATGTCATCGTGAGAAACGGCGACAGACATTTGCTCGTGCGTTCACTTAGCTGAGGAAAAAGTCCCGCGGTTAGTCGCCATCTTGCCGCACCTGCAGACTGCAGTCGACGAATCCCTTCTTGCACACCTGTCTCCAATTTTGGTGTTTCTATTCTAAAATGAAAATCAAACAACCTGTCATTTTTCCATTTTTAATATCTGCTTCCAAACAGAATATCCAACAAGCGTTGCAGCCTGGTCATCCTGGGAGGGGATCAATCCCTCAATCTCTCACAAAACACATGGCCATTGAACAAAAAAGTAATAAAGAGCGTCTTGTCCGAGTAAGAAGGTAAGAAAACCAACAGACACTGAAATAATTGAGAAATGCAGAATCCCATTATTTATTTATTTTATTACAGTTTGAAGAAGCTGCTTGCATACACCAAAGAGAACCGGAGCAGTGTAAAGAGCAGAAATGCACAAAAAGCAGTGTGTTGTTTGTGTTTTGTAGGGTGGAAGAGAAGCCTGGTGAAGGGAAAGGCCGCTAGGCAGAGGTAACAAAACACACGGCAATTTGCAGGGGGATAGGAGGCACCTCAGAGAACCAGAAAAGGGTCATAAGTACATGTGTTAAAAAAAAAAAAAAGAGAAAATTCCACAAACCCTCAAATATAATAATGGCAGCTAATAATTACATTAAAAAAAACTAAAGCCAGTGGTCGATATATTTGCCATAAAAGCCTTTTTGTACAGCACTTAACAGAAGGAGTTGAACCCGTGTCCCAGGATATACCGCTCTGCATAATTAGCCACTAGATGGCCATGCGCACTTTTGTCTTTGCGAAGCGACCGTAGCACCCGTAGCTCAAAACGTTCAATTGTTGATGATGAAAGGACGGGGCGTGCAGGTCACTGTCAGAGGATTAGCGATAATTGAAACCTCAACTTTTGAAAACCGCAGTAAACCATCAAACGGGTAATGGGCCCATGCCTAGTATTGACTGCACTGTGCGTTTGAGTAAATAAACACAGCTCCAGTTGAGGAGGAAATCCAGTCGGTCTTTTTGCCTTGATGTTGCATCATATTTGCATCAAATTTCCAGAAAATGAGTAGGACGCATGGCATTATTCATTGCGCACATGCAGGCGCTCGTTTTGTTGAGCTTCCCGCATCTCTCCGGTGATGCGAGAGCCGACTCGATAAGCAGACTGATGTTTAACAGATTAGCATAAAGGAAATTGTCTCCCTCCACAGCTGGACCAAGACGAGTGTTTTCATTTAGCTGAGCTGCAAGTGCACCGACTGGCCCCGTTCATCCTTCATCGTCAATAATAAAAATATTTTAAAAACACACAAACAACCCCCCCCGGGCACCGATATTTGGCTTTTTGACGAATATCGGCATCGGCCTTTTTTAAAACTCTGCTGGCCGATAATAAATCAATTTGAAACTGTGGAAATCAAAACAAAGATATGTGACGGTTTAACATTTCTGTCATTTTGAAATTTTCATTTACTGTAGAAAGCTACATGGAGCTATTGTTTAAGTTTTCAGTTTTTTATCCTTTTTAAGACATGCTGGCAATCCCGGGTGCTCCCTGAACTTTTTGTTCGAATTTTATAACAGAGATGTATGTTCTCAAAAATGTATTGAAGTAATAATAAAAAAAAAAAAGGAAAAAAAAAAAAATCAACATTATGCAAACCTGAAACATTGTTCAATAAACATGCTTAAAGACGTTGCAACAAAGTTAAGAGTACATTTTTCTTTAGATTTTGATGCCAATATTGTCCTTTTTACTGAAAATGAATATCGGCTCCAAATATCGGTTATCGGCCTGCTTGACTACCAATAATCGTTATCGGCCCTGAAAAAAGGATATCGGGCTATCTCTGTTTTAAACGTTGTAAAAATTACACATCCGTGTTGATTTACTGTCCTCATAAAGGGCCAAGGCCGTGGGCAAGTATAAGCCCCTTTGCGTGCTCTCGTCTCTTTGAAAAAGAGTTGAATCAATCAGGAAGTGGCTTCAGGACGCAAGTAGGAAGTGGACCAGCGCTCGGTGCTGATCGCCTTAGAGATTCCCGCTTGCCCCTAATGGGAATTAAGCGGCGACTGCACCTTTCAACAGCCTATCGATCGTCTTTTACGGGGCGGGTTCCATGTTGAAGGCACTCCAGTGAGGTGGTCCACGTCCAAGCTGGTGACAGGAGCGCGGCGGATTGTAGCCTCATGATACGGGTCCAATTACGTTGCGTACTGATAGATCGGGGAGACACTGACGACATACTGAGCCCCCTAACATTATGCATTCCACATTACTCATGCAAGCGCGCACATGAAAGGTCCAGCATTGAGACGATTGCGGTGTACCTTTTCTCCATTCCTTCTGGCTCATTAGACTTTCTAATTCAAGTAGGCGCCGCCGGAATAAAGGCGCGTACTGTAAGGACGCACACGGGAGAGCGTGTCAATCACGGCCCAGGCGACACCTCCACGTCTTCCCGCGCCCACTTCCTGCTACGAGCCGCCTGCTGACATTTGAGGAAAGACAGAAAAATGAGCGCACAATGGATGTCATTTATTCAAGTGCTTTCTTTCCAAAGTGATTTGGCCATTATGAGTCGTTATCTCTGAAAACGACAACTTTGGAGTGAGGAAGCCGGGTCCTATTACGCTTGATGTGCCTGTCCATTTGTGTTGCTGTGTCTTGCTGTCGCTATCCGAAAAATCCAACAAGGAACGCAGTTTTGTGCACCCCAATAGGTCAAACTTGCTTTAACCCATTAAGGACGGGAGCGCATAACCGCGTTTCTACCAATAGAGCCGGGAGCGCTTTTGCGTCTTTCTACCTTTAAAGCTGGGAGAGCGGACACGTCTGTGTCTTTTTTTAATCCAATTCTCCATCTCTTAGCCAATTTAATGCATCAGAATATACACGTGACGGTGTCGCGAGATCCGCGGAGGATGTCGCAGATTTTTTTCGAGCCGTAGGCTAATGGCGGACGCCGTTGATCGGCAGGAGCTCTGAAATAAGTAACGGCAGCGATAAATAGATGACGCGCTTGTGGACTTTGAACCAGTGGAACCAGTCGAACGTGATATGATATAGTTTGTAGACAATGACGATATTGACGTCTTTGTAACAAAATAGAGAATGGTAGTTACCACTCGATTTTTAAAAATTAAAATAGTGCTTCTCTTGCACTGACACATTATTTTTATATCTTCGATTGAAACATTTTCTTTCAATTATATTATAATATTATTATATTATTTACTATACCTGTCTGCTACAGGGGCTGAGATATTAATTATTTGGTAAGTGTTGAATTTCGGGGAAAACTTCAGGTTTTCAAGGGTAATTCCAAAGGCGACCTTAGGTTTTGGGGAGCTGTTGAGCCAGGCGCTTTAGGCCTTAATGGGTTAACTCTTGCAATTGCCGTCAATTATGTTATGTTTTTTTTCTTAATGGGAATAGGCGGATAAAAGTCTTGGCCAATTCTAGTTTGATCATTAAGGTGGAAGAGTTGAAAAAATATATATATATATATGGCCAGCAGATGGTAGCATTGGGTTGTTTTGGATGAGAACACCATGTATCAAAGCAATGTGGATACGTGTGAACGTGACGGATCTCGGGAAAGTCGACAGTTACGAGGAGCTTGTGGTTGAGCAACGTGTTACGTTAAATCAACTACAAAGAGTGGCATACATGAGAGACAAGATGATGGAGATTACATAAATTTACAAGTAGAAGTGATGACGTAATGTAAATACACGAGCGGCACGATGCACACACACTACTAAATACTACTACTACTACTAAACAGCTTGTAAAGATTGAGAAATATAAAATTGCTACAGTCATGATATTTGTAAATACGGTGCCATCAAAAGCACATTTTCATTGTTATTTTGGGTATTTTATACAAGAAAACGACTTCAGATATTTGAGGCATCACAAAAGCAAAAATTATTAGCATAAAGGTCACTGATATACATAACATTTATTTTCACAAAAAGCTTGTTTTCTGTAGGGGTGGGTTGGTCCAAAATAGGTGATTTGGGTGAAACCAACCCATATTCTTCCGCTGATTACTAAAAAATGGAATAAGGTAGAAAATGTGTCTAATCTTTCATTTGGTAGTGATTACATAGTCCTAAAACAAATATTCTGTGAGGTGAAAATCACACCCAGAAAGATGATGAGACCAATGTGCCTTTAACTGAACACAATTTAATTATAGCTTATGTGAGGAGAAAAATGTAACTTAACATTTACAATATGTACTTTGTTTTATTTAATTATTCCATTTAGATGATTGGCTAGGAATATAAATATAGTAATGTATGCGACATTTGAGTTTTGATTAAATTTTTGCTTTTAGCTGATTACGAAGGTAATGTAGCTTGTGACTTTTTCTATGATTGAATACAATTCTATATGATTACTGTTTTTGAATAATTGTCTTGGAATGGAGTTAATATGCACTGCATTATAGTGGCAGTTTGTGATTTGATTGTATTTTATTTTATTCAATCATTGTATTAGGCGATGGCTCGACTGCCTCACTGTGAGGCATACTGGGCCCACTCAAGTAACAAAATACGGTAAAAGCTACGCTCCCGCAGAATTAATGTTTAAGAATCTTTTTTTTATTATGGAATGCCATAATAAATATACGGTAAGTGGTTTAACCTTCAAAAAAGATGTGAAAATGATGTCTTCTTTTGACGGATTCTTGCTTTTGAGACAGCCTTCATGCCAGTGTTATTACGTAATTGGCTTTTCAATGAAGCAGCAAGATGCAAAGTTAAAATTGTGCAGCCGATTCAAAGCGCTTGTGTCCTTCCCAGTACTTTAAATGTGCTTTTTGGCGTCTTTGAGGTGGAGCTAACACCTTTTTTGTGTCTTTTTTTTGTGTGTGTTTTGTTTGGATCCATGTCAGCATTTCATGTCAAAGCACTCCTGGTCGACCTCGGGCTTAAGGCGAAATCCAGCCCTGTGGTGAGCATCTCATTAATGTCGGTGGCTCATAATTGTAAGGCCTAAGTGCAGTACCCTTGAGAAACAAGCTGTATCTGTGCGTGAGAATGTTTAATCATTCCCACAAGAACTGGATGCTGTGCATCCCAGACATCGGAATTGGAATGTTGGAATGTGAGCATCGTCAAGATAATTCTTGGAATGGCGCACAAATGTTTGGTGCTGAAATTCATTAATTAAAACTAATCATTGTCAAAATAAAGCCAACTGACCAATCCAAATGAAGTATTTTTTTCCCTTTGCAATTTGAAAATTGGATTTTACTACACTGCAATGTCGATTTGAATGCAATTAATTGTTCAATCCGATTTCCATCGAAATTCTCCAACCTTACAATATATAATAGAATAATCCAAAAGTCACACACATTCAGCTTTGGGGGAGGTGCTTATTATGATCGTTTCAGATCATTGGTTATTTGCAATGCCTGAAAATCCTCCAAATATCCCAATGTGGCGGGATTAAACATGATTTCACAGGCTGCCTTGAGAACACCTTGAATTGGTAGTTGGACAGGGAGCTGCTGCATGGTCAGTCCAAACAATCCAAGTGTATGGGAGCTTCTGTGTGACTTTATCGTTCCACAGGGGGACATGTGAAAAAAAAAAATCCAATTACACTTTGCTACATTTAAGGATATCGGTACAGTCCTTTACTCCCAAAAGTCCATTTTTCCCTCTAGCAGCTTGGATCATGACACCGCTTTGCCTCCCACTGATGAATACTGCAACAACAACAACAAAAAAACAAGAGAAGTCACTTAAAATGCGCAGCCAGCGGCTCGATGTTTGCACTGGATCTCAGTGTAGTTGCTGTTTATGAAGCCTGTCTAATAAAGTAACCTTGAGATGAATACGTAAGACCGCCACGCTCCTTCAGCAACGGGGATGGTGACGTTGTTGTTGTCATCAACGGGAACATTTTTTATAAAGCTGCAGTCACGTCATACTTGCTGTCAGGTGACAAAGGTTCAGAAATATACACGGTTCTCTGAAAACTTTACAGAGATTTAGGTGGGGAACTTTGTAGTGCTTTACGATGAGATTTATGAACATTTTTCATAACACTTTTAAAAAATGTTTTAGTTGTGAATAATCATTTAAATGATTTTAGTACACTTCTATAGTTGAACAAAAGATTCCTCATATTTTTATATATTAATGTTGACAAGAATAAACACGAGGAAGACCATCTAATTACCGCCTTTCAAAAAATATTAACTTTACGTTGCTGAGGAAATGGGTTTGTGAGGGAGTCAATTTAAATATATTGTATATATTTTTACACTAAAAATGTTATCGTTGATGCTTGTCACTCTACTGACAGCTAGCATTAATATACCACTAAATGTAGATGTCTTGATGTTATTTAAAAAAAAAAAAAATCCAGTCATAAACACAAAGCAAAGGGTACCAACTTGCCTTCCATGTGGAACACCGCCTGATTGCCACATTTCAAGTATACTGACTGTATGCTGTATAAGTAACCGGGTTAGTGTGAGACTTCCATTTAAATTCTGTAAAATTAGACGTATTACACAAATGTTATCCTTGTTGGCGGTTGTCACTCTATAGTGCAGATTGGTATTAGTATTATTTCACTAAACGCATGGGTCTTCATGTTGATATCTAAAAAAAAAAAAACCTCCAGTCATAAACACAAGGCAAAGGGTACTTAATAGGCTTCCATGAGGAACACCGCCTGATTACCACATTTCAAAGGTATTGATTGTACAACTGCAAAAAATGGGGTCAGTATGGCAGTCCATAAGTCCCTCAGGGTGCGAGCTGTTATGTCTCGGACACTGAGGAGGCCAGTGAACCCCACATGTACAATGAAGCTCTTTTAAATGACAGTTTGCCACTTAAGTGAAGAGGAAGGAAGTGAATGACAGACAACCCCCATGACGCTGTCACACACACACACGCGCGCGCGCGCACAGTTTGGGCAGCGCAGGGAGAAAGGAGCATCACCACTGGAAACTGCTTTTTCTTTTAGTCCACGCTGAGAGCAGCATTGTGAAGGAGCGTGACGGGAAAAAAAAAACCGGAACTCTTTTTTTGTGTGTGCGCAGATCTTTCCCTTCTGATTTTTCCTCGTGTGCTTCGTGCGCGTAAAATGCGCATCTGGGTGGACTCGCCGGCGCTCGCCTTGCTTTGCCTTTCCTCCCCCCGCGCTTCATCCCGCGGCGTGTGCGTGGGAAACTTGGCGGCATGCAGCGCGTTGACGGCTGCGCGGACGCGCGGAACACGTTGAAGCAGATGGACGCGAGCTCGGACAGCTGGGTAAGTCTTGTTCCGTCTCCATGCGTTGACTGTTGTTTCACGCGCGAATCGGCGCTTTTACAAGTATGATGTGTCAATTGCGAGCTTGAGCGTGGACGTGTCATACATGCAGGCAAGGGTTAATAGTGCGACTTTATGCTCTGCTCTTCAGGGGAGACTTGGTTGCGCTCAATTGATGAGTCCTGTGAGGCTTCGTCGTTATACTTTTCTTGATGACATCATCACTCCACCGATAACTTGCATGAAGACGAATGCGCACTTTTAAGGAGGACAGACATGACGACATTGTGTGAGAACGTGTGAGCGGGTGACGGCAAGAGTTCTAAAGGTGGTAAAAAAAAAAAAAAAAACGTCGTGAAATCACAAGCTGTCTTTAGTAACTTGAAAATAAGTGTTAGAGTCCTATTGAGTCATCCATGTCGCTGAATCCATCTGTTATAAAATCAAATAATAAAAATGGACAAATGTTACTTCTGGCTTAAAGTATTATGTTGTCCATTATTAAATGCTAATTACATTTGTCATCCTTATTAGAGTTACAATTTTAAATACTGAATTATCATTCTTTCCAATCATCTGACCCATAAAATGTTAGTACAAGTTACTACCTAATGCAATTAATATATCCAAAAAAAAATCAAAAATAAAAGTATGATGATGATGATGGTGATGATTTTATTATTAAATTACTTTTGCAAGATTGTATAACTTGTCTTAAATGATTATAAATTATAAAGATAATTGCAACCACTATTATTGCCCTTATAAGGTTCCCTTTTAAAATCCCATGTGCCTCTTCACATCAAGATTTGAACTACACAGAATGATTTTATAGTTTTAATACAACAATATGTTTCTTACTTGGGTTGTGGGAGTGCCATAGCGCCATTCTAATTGTAGCCAAAATATTAGGAATGAAGTTGATGATCGCACTACAAGTGCAATCATAAACAGAAGCAAAATCGTTCAGCTACCGCTGGTAACATGGCGGACGTGTTTTGAAGCGAACGAGCGTCCAAATGGTCAAAAGCCCTCCAATATAACAAGTCCTCTCTCTGCTGATTGTTGCAGCACTTGACGGCCATTTTGCATCAATCACTTTTGCTCTCGGGCTCATTTGCCTGCCGCCGTTTGTCTGGCGCTGTGAGCAGTGGGGACCCTGAGTGATGGAGGCCAATCGGGCTGCTTTGAAGCCTGTCAAGGGAGGGAGCCTTGGGTCAAGATCTCTGCACGATATCTCTCTCAGTACAACCCTCACATTTTTCTAAATATATTTATTATATCTTGAGAAAGTGTACAGCTTTTTTAACAGTGTAAATGTACAGTTCCCTCAAAAGAACTCAACACCCAGCTATTAATAGCTAAAGCGAGTCAACCCCTAGGTGAGACTGTCCAAATAAGGCCCACGTATTCATTTTTCCAAATTAATGTCCGGTTACAAAGTATGAATGGGGAGCAGGTGGGTTAAATTTGGTGTTCATTCGCTCACTCTCAAACTGGTTCACTATTGTTATACAAGGTGTACACTACTTCACTTTGTCACAAAGTGTCATTTCTTCATTTCTTTTTACAAAAACGTCACTTTGGTGATGTACTGTATGTTCGTGCAGTCTAGCGAGTCCCATTTGCATGCATAACTGGGTTTTGTCTCGTTCGAAAAGTTTCCTTTGAGGACGAGAAGTGGAGGAAGGTGACTTACATATGATGATTTATGCAAGTCCACCTGGGAAGGAGTTAAGTTTAAAATATGTATGCGGTAAAATATGAATGCAGTGACTCCAGATTTTGAAATGCAGACTCGCCCGCCACAACATTAGATACAAAAAACAGTTGGGTTAAAAATAACACACATTTGGGTAAAAGATTTACCGATCCACTAATTGGGTCAATTTGACCCACGTTCTTGTGTTGTTTTGTACAAAGCAGCACAATTTTTGGGGCTGTTTTGTACCAAACTACCAATTTTGGGGGGTTGTTTTCTGCAAAAACAACCCAGAAAGTTGGGTCAAATTGACCCAAGTAGTGGATCCGTCCACTTTGGCCCAAAATTGTGTTATTTTAAACCCAACTGTTTTTAGAGTGTAGCTAGATGACACCGCTCAGTTTCCTGAACAATCGGGTTATTGTGGTAAACACTGCACTCTAAAAACAGTTGAGTTAAAAATAACACAATTTTGGGTCAAAAATGGACCAATCCACTACTTGGGTCAATTTAACCCAACTTTCTGGGTTGTTTATGCAGAAAACAACCCATAGAATGGGTAATTTTGTACAAAACCATCCAAAATATTGGACGGTTTTGTACAAAACAAGGTAAGAAAGTGGGTCAAATAGACCCAAATAGTGTATCTGTCCATTTTTGACCCAAAATTGTGTTATTTTTAACCCAACTATTTTTAGTGGCACGTCTGTCGCGCAGTTCCGAGGTTTGGGGTTGGAATGACTTTTTCACTGAAGACTAAATATTACAAGTGTCAATGGGTGTTGGGTATATGAGCCCTGCGATTGGCTGGCAATGAGGACAAGCGCTCTGGAAAATGAATGGATGGAGAGTAAACAAAACCCATTTGAATTAGACTGCCGTTGTACCAAATGAGTGCGCTAATGTTTCGCGCTACAAATACGTCATTATGAGCTATTCGAACCCATTACATAATAAATAACAGCATTAATAATTAATATGTGCTTTTTGTGTCTATTATATAAGCTTTGACAAAGCATGCTGGGCTTGTTTACTAGCTTCCCTATCCTTACTAAGCAAAACCTGCTATAAACAATGTAAGCTAGGAGCTTGTTAACCATTTGATGTCAGCTCCAGCAGATGCCCGCCTTAAATAAAAGACGACGTGTCTCGGCTTGTTAACGTGAACTCGCAGTTGTGCGTGCGCCATCCTTGTGGAGCTGGAGATAAGTTGGGGGGGGGGGGGGGGGGGGTGGGGTGCAAGAACTTTCAACATGATAAAAGGAACATGACTGTTTAACTGTGATCTGCCGTTCTTCCTTATGCCTCAATTGCATCCGAAGAAGAGCATTCAAGTGGAAAGCATCCTTATTTTCTCTTCTTCCTCTCTTTTACCTTCATTTCAAGCCATTAGCGCTTTCGTGTGGAGACTGGTGTGTGGTTGGGAGACGTGCGCACCGCTGCCACACAACAGTACACTAATAGAGCATAATGCAAGCTCTCTGTAGGTCTTGCCATGTAGTGTATTAGAGCACGGCTGCGCTTGAGAGCAGCGTAATATGGCAAATGCGTGTTTCCTTGACGCTGTCATTGTACTTTCTTATTTTTTGCTGAGTGTAAAGTGTGTTTCTTTCTTGGATGTTTTTTATGTTGTTTCTCAGCCTATTGATTCGGTTACAAGAAAACATACTTGGTTAGGTTTTCGTTCTTTGGAAACAGTAATGCCAAATGTACAGAAGCAGCCTGATGGTGGTGAGTCGAATCCGGTCCATGTGTTGTTGTTGCGAATTTTGTCCACAGGAGGGCACACTGGCAACTACTTATATGTTGTTGTTATCCTTTCGGCTTTTCCCCTCAGGGGTCGCCACAAATTCTGGAATTAGTTGCTACTCATGATTTGCCACTTGGAGTACCTGTTATTGATGTTCACTTCTGTGAAAACTAGTCAGCCATTCATTTTCAATAAAGCTTATCCTGTTCAAGGATCGCAGGGTGCCGGGGCCCATTCCAGGCAAAGTACAATCTGAATTGGATGCCAGTCAGCCGCGGGCGGTTGGGGTTATAATAGTTTTGGATTTTTCTTAATATTTAGGTTTTTTTTTTACTTCTGTTTTTGAAATTCAGTTCGTTTTAATTATATTTTAGAGCGGGTTTGTAAGTTTTTCGAAAATGCTTCACTAAGTTTTATGGTATTTGTCTAGTGCAAGATCAATTTTTTTTAAAGTGTATGGAATTAAGTAAAGCAAACTAAAATTCCCAAACGACTGTTCAATCGCCATTTTTCTGTGCATCCACACATTAGTACCGAAATAAAAACATTTAAAATAAACCCTGAGGGTCAAAGAGAAAAGATAAAAACAAGGGACATTTTAGTTAGTTTTATAAACATAAAATATAATTGAGGTCGTTATCGTTTTTTGTCGAAACACTCTCGTTTTTATTTTATTACCGAAAAGACTTTTGGTTGCAGGGCACACATATATAAAATACTGAACCCACGCTGCAGTCAAGCAAATGTACCACGACACGATTAGTGACCTGTCACTATCTGTTTTCGAATGTATGGAGTAAGGTAAAACGGAAATGCAGATACCTGAAAAATAGACATAAGTACTGGAAGTACTTTGGTACTTGGCATGCCTGGTGCCACGACAACATAAGACCAGTTGTGGGATTCTCTTGTCGTTATACTCACCCCAGAATTCCAGTTTCTTGACTTTAGACGCAACCGCCATTGTTTCTGCGACAGAGCGGCGGAGTGTTGCTGAATGGCTGACGATCCGCGACCTTCCCGCCCTTCTCCGTGAAGCAACGCGGTCGCCATGTACCAGGAGGTGGCTTTCCTGGCCGGCAGCACCGAGCGCCAGTTCACCACTTTCCACTTCAAGCGGGTGGAGAACCCGCAGGAGGTCTCTGCCAAGAAGGGCGTCTTCTATAAGCGGGCCCAGCGCCTCGTCAAGCCCCAGGCCCGTCAGACGGACGCCGACGACGGGGCGGCCATCATCAACGTGGGCGGCATCAAGTACCGCATCCCCTGGTCCACCCTGGACGAGTTCCCCATGACCAGGCTGGGGAAACTGCGCGGCTGCAGCAACGAGGCCGAGATCATGGACGTGTGCGACGACTACGACGGCAGCCGCAACGAGTTCTTCTTCGACCGCAGCCCGTCGGCCTTCCGCACCATCGTCACCTTCCTGGCGGCGGGCAAGCTGCGGCTCCTCAGGGAGATGTGCGCCCTGTCCTTCCAGGAGGAGCTGCTCTACTGGGGCGTGGAGGAGAACAAGCTGGACTGGTGCTGCCTGAGGAAGCTGCGCCTCCGCCAGGAGGAGTACAAGGAGATGCGGAGGCTGGAGGAAGAGGAGGCCGAGCCGCCCACGCCGCCGTCCCGCGAGGAGAGCCGGGGGCAGCCGGCCGCCGGCCCGGATGACGCCCAGGAGGGGGGCTGCATGCGCAGGCTGAGGGACATGGTGGAGAACCCGCACTCCGGAATCCCTGGCAAGATCTTCGCCTGCCTGTCCGTCTTGTTTGTCGCCATCACCGCCGTGACGCTCTGCGTCAGCACCATGCCGGACCTCAGGGAGGAGGAGGAGAGGGTGAGTTCACCTGCTTCGCCGGGGAAGGGGATTTCCACCTTGAAACTCTGACCCAGCTTGAAATGCTAACTCAAACCAGGAACCCCCAACCTGTCTTGAACCTCCACTTTCAAACATTAAACATGCTACGAAAAAAGCCGCAACGTAACTCGAAACACTAACTCTCGCTCGAAGCCTTAAGAAATGTCTGAGGGATAAACATTCAATCGACATCAACTGTCAATCTTTATCACTTTCATGAGTTTCAGATAAGAAATAACTGAAATAAAGAAAGCGTGCGTTCTACAACAAAATGTCAAAATTGGGTAAAAACAGACAATGGAGAGGCTATAAGCTAAGCCTCACTTTCAAATAAATAAATCACAAATAGAAAGGTTGTCTATTCTCACTGATAACTTTGGGATGTGTGTTTCTTTCAGATAGATACAGTTCCAGTTTGAGTACTTACTCTGAGGACTCACCAATACAGAGTATTGATACTTCATACTAGTACGTTTGATATCTAAAATTCTATTTAACACTGACACAGACGATGATTGGCCGATGTGTCAAACCGCCGCAGTATAGCGGCAACTACTGTCAAGGAGGAACTACTCAATGACGCATTTTTTTAAATTTTTTTTTATGCCTTAACTATCTCTGGCTGGTATCGGCATAATCCACGATTACCCGATACCTGGCATCGGTACTCGCCCATCCCTACTTTTTAAGCACGTCAACAAATGAAAATGTGACATTTAAGGAAGTTTCAATGAAGAAACTAGCCACATACTTGACTCTTTAGTTTGGGGATGAGAAACCAAGAGATTAAATGAACGGAGTCTTTCTGCATGTTATTCCGTTATTTCACCATGAGAGGAACAAGTGAGATTATAGAGCCGTTTCACATCAGGACAGCCTTAGGGATGCATGCTGCTCCAGTACAATTGAGATTATGTTGATGCAGCGGCCCACGTCGAGTACCCGGCGTTGGGCTTCGGTGTAAATCATCGTGACAGAGACACAAGCTCAGGGACACACGGCAGCTCCTTGTGAGCGTCACCTTATTGTGTTGGCTGCCTTCGCCTGTCAGCGCCACGTCGAGGCCCCGCTCCACAGAAGCGAATGCGACACATAGACGGGCTAACGACCACGCAGGCCATGCGGAAATGGATTTGGGGGTTTTCTCACCTTTTCTTTCCAATATTTTAGCATTTTCTTAAATTTGTTATATAACACGATGTTGATGCAAATTGTAACTGAAATCCTAATCCGTGCAGATAAAGCGTATATACCTCATCTGACCAATTGTGGAAGCTGTAGAGTTGTATTTTTTTGTTTTTATGCGATAAAAATGTTAAGTAGAATACCACTCCCACACATACTTCTGATTCACGAGTTCATTTACAGATTTTTTAAATGTATATGGACCTATCATCTGCTATTTGCAAAATTTGCAAAAATTCACCTATTAAAATTGCTCTGATGCCATTTGGCATCTTGCTGCCAAGGAACTACATTGAAGTGAGTTGAGGGGCTTCATTTAGAAGAATGTAGTGCTTTGCTGCAATTTGGCTGTACATTGTGCAACAAAAATGAACTCAACAAAAAGTGGCAATCTAAATTACGCCTCATATTTTTGCTCAAACGTGGCCAATTTCCTTTTACCGTAGCAGCATTAACCCTTTCATGCAAAGTGGTCACTACAGTGGACAGCTATTTAAAAGTTGCTTTCGCCTATATCAATTAAACTAAAAAATCTATGTATATTTTAAATAACATTAAATCATAATTAATGCATGAAAGGGTTAAAAATATTTTTTTAAATTTAGATGAATTAATATAGACGAAAGCAACTTTTAAACAGCTGTCCACTGTAGTGACCACTATGCATGAAAGGGTTAACAGTGTTCCGACTTACTGTAGTACAGCAAACAAGTCTAATACAGACTCAATATCAAAATTAATGTAAAACTAGACCCAAAAATGCGCACAGACAAGCATTTTACCTTTACAGGACAACCCAAGTGCTAATGGATGCCCTAACATCACCGTAATTTCGACCCAAACAAGCGCATGTTTCCCCTTTTAAGACCCGGGGCACTCAACTTCATTTCACTAATTCCCCCTCGTGAATGATGCATAACCCGAGCGTGATTAAAGAAACGGCCACAGGCGCCGCACCTCTCTGTCAAACATGGAGGATGAAGGCTTTCTCCTTAAGAGGAACATGAAGCAAATTCTTGATCTGTCTTGTGTCTTTTGACATGCATGTTAATCTTTAAAACCGCTAAGAGGTTTTGAGGAGTCTGTGGTTGATACGACAAGACGCCACCTCAGAGGGAAAGTTCAAGAAAGGTGGTTTAAGGTTTAAGGTGGCTCAACACATTCCAGTATACATAAAGTGGCATGGACCTAAACGTGAACATATACAATACAGTTTGGAAAATGTATGTGAACGTAAGCTAATGGCTTCTCCAAGAGCTAAGAGAGTCAGGAGTTGGCTAATGTCGAATCCAAATCAACGTGAAGTCATTGGAAGTGTGAGCTGCCCTGCCCTGTGAGCTTTTTATATATCGCCAACCTCCCAACAATATTGTGATGAATATCGCATCATCAAGTTTCATACCGTGACATTATCGTATTGCGACATGACGACAATGATATGGTGTGGCAATTTTAATACCGCAATATCACAAATCCCTAATAGATACACTAGCTAACTCGATAGACAGCTATGTTTGATCGATAGCTCGATAGATACCAAGCATGCTTTTGTTTTGTTGCCGTTTTCCAGTTAAGCAGACTGAGAGCGTGCGGCATTTGTGCTAGCATGAATCCTAACAAGGTGTTAAAGAGGCGACATGTACTGTAAACCGGCCCTTTAAGTGATCGAGAGCATGTTTATTGCAGTTCCTACAATTGTCACAGAGCAGCTAGTGCACATTAATGAATGTACTGTAAGTCTGCGGTGTCAGACAAGCGCAGACTTCGTTAGCACACACTTGTGAAAACGCATGGCACACTGTTACTTGTGCTTACATCCGAGCGCTTTTCATGCAAAAGGACTCTGCGTGGTGAAGTGCTTGAGCTAATTACGGCGTCTCCTTCCATCGAAAGGCGGGTACTCTCACCCCACAGATCCCCCCCCCCCACCGCCATCATTACAGAGCATCCATTAGACTTGATAGGCAGCCTTTACATTAGCGCTGATCTGCCCCATGCTAATGAAAGCAACACATGGAAAACATTGTTTTGTGTTTGTGGGGGGATGCTGCCAGTGTGCGTGAGTTATGATAATAAATGGAAAGTCATGTCATGGAACAAGCTGTTACATTGGACTCACTTAAACGTATCAGCTCGTTTAATTTCGCTTTATTTGCTTGGTAGCAAGTTACGCACAAATAGGGTTGGCGGGGGACTGGGCTAGCAGGGCCAAAATTGTCATCACAATTTTTGTTTTCAGATTTTTCTTTACTTTCAGGATAAAAATTAGGGCTGCATAATATATTGAAAAAATATCGATATTGGCCCATGCAATATGTATATCGCAAAGACATGCACATACTTTTCTTATGGAATTGTATACTTTTATCTGAATTTGACCAGTCAGACACAAATTTAGTGTGCATCGCCATCCAATTAATTGAACATTATCGAGAGTAATTACAATTAATTAGCCAAGAATACATTGAGTTTGCTTATTTTGCTGCATGAAAAAAACAACAACAATTATGTCATTGGATAACGAAAATGTAATTTATTTAGGTACATGTTAAATATCTCAATAATATCAAAATGGCTATATTCAACAACCATAATTGCATATCGCATGTTTTTACAACATCATGAAGCCCTAATATAAATCCAAGAATCGTTAGCAATCAGCTAAAATAGTCGTATTCTTTCAAAAACTAATAAAAGAAAAAATGGAATGCCATGATTACTAAATAAAGTAACAATAATGATTACCACATTTCCCGTAACTTGTTTTAATCATACTATGACTTTTTTTCCCCTAATGAAATCCTACTTTTTATTCTTGTCAAATTACAACAACTAACCCCCCTGCAATAGTACAACTTGACTCATTTTGCTTTACTAAAATGGTCATTTATCTTATGCATTTAT
This sequence comes from Filicampus tigris, assembly GCF_054856515.1. Classification (NCBI taxonomy): domain Eukaryota; kingdom Metazoa; phylum Chordata; class Actinopteri; order Syngnathiformes; family Syngnathidae; genus Filicampus; species Filicampus tigris. The sequence goes on along the minus strand of NC_141234.1, from coordinate 6,362,532 downwards.
TTATTTTTCATTTGTCTACATATGCATATCATTGAATGAAGTTGCAGTCGGGTGGCCAGGCTGGTAATGCAACACAGGAAGTGGTGTTTGTTCATGCACTGTGGTCACATGACCTGACCTGATGCTCACAGTGTGGAGCCAAGGACGATGCACAGCACTTAGCCTGTCTGACTCCTCTAATGGCCAGTCCATTTTGCAAAGACCTTTTCTTCTCTTATTTTCAACATGTCATGTTTTATAGTTCCCTCTCAACTGTGCGCGGATAAATATGGGACTGAACATGACAAATTATTCTACCGGAATATCCCGTGCAAAGTTCATCTTCAACCCATCAGTGCCACCAACATTTATATGTAAATTGCCATTCGGATGGCAAATGTCAGCATTTTGCCATTTACGCAGAAGAAGCGACGCAATCCGTCACTTCTGCTGACAGAGTTACATTCATCATCAAAAAGAAAATCGATCACGAGCAGATGTGATTTGCGCTTCTTCTCTCGCTCACTGCCAGCTGGCATAAAAAAGGCTTTGGTCTCTTAGTGCCGTGTGTATGTTTAAAAAAAAAAAAAAAAAAAAAAAGGACGGGATGAGAGCTGTTTTATTCTTGTTGTATTTTGACGAAACAAAAATGTGCATATTCTCACTGAAATATAACTTTATTAGTCTTGTCAACTTACAATTTTCCCCCTGTATTTTTACAACTTTATTCTCATAAATTGCACATTTTTAAAAGTATGTAAACCACTAGGCTAATGATTTCTGCAAGAGCTAATCATAGAAGTCAGCCAACCTGGAGTCCGATCAATATGAGAGATTGGAGAGTGTTAGTTAAAGCTGCTCTGCCCTATAAAAACACGCACACGCACGCGCAGCCACGCGCACAGGCACACGCACGCGCACACGACAGTACATAAAGGCAATTCCAAAGAGTTCACATACTTTTTCTTACACCTGTATGTCACAAGCTTTTGAAAATGGAAAACAAATGTAGAAGCAATACTCTGGCTAAAATGTCAGCATACACTTTTCTTTTCTTTTTTTTTTTTTGCTAGTTAAAATTACATGACAGGAAGGGCATTATTATTTGTCTTTTTTTTTTTTTTTTTATAACATTTTTACTGACATTTTCCTAAATTTCCCAATAACTTTTACATGAATTTTTATGCCAAAATTCATAACATGAATTTTTATGCCAAAATTCATGTATATGCCGCAGATACTAGTATGTTAGTTCATGACGATTACTTTTAAATGTAATAATAACATATGGGGATAAAGGTTTTCATAGAAAATGCATCAGGATAATGCACAACAATCCAGCCGGGTGAGGTGTTGCGTTCAAGGACATCCTGTTTAAATGAGGATGGTGTTGCCTTGATTCCATTAGTGCCACTTATGCCTACAAATCTTAATCGCATTTGGACTAAACAGCACCTGGGGCTCCATTTAAGATAAGTGACATCACGCAAGAACACTGCCTTTTTTTTCCTTTTTTTTTTTTTTAAAACCCGTACACCTCGACCAAGGGATAAGGCACATGTTCCCAACGCTTTCCCATAGAATTACCCTAAATTCGAAGCAAACAAAACTAACCTTGTCCAACGTTTCCTTTCAAACAAAGGAAGGAAGCACTAAAGGACATTGAGTGGGAAGTCTCGCAGGGATGTCCAGTTGTGTCACGAGCTAATCAAATATGGAGCCTTTTGTCTCCCAGAAGCCACCCTCCCAACGCCTCTTCTGGTGCACTCCAATCAGTCAAAATGTGCTTTTAATTTTAAGTCTCTTGCAAAAGCGACACATTGGACTCCAATCAATTGCTACAAGAACTACTTTAACCTTCGCCAAGGTTAAAGTATTTGTTTTTTGGTTTGTTTCATTACCAAGCAAAAAGAGCAATTCTTGAAATAAAAGTGGAAAAAAAATGCAGAGCACCCCATAATTTTGAATGCTATTATCAACTGAATAATAACCGTGACTTGCTATTAAGTCTACATGGAACTTGAATACATGGTTTTCAAAGATGCCATGTGGATGTTAGGAAGGTGCGTTGAAGCTTCTAAACATACACACACATACTCACAAGCACACACACACAATTTCATTGCGGAGCCTGCTGATGCAAAGCAAACAGGGCCAGTAAATAAATGGAATTAATTAATAGGAAAGCGGAGGTGAGGAGCGAACAGTTTCCACGTTTGTCTTGGGCTGTGATGATGGACCCCTGACAGGAAGCTGAAAGCGCCGGTGTCAAGCCGTGACATGTTGACAGTGTCAACGTTTGGTTGTTTGGATGTGATTATTAAAAAAAATAAACGAAAAAGCCTTCAGTGACTATTTGCATAAAGATTAGCATGCTGCGGGGATGCGTTTGACAACATTTCATTACCATTCACTTGACTCTATATTTTGCCAATCGCTTTGGCACACTAAGGTAAATGAATATGAATCAAACGTTTTTTTTTTTCCCTTTGTAATTCTTGTCAAGTTTCCCCGCATGGATGGAATGCCTCCAGATTTTGCGTTTCAATATAAGAGCCTGCAGCCAAAGCCTCCGGCGGAGCGCCTGTGGGACTTACGCTGATTGTTGTTTATTTCACGCTCTCGGTGGACATCGGCCACTCGTGCAAATAGAGTGGAATTAAAAAGTAATCGGAATAATTGGGGGCTTTGAAGTGAGTGCTCTCTTTGTTCCCGCTTGCGTTTCTTGGGGGTCAAAATCGACAAATGAGGTTTTCATCAGGAATCACTCCTCCAGAGTGTCAATAAAAAGCAAGGAAATGTCCCTTTATACATTCACAGTTTAATGTCTCGAACCATCATGATAAAACTACTGCTGTCTCCAGCTTCCTATTTATCGCACAGCACAAAGTGAATGTTTAAGACTTAAAGGTAAATGTGTAAAGATGAAAAGCAAGCAGTTCTCATTTGCACTGTGCTTCAGGGCCGACTGACTTAATAAGCAAACAATGTCTTGTAATTATACGCTGAAATATTCATGAGCGCTGGCGACTGATGACAGAAGGAGATTAGTTCCGCTTTTTTTTTTTTTTTTCAGCACACCTTTGATGTTGTGTCAGTGCCTTTTTGTTGTGTTTTGTCACTTAATGAATGATCAGCGCCTTTGTTTGTTCATTAGAAACAAAGTCTCAAGGCAAGACTCCCAAAGCGCTTTGACTTTTCGGCTGCGACGTCACTTTCGTATTCATTTTGACACTGAGCGCATTCTTGAAAGGACTAAAAGAAAAGAGAAGTACAGGTGTATTTAAAACACTACCTTGGTGAAGGTCTGCTAGCTTAATGTGAAGCACACAATGCAAAACGCAATAGATGGGCTAACAATTAGCATCCATGCCGCAGCCTTCTAATGCTTCAAGCAATTTGAACACAAACACTGCACCAAGACATGTAGACAGTCAATATAACGATGCTTACAGGCATATATTCTTTATCCTCTGCAAAAAACATACCGAAGGTCATTGAGAACAAAACTACAAAATTGCTAGCGAGAATGGATTCAATAAGTTTCCTTAAGATTCATTTCAATGAAGAAAGATGATGCAATGATGACAGTTAAGTGATCATCAAAAATGAGATGTTTTAAGCCACATTGCGCAGTCTTTACATTCACTCTGCGCTAAAACCTTTGGGGGGGGAAAAAAATACAAGTTCTGAAAAAACAGTTCTTAAAGACTAAAAGCAGATTCATCGTACTGAAAAGTTCAATCCAACTGAACTGTGCTTTGTTGCAAATGTCGCTTACCGTCATGTCATTGTCGGTTGGCCCTGCAGGGGGAGTGCTCCCAGAGGTGCTTCAACATCTTCGTGCTGGAGACTGTGTGCGTGGCCTGGTTCTCCCTGGAGTTCGTGCTGCGCTTCATCCAGACCCCGAGCAAGTGCATGTTCCTGCGCACGCCGCTCAACATCATCGACGTGGTGGCCCTCCTGCCGTACTACATCACCCTCATCGTCGACTCGCTGTCGGTGGGCGGCAAGCCGGCGGGCTCCGGGAACAACTACCTGGAGAAGGTGGGCCTCGTCCTGCGCGTCCTGCGGGCCCTGCGGATCTTCTACGTCATGAGGCTGGCTCGCCATTCGCTGGGCCTGCAGACGCTGGGCTTGACGGTGAGGAGGTGCACGCGGGAGTTCGGCCTGCTGCTGCTCTTCCTGTGCGTGGCCATGGCGCTCTTCTCCCCGCTGGTCTTCCTTGCCGAGAGTGAATTCGGCGCCAAGCAGGAGTTCACCAGCATCCCCGGCAGCTACTGGTGGGCGGTCATCTCCATGACCACGGTGGGATACGGCGACATGGTGCCCAGGAGCATCCCCGGTCAGGTGGTGGCGCTCAGTAGCATCCTGAGCGGCATCCTGCTCATGGCGTTCCCCGTCACGTCCATCTTTCACACCTTCTCCAGGTCCTACGTGGAACTGAAGGAGGAGCAGAATCGAGCGCTGAGGCAGAAGCCGGACTCGCAGGACAGCACCAAGTCGCAGAATAGCGAAGACTCACAGGAAACGGACAGCTACCAAGGGGCCACCGAGGCCGCCATCACGGCCATGCAGAGAAGGAAGTCCATGGCTCTGCACAGAGAGCAGATCCAGACTTAACAGCTCCTTCGGCTGGTCTTCGTGAACTTGAAACTTGAGTTGGAGTTCCTGCTTGGACCTCGTAAAACTTTGGACTTTAGAATCACGGCTGATAAATTAACTCGTTCACTGCCGGACTGACCCTCTTTTGCCCTAACGTTTGAAAAAAAATACAATTAAGTTCCTGGGATTGAATGGTAGGACTGTGAAAAGACAAGTCAATTGGTAAATGGCAGTGAATGAGTTAACCATCCAAAAGTCAAAAAAAGAAAAACTGCCATAAAGACTTTTCAAGATGGGGACACAGGCGACAATCGGGACTAAATTGAGATTTTTTTTTTTCTTTTTTACTGAATGAAGGTCAGCAAAGGCCCTCTTCAAAACAAAACAGTGGTTCTCAAACTTTTTACACCAAGTACCACTTAGAAATATTTTGCTCTCCAAGTACCACCGGCTGACAAGTGTTATCATTAAAACGTTAGCTGAATATCAGAATTGCCTTAGTCATTTTTGAAAAACAACAAATTCTACACAAAAAAAATGGGACCAGTTGCCTCCAAAAGAAAGAAATTGCAAGCACATTGGCACAATTTTTTTTAAATCGAGATTGTGACAGTAAGTTAAAAATGACTTAGGCAAGGTTTTAAACCACGTCAATATTTAAGACCACATATCCTTGTGTGCGGTCAACAGAGTTCGGCCGAGCCACGGGCTCTGTGATTTTCGCCTGAAACTGAGCGATAGCCAATTCCGAGATAAGCTAACAGTTAGCATAGCTTGGAGATAGATTTAATAGATTTTGTTGTGTGTGGTGTGAGACTGTGAGAGCAGCAACTACACATGCCATGACATTTTCCTTGTCATGTGTTGTGCCTCATATATATAAAAAAAAAAAATGAACGTTAAAAATTCAGAATGTGCAACCGGCTTAAGTCACGCGTCTATTGAGCCGTCGTCCTATTACTAAATATTTCACACCGTCTTTAATTTGAAGTAGTAGTGTTTGTAGGAATTATCGATGTGCTGCTTCATTCCCCTTTACTGCCTCATTCAGTATGCACGATGAGTGCCAAGCTAATTATAAGACACAACACAGCAAAAAAAAAAAAAGCTCAACAGTCAGTCGGGAAATTAGATTGACGAGGAAACGACAAAGGATCAACGCCAATCGACTGAAGGAAAACACGAGGGGAAGATGAGTTCAGTGCATCCGGACAATGAAGGAGAAACCATGAGTCTTGTCTCCACGTTTTTTAAACAAGATTTAATAAAGTCCAGAAAAGTGTGAGCTGCTCCCAATTATCTTCAGTAAATATCATATTTTAGTTTACACATTTGAGGTCATCTGAAATCTGTAGTTGAGAATGTGCTAGCCATAATTTCCAGTATGTTGATTGAGTGTTCTGAACATAACATTGGAGAATGCTGCAAAACAACAGTTCATGATGGTTGATTTTTTTTTTTTTACGGCCTAAGTTACAGTTAAATATGGTTGTATATAGTGGAATTCCTCATTCCGGTTTCAAATGGTAAAACATCGGGAGCTTGGTAAAATGGAAAGAATCTGCATGAAATCACTTCCTGATGCTGGATGCTCTCCAAGAACCCTCTAATACATTCACGAAGCAATGTATATATTTTTTTAAAATCACGGAGCAATTTTAGGGCCGTGTTAACCTTTAGTCAAGGACTGTATGTATAAAAAAATAATGGACAGAGACAACAAGCATTCAAGTGATGAAACTATGTTACAAAACATTTCAGGGAATTCAAGAATGAATGCTGAGTTTGTATTTTGTATTTTGGGAACGTGACCTGTCCTTTATCGAAGTTAACAGTGTCGTGCGTATCAGTCGCTGACAACCCTTTAGTCATATTTAGAGCTTGGCTGGAGTGCAAAGGGCAAATCGCAAAGTACAAAAGCCTTTCGATACATTGCTCTGCCTCGGGCAGCGGAAACAAAACAGCTGACGCGCTTTCAGCCGAGTCAGGTGTTGAAATAATGGATTACCATCGACGACGAGTGTGGTTTGTGACTGCGTGACTGGAGTGCCTTGTCAGGAGAAAACGACAGTGTGTAACTGTAAATGGAATGAAGCTGTGCTCTATTTTAAAATACCACACACACGCATGTTTAGGCTGGAACAACGCATGCAACAATTGCACACAAACACATTTATTTATTTAATTATTATTATTTTTTTTAAAATATAAACACACTTTTTAAAATGGATGGTCGGAATGAAACAACCTGCAATGTATTTTGGTTTTGAAAGAGCCTCTCTTGAAAAAGATTAACAAATAAAGTTTGGAATGAATTCCTGAGCAGGAAATTGTTGTTTAACAATTTATCACTGGATGCACTGAAATTTGCAAGAGTGCGTGTTGTGCCTGTACTTCTGTGCTTAGAACATTCTGAATTGTTTGGTCCTGTGTTTTTTTTTTTTTTACCCCCGCCACGTTCGCTGTTAATAATAAACGGAGTGTTTCCACGAGTGATGTTGGCTGACTGCGCGCAACTTTGATAAACAGTGACAGCGCCTTCCTGCGAGGTGAAGGTTTCTCAGGCTGCAGAACAAACACAGAATAAATCCACCTCATGGACACGCTCCTCACACCAGTGAGTGCCCTTCAACAAACATACCGGCAGCCATTCGAACAGGGGTTTGTGAAGAATTTTTATATCAGCACACAAAGTACACCTGCATAATATAATGAAATTCAACACATATTTGTACAATACAAGTAAAAATATTGTAGCTGTTATGCAAAACAAACAAAATACATTAGCTGAGCCTCTCCAAGCCCTTTATTTGGTCCATTTCTTTCCACTCCATTGTCGGTAGATAATGTCGAGGTAAACAAGATATGGTTTGATAAAAACATGTAACACAAAAAGATAATATTAAAAAAAAACAAGTTTTGGTATTGAGTTTAACAAGGTGAGTTTAAAAATGAGACAGTGTTGGCTCTCTATGGGAAAACAGAAACTGATTCTGATTCTGTGGAGCACAATGAGAACGTGTCAGGTATTGACACCTGTCTGTTCTCTGAATAACACACAATCCTACAGTAACATTTCTCTAAATAAATACAGGGCTGCTGAGGATGCGGGAGCAGAAACAATGCACATCACCAAGGAGCCAAGCTGATTAATAGTTAACAGGAGTGGGGTAGCGGGGGGGAATAATAATAATAGCACTGCCATGTCCTGTCGGGCTGATTGGGAAATAATAATACTACTAAAAATAATAAAAGGGAAAAACATATGTGGGTGGATCACACCCACCTCCACAGAACAGGAAATGAAAATGTCATGTACAAAAGTGGATCTGGAACACAGCCCCCATGTAATGAGGTGGACACGGTAAAGGAAGGGGAGTTATTCAATTGTGGATAAACGATCAATCAAATGGTCAGGTAGCATGATAGCGGCGAAGATAGAGAGAAATGACTTGTGTGTCTTTGACACCTGCAGTGAGTGTAATTTAACAGTCTGCTCAGTTCATTAAATCTTGGCTTGTCATACACGCCTTTGGTCATGGCGCTTTGTGGAAATACTTCAAGAGGTCCTTTTGGGCAAAATTCCAAAGCGGGTTGAACTGAGGATAACTCCTCATCCAAGAAATCGCCCCGCGGTAATAGTTCTTTTTGATTGACTCTTGTTTAATACACTCGGGTCCTTTAAGTGTTCTGAAATGGGCGCATGGGGACGGACCTTAAGGCCAGCGAGTGGTAAAACCGACCCACGTTTTGCACCGTGCACGTCGGCGACAACAGCAGGGATAAAAAATAAAATAGAAAATAAAAAAAAAAAGAATAGCAAATGCCATTTTATACATTCAGTAATGTATATTGAGTGAGCAGTGAGCCATATCTGAGGGTGTATTAAGGCAGAGGGAGGGGCATGCAACAGTCAATCCGCATGCCTGGACCTTCAAAGCTGGTCCGGTTCAGTAAACTGTGCTATGATTCTCCACATGCGCAGGTTTCACAGATATGCATTATATGGATTAGTCCCAGGTTGGAGTTAGGGGGTAAAGGCTTGTGTAAGGAAGGGTAAGGGTAAGGGTAAAAGTCAGGGTTTCGGTTGGGGGTAAGTTTAAGGACAGGGCGACGGTGTTGTGGTTCAGGGTTCCCCTCTTTTTACCGTCAATTTCTCATCTTACCATTGCGTCATCAGAAATTGTACATAATTGTATGCGTCCAAGATTGTTGGAACAGTTTGGAAAATATTCGTTACTGGGTCCACGAAGGCATTCTTGGAGTAAATAGCCTCTTTTACATGGCCTCTAAAAGTTGTCCTTTTTCTGTCCTTTTTCCATGTAGCTGCTCTGTCTCAATCCAGGAATCAGCCGCCTTCCGGGGTAGTATCAGAGTTGTAACAGAGGTGAGGAAAAGCGGATAAATGCCAAGTCGTCTCTTGTTACAGTTCAAGCGTAAGAAATGTAGGGACCTGATCTAAAGCTGAGAACTAGAGCAGCACATCCGGGCACGCTCATCCAACGCTCGCAACTTTACAAATGTTGTTTTGCATCAATGAGCAACTCCTCAGAAGATGCTTTGAAAAAAAAAACCCCTCCCATTAGAGTTGAAGCATCTGTAGAGAAGATTTCTGAAGTGTTCTTCATTTTTAACTTCGGGAAGTTGCAATACGCAGACGATGTTTATACATAGAGTATTTGCCACTTTTTCCATACTGTGCTGTTACATTAACAGAATATAAGATCATTAATATTCAAAACCACGTTGGGTTTCATTCTATTGGCGCATCTTCATTATTCAGGCAACTCCCGCCAAAGTTCTTCCTGTTTTACTGAGTGAAGATACTCAGATCTCAAAGGGCTTTGGCACTGGTGGTGTGGGATGTGGTGTGCGACACCGGCTTTTGTGGGTAGAAGCTATAGTAGTAAACCTGGAACAGGATGGCAAAGTCCACCAGGACCTGCAGCATGCCGCAAGTCCAGAACTGCACGGGCGCCTGGGTGAGCAGGAAGTAGCCCGTTTTGAAGGTGTCGCCACTCGTCCACATCAGCACCATCTTGATGCTGCGAGGGAGAAGTCGAGAGGGGAGGTTGTGAGTATTCAGTTTGAAAAAACAAAAATGACACGGGACATGGCCGAACCAATCCGATGCACTCGCATCTCCGAGACAAACAGAAAACGCCGAACAGCGGCTGCTGCCGTCATTAATTCTAAATCAATCGACCTTATCAAGCTAATGCTGAGCTTGACTGACCTCCTCAGACATTTACCATAACTCACTCCGCCCCAGCCCCTCCCGATTTCAATCACTCACAGGGCGTATTTACAAATCACTAACACCACTTTGTATTTGAAGAGGAAATTTCTTTTTGCATCCACCGGGCCAATCTACTTTCCTGTATTTTATTCTCTTCACTGACATTTCCGCTCGGGTGCATTGGTAATGAACTGAAACTGCAAATCACAAAGTCTCTAACACCACCCTAGAGCTGGAAACAAACATCTGAGCCAAAATTCAAATCCGGAAGCTCTCAGGTGTCTATTGGAGACCAAATAACGCCAAAGGTCAAGCACGAAGAATGGTTCAAGTGAAGAAATATCTGTCTAGGTTGATAGTATCAGAATTCTCCGGCCAAGATAGTCGGGCTAGTTGGTCATTGATCCTGCTCCTAGCTTGTCAAGGCTTGCCAGAAACGACAAGTTGATTATTCACAACTGGAATGGATTTTGACCCAAGGTTTTTTTTTTTTTTTTAATCTTGCAGACAAACAGCAGGGCTATGTGGGCACCACAGGTCAACCGATGGCACTATCCTGGTCACTTGATCAACGCCACTGTGGCAGAATAATGACATTTATGGGGATGTGTGAACCTTCATTGTTTTCTTTTTCTAAAACACTAAAGCAGGAATCCATTCGACATCCATCCACTGATGTCAACGTGCTTAACCACTACCTACTGCGCATATCCGATCCTTTGAACCAAGACTTGTGACTTATGATTGAAGATTCCACAGAATGACTCGTGCAAAGGTTCAACCATACTCTTTGTGCGCGGCACATACCCTGCCTTCCAATAATCCTAGCAACCTCCTGTAAAGAGTGAATGACGGCTAATCTGGTGTCTCCTCTTGTCTGCATCCCCGAATTGTAAATCTGCGCCTCCGCCTTGTCAAGGAAAAGCTTTGCCGCCAAATCTCCTTTTTGCATTCTGCACGTCTCCAGCTTCACCTTTTCATTTGGAAGACCCGCATGTGCAAGCCCTGCCGTTTACCTCGCGCTGCCTACTTACTGCAGTTTCACATACTTTATTTTTCATTTGACTGGGTATATAAGATCTCAGAAAGCCTCTCTCAGCCTCAAAGCCCGTTCCCCTTCAATCTGGCTCCTTCCAGCGTCTCTGTACCCGCTCGCCTCCCTGCAGCATGGCAACCCCGCTCGCAGCGAGAAGCTTGTTAGCTACGTTCTTTGTCAACCTCCACCTCCTCCTTGTCGACTGTCGTCTTGGTTATGAGCACGCCTTCCTGCAGGTAACCATGAGAGAGGCGAGAACCGTGTTTGATCAAGTCCTCCCCCGCCCCTGGAATACAGAGGGCGCCCGGGATGCCATGAGAACATCGTCTGGCAACTTGTTTGTCTCCTTCCCGGGAGATGTACTCGGCGCGGAGGCTTTCAGAGTGCATAGCAATCGGATGATCGGGGGGGAGAAAGCCGTTCAACAGTGGTTTTAAAGGTGAAAAAGTCACACTTGAGGTTAATTACTAGAACTATTACCGAGAAATGAATTGGAGTAACTCACCACATTGAATCCCGCTTCACATATTCTGCAGTAAATGGAAAAGCTAGCTTCTCTACCTATTGAGGAAGTTAGGGAATTTCAGTTTCATCAACTGTTGGACCACTAGGGGGGCACACTACAAATTTGTCAACATGTGAAGAGTGTGATACAGTCTTTGGCCCATGTTGGGAGAACGGGAGGACAACCAAAAAGGAACGTCCCCAAAAATGGTACAATCTGAAGGGCAACCAAAATGTTCTGGAAAAATATGCCTAAAAAATTGAACAAAATTTAAGTGGCACTAAGTCGATTATTTTTGAGTGAAGACGTTCGACTGGAGTAAAAACAAAAAGCCAACACAAACTGTGACGGATGTTCCGCCACTAAAAAATGTGAGCATATATATGAATATTAAATGTATATCATTTTTTTTATTTAGGTGCATTCTGAATGAAAAATGGTCCAAATATTTCCTGTAAAATGCACTACACACAAATACAAATGTACATTGTCAAATATTTATAGACAACCACGGGAACTGAGTCCCAGCAAAAGCAGCTTCGTTCTTGTTTGGTGCACACTGCCGCTGGGGTGCCGAACCAGCGACATCAATAGTGACGCTTTTTTTCCCTTCTTCCTGTGTGTGTGTGTGTGTGCTGGCTAAATGAAGGCCTGTTGCTGTTATCCGGCATAGCAGGGCACGGCTGGGACACAAGCCTTATAAGGCTACACTTTTGGATTTTTGGATGTCCCGTCTCCTTGTTTAGTGTTTGTCTTGTCGTTGTTTTATGGCAGGCCACTCAACATCAGTATGCAGCTCTGCCTTTTGCGGGAGGCTGAAAGCTATTAAACCATCCTTGGCATTGTGTATTTTATATACTGCTTACTACGGCATGGTTGTTGAATAAAGTTAAATATACCGAAAGCTGCCCACACAAGCTCAGCGTAATTATACGAGCTGACAGGTGAAGCAATTCAAACTAGAAGGTAGGGAGCAGTAAAACGAACCCAAGTTCCATTATGGGTAGTAACATCCTACACACATGCACGTCTATTCATGCAGATCGGCTGGATTTAGCTTCAGATAAATACAAGGATGCCCTCGCGGGACAAATGCTTTATCTTTCATGATTAAGAACAAGCTTTCCCTTGCATGTCTCAGTTTGTTCACCATGAGAGTCGTGACGATATTTCATTCAAACTTCCACTCACGGTTGTTTCGTCTTGCGGAGGTAGTCGGACGCATTCAACCAATCAGCCAGCTCGCGGCACAAAGGCCAATTAATTAGCAAGATGCTTTCAAGGCATACACCGGGTTCTTAGGCGAAAGGGCGCAATGGTTGATGTCTCGCTGTCGGTCTGCTTACTCATTCGCCCGTTCATTCACTGGCAAACCTGCCGCGTGTCTAAACATCCGCCCCTTAAATCGCGCTCTGAATGGATGCAGACGAGCGCCGCGCGGACCTTGAACGAGTCGGGGTAAAGTAGCCTAGCAACAGCTGTCAACTCTCAACAGGTTGTGCCCACAGAACAGGAGGGACGCAGGCAGACAATGGATGTTTACAATGTATGCAGGGGGAAAGAAATGACACCCGGAGAGGTTTTCTGCACACCGCTGTGCTGTAATAGTTGTTTTCCCCCTCAGAGCAGAAAGTATAGATGCCAGTGGGTCTGTATCGTGTGTGTTTCGACCCCCCAGCAAATTTTTGAAAGTTCATCATTCTTCTTCTCAAGATCAATGCTAATTTCAATTAGCCTGCATAAGCTGTTTCACATTGTAAGTTAGCATCAAGCTAGCAGCGTTAGACAACATTGAACGGTTTGGCTAAACATTTTGATGATGGAATATCTAATGTTTAATTGTCTATCAAAATATCAATAGTTTCATGAAAGTATCACCCTGCAAACACTTTAGAAACAATTGGCTCTAGCTTACCTTTGACTCTAACGATGACAAGCGCTTTAGAAAACGGGAGGAAACGTTTATCATACTGTGATTCAAGAGGCGATTCTTACACATGCAAGTTGATTTGAGATGCAAGTCATTTGAGGTCCGTGCATGGTCACAGAATGAATTCAACTCGTAAGGCAAGGCACCACAGTGTAATAAAACAATACACTATGACTTCTTCGTTCCCTTTCGGCTTAGTTTGATTCAGCGGTTGCCACATCGAATCATCGTCTTCCATCTCTTTTGTGTCCTCTGCATCTTCTCCTCTAACTCCCTGCAAGTCTTCCCTCAACACATGCAAAAAAAAAAAAAACGCCACACTATAGACTAAGGCTGCAATTAAGAATTACACTAATAATCGATTGATCCCTCTATTTTTTTTAATTAATTAAATAAAAAACAATTCTAATTTAATGTGATAATTGATTACTTGTCAATTAATCGTTACACCTCTACTACAGACATTTTTATACAGCATCGTAACTCACTGATAATTTGATTTTTGAGGTACAAGCTAAGCTCTGAGTGGTTCTTTCTGCCTTGGCTGACTGAGGACAGAGTTGAGTGGGTAGGAAGTTTGTGTACTACAAAATAAACTAAAAGAGCGGAGCAGAGAGGGTATGCGTGCGTGCACGGAGCAGCCCAGCGTGGGAGCAGTCATGGCGGGTTAGGTGGCCAGGCAGCCCTGCTGGAGCGCTCTTATCTGACTACTGCAGCGAACCCAGCAGTAGACGAGGGAGATGCGCGCACACACACACACACACGCAGGCTGTGAGAAAGCGTTTTATCAGCCTTGTAGACATCCCACAATGACTTATCTTCTATTACGCTCCTCCGCCTTAAATGCCGCTCTCTATCATATTACTTTGCCACCGCAATATCTATTCATCATCACAAGAGAGAATGTGGCGTTAAACTGTTGACGTGTTTTATGGCTCGGAAAGGCTGAAATGTTCAGTTTAGAAGAACAATAACAGCCAAACTGATGAGCGTTTTCATCAATCTGGAGATTATTGCCAGCATTAACAGATCTAACAGAATCCATGATGAAATAACTCCACTGAGCTCCGTTTGGTTTGGTTACCCTGAGGCTGTGGATAATAAACAAAAATATTCTGCGGTGTTTGGTGAGTTCTGAATTTCCCACAGCCGCTTTAAGGCAAGGCAAGGCCAAACTTTTTTCGACTGAGGGCCACATAAAGAAACCGTTTTCGCTCACCTCATGCCTTCCGTGGACTTGTTGTGGTAGTTGCAGTAGAGCTGCGGCGTTCCAAGCATGGCCTCACTGAAGACCGCCAAGAAGCCCAGCGTCTCGACGAACACGGCCGAGTCCAGCAGCACGTAGGTGACGTAGGCCGCCGTCAGCGTGAAGGCCGCCACGCACTGAACGTAGTCCAGGAAGCGGCTCCACGACCAGAAGTAGTTCCAGTCGAAGTCTACAAGTAGTGAAGTGTTTGATGTAAGACACAATACGGATGTACATAATTCAATAGAATCGAATAGATTGAAATATAATTAGTCGGGATAGACCGATTATCGGCCGGGCCAATTATCGGCTCAGATTATCGTGTTTCGGCGAATATCGGCATCGGCCGTTTTTAAAAATCTGAAATCTGGATTTAAAACTGTGTTAAATTCAAGGAAGTAGTTATTTAAAATTTCAGTTAACTCTGTAATTGATTCTACTGACACTGGGAACAGGCTGCCCTTTTTTTTCCCACTTGAAATTAAAACAAAGAAAAGTGAAATTTGTACATTTCGGTCATTTTGAATTTTGGGGGACTTTCTTTACTCAAGAAAACTATATGCAGCTATTGTTTATGTTTTCATTTAACTTTTGAAGACATGCTGATAACCCTGAGAGCTCCGTATTTGTTAGAATTTTAGAATTTTAGTTGCTTCAAAGTTAAGAGTTTTCTTTTTTTTTTTTAGATTTTGATTCCAATATTTGCCTTTTAGCCGAAAATGAATATCGGCTCAAAATATCGGTTGTTGGCCTCCTTGACTACTAACAATTGGCATCGGCCCTGAAAAAAAACATATCGGTCTATCGCTAATAATTATTTATTTATCCTGTAAGTAAGTCTACTATAAGCAAGTAAGACTATTCCAGGTTACCTCTATAAAAAGAGCCTGATTCTCTTTTTTTTGCACCTTTACAAATGAGTAAAAGTGAGAAAATGAGCTCCTTTTTATAGTCAAACGAATTAACGCAGATGAAAAAAGGATTCACACTTGAGCTGTGAATCCTCACACAATATTTTTAACAAGATATAAATAAATAAAAACAACTGCAGTATATGAGGCTGCCACAAATAGGCAGCTCCCACTGTGCTGCTTTGTTACTTTGTGAGAAGGGATGAAGACGACGATGAGTCCCCCGCGGGGGGATGATGATCAAGATGGAGGTGGTCTGCGCGGCTTTGCATTAGCAGGGGTGAGAACGCGGACGCTAATGAATGATTTCAAGGCGCCCGCCTTGTGCCCTCGTGTCACTCGAGAGCGTCCCTGCTCAGAACAAATGGCGCAATGGAGATTCCGAGCACACCATAGGCTTCTTGTAACGATCAACGGGGCCAAACCGTCATCATGGGCTCACATCAAGGCCGCATGAGACGCTGATGATGACGGGAGACGTCCCGCGGGCACGCCCTCTTCACATTTGCGATGATGCTACAGCCACGTTCAACGGATTTGTTCCAGCAGGTTTTAATGTGAGAGTAGCGGAGGCGATTGAACAGATTAATCAGGAAACTCATATCTGCCGTGTTTTCAAATGGGATTTTTTTTTTTTTTTTTTTCACAAGCATCAAAAGCAATAAAGTATATTCTTCCAATCACATAAGAGAGGCTCTCATCTGACACAAACTCGCAGAGGATTAATTCGGTGCACCTGCTAATGAGCTCCAATAAAAGGGTGTCATAAAAAAAAAAAAAACTGCTGCAACTACAATCTGATTTTATTGACGCTCGACTGCAAAACAATTCTTAACATTTCCAGCTACCATCTGTTGGATCTGATTGGACATTGCACCACTTTGGCACCTAATGCAAGTGGACTGTAACGCCATCCATAGAGCCATCTGCAGACATCGTCAAGGGGCAAGGGGCAGCTGGCGCCTATCCCAGCTGACTCCCTGGACTGGTCACTAGCCGATTACAAATCCTCAATGAACCCAATGGACGAACTGGAAAGTCAAATCAAATCCTCGTTCCCCACTGAAATGAATGGTAATGCCAATAATCCGTTCCAGCCCGACAAACAGCATTTGGAAAAAATAAAAAATAAAAGTCAAAAAGTCAGAAGTCAATGCCAGTTGGCATTGTGCTCCTTCTGCTGTGTGTATCTTGGCCACAAGGGGGCAGTATAATAGACACAAAGAAGAGTTTCACAACCAAGTGACTCAGTAAGCTGCAGTAATAATTGTGTTTCAGAGAGGAACAGAGGACAGGCAATACATAACTGAGTATATAGTCTTTCTACATGTGTTGCTGCACCGTTTTGTGTTTAAAAAAAATCATTGCCTAAAGGGTTATAACTACTGCAACGTTGACGTTAGTTTCATTATCTCGCCTATAACATCTCGCTGTGTTAACATTAAGATAGTCGACTTTCGTAAGTTATGTGGTTTGATTGAACACGTCTAATTCTTTGTTTTGTTTCAGCATCAAAAAACAAAAGAGCTTTTTTTTTTATTTTAAATTTATGCTCGCGACAAAAAAAAAAAAATCAGCCGCGCAATGGCTTGTATCTCGAAAAATGCGTTTGTATATGCATTAACTTATTAACATAGAGAATAGAATAGAATGAAAAAAAGAGAACAGAATGAAAAAGATATAGATCCTGTTTGAAAGAAAATGAAAATGCTAACTTGCTACTTTTTTTTCGTAAACCTGCTTATTAGCAACAGGAGCCTCTCACATTCTCGTGTGGGCTCTACATTTGCCCGATCCACAAAGTTTTCGGGAAAACAGTGAAGCTGTTTTTTTCCCAGTAAGAAAGAAAATGGGAATAAACATAACCTTTGTGAAGGTAATCTCATTCGGTGTACACAAAGAAGTGGCGATCTGGCGCTTAAGCACTCTTCGAGTGTAGAGACCTGCAGACAAGGATCTGTACATCACACAGACACCAAAGTTGTTCTTATGCTAACTTAACCTCTTAATCAGCCAAAATCACAAGTGGGGAAGACACCAACTTCCATGACATTTTCAAGTTATCATTCGATGAAAAACGCTTTCATTAGAGAATTAACGCAGAGCGCTTGTGACATTTACATGGCATTTCTGAACGAATACGCTTGGCGGACGAGGTTAATGGGCCTTCCCAGTGTGAGGCAAATACAATCCTTCTTTCGGGATGAGGAAAAAGTCAAACATATTTCATGTATGTCACTGAATCAGACGGGAAAGAGGTCCATAATTTACCCGGGCCAAACTCACTGGAAAGGCCAAATAAAAGGTGCGAACTGGTGTACATGTCTGTTTGGAACGGACTATCCTTCTAGCGCTGCTGGTGTTTGTTAACCGTGAAGCTCAGCTGGCATCGGAGGAGCGTGTGAGCGCGGGCCAAGTGGCACCAGCCGTGCCGCGCTGATAAAAAAAAAAACAAAAAAAAACCCGAATGTGAGGGCGACTAACGGACGGTGGAGCGACGTTCCGCCACAAAGCTGGCAAGCGCGCGTTGCACCACTTGACACGACAGTCAAGTGCGACGGGATGCGGAAGCCGGCTAAAGTGACCCCAGAGCGCGGAACAAATGCAACCGACTTAATCAATGGAACGTATTCTTAGGGCTGTCACAATATCGGCAATATCGCAATATCAACATTTCCGCAACATCTTCGACATCATGTCACGATACTAATAGCAGCAAATCTGTTTAAAAGTTGGTTTGATCTGCTGCATGTTTTTGCGCACTCTAATTGCTGGATGAAGGCGAACATAACACATTTGAGTTCATCCACAAAATCGACCCGATTCACAACGTGCGCGTGCATTAGCAGGTAAGTGCCTCAATATTCGGTCATTGTAGGTCATTTATATACATTGAAGTTCATGTTAACTCTACTATTTGTACTAGATGTAGAATTAGGACCACAGCTAATTAGCATTTTCATGCAACTGCTCATGTTCATTTTATTTGTATTTGGTGTTCTGCAGAAACCATACACACACCCACACAACCAAATTAAGCAGATTGCTCACATGAACAAAGCTATGTTCGAACCAATAGAAACTCCCAGAAATCAGTCATGCCAGCAAATATTTTTCAACATCTCCGTTGGCCCGCTTCAGCATTGTGAACTACGTAGACCATGATACTTTGCGCTGCTGAGCCAATAGGAGCACGTGACTGGCCAAGCCCATTTCTTTGTGAATGCTGTTATGTACAAAAACAGAATATCGTAATTTATTTATTTATTAAAAAAAAAAAAAAAAAAAAAATCACAATATTGTGAGCTTTTTATATATCGCCACCCCCCCACACACAATATCGTGCTAATTATCGCATCATGAGGATCATATCGTGATATCGTATAGTGACATTTGGATATCGTGACATTCCAAGTATTTCTGCAGACAGTGGAGGTTTTTTTTCTTTTTTTTCATTACTCAATTGCAAATGAGAGGAGGCCTTTTGGAATTCAAATTGGAGTCCTGATGCAAAGGACGAGTAATTAACACTTGGGATGCGCACCCCACCAAAATGCATCCGTTAGAGAACCACTATTTGAGTAAACACGATTTGCAGCGAAGCTGCCAAAATATGGGGCATATCGACAGTGACGAGGCAAATGTATTCAAATCTGCGTCCAAGAGTTAACAACAACAGCACACAAGGATAGCGTGCCGTGCATGCAGAGTTGCACAGAACAACCATCACACAAACTTGTGCACCCTGAGGCTTTCTCCTCCTCTTCCTCAGAGCTGAGGCATCAGATTAAAAACTACAGTCGCCAAGAAAGACAGCCCGCGGTGGCCAAAAGTATTTGGGCTTTGACTTGCCGAGCTGGAGCACATGCTCAAAAGATGGGGGTCACACTGGGACGTTCTGCTTCCGCTTCAACGAATGGATTGCTCCCGTGAGAGAAGCGGCAACGATATCGCTGCATTTATAACCGCGACTCAAAATTTTGACTGAGCGTTTGGAATTTTTGTCAAGTAAGCTGTCCCTGATGAAATCAGATTTTGCCCAAGTCTACGGTTAACCATGAGCAAATAATCATCTTGAAATGATCCCAGACAGCGTCGTAGAATACTGCACGTCCTTATTTGGCGCTGAGAAAAAGTAATATGATTAAAAGTCTGCCTGGCTGTTTGCTTGCAAATGTCAAGCTGTTTGGATAGAAGGGCCTGGTGTTATAATGGCAACGTGCAGCTGCTGTCGCCGCGGTGAGAACAATTACAGTATCACGTGCTATGATTAGGGCTTACGCAACGGAAAAGGTGTGCAACCAGGGGAGCCACGCGGGCGGAGAATGCACCCCCCCCCCCAACCCCCCCGCCTTGAGCAAAAATATGACTGACGCTATTTGCCGCTTGAACTTTTCACATCATCTTACGGTTAGCCGTCAGGTTTTGTACAATGTGCTTGGTTGCTCTGTGTTTCCATGGGCAAGTCAATGAAGTTGTGGCATGGGATCAATCCTAATAATGACAATTGCGCCGGCATGCTGATCAGGGTCACTGGCCTCCGAAGCCGGGGATTGTGAGTTCGAGTACCAGCTGGTGTGTGTGTGTGTGTGTGTATTTTTATTTACGCCCTTCGACGGGCGGGTGATAAGCATGGCCAGCACGTCGGGGCTCTTATAACTCTGCTCTAGCAAAATAACCCGGAATGATTGCAAAACAATATCTAAAGTGACAACTATGGATGAGGCCAACTGGTTTCAGATTTATAAGAACCAAAGAGCAAATAGTCTCTTACTGCCATCCTATGGCCATGCAGGAAATTGCAGTTCTGTCGGCACCTGATACAATGCAAGTCAACACATTGCACAGGCCACAGTATCATTTTCACAAGCGGATGACATCAAATTTTAAATTCTACCATTACAGAGAAATATATATTTGAAGCGCTCAACTAATTAACTAACATTTGATTTTAAAATATTTTTTTAAAATAGCCAATAAAAAAATATAGAAGAACTTCGACAAACAAATCAAAATATGACCAAATAAAAGTTAAGCTTCCTCTTAAAAAAATAAATAAAAGATTAAAAAAATTATGAATCAATGACTTCATTTGAGGAGCATCTTTGTAATTTTGTGGAGCATTTTTTTTTTCTTTTGTGCAGGTTAATCCCAGGGACCTGAAGCAAGGGTTTTATGAAACAAAAACATGACAATATAACAAATGACGAACTGGTTTTCTTTTTTAAAATATACATGTATATTTTTGGATGTCTAGAAGTAGTAAATGCACAAATCTATGATACAGCTATTGTACTGAATCGCTCTCATGAATTATCCGATGTGAGTGCATTAAGATCTTTAGAGCCGATTAGAAATCTCAGTCAGACAACATGCAGGCCCACAATGTAGAAATTACACCAAAGCATCTCAGGTGCCATTTTTTTTTGCTTTGTATTGCAGTGTGGCACGAGTGTCTCATTTAAAACCATCGATTCAGGAAGGAAGAAGAAGGTAAAGGAGACAGCATGTTAAAAGGATCCAAAAGCCTCTTTGCATTTAATCCTACACACAAAGCAGCGTTTGTGAAAGGAAGAATAACAAATTGTATACAGTATGAACATGCACCGCTCTGAAAGCCATTAAGTCTACGCCAGCCCCCCCCCCCAAATAAGAAGTTAAAAAAAAAAAAATCATTCCAACACTAAAACAGCCAATTGTAGGGCTGCTACAGGGATGTGATTTACAGCAGCATGCAGTGTGCCATGCAGGAAGTCACAGATGCGCAGGACACGTGAGTGAGCGGGGTGCTGTCAATGCTGTTAGTCATCAGTTAATGTCAGTCGGGGGCTGATGGCGAAGGTGAGGGAAGGGCGCCAGGGGAGCTGATGACGGATGGCGGACACATTTAAGCGGAGTACCTACCCAGAAAAAGCCTCTTAGGGATTCTGACCTCCTCGTCCTTAATGTCTGAGGCTACAGGCGGGAAATAAACGCACAAGTGAGGGAAAGAAGAAGAAGAGCTTGTTTTGGATGAAGTGTCGAATTTAAGGAGATTGAAACACTACACGGAAAAAAAATAATGGCAAAGGAAGCAATATGGGAGTCGGGCTGGAGAGTGGCGAGGAACTGTTACTGCTGAAAAAAGGAGACGACCAACTCCACAGTGTTCCCCCCGAGCCATGCCATGAATAGAGAAAATCCAAAGTAATTGATGCCGCAAAGGTTTAAAATTGCCTTTAGATGCCACAAGATGAATGCAAAGCACTACTTTAATTAGACACGGCTCTGGCCAAAGCATAAAAACAGCAAATGGGTGAGTTGAACCCTGAGCTTATAAAATACAAGGTAATATATGTGCCTTATTTGTAAACATATTTGAAATCGTTTTTTTTTTGTTTTTTTTTATCCAACCAAACTAGCTGCCTCAATTATTTATTTTTCTTGATATGTTTGTAGAAGAAATACCCATTTTTAATTCCCATGTAGTTTTTGTCAGACACTGTCTTTAATATTTTGTGTCGAAGCTTCCATTTTATTGTTTGTACAGTGCCTCCGTTTTATCTTCAGTGAATCAAATCCTGTAGCAGGATTAAATGCCTTGACCGGGACACTCCAGCAAACACACACCATGTGACTTCACTCACATGATGCATTAACCCCCCGATGAGTAAACCACTTATGTAAACAGAAGCCTCCAAAGCAAATAATACAGTGGTTTAGCTTTCAGCACATTTCTGTATGGCTTTTTGTTTTAGGTGTGTAAATGTAGAATCCGGCACACTGCAGGAGCGAGGAACCAACTGCCCTTGGGGCAATAAATGCCGCATAGTTTCATTGATCTGGTGCAGCTTGCAGTTCTAAATTCAAAGTTGCAGCCATGTACAAGAGGAGTTTCTGACCTAGGAAGGAGCGCCTTTTGGTGTTGAGTTCAGCGTTCACACGGACGTTGGTGCACAGGTTGAGCATGGCAAGCATGGTGGCAATCATGATGATGCTCTGCCACAGAAGCAGCGTCTCAAAGTAGCGGCCGAATCTGACGGGAGAAGCAGGAACAGTCTTTAACATGTAGCAAAGCATATCAAATAGCATCAAGAAGGTCTAAAGTTTTTATTTAAAGCTGAAAAGGAGTCACTATCCCATTTGGTCTTGATTAGAACAAGCTCCACTACCATCAATTAGAATGTTTTCATGGCTAATACGCATTGCCAACTTGAAATGTTTTTTGTTTTTTTTTCAATGGAGTTTGATGCACCAGCATTAGTCTTTGTGGGATGTTTTTGTGTATTATGGTTTCAAAGTATCTTAAATCAGCAGTTTTCACAATGGAGGTTTGTTATGTGGTGCAACAGCATTATCTGAAGAGCTTTTGCAGGACCTATTATGGTTAACTGATTGCAATGTTAAAGTGGGTGTTTGGGGATGTGGTGCAATGGCACAACTCTTGCAGCTGTTAAAGATTTGCATGATGTTTTATTTATTTATCTTTTACGTATAGGCTTTTATATGGAGTTTGATGATGTGGCTCACCAGCATTAGTTTTGTACCTGAAGAGGATTCGCAGGATGTTGGCCACCAGCAGGACCAAGCACACATAGGTGGAGAAGCCCTCGGCGTTCTGCGTGCGCCTGATGTCCCGATACTGGGGGATGTAGGGAACCACCCCGCCGAACATCATTGCTCCGGCCGCCACCCACGACACCAGCCAGTTAAACACGCTCACTATCTGCTCAAACGCTTCGTATTCCATGGTGAGCTGTGGTTAAACCCGCTTGACGCTGGTTATCG
The DNA here is from genome assembly GCF_054856515.1 of Filicampus tigris. NCBI lineage: Eukaryota > Metazoa > Chordata > Actinopteri > Syngnathiformes > Syngnathidae > Filicampus > Filicampus tigris. Next base: position 6,339,314 of record NC_141234.1, on the reverse strand, counting down.
GGGCAATGCAGATACAACCTTAATGCCACGCCATCAACCTCACACAACACCGATCGCTCGTTAAAAACTAAAATAAATATAATAATGTAAAAAATAATAACAATAATCAATGTTGGCGCTTCTATTTACAGTGGACAAAGGGTTTAAAGCTAAATTCTTGCAGGACACTCACGCATTCAGTGGCGACTACTTGTGCACAAAGGCTGCAGTTGACTAACATGCAAAAACGTCCCAAAGTCACGTTTAAGTGCCCTTCAAAATGAATGCATGTTTCATTAAAACGGCAATTTTGTCGAGAAGAAGTTTGACAAGCCTACCAACAACCGAGAAATGTTTGGATTCTGGCGACCGACACTTCCTGTATGCGTCACATGTCACGTTCACGACCAAAGATACTTGAATCTATTGAGAGCGTTCACTTTTTTGTACTGATTCCTTGAAGGCAAACCCAACTCACGCTATCCAAGTCAACGGTTGATTATGGTTATTTATTAACAAAGGTTATGGTTCTTCGACTTTATTTGGAATTTGCTAAGAAATAGTGATGCTTTAACACCTCGGAAAACCCTTCAAGCGCTCAGCTGGCGTACGTCGCTTTCCGATCAAATATGTTTGGCTCATTCAAGATAGTTCACTACTCTAGTTCGTCGGACGCAAACGACGAAAAGAAAATACGCGTTTCTAAATAAACGTAGCTAAACTATACACTTTAAGCGACCAGTGAGTTGTGCTAAAATTCGCATTACTACTAAATGCATTACTTCATTTTGGTTGAAATTCGTTAAGCGATATCGACGCTTTAATGCAGAGACGTTGAGCCGTGTCGCAGTGCATTCAAGCGTTGTCTGCTCCTAGAATGTGGTGTGATTCCTATAATAGATTATGTCCAGTGTCCAGATTAAAAACTTCACTGCCCAAAATGGATTTATAGTTATGTAACATCATCATTTGTCACTGACACATGTGCAATCGCTTATATAACAAAATTAAAACGTAAAAATTTATAGTTGTGGTGAAATATATGTATACAGGTAAAGAGTTAAAAATCCGCCTCCTTGTGCAAACATGAATGGAACAATGACTCATGACTGGAAAGTGTACAAACGAAAAAATTACATCTCACCAGAAATACTTTACACATACCTTCACAATTAAAGACAAGTCATCCTAAAACAAATACGTTTGGGGTACATGTGGCATTTATTCCCACATCAACAAAAACTAGTATATTAGATTAAGGGAATACCTGAATGGCGAATATTGAAGACTATTGCAAATTTAACAATAGCAACATGCAATGCTTCATGGAAAAAAACATTTTAAAAATATTTTATTTTGAAGTGGTGACTGCAGAAGGCGGAAATAGTGTCTTCGTGTTTAAGAACGCTAGCTAAAGTTGAATCAAAGTTGCCGAGTGCTCGCCGCTAACGCTAGTGATGGAGGCGCATTCTCCTTCATTTACATGAAATAATAAGGTCGATCGGTGTAGGTATACTACACGCAGAGTGGTGAACGAAACGTCTGCTAAAGGATGTCAAAACCTGACTGCAAAGCAGCCAAAGAGATGACACAGGCGGTAAGTTCTAATGTATCGTTTTTGTAGTTAGATTGGCCACATATTGCATTTTCATTGTTTCCTTCAGATGGACGAAACAATGCAGCGACTACGGCGAAGATTCCAGGCCATCGCCCAACATTTGGAAGAACAAAATATCCTAAATTGCAAGAGTCAACTTTTTTTTTGTCATTGCAGGGGTCCTCGACAGATTTCTACAGTGTGTTCGTAAACTCGAAAAGTTGCATGTCAGGACACTTGTAAACTGAGGACCCCCGTATATGCACTTACACTGTGTGTCCACTGGGTGGTGCTAGTAGACGTTTAAACTGAAGCATCCAAGTAGTGGCGTTTGAGGTAATCGGAAATCTTAGAATTCTTGACTGTGGCACTAGATGAGATGGGAACACGAATCAGCTGTCTGGAGGAGAACGTGACGGAGCTCATGACACAAGCTGGCATGGACGAACAACCTGTTTCCGAAGTGGCTGACTTTCATCCTCAATAGATTCCACATCACAGAGAACACTTCTATGAATTCAGCTAATTAAGTATTAAATACTAAGCAATAATGCACACCTTCACTACCTCTATGAAGCACTTAAAATATATTTTTGGCAAGAGTTGCACCCAGTATTTCTGTATATTGGTATGATGCTGAATCTTTTAACTGGTACATTTAAAAATGCCTTTATATGGTTCTATTAACAGTGAACAATAGCAGAACAACCACACTGTCACAAAATGTAATGAAAAGAAGTTTAGTAGTAATACAAATAGCAATAACTATGTATGCACGTGAAACAGTAAATTGGAAAAAAGAAACAAAAAAAAGATCAGTAGTTCACATCAAAAAGTATCACTCGTAGTTAGATTCACTACACATTTTATGCATGCATAATTTTGAGTATTATACAGGTACCTCAATAAATTAGATTACATAAAATGATTCTTGATATAGAAAATGGGCAGTAATTTGGCCTTCTAAGAAGTATTTTCCCATGTGTCTCATGAATTTGGTTGAGTTTCACCTTTTGAATGGGGCTACTGAAATGAAATGTTCTACCATTTTCTAATTCATCGAGAAAGCAACTCTTTCCTGCATCAAGAATAAAACAGTTTAAAAAAATAATGTATAGAGATGAGGAAATACTACAAAAGAAGTCTATGCAAGTTATGTTTTATATGTACTGTATATTATATATATATATTTATTTTTTTGGAGGGGAAGTGACATGCTTTCATGACGTTTTACCAAACTGCCAAAATTTATCAATAAATATGCATTTAAATACTGTATTTCGTACGGTCTCTTTTTTTTCAGAACTAGCGCATTTGGCTCCTACTAGTGGTGCAACCAACTCATTGCAGGTCAATTTGCTTGTCGCTGGCCATGGTGCTGATTCCCCATCCGTTATCTTTTGCCGCGCTGTTTCGGAGCGTGGCCTCGTGAGTGACATCAGGAGCTGGAGTCAGGCGGGTTATTTCAGTGAGAGTCTGCTCCTTGCAAGCGTTCTCATTTTACATTTGTTTTGTTGCGTTCATTAAAGAGCTATAAGTGCACATGTGAGTGCATTCCAGTAAAGTTATGGTAGGTGCAGTTTCAGCATCGTAGCTGCAGATGTCAGTATTTATCCAAACACTATATGGTTGTTTGTGTGTCGTTCGGATACGAAACTAAAACCCCCATTATCACAGCTGCCAGGACGCTGCTGGCCGGGTCTGTCGCTATGGAAACCACAACTGCGGACTAATCCCTTCAGTTTTTTTGTTGTTGTTGTTTTATTTTGGCATATTTTTGTTCCAACCATTATGGGATTGAGTGGCTAAGAGACACTCGCATCATTACAAGACAACGGCAGCAGTACACAACAGTGTGAAGTGGCGAGTGGGCGTGTTTGGAGGAGAGGCTGAGAGCTTCAACCCTGTGGCCCTCACCGGGTGCCCTCCACTGGGATGGACATGTCACTCTTCACTCCGGATTGGGGGAGCACTTCAGAGGGTAAATTGATGTGGCTGTGCAATTGCGCATGTCTGTGTGTGTGTGTGTTGTCCTCATTTACTCTCTCTGTAATGATACTTTGGCACTCTTCACTTAGCAGGTGAAGTACAATATAAATGCTAATTGTTTCAAGTTTCTTCCTTTCTGTTCTCATTCCTAGCCGATGCAGACCCTTACGATGTTTGTACCACATATCCATCACTATGCTTAGTTTGTGAGTAAAAATAAAAGTCCAACCAAAAAGAAACTGAATCAGACTTAAAAAAAAAAAAAAAACAGTGTTAATGATTTTTTTCAAATCTATCAAGTATCGACTCAATCGATATCTATCAGAGTGTCCCACTCCAGTCCCCGCGGGCCCCTATCCAGCATGTTTTAGATGTCTCCTCCAACAACGCACCTGATTCAAATGGTCAGGATTGTTATAATGCTACTGAAGAGCTGATCATTTGAATCAGGAGGAGGGAGAAATCTAAAACATGCTGGACAGCGGCCCTCGAAAAAGGAGTTGGACACCCCTGATCTAGCTGGTATCGACTACTATCTATCCATCTAGTATCGACTATCCATCCATCTAGTATCAATTACTATCCATCCATCTAGTCTTGACTAGTATCCATCGCTCCATCTATTATCCCATAGTCTCCATCTATCCAAGTATCAACAAGTATCTATCTCTCCGTCTAGTATTGACTAGTATCTATCCATCTGGTATTCTATCTGTGCATCTAGAATTGACTAGTATCCTATCCATCCATAGTATCCAGGCAACACACACACACTTGCATGCATATGGGGGATTAGGGAGGCTCCTGAGTGCTTCTGACCACCTGAGGCTGTTTGATACCTGGTGTGCTTTAATCTTTTGTGGCGCTTTACACTTTGAAGTGAAAATCCCCGTTACTTTTCATTCTCTCTCACTCTCAGAACACACACACGCACACGCACCCCTACACACACGCACGCCCGGCCGGCCATCTGTTATCATTGTCACCGTAAATTCGCCCAGAAATGCCAGACTCTCATTCATACATTCTATTTTATTCCATTGTGCTGCTGGCAACCTGCGTCTAAATTTAGCCTTGCAGTTATTTCAGGGCCGTGAGAGCATACATCACCTTCTGTCACCTCTCATATATTTCCTTCGACGCGAATAGAAACTTTCTGTTGGCACACAGGCCATTTCAGGTCTTAACAGACGTTTAGATGAATAATACTAGATGCCTACTTCACCCTAAAAAATAGGCCTACTATTGATACATATTTGATTGTATAATCAAGATGCAACCAAATAGCATTGAGTTGATTGCTTGAGTTAATAACTTGACCAATTCAATTACAAAAAGTAACTTTCCACTCCCATTGGCTGACCCCCACGTCACTCACCAGGCCAGGGCTCACCTTTAAAGCCACACACATTCAAAGTCACAAGTATGGTGTGAAACGTGAGGATGGTGACAAGTGGACAAAAATAAAACCTGCACCTCACATTTTGTACTTTAATAAAGCAAAATCAACATTTATCTGAATACCCGATTGAGCGATGGGATTATCGTTACAATAATCGATTTTTCAACTTTTTTAGCTGCAGTCCTAGTTTTAACCCGCTAATGGCTGGCAGCGGGCCAAAACCTCACAAGTCACTTTTTGGTGAATTTCATATTTTTTCAAAAATCTATACTCTAGTCAGTCCACACACTTGGGTGGGTGTTACTTTGACACATTGACCCATCTAAAGTGTTGAAAATGGCTTGCTCTCTTTCACGATGCAATGCTCATGGTTGAACAAACTTTTTGGGGTCTCCTGAAAAGTGACTGTTTAGTGACCCATTTTACGATTAATGTTTTTTTTTCTAATAGATGGATGTAAATTTGACTGTCCGCTGTAGAGGGTCAATTACATTTCACACCCCCTCAAGTTACCAAATTTGATTTGTCTTCCAATGAATCTGGCTATTTGTACGTTCAATAGCATCATTTACTCTTCCTGTCACTGACTCATAACTCCCACTTTCTTACAGTTTGTGTGCCTCCCTCTGTCTCCTTCTACATCTGGGGGAAAAAATGGGTGTGACCTGGGGATCAGCGCCCGGCAACCGACCCATTATTTGGTCACCATGGAAACTGGGTCAGCCTCACTTGCAGCTATGACCGTACTCTCCTGTGACAAGTATGCACTGTACTGTGTGTGTTTGGACTGTCAGAGGGCCTGTTGTGTGTGCAGGTCAGAGGCATTCTGGAAATAGATGAAAAGATAGTGTGTGTGTCTGCGTGCGCGTGTATGAGTGTGTGTGTGTGGGTGTCTGAGAGAGATCCAGTGTGCGAGTGTCTGTGTGAATTTGTTTTCATTCAACGCAGAGTCCTGTTTTCAAGAATATGACAAGCCCCAAGTTCTATAAAAACAATTCAATGATTCTTGTATTATATTGATTAATTTTAGCTGCATCCTCTTTCCCCCCCCCCCCCTCCCAATCTACTACTCTATACGACTTTGTATTTTATTCCTGTCCTGTAAAGACATTTGTAAAATGTGACAGATAAGACATCATTTTGCCAAAGCAGTTACAATTGTCTTCTATTTTGCTGCACTTTCCATAATATGTGATGTGCTGGAAAAAAAAAAGGAGGGATTTGTTATTATCCAACATAAATTGTTTTAAACCATTTTAAACGTGTGTTTATGCAAATCTCCCACACCCCATCTGGATTTAAGCAAATAAACGCCCCTGGGCATTTATTGTGAAAATATTATGACATTAAAATAAGTCGCTGATTTAATAATCTGAAAGTGAGTTACAGGTAAAGGTGTCAAAATAAGTGCGTGCATGGTGCGCACTGAAGCCTTGCAGATACATTAGAGGTATTGAAGATCTTTTTGTTTCTTCTCCTCCCTCATTCCATCTTCTTCTTCTCCCATTAATGTGGCTAATTAAGGAGTTGTCAGACTGCTCTCTCCTCCCTCCTTCGTCTTTTTCTATATGGAGTCACAGGAGCGGAATGAATGTCTGATTGGAGGTGATCGTCATGGTTGCCTAATCTCCGCCTTCCCCTCACTATCATGATTAAGTGGCTCATTGCCCAAGGTTCTTCATCCATTGCTCTGCTTACAGACAGGCTCATTAACATCTGCCAACTTCATCTATGGCCAGCTAAGAGTTCGTTAGCTTGTAAGAAAGGAAGCCCGGTTGGACTTTTTCGGGCTATGATGTGTGGACTTAAGCCACCATTAGAAATGAATATTGTTATTTATCTATATCTGTAGAAAGAAAGCCACCTTAAAGAGGAAGTCAACGCAAACATATTTTTTTCAAGAATATGTTCTATGCAAGCCCACTAGTTGAAACAGGGCATTCTTATAAATATTGTGTTTCTCTCTGGGGGCGGCCATTTTGTCTTCTGTCGACTGAAAATGACATCACAACTGCTCACAACGACCAATCATGGCTCAGATTCCAAAAACAGGTCAGCCGTGATTGGTCGTTGTGAGCAGTTGTGATGTCATCTTTAGTCGACAGAAGACAAAATGGCCGCCCCCCAGAGATGGCTAAAAAAAAATGCATTTGCTTCTTAACTTATATTCCACAAACGCAAAATTAATCAGAGTGCCGTGTTTCAACAAGTGGGCCTGCTGGGAACATATTGTTGAAAAAAATATGTTTGGGTTGACTACCACTTTAAATGTGAATCCTGTCAAGTCATAAATACTACAAAATAAAAGTCTTTTCATCTCAAGGGACGATTATGTAGAGTGAGTCACATTTTTATAGAGAATAAAAGCTCAGAGAGTGAAGGCGAGCAGGATCGTCACAGGGTCAGAAAACGGAAAAAGGGAGCAAAGAGGAGAAGGGCCACAATGGGAAGAGGTGCAGAACAAAAAAGGTCAATTAGACAGTTCATGGGCTCCATGACACTTAATTACATAAACGCGCACACACTGTCAGACACACATCAGGGCACGAACAGTGGTTTGAATTTCATTATCGGGCCACAGGTTCCTCCTCATCCAGGCACTAAATGTCACATTAACACATGTAATTAGCACGTGTAATTATGATTGCATCACACAATATTAATAATATCATACATCCGACTTGCTATTCTCATCATTGTCGGGATCAAAACATTGCATGTTCATGCTGAAACAAAGAACGCCTTATGTGCAAAAAGAGTTTTTTGAAAGGAGTCTGAGCCTTGACTATGGGGAGGGGGAAAAAAATTTGGCCCCCATTGTTTGTCTGCGTCTACTCTGCTGTCTTCTAGTAGAAGTTGAAAAAAGAAAGTAAAGTAGAGCACACGCAAATAGGAGGCTTGCAAGTGAGGGCATGATGAGCGAGAAGGGTGAGTGCATAATGGTGGACTGGATGGCCCATCTCCCATGGCAACCCAGTGTTGCTGATGGCTACACAGACACACGCAGTCAGGAATATTCAAAGGAGGGGGAAAAAACACGGGAAAGAGGGATTCATGGTATATTCATGCCATTTTCAATTAAGCATGGTTCAATTAGACAGGAGCAGTTCAGTGATGGTGTTTCAATCATCCATATTTCAACTAGAAGTTTGGACGGGATGCTGAACTCAGTGAAGGATTGTGTTCGCTAGAATATGGAAAGTTGTTGCAGTCACACTTGGAAATGGAAGGAATGTGATCCGCGTGACATGCTACTTCTGTCAAGGTCAAGGGGTCACTAACATGGTGCTCTCAAAGACCACATGAGTATATATATAAATATATATATACATACATATACACATACACATACACGTCAACAGCCCAATTCCCCCACACAATCCCCTCATCTTTGCACTACATTGCATTGCAAGTGCAAATTGGAGCCAAAGTGGTCCAGCACAAGCGTCACGCTGGTGATTTTATCTGATTATCTGCACCTCAGTCAAAGTGAGTAATGCTCACCTTGGAGCGAAGGACGAACAACAAAGATTACGCGCCGTGTGGACCGCAGCGGTGCTCGAAAGGTGATGGACGCGGACACTCCTGTGGATACGCCTTGGCTGACCTTGAGCGATCGATTGAACCCTATGAGGTCTGCTGATTTATTAATTTGTCTATATATGTATAGAATTTATATGCAGTACGTATATATACTTTTAAAAACTTTTTTTACATTTTTACATATTGAAATTGATGTATTGTGCACTTTAAACATGCAAGAATTCAAATTATTTGTTCATATTTTCCTTTATATTGATTTAAAAAAAATATGTTATATATAAATATATATTATATTATATATATTTTACAAATTGTTGTATATCATTACATATTTTACAAATTGTTTTATATTATACATTTTATACAAATTATTAATTTGTTTCATCAAATAAAGATGCTTGAATTTATATGTGCGGTTTAAACAAATGGTTATTTTTGTATCAACATGCAATAGATATATTAATGTTTTATTATTACAAAGTATAATGGATGATGATCATGATGATGTTGATGAGGACAAAAATTTGTCATCCTTCCTAATAATGTGGGAGCATTAAATAGATGAAAAAAAAACCCGGTAATACAGTAATAATAGACTGTGTTAAAGGAAATCTCCAACGCAGTAGAGTGTGCTAATCTATTGTGAAGGGAATTTAATTCTAATGCTACTAATTATTACGTAATTTCCATGTAGTTAAATATTCACTAACTACGTATCATTATTGACAGGCCTCTTTTTTAAGTGTGTAAACAGAGAGACAAATCAATCCTTGAAGTATGATGAATCCCCCTCCCAATCTTCACTCTTGACCTGGGCTGTGATTGACAGGCAGCCACAGCCATCCGGACAAAAGAGCACCGCCTCCCTGGAGCGCCCCAGCCAATGGGGGCGTGAGGGAGGGGGGCCTTGATGCGACTGTGTTGGCAAGGGAGACGGCAGTGGTTCATTCATCATCTTCCTCACTCAGAGAGGTGAGTTCACCGGCGAAAGCTCACTTTTACACCAGGAAGCAAGTGTTTGGGACCCAAAGGCTACGCGGAGAACAGGGGGACACACTTCTGTCACACGCACGAGGAGCATATTTTCCCCCCCCCCCATATCTTTAGCAGGTGAGTAGATGGCATTTTGATTGGCAAATATCCATCTAGTATTACTACGAAGAAGTGGGGGTTCAAGTCATTGGATGCTGTTTTGTTATTCAAGGTGATGCTCTCTGGGGGAAGTGATCCCTTTGCTCTGTCTGCTAGGCGGTTCCACACATCCAGCACTGCAAAATAATTCACAAAGCTGACTACACAAACAGATGGAAGTATGTGATAGCTCAAGGACACTTCGGGGTGCAAGATTCATGCAATGCGGGATTACCGGGGCGCAATGGTGGCTACGATGCGCACTGGTTGTGCCTCTGCATTGATCGGAACACGCAGCCATGGATGACAGTGTGCCCTTCATGCTCCCTATGCATAAGGACACCTGCTTGTTATATGTCCGCAGGAAAGCGACACAGGTCTGAAATGAGTGAGAATATCCGGCGCGCTAGTGCAGATTGCGACGTTTGTGTGGAAGCATGCGAGCGCATACGATCACTGGTGGCCTTCAGGCTGATGTGCATCATCGACATGTGTCTTAACTAGGTCTGCACGTATGCTGCTCATCAATCGGGTGATTAGTTCAGGCTAATTGCATCATAGCCACTGAGTGCGCATTACGTTCTCCGATGAAGTCGATATACGTTAGGATGAACTCTTTCATTTGTTGGGTGGCGTCACAAACTCAGGGTGCAGTCTCGGACTTGTGTATACTTGCGTGGCTGTGTATACCACAATTAGTCAGAAACTATAGAGGCATTTAGAATTGTAGTATACAGTGAACCATTGAGGTTTATTGCACATTTTTAATGCCGTGGCTCCATGCCGGGCAACAATGAGGTCTACTGGAACAGATATAGCGTATTTAAAGAGCAAGAATAAAAGACAGAGAAGGTCCTCAACTAAACTCCAGTAATAGTCGTCATTCCCACAGAGAAGAGAGTTTATACGCCTGTGAGTAGTTTTTATGAATTATTTGTCTGTGTGATTAAATAGTAGTTATTTTAAGTTGAATCTAGACGCTAATTTCCGTTAACCCATCGATAGCCTTTTGCATTGTATTTGTATTGCTAGCAGACGTTTATCACAGTAGGAGGTTTGGTTGAACATTTTGAACAGTTTAAATATAGACAAGCATCGCCACTCTGCATCCTGATGCGCACATTTGCTACAGCTTTTTATTTTTTAAAAGCCACTGGATACGATAGCTTTACAGATGCCGTGTGTGGTGTGGTCATGGTTGTCACGATTGGGGGTGTCAGATAGTCATAGTAAAGGTTATTATTTTTATGACTGAAGTGGAATAAATAAGTAATTGAGTCGAGGTATGGTGTTTATTTCACTGTCACGGTCTGACTTCTGATGCATGAATACAGAAGGCGTTTCACATGGGGAATTAGGCTATCTTGTTTTTTTTTTGTGTCGACAATATGAACTGAAACCACTGCACCGCAAAAGTGTATCGTAAATCTACCGTTTTGCCTCCGCCAGCTGTCATTTTCTGACATTTTCACTTCATTCCCTCGACTCGCCGCCACCATCGGCAATGTGCATCCTAATGCGCAGCAGCGCGTGCATATGGATGCAGGTGTGTGGCCCGCACGCGGCTAGCTGCAGGTGATTTGCTAAAGCGATGACACCAGGAACTTACTGTTGGTAACAACAAGCAATGGAAAGGCACGTTGACGACAGCTTTGCTCTGGAAAGAAATTGATTCATATTCCATAGGTGGGATGTATTTGTTCAGAGCAGCTGCTTTCCACTATTTCTTGTATATGTGGATTTTTTTCCCCCCATTACGACAAAATGATGCTACGACGTGGCAGCTGTCCTGCATTTTTCTAGATCTGGCTTATGCGCGGTGACTGATGTTCAACATTTCTTTCTCAAAAATGACTGGCTGTGCGAGTGTTTGATGTGTGAGGTGCATACGTGGCAACACAAGCTTGTCTCGTGTCACATGCTTTAAGGCACAGGAAGACGGATGCCGGAATACGGGGTGCGTTCATGCGCTCTTGTGTCAAAGCATACGAGGCCACGGATGAGTGGCCGGGCAACGCTGATGGAATGCGGAGCGATGAAGGTTGGCTGCTTTCAAACCAAGCCTCTTGAAAATTTGGTTGGAAATTTGTCAGGAAAAAAAAGTCAATAAACTGGAGCTATAACAGTCACTAGACTGGAGCTACTTATCTTTTTTTTTTTTATTGAACTTGAATATGAGGAAAATGTTGCCTTTTTGTCTCACCTTTCCAAGACAGTTTTGGATTGTTGTAATTTAATAGTGGCCATCAGTGGGTTCAAACCAATAATTACTGTTGGTGTCCAAAATTTCAATCACAAAATGCAACATTGATTATTAAGTCATCCATTTCTTACAAAAACAACATGAGTACATAGGCTGTTTGTTATAGAGTAGCGGTGGCATTTCAAGGCAAATTGAATGATTAAATGTCATTTTTACAGATAATTAAGACTTTTACAGCCAATAATGGTTCAGCGACGCGGTCACAATTGACATCAACAACCACTTTACAATCAACACGGGCGACCAGCATAACAAATCCCTTGTCTTGTTTTCATGTACGTGCCAGCGCATTGATTGGATCAAGCGTATTCCCCGTTGTTGTTTTCCCGTCAAGTACTGAGGCGCGCAGTGACACCAGCATGATCCTAGCCGCTGTGATTGTCGGGTTACGTCAATAAACACGGCGCTAATCAGCGCAGAAGCAATATGGACTGCCGCAGTGTATGTGGCATGTTGTTCATTTAGTTACACTGGTTGGTGTCATAGTCAAGTCGAGAATCTGTGGATTTGATTAGAAAAAGCAGACATGCAGTTCAGTGGTCTGCCGTTGGCATTGTTCTTCAAATAGCTATCAAACCGAGGCATTATGTGTAGAATGAAGTGTCGGTGATTGCAACCATTGATTAAAAAAAAAAAAAAAAGAGAAAAAGCTAGACGGGAGGGAAGTCAACTGGAGCAGGCCCAGTTGGGAAAGGGCCTGTCTCGATTGGCTAATCCATCATTTCTTGCTCTATTGCTTTTTGGCGGCAACAATGTGTTGTCAAGGCAACACGCCGCTGAGCTGCCCCCAAGACCATCCATTCACTTAGAGACGACTTTATCACACAAACATACACACACATGCACGGGCACACATGCATATACGGGCATGCACATACGCGCACACACGCGCGCACATGCACGCTGACACAATTGTAGCTGATCTGTATTTGACTGGTATCCCATTGATTGTTCCTCTGTCAGTCCATTGTACTTTTTCCACTTGTACAAAGGTTATTGCCAAACACACACAGTATATAAAATATGTACATATATACACACATATATATATATATATATACAACAAACATATATACACATTATATATACACACATATACACACACATATATACAATGTATATATATAGTCTGTCATATATATATATATATATATATACAATGTATATATATATATATATATATATATATATATATATATATATATATATATATATATATATATATATATATATATATATATATATATATATATATATATATATATATATATATATATATATATATATATATATACATACACTTTCCAACTCAATTACAGTTTCTACCAGCTCATTTTCAGTCACAGCGAGACATTTTTCTACCCGCTCTCGGCTTTCAGCTTTTAGTTGGAGCCTGATTGTCATAATAATGAGAGCGTAGGCACGCTGCCTTCTAACATCATTCGCTGCTACTATGTATGTAAAAATATGTTTATTTTTCCATGTATGTCGAGCCCCCACCAGGCCGCACAATTTGGTAAGTCACCAGAATGCCATCAAGTTAAGACGAGGGATGGGCGTAACAATCAATGATGTGAACAGTTGTGTGGAATTGATTGTTGCTTTACTGTGCCTTGAACAGAGGCAAAAGTCAGCAGCTACCAAGAGAGGTTCTGTTGATGTCCAAAGAAGCTATGTCCAAGCTTTTCGCATTACATCCAGTTTCGCTATTCTCTGCTGCGAATAGCGAAAAGAGAAAATAATTGATGTACACCCTAAAAGAGGTTTGGAATTGCAAAGTGAATAACGGAGGATGGTTTAAAAGGAATCCACGAATAGCTGAGTTCATGAGTAGCAGAATCGCAAACGTGGCTTTCCTAAGCACACATAAACCAGGAAGCCTGGCACAATGAATGGTGCATTCAACAATTGAAATAAATATTCAGCGATGCACCAATTGTCTCATCACTCTAACGAGAGTTTGACATGACATTCGTCAGAAGTTAACTCTGCCGTGAGACGACACCCGGTCGGTGTCCCGCACGTCAGCAGCTCTGATTTGTGTTTACTATCAGCCTGACAACTGTCTGTCTTGTCCAATGCCCGCTTCTATAAATTACCGCCGGATGCCTCCTGTCTGCCTGCTCGCCTGCCGTCTATCTTTGTCATCTGTTCACAAGCTGTCTCTCCCCCGCAATGGTCTTCTCCCTCTGAGCTGGGAATCCGCATTGAGTCATCTCTGTGCATTCACCTCTTAATCCCGCGTCATTCTGATCAATGTGGGGCTGGCCGATCTGACGATTTTGCCGATCCATCATTCGTCATCCGTCAGCAGCCAGGGCACCCGTCCGCCATTTGTCAGTCTGTCATTTTTTTGGGATTAACTGAATTGGTATCATCAGTCCGTCATTCCGTCAGTCGGTCGTCAGTCGGTCTCCCACAAAAACATCAGAAAAACGGGCGTCCGACAATAACGGACCAATGGTTAGTGACGAAAAATCTAATTCAGTACAAATTGTGCTGCTTCTCACCACTGCCTTATGACAATACAAAAGCACAAATCAGGGGTGCCTAATGAAGTGGCCCATGCGAGGAAACCATGATTGTGCCTGGATGAATGTGTGTGTGTCGTCCTCCATCATGTTTACATTTTGACTGCTCCAAAAGAGAAAAGCGCCAGGATGCGCGCGTGCGTTTCTGACGCGTTTTGAGCCTAATAATCAATGACGTCACCGTGCACAGTGGCAGCCTGTTGCCACATCAACTCAGCCCCTTTCGATGGCATGCGAGCAAGTTGGCAGACTAAGCCACGTGTTTTTGCTTTTCATATATTGTAATTCAATGTCTTGGACGTCATAGCACATAACGCGAAGGGTTTCTTGGGTTTTGATTCACTGTGAAGCACCGCGGCTACTCATGTCTACCTTTGAATGAAGAAGTAATCAATTAAATGAATGACTGGCTGCAAAGTGCGACTGATTGTTATTAAGCTGCTTGTTTGCGTTGAGTTGTTCTCTCCCATGGCCAAACACAAACCATTTCTAGCTCTTTAACATTCCGGCAAGGACGTGAAGCCTTCCAGGGAATAATTTGCATGAACTTGACGGTTCCGCCCGCCGCGCCGTCACGAGCGGTGTTTATTTTGATTCCCTCAAATGGGATTGCTTCTTGACGGCTTTCGCCTCGCCCGGCTAATGGAGCGTCTCGACGTCACGCAGAGGAAACTCTATTATGAGCCGCCTTTGCTCCCTAACCGAGGGAAGAATCTCATCCGTCGCAGTTGGTGGCCGCAAAGTATTTGAATTCTATGAACAAACATGTAAATTGTCAGCACGTGTAGAAGGTTTTCTTCTTTTCATGCCTGGGCTTGACGAGAACTGCGCCGATATTTTCAAAGCAAGTTACAGGCCGAGGCGGACTGTCCTCCATTCCACTCCTTGTAACCCTTGTGGCTCTCCTCCTGCAAAAATCCTGCTGCGGTTTGCGGAGAGGGTTGGCTGCCTCGCTCTCTTGCCGGATGACTCATTGGTCATATTTTCGCCACAAAGCTCCTGGACGAGCAGTTTTAGAGGGGAAGGATTTGTGGCCGCACGCTGGGTCCTAGTGTGCAAGTGTGAAAAAGCTGTCAGAAGTGGGCTATGACTCATGGATGGCGTCATGAAGGGACTGCAGTTGTCCATGGGAGGTTAATGGGCCATGATACTTGGACTATCAGGATTTGAGGTCCTTTTTAAGGATGATTGTTTGGTCTAATAGATGTGCATTGATGAAACTATACAGTCCAATCAAGTCATAATGTGATGTTTATGGCATTATATGGCATTAGCTATAACAGCGATTTGAAAGAGTGTTCCTCAATTGCGTTGTTAAATTGTACAGACAGTGATTACAAAAACCAAAAACAAGTCTACACACATCCCTGTTCAACTGCCAGGTTTTTGTGATAACATAAAATTAGACATTTTCCACCATTAATTTGGCTCATAACCTGCACAACACAAATGGAAACTTGTACGTGGAATGTGGCTGTGTTCATAATGAACCAATCACATTGAAATTCATGTTAAATGGGAGTCAGCACACACACACACACACACACACACACACACACACACACCACCAGCACTTGAAGTGCCTCTGATGAACCCTTAAGTTCAGCTGTTCTGATTTTGCTTTTCTTGACACGTTGGAAAATGTGTTATGGTCAAATGAAAGCAAATTTAGACATTTTTGGCTCTAATTCAAACAGTTCACTCCACAAAAAGAACACCATACCTATAGTGAAACATGGTGGTTTGACCTTCTTACCAACATTGTTTTTTTTTTGGGGGGGGGGGGGGGTTGGTCAAACCAAACAGTTACTATTTCTTGTTTGTCACCATCCTTAGAGCTCTGAACTAGCTGAAGCAACAGACGACAATGCATTACTGCTCTTGTTTATCTTCAAGCGCTGTCTCGCCTGTGTTGACCCCATCTGATTCTCTGTCTCTATCTCTCTGTCCTCCGACTCTAGAGAGGCGAGGCATCATGGGGAAACACAACAGCAAGCTGGCCCCGGAGGTCCTGGATGACCTGACCAAGAATACAGAATTCAACGAGGCTGAGCTCAAGCAGTGGTATAAAGGCTTCCTCAAGGACTGCCCTTCTGGAATTCTCAACCTAGAGGAGTTTCAACAGCTCTATGTGAAGGTCAGCATGGCGGCCAACTCAGAGTTTGGTCAAAGGGGTTATGGAGTTACCGTGCTAATTAGAAACACATTGCCTAAAGGTTTGTTTCTATAAATATGAAGGACTCAGCTAGGACATTATTAGCTTGTTAGGGTACCATGAATAATCACCTGTTTGGAACAATGGGAGCAAAGGACCATATACTGGATTCAGTGTTGCGGTTCATCGTACGATACAGAAACAAACGTTTCCCTTCCGGTGATGCCATGTCCTGTTATGTTTTTTAGTTCTTCCCATACGGCGATGCCTCCAAGTTCGCTCAGCACGCTTTCCGGACGTTCGACAAAAACGGCGACGGGACGATTGACTTCAGGGAGTTCATCTGCGCCCTGTCCATCACCTCAAGGGGCAGCTTCGAACAGAAGCTCAACTGGGCCTTCAACATGTATGACCTGGACGGTGATGGCAAGATCACCCGCGTGGAGATGCTGGAGATCATTGAGGTGGGTCAATTCGGAGGACAGCTACAGTATGTTGGGCTCTCGGAATTTGCAACCAAAATGTCATCTATTGTAGAATGCTATTATTATTCTACTATTCGTATTAACGAGGTCATGTTGTATTGTTGACTCAGCCTTTTGATCTAGGTATGGACAGAATGAATGTGTTCATTTTTGAAATTCCAGAAACAGACATTATTGCGACCGACTGAATATATTCAACAATGCAATTTGGGAGCCTCTGAATGATCTTAGGGCTGACTTGGAAACAGTCACAAGAAGGAGTCATGCCATATAGTTTATGACAAAGATTTTGCTATCTTGCATCTGGGTCATTTCAGTGCACTGTGGCAGTTGGTGCAGCCCTCTTTCAGACTTAAATAAAAGAAAAACAGGACTTTAAAGCCATTGCTGGCTTCCCCAAAATTATCGGACAGAAACGCGAAAAAATAGGTCGGTCCCCACCACATTTACACTTGATGCAATCTTAGCAGTAAACGCACAACAGGCCCACAAACGGAGCGTGCAATCTGTTAATGTGAACACGCAACACCTATTTATTTGAAACGGTAGACGATTAAAGTTTTTCGAGACCTCACTTCCATACGCAGCATAAAATATCGATTCATGTTTTTTTTTTTCCCCTTGTGTAGGCTATTTATAAGATGGTGGGCACGGTGATCATGATGCGCATGAACGAAGACGGCCTGACCCCACAGCAACGCGTCGACAAGATCTTCTCCAAGATGGACAAGGACCACAACGACGAGATCTCCCTGGAGGAGTTCAAGGAGGCGGCCAAGTCGGACCCCTCCATCGTCTTATTGCTGCAGTGTGACATGCAGAAGTAGACGCTGATTGTTTGGAGTAGGGGGAGGTAAAGAGAGGAAAGTGGAGGAGATGGAGGGAGGAAATCTAGGATTGCGAGGAAATTTTCTTCCCCCCAGTGTTTAGAGAAATCATGGCGGTTTTGTTAGTTTCATCACTATGAATCAAGGGATATTTAGAAAACAATCAAAAAAAAGCTCAAGAGGGATTCAAATTTGGAAATATGACACTGATAGGAAGAGGATTTAAAATTTGTCAGTGCATTGGCGAGATCATGTGTATCCATATTAATGCGTCACTGGTGTGTTTGGGTGTAATCAGTCAAATCCCCTCCCACTTGGAGGAACCATTTTAAATGGATTACTGTACAACATGACATCCGGACTTAAAGCAAACTTCATTAAAAGTTCATTACATTGATGACGACGATTATAAACAGCAAATGATAACTACACGCTACTTGTTTTGAAGCATCCCAGAGTCTGAGGAGAAAAATGAGTTCCCTATAAAGGATTATTTCAATACAAGCAATTACAAAGTCAAATGTGAACTTCTTATCATGTTCCCATTACAATCACAAATTATGGACTGATGTTAAATGTATGACGTTTACGTTTAGAGCTACACAAGAAGTGACAATAATTGCATGACTACAGACAGTGGCTATTACCTGTGAAGGTCAAATGTTCCTCTGCGATTTAATGTGGAGCCGGTGTCTCGCCGCCGTCCTGTCCTTGCTCGTTTTGTCTCCGTCTTTCTCCCCCGAAATGTCACAGGGGAAGCGCTTTGATTTGTGGAGCAGGTAGAGGAACTGTTGAACTCCGCTCTGATCTCGAAAGAAAAAAAAAAAAAAGACAAATCAATGTGGGGGGGGGGGGGGGAATAGCAAAAGGTTGAAACGAGAACCCTGTGATGTGTGCGCACCTATTAGTCAATGTGAAAGCACAGACTGGAACTCGAATAGAGAAAGCTAAACACATAGGTCCACACCATT
Source organism: Filicampus tigris (assembly GCF_054856515.1). Lineage (NCBI taxonomy): Eukaryota > Metazoa > Chordata > Actinopteri > Syngnathiformes > Syngnathidae > Filicampus > Filicampus tigris. Next base: position 6,320,441 of record NC_141234.1, on the reverse strand, counting down.
TAAAATGACTTGAATTTTGTGTATATATAAGATTTATTTTGTTGATGAAGTTATGTAGGCTGGAGTTTGTGTTTGTTGTATGTTTTCTCTTTTCTCTGCTACCCTGCTAGGCTAATTGACATGAGATTGTTACACGTGTAGTTAGCCTCAATTAGCTCATTTTAGATAAACACAAAGATTAATTTTGCCGAATTATTCAGGTTCCATATGTTTTATTTTTCCCAGGTGTCTGAATTAAGATGCTAAGCTAACTGGCATGAGTATGCTATGGACACACGCTGAAATCACCACTAGCTCGACTTAGCTTAGCTAAGGACAAAGACTAATTTTGTGCAAACAAACAAGGTGTATCATTTTGATTAAGATGATGAGAGGGACAGGTTTGAGTAGGTGTTTTTATGCTATGATGCTAACTGGCAACGAGGATGCTATGTACACATGTTAAAATCACTGGAATCTTTCATTAAATTAACCGAGCTGAAAGACATTTTGTGTAAACAAGATGCACCGGCTTTGTTATAATGATGAGAGATTTTGATTTTGTGTGTCTTTGGTACTGTGCTAAAATAATTGACATTAGCTCGTAATTAGCTTTATTATCCAATTACAATAAAAAAGTTTAATAAGCAGGTATTACGTTCTGACAGAGTCCAACTTTTAGCACCTTGTTAGCATTGAATACACTTGATGAATAAACACAGGCACATTCCAAATGTCCGACTTTCTAAATATCCCTTTGCATGTGCTGGGAATTATATTGCTGCTCCTCCTCTTCCATCTCCTCACATTGACATAAATAGCCCTCCTGTGTTCGATACTGTAATTATTATAAAATGTACATGTACATTATAACACAATGGTATTTATGATTATAAACAAATGTAATATGTAAATGTACTTGTAGCTTAGAACTACTTTCATAAAGATGACACAGCTACAGTTTGTGTGTGTGTGTGAGTGTGGGGGTGCGCGGGTGTGTATTGGGGACTTTTGCAGGCGTTCACACACGTTTTTGTATTTGCATCATTTGTGTTACAAAAGGACGTCTCAGTCTAGTTTTACCAATAGATGTGTATTGTATGTGTGTGCAAACACACTGATTATTGTCCCTGCTTTTGTGCTCTGCTGGTACTTGATTTGTGTGTGCCCGTGTGTGTGTGTGTGCGTGTGTGCGTGTCCGTGTGTGCGCATGCATGTGTGAGCATGTATGTGTTTATGTTTGGGTCTGCGTGTGTGTGCGTGTGTGTGGTTTTATTCACCGAGGAACATACACTTTAAATACTCACTTAGACAAGTTTTTGTCTCAACAAAGTACATTGTGGATAAGCCAGTGAAGGGAATGTAGAGATGTGAGTAGTGTGTCATAGTGCCGCCCAGTGGATGGAAGCAGCATGTCAGGCCAAATTATTATAGAATGTCCCTTAATTTTAGTAGTAACAGATGTTCAAATCTAACTCTTATATATTTTTATTGAGTAATTTAAGTCAATAAATGAAATGATTTTGTGCACAGTAAACCAAAACTGTAGCTATTATGCTAATAAGTGCGCTATTGCAATAAATCACAAAGATGATGTGCACTAATTCGTTGTTGATTTTTTTTTGGGCCCTTTTTATTTCCACTGATTTGTTAAATAATCCTACAAAATGGCCCCTTAACAAGTCCTTTTCTGATACAAGGACCACAGTCGTTATGAGGACCACTTTGGACCCCAGAGAAAAACATTCAATTTTCTCCCAAAAGAAGTATGCAATTTGTTGTGTGGAGCCTCCAGTTCAAAATTCAATATTGAGGTGCCAAAGATGGTCTTGTTTTCCTTGGAGCTGAAAATGACAGGATGCGTCACTCACATCACCAGAAATGCTAAGGAAATGTTTTATATTTACTTTTGAATCATTTGTAAATGTCGATTTGTCTGTTTTATTAGAAGCAAAAAGGTAACATGCTTATTTTTGTTACATGGATTAAAACACGTGGATATCAAAAAACTGTTTTCGCCTCCTCCTGTTCTGTTATAACAGAAGTGCAGACCCGCAAAGTGTAATGAGTCACCATCTCGCGATGATGTCACCTTGCTGCAGTGACGTCAACCCCTGCTGTTCCCATGGCAACCATACCAAGGCCGACCAGCTATCACACACACGAGCTTCGCCGTGGTAGCAAGCGCACGCATCATAACAATTATTATATTCTCATGATGATTCACAATGATGAGTAACTTAAAACTTTGCCTGTGATATAATGAGTAGGAATAAATACATAAAGACTGTATTAAATAATTATCACAAATAATAAGTAAAAATAAGTAAGAAATTAAAAAGATTAAATATTTAATACAATTTTTGATAATTACAATTTCTTTTCTATTCAGTTATATAATTAAACAAGGAATTCATTTATTGTAAATAATACAAATGTTAGTGAGGTCCACCGTAAGCGACTGAATAACAATTAGTTCATGTCTCTTTGTGACACACCAATTGATTGAGCACCGCACATCACCATTGTGCTACAATGGAAAAACTTGTGATCATAGACTTTGAGGCTTCACATAAAATATCGTTCTGTCTTTTTTTTTTTTTTACTGAACCACCAAATCATGGTGAAATTGTCATGGAAGAATGGGATGGCCTGAAAAAGAGGAAACAGGCTAGAATGAAGGACGGAGTGTGTGTACGTTTCCGAGAGGCTTTTGACAATGCTCCGTGTGCATTGTGGCAACAGAGACTCTCCACATTTTGATTTCCATTCTTTGACTTTTTTTGCATGTTTTTTTTTTTTTGTGTGTGTGTGACGCAACCATAAAATAGTAGTTAGAGAAAGACGAAATGTGTGATGATAACCAGCAAAATGGAATGACTGAGACAGCATAGGACAGGATCAGGCAATTTATTAAATACGAATTACATGCCCAAATGTGTTTTGCCAAATGAACGCTAATGTAAATAGCATGCAGCTGTAAGCATAACAACTTGAAAGTCAACCAGCATGATGGGACAAATTGTGTCCGATTTTAGTGGTAGCTTTCAACTAAAAAAAATTGCATTTAGTGGATTTAGTGGGCTTTCAGGTCCAAGCCCCCTATCTGTGAAACTATTCGGATTGGGATATTTTCACCTCATTCAGCCACTCTCCATGGATCAATACGAATCGTGAGCCTCGCTGGATCACGTTTCGGCTTCGGGATAAAAACTCACATTTGTGCAGTGGGGCAGAGCTGCAGATGGAAAAAAACAGCAAGAGAGGGAGGGAGGGAGGGAGGGAGAGAGGGAGGACAGTCTGGATATAGCAGAGGTCATGGCAGAGTACAAAAGTGTTCAGTGGCGCCACATGAGGGCGTTAAGACAGAGCCGAGTACTTTGAGACCATTCCAGTTGGAAAAGGAGTGACGGATAAATGTGAACTATCCATCCATCCATTTTCTAGAGAAAACATTCAGTTTGACTTTGGCAAGAGTGGGCGTCAATCGCAGGTGTGAAAAATTGATCTGTGGTGATGCGCCACAGATGCCTTTAGACGTGCTGATCAATTGTGCCTCCGACTCCGTGGGACAATCGGCATGCGCGCTAATGGCCTTGCAGTTAGGCGGTTATCCATTAGCAGATACCTTTAGGGTAATTCAACATGTGCGCAAAGGCACACACACGCTCACTCGCTCACATGTTCACTCAGTCACTCGCTCACATGTTCCCTATCAGTTGCTCACTCAGTCGCTCACTCGCTCACTTGTTAACTCACTCAGACACTCATTCACTCACTCACTCGCTTACACTCCTATCACACTCTGCAAAAATCATCTAACCTAGACTTAGAATCTTATATCAAGCCAAAAAGTCTTTTTGATCTTGTTTTGAGAATCATATACTATGCAAGGGTAGAATTTGTAAAATTATTAATGTTGTTTTAAGATGATTTGTCTTTTATTTGTTACTTAGCGTTTAGATCTTAAAAGGAGTTCATTTACATGCAAAATAAGATAAATTACTGTCAAAGTCTCGGTTTAATGCTATGGTTTATGTTTTCAGAGAACTTTTAGCTGTGAAAACTTTTCAAGAACCTGGGGTGTATCAATATCAACACACTTCATTCACACTTTTTGTTGCACGGTAGTTGACTGGTTAGCACGTCCGCCTCACAGCGTAGAGGTTGTGGGTTCGAATCTGGCCCTGCTCTTCCTGTGTGGGATTTGCATGTTCTCCTTGTACCTGCGTGCGTTTTCTCCGAGTACTCTGCCCCACCCCATTCCACAAACATGCATGATAGGTTAGATTCACCTTTATTTTACTTTAACATAGTGCTTGAAACTAGTGTTTCACCACTTTTTTAAGGTGTTTCTGCCTTTTCAAAAGCCAAGATCATTTTTCTTATTTCAAGAAATCTTAGCAAGTGTAATTACCTGACTGCACTGGCAGATCATTTCACTTGTTTGTAGTCTGAATCCTCTCAAAACAAGTATTTATTTCTTAAATTTAGACATTTTTGCAGTGCAGTCTCACTCACTCACTCACTCACTCACTCACTCACATTTGAACGCCAAACCTCTGAACTGTGAGGCCGACATGCTAAACGTTAGGCCCCCGTGCAGCCCATTTCCTTTCATATACAGTATATTCTATTTCTTCACGCTGTCTCACTTGTCCAAATAATATTCCTCCACACCCCATGTGCCTTTCCCCCGTGTCAACACCAGGCAGCAAAAGGACAGAGCTTTACTGAACACAGAAGCGGTGCCCGCGATTGGTGGCCAGGAGGGCCGCGGCGTGGCATTGGCCGTGACGCAGGCAGCCTGTAGCGGCACAAAAAAAGGGAGGGAGGGAGCAAGGGAGGCCGGTGTTGCTTGCAAGTGAGCAGTGGGGGAAGAGAGATAGCAGCAGATGGACTGCGGCTCCCGACAAATACACTTTCCACATGACCCCGTTCACTAGATTGCTATGCGCGAGAGGGGTTAGCTGAACATTCTTCTTTTCCTCTGGATCTTTGCTCTTCGCGCAAGGGCAGCTTCCAGCAGGCAGGTGCACGCTCAGCAAACATCAGCCACTCGCCAATGCACCTTCGAGGGGAATCCTACTAAATGCTTCAGACAGCTGCTGGACGTTGCCTTGCATTGGTGACATTTTCGACTTACTAAGGCCAATCCGAGAGGGCACCTTAAGGGTGCTCACAATCTCTATGGTGAAGATGAGTGAAGACCCCGTGAAGGTGAAGGAGCTCCAAATTTGCGCCTCTTCCAATGGAGAGAAGAGAGAGTCGTGGGAGGAGACTGATGAGCTCCAAGAAGACTGCCTGGGACTCACCACCAAACCAAAACAGGTAAGTCCAAGCAACTTTTTCACCCAGTTGTTTACATCAGCACTAATAGACAGTCTTTTTGGCGTCAGCTGTTAACGAGCACATGAGCAGCTTATGAAGGGTCATAAGGAGGATCACGCAGTATAAACAGCAAACAAGTGACCTGCTTCGTATTTCTGCTGGTATAGCAGAGGGCATTTATTATTATTTTTTTTCATTTTTGAAATACAATGAACCGTTTATCACGTTCAAAAATCACACGCAATATGGAGGCACCTTTAAATGCTTTAAACACATTTATCCAAATAAGTTCACCAAAGAAGAGGTCAAAAGTGCTTGTTTCAAGCTGTTCATTTGTCACTCCTCATTGAAGTTTACAGTAAAACGCGTAAAAAAAGAGACTCAAACATTGTACATTTCAACAGCAAAATGTTCAACCAAACCACACCACCAAAGCAAAGAAAGTCCACTAGCTTAATGCTAACATATTGCAAACATTTGCTTTTATGTTACAGTACTTATAAGCCACGAAACAACTGCTACTAGTCTCTGTGCTGTGTGAGGACCCAAAACACAACAACAGCACATTATTAGTGAGTAAAAATTGTATCATATATTGTTAAAACGTTTTTCAAAATTATTCTAAAAATGTGTTTGCACAAATAAAGGCTAATAAACACCGTATCCCTAATAGACTCCTGGTACTCTCTAAAGTTAAACTCTTGGCCACTACATACTGTAAACAACAGCAAAGGAAGTATTTGGTTTACAAACTGTTAACAACTTTGAACATGAGAAGTGGGCCTATTGTAGATGACAATATTTTCATTCTCATTAAATAGAAGTTTATGCAGTATTATGTCTCAGAATGCTTGAGAAACGACAATGTACGTTTAGGCTAAAAACAAAAAGAGGCGACCTTGGTGAAACAATCTCATTAGGATTATTTGGGCTGTGGATCATTTATTCAAAATACCTGATATCTATTTTAAGGTCTTAGTACATCCTGTCGTCAGTAGTAAGACAATCCAGCGCACTAGTAGAACAAAAATCAAAAAAATTCCCACTACGTTATGCCGTTTCTGCACACTATTAGGCCAATAATAGGACAAAATTCTCAGTGAATTTTATACTGAATATTTTACCCTCAAATTTTTACTGAGACCAAATATAGTGTTTATAGAGTAAAATGTACTCTACAAAATTACTATGTACATGCTGCTAGTAGGGTAAAACTACTAGTGGGCATTTTTATGCTACTTGTAGGGTCCAGGAGGCTACTACTGCGTAACACATGCCGACTAGCTGGGCTGATTGTGTGACTAGTGCAGCATTGTAGTTTATTAGAAAGGTTTAATTGGTCACAAGTAGGCCAAAGTAACATAACTAGAAATACAGTACTGCTACTAGTGTGCCTCAGTAATACAACAATATAGACCAAGGAGCTAAATGGCTTTCCATAGTGGACACATGCATTGTTGCAGGTTCATGTGGCAAAAGCTGTAAATGTGGCTTAATGCACATCAATTGTTTGGCTGCTGCATTTCATCTTCCTTGATTCTCATTACAGAGATACAAGTCAACTTCAGTGCAGTCGCACTTCCCTTGCTATCATCTGCTGCAAAACGTCAAATCGTCCGTGGCCTTTTGCTCACCTATAAATATCCCCCTCAATCGTGTTACTTTGTGCTCACCCTTTATTTATTCCCGCTGCGAACCCTTTGCATATCATGAGACAATTACCTGGAAACTCCTTCGGACTTCCACATTTGTTTCTGTGGAATAACAGAAGCAGCATCCCCATGTATGCAAATAGATGAGTCAGGGTTTCGGGGGGCTATCACTCAGTGGCAAAGGTGCCGATGATGAAGGCGTTTACCAAGGGGGGGGGGGGGGGGGGGGGGGCAGTCATGTGATCCAGGCACGCTGTGTGGTCCGGCTGGCAGAGGGCAGGCTGTTAACGCCGACCGTATCGGATCGCAAGCAAAGACCCCCAGCCGCCCCTCCTCCACAACACTCCCACGGCCCACCTCCAACTGTATGACACGTTATTCATAGCGTAAACTGACTCTGGTGGATTAGGCACGTCCAAAATGTCGCAAACATCCGGAAGAGCAAAGTTACAGTGGGAGATTCAAACTGGGGAGCGTGGACCTCCACCAAGGCCAATCTTCAATGAGATAAACCCAAAATGACAAAGCACAACTACTCAGTGGTGTTTTATTGGTCTTGCTGTTTTTGTTGTATGTTTACATCTGCTTGGTCTAATTCAATTCAATTTGTAATTGTTTCCCATGTAGTTCCATTTCTGTGATCCATCATCACATTTTGCTCTTAACCAACACCATTTGTGTGTGCTGGATTTAAAAATGCAAACTGTCATTGTGCTGAAGGTGACAGGCAGACGGGCCCGCAAGGTGGAAGGAGGCGTGTTCTTTGTGAGTATGACACATGGACGAATGAAAGGTTTCGCTTTGTCTCCCTCCTCTTTTTATCCTCCCCTGCGATGGCTGCATGAAATGAACCGCCGGTCGAAGGTGTTGTGTGTTCAAACCATTGTTTTGGAGTGAAATTCATAATTTTTTTTATTTCTACAGTTATTATGGGATAGTCAATATACTAAAAAAAAAACCAAGACAGTATGACCAACATGTCATTAAAAGGTAAAAGTTGCACTTCAAGCTTGCAAACTCTCTGATACAACACTAGCGATTTTTCAGGTACGACAGCAGCATTAAAAGGTGTCAAAAATATTTTTTTCCCACAGTCATTACTGTTTGGGTAACATTTTCGGAGCAGACTATCGCATGATAAATATGAGCAGTTTTATGGCCCTTTAGACATGCAGAATTGGCAGCGTATGAAGAAAAATACAGAGACTCAGTCTGGCATAATATTGATACTTGACACTTTTGACAACGATCCGTCAATATTTTCCCCCACCCCACTGAAAAGGTGAAATTTAAGATTTGCTTTCCAATCTTACATAACCTTCCTCGTCTCCTTTTCTGGTTGTTGAAATGTTGAGTGTGTCGTTTTGATTTCGTCACATTTTGTCTGACTAGTGACAAAATAAAGCAAGGCCTGGTCTTCTTAGGTTTCATTTGTTTTTAGAATTGCACTGCCCAGGTTAAGTTAAGGGCCCGATCAAATTATCTGGTTACCCGCAATCAACCAATGAGCTTCTCCCATCTAATAGAAAAGTACAGCACTGAATTATTTTGCTTGCCACTATATGTCACTGGAATACATTGCTTAACAAATCGACATGATTTGTAGTAAATAATTTAAACCGAACAATATCACACACTGGCACAGTGGCTGGGAATCGCTGCACTACAGTCACGAATGCCACTTTGCCCCATTCGGAATGCAGCCAATCACCTCTGAATACCGGCACCAGAGCCTTAACACACAAACACACGCGGCCACATAAGGTCACACGTCTGGAGTGCGAAGCCGTGCTATTTTATTTGACGCGATTATTCAAGCTTGCGGACGCGCAACACGGCTCCCGACTGGTTGCTCTGTTGGCTTCCCCGCGTCGTAGCGCTGTGCTGACTCAAGTGGGCCTTTCAGGCCTGTAGCCTGACACATGCTGTTGTTTTTATTGTTGGACCGAAGGTTACCCAGGAAAAAACATACAAAGAAAGTGGATCTTTCCAGTTGGACGGTTGCGATTTTCCCATCATTTGAACCCTGACCCATCTAGGCCCATGCACCATTCACACTTGGAGTGAACTGCACCAAATTGAGGCCATCATACCATCAGTATGCTTGTTTGGTGTTCAGATGACATGCACACTTCCTCAAATGAACCGCAGGAATTAGAGCAACCGCAGCAGAGTTGGTTTTAACGGGACCAAATCTGACCACAGACTTGGAACCAACCTCTTCGAACCAAGGCACATCCGCATTACGGTGACAGCGCTCAAACTTGGCTGGGTGAAGCTATAAAAAGACCAAAAGCACTGGCTTCTTATACAGTGATGATGACACAAGTGAGCCCACTGCACCTAACTGGCATGTGCTAAATGATACATGTAGCATGGCATGTAAATAACTACGGTTTATTTTAGATGCAATTAATGACACATTTGAATGTCAATAATCATGAGAGGACTGTCTTGAGTACCAACCTCTCCACAACCTTTCTACAATTCTAGGTCCCATCACAGTTGAATTCCTCACGTTCAATCCCTTCCATTACCTAAGTGACACTCTCCTTGGTTTTGTTTCTCATTTTGCTGCTGCAGCCTAAGCCTGAGAACGCAGTGACGATCGCCGTTTCCACACGGGTTCTGTTTCGAACGGAGAGGGAGCAGAAAGTGTTCGAGCAGCACGGCGTGGAGGAATACCTGAGATACCAAATCGAACATGAGAACGAACCCTTCGCCCCGGGACCCGCTTTCCCCTTAGTCAAGGTTGAAAGTGGACTTCTTTGCATGCTCATCTACACTTACCAGCTATACAGAGACGCATAGGGACAAACATACCAACAATTGGGCCAAATTTGAGCAGTTTTCCTGTCTTCGGATCAAAATCAGAGAAGGCCCGGTCATCGCAGCTGCTAAACCTGTTTAATAGTTAGAATGGCAAATCATCTCGTGTGTGGTCAACACCCAGTTGGGCCGAGCCACAGATTCCCTGATTGTGATGTGAAAGAACGATTGCCGATCGGGAAGTGACATTGAGCTCTTGCGGGATACAAAAAGAGGAGCAACTAGTTATATTTACTGTATACGGAGGTGGTCCTAGCTTTTATCGCCACATACAAAAAATGCCAATGATTTTCCTTTTCATGATGCCAATAGGAAAACATTTCATGCCATTCTTTCGGTCTGAGTTTACCCCGCTTAGTTTTGTTAGCAACAAAAAGCAAAGAAAGAGATGTGAGGGAAAGGTTTATAAATCTTGTCGATGTGAAAATAACAATGTCGTCTTGTCATCAACAGGCTCTAGAAGCGGTAAATACCCGTCTGCGCGAGTTGTATCCGCAAAGCGAAGAGCTGTTCGACATTGTGCTGGTGACGTACAACCACGCTCACGTAGGGATCCGCCTCATCAACACCATCAACCATCACAGTAAGTCTTTAAAGAGGAAAGTCACCCCAAATATTTTATTTTAAAGAATATGTTCGATGCAGACCCATGAGTTGAAACAAGGCATTCAGATTAAAATTGCGTTTGTGGAATATGAGTTAAGCAGCAAAATCCACCCATTTTTTGCCATCTCGTGGGGCGGCCGTTTTGTCAGTTCTGTCAACGGAAAATGACATCCGATTTGATCAGGGTTCAGATAACGACCAATCATGGCTCAGCTTCAGAAAACAGATGAGCTGTCGGTGTTAATATAGCCCTGATGTAACATGATTTTTTTATCTTCTCGTCAAGACTATCTAGTTAGGAACAAGCCATTTCTGCAGAGTCACTATGCTGAAGCGGACGTAAACAACGTGTATCAACAGCTGACTTTTCATGGATCATTCCCACGCAAATGTCCTCTCCGTCACTAACCATTTCCTGTTTGCATCATCCAACGATATCAGATCCTCCGGACCTCACGCTGCGCCGGGTTCAAAACCACATCCCGCGGGATCCAAGGTTAATCCGCGGGCCCCAAAACAAAAACAACATCGGAGCCGCCCAGAAGAGTCGATGTTAGATCTCGCTGGAGGCTCTCTGCGTGAACACTTGAGCGGTTTAAGACCTCTGAGCTTCCCGACAAAAACGAAGACAAACAAGGCCTCTCTGATGTTACGGAGACATGTTGATGTTGAACAAACCTCCCGCAGAGAAGTTCATTGATGGGCCACTCTGAGTGAGGCAGTCATTAAAAAGTGATTAAGAAAGAATTCCATCACGGTTTGCTGTGCGTCTTTCTCATAGGAAACGTTTGACACCTTGGGGTAACATTTGGATATTAATCACTCATTGTACTTTCATGCAGGGGCAATTTTTTTGAAAGTAGCCTTGACATAATTCCTAGGCATTTGTACACATAAAGAGGACTTTCCTGTTTTCATAATCAGTGTATTTCAGATGTCACGATTAAGACAACCAAATCACACTGACATGTTCGATCGGACCGATGATGAGTACAAAAATGACTAAAGAGTACAAAAAAACTGCAGGATGTTTTCCTTGGATGGAAGGCTTGACAAAGTTCAAGTACAAAGAGTTGAGGGAATCAAATCCACCAGACCGCAAATACAAAGCTAAATAAACAATTAGCGAGATGAGATCTAGTAGGACCAGTTGGATCACTTGGAGGCTTTTATACTGCAATTCTGTCCTATTTGGTGTCTGCTTTTGTCTTGAAAACCACATGGATTGCTTTTAAACTCATCTGTTTTGAAAATAAATCCATACGTAGCATAAATGGAAGTAAAGATGGAAAAGTTGCAGTTGCACAAAAAGTTAAAGGAATACTCAACTACAGATAGTGGAATGACTCTGTTGATTGGGATGTTTTAACATGACCACAGAGGGCGCCCAGCATCTTACGTGGCTTTTGCATGGGGGAGAAGGGCTAGCTGGCTAGCTAACCTCGTGCCGTCACATTTCTCCTCGTTATGGCAACACTCGGCCACTCTTCTGGATTTGAAGTGGCCTGCAAAGGAATGATGTCCCTTCAAATGTGTTGTTCCCAGATCTTTTCATTGAGCGGTTTTGCATGACTGGCGGAAGCAGCCCAATCGGCTACCTCAAGGCCTGGCACACCAACCTCTACCTGTCGGCCGATGCAGAAAAGGTCAGGGAGGCGCTGGCTGAAGGTGAGTGCCTATTACATTTCAATAACGTGGACTAACAATCATAAATGTGTTTCTCCTTCCCTGCTGTGGCTTGAGATGACTTTTTTTGTGGCAAAACACCTGAATTTAAGTGGAATCTACTCTAAATTCATTGTGACATTAACATCAATTAACATGAATTATTCCTTATCCCAGTCACTGATAGTGTAGTGGTACACACGCCTGAGTTGTGTGCGGGCAGCGTGGGATCGATTCCCGCTCAGTGACGGTGTCTGTGTGTGCCCTGCGACTGGCTGGCGACCAGTTCGGGGTGTAGTCTGCCTTCGCCCGTTGACGGCTGGGATGGGCTCCAGCACCTCCCCGTGACCCTGTATAGGATAAGCGGTTTGGAAGATGACACATGACACATATTCCTTACCCCAAGAATCCTTTGGAACCCACAAATCTCATTTAGACATCATATCAATTGGCATTTGCTACGTTTAGACCGTCAAGGGAGGATTAAGCGTAGGACCACACACCTCCCAAGGTGACTCTACAGGCTGCATACACATGCGCATACGCCAGGCAAAAACGGCATCCATGACATTTTGTTTGAAAGGTCTTAATTAGCTGGGAGGCCATCTGCTAGTACTGCCTGGATGTGGAGGATATCACTGCGCGTGCTTTCATTATTGCTGAAGAGTGATTAAATTACATTGGAAAAGTTCAGAATCAAAAATACACTTCTTGCGTGTGACGTCATCAATCAACAATCAACTTGCGCCAAGGAATTAAGAGCAATTTTGACATGCCAGTTGATTATCAGGTATCGCGGCGGCAACTATGTTCATGCCAGAGAAGCAGACAGAGGTGTCGGAGACCCAGCTGAGGGTGGCGTTTGACGGCGATGCCGTTCTCTTTTCCGACGAGTCTGAACGCATTTTCAAGGCCCACGGACTGGACAAGTTCTTTGAACACGAGCGGGAAAATGAGGACACTCTGCTGGATCACGTATGTGCTTTGAACTAGTCTGTGTGACTGTGAAATCAATATAATGAATCACAATCTACCCTTATCTTCTCCAAAAGGGTCCACTGAAAAGTTTCCTGGAGGCCCTAGGGAAGCTCCAGAAGAAATTTTACGCTAAAGGCCAGCGCCTGGACTGCCCGATCCGGACCTACTTAGTGACGGCTCGAAGCGCAGCCAGTTCTGGCATCCGAGCCCTGAAGACTCTCAGGGCCTGGGGGTTGGAGATCGACGAGGCCTTGTTCCTGGCAGGGGCGCCCAAGGGCCCCATGCTAGAGAAGATCAGACCTCACATCTACTTTGACGACCAGATGTTTCACGTGGAGGGCGCGGCCGAGATGGGCACCATTGCGGCCCACGTGCCTTATGGCATCGCGCAGAAGCACAACGCCAGACAAAACTCCGGTGTGGGGAAGTAGACCAGAGGAGAATTGAAAATCAACGTGTCTATCTAAAAGGCTCCTCTGATTATTTTGTAAGTGAGAAAACTGACTTATACTCAAGCTAATTTTTGCTGCTTTCAAGCCACAACTACAACAGAAACTCAAGCAAACACCAAACATCACGGAATGCTTGGAGATGCTAAAGTCGCTGTGAATAAAAGCCATCGGTACAATATGGAGATAGGTCAAAACATATATGCAATGCAATCAGTGGAACACCCAAAGTCAATTAGTTCTGTGAAGCTGGTTGATTTCTTGGTTGTTTGGTTCTATTTTACATGTTTGTTTGTTTTTGTTTTTTTACCTATCCGTTGTTATCTGATGAACTCACATTTGCTGTTTTGTAGAGAAAAAAACCCATTACGTTAACCTTCCATCCATTTTCTATACCATTAGACTCACTACAGTAATAGTATTGCTTTGACACCTTGTGGTAGCTTCTTGGTCCCAAGGAAATATGTTGAAGTGAATTAAGGTGCTTCATTTAAACACCGGACAGACAATAATGGAGAAGGAACAAGAAGGTGTCTGCAGAACGATACTGTTACCTAGCGACTTTTTAGAGGCACTGTACTGTTACAATTACAAAATGTTGTGTAAAATAGTACGCGTATTTACGATAGCATCTGCTTGGTATGAGCCCATGACTGACATTTAATTGGACTGCTCATATTATAATGAGCAAATAGCAACCTTTCCTATCCTATATGTTTGTGTTTCTGGGGGGCCTATCATCACGTTTCTTATTCAGTATTCTTTGTGGTAACATCACACACACAAAAAAGGAAGGCATATTTTTTTCCCTTTTTTTTCAGAAAATTTGTCAGAACTTCAAATTGTACAACAACATTTGACTTTGGAGGTGCTACTGTATGCGACTAAATGTATTTCATGTTATGAGTGAAAATTCCTAATCAAATACAGCTTTTCATAGTTCGTGCCTTTGAGTCAATAAGCACACCGCTTGCAGCGTTTGTTAGAGCAATACACATTGGCCCTAAAATGTAGAATGTGTAAGAATAAATGTAAAGCTGATGCTAATGGGACTCCTTTTCTTTTGGGGCATCACAGGTTAAAATGTAATAATCTACATCCTTGAATACAGTTAGAATACAAGTGAAGCTATTTTATTAAGCACACAGCGATTTTTTCCCTCGTCATGTGTGGGTCTCTCATATTTAAAAAAAAAAAAAAAAAAAAAAAAAAAGGTTGTTGGGCTTTTCAAAATCCAACAAGGATGAGTTAATGCATATTATCCACATTGGAAAATTGAACAAAAAAAACATAAGCATGACAGGTTTTAACATCCTTATAACAGAAAATGTAAAAATGAACAAGAATTCAAAATAAAGTATGAAAACAATCTATTGCTTTTGTCGTTAAATTCACTGTAGCATAGGGGCGGCCGGGGAACACCCAGCCTGTAGGCCATGTACTGTTATTCGATTGGCTGGCCATGCAATTTAAAAAAGAAAAGAAAAAATGAAATGCCAGTTGAGCCCTTATGAAAAGTCATACATTTCTATTAATTGTTTATATTTTTTTTGACAAAATAATTTGGCTAGCAGCTCGGTGTTCCCTGTTTAAAAACAGGTGCAATAGCCTCATCACTGTCACTATCCACCATAGGGTGGCAGTACTGCGATACAAATGTTCTGCAGAACGGTGGCCTCCTTCCCAGACTTGATTAATTATTTAGGATGAAAGCAGGTTGACTTTTTAGTCTTCCTCATTGTGTTCCCCTTATCGTTTCACAACAGACACACAGCCCGCTTCTCCATTGAACTCAGTCTGTGATATATGTGTTAATAATATTCCCGGCCATAATTGATCCTCCAGCAGAATTCAGCCGATAAAAGCCAGAAAGCGCTCGGCGGTCATCTACCTAGCGCCTTAGTGCTAAAATGAACCGGCGGGACCCGCGTTAAGCATTCATTTAGCGTCTGGGATGCAAACAAAAGATAAAATGTGACTCATGGCGTAGAGCCAACTGGCTGTATTTGCAGAAGAGAGCTCTCTAATGACACACATGCGGGGCAGCCTTGCCAAGTGTACGCATCAACACACAATATCCATCAACTAGAAGGGATCATGAAGCACAGGACGGCCGCTTTGTGCTTCATGATGCCCGAAAAGGTGCCTGGGGGAGATATTCGGGCATGCCTCAACTGTGCTACTCTGCCAGATACAAGAGGCAATATGAATCGACTGTACTGTGCCGGCCAGCCACTTGAGTAGCATGAGCACAAACGCAAAAAACAGTGGATGTTGTCATGACACGGTCATTCCCGTATGAGCTATCAGATTTGACCTATGCTTACTTTAGGTGGAGGTATAGGCAACCCTTGATAGATTCAGGAAACAACACAACATACGGCTAAAGTAAGAGGAAACGACAGATGGTGCGCAAAGCAGAAATGAGCCCATAAAGATGTAATTTATAAGCACATAAGGCTGCTTAAAAACAGCAACAACAACAATCCATTTTCGATTGTCCGTTATATTGTGTTTTGTGGAAGCGATATTTTGCTATGTTTTTTTTTACAGTACTGTGGAGTTTTGAGGTGCGAATGACCCTACTTCCGTGTTTTCGAGATACGAGCTGTTTATTACTACACCCGGTTGAACGTGACTGTCAAACTAAACATAAAACAATAGGGATCATACATTGTATGAGGTACAATGGGGAGGTAAACAATGACATTTTTTGAAAAAGACAGTGTATCCGAGTCCTTCAGTAGTAATATTCTAGTTAGTGCAATTAAAACTATGTATCAATTGTGCAATGGTGCAGGCATTCGACTACTCAAGTATCGTGCGTTGCAGAGGTATTGCACAGTGCAAACGTTCAAGTGAACCTGATTACATGAGAAAAATATTGCACAGTGTGGTTGACAGATTGGGATGTCATTTGCTCAGGACTCTGATGGCGTCCGGGTAGAATTTTTTTTTATTTTTTATTTAGTCTTGTTCAGGCGGCAAATGGGAGAAGTTTGAAAAGTGTGTGTTGCGGATGTGGTTACGTTCATGCTAACTTTTTGAATGGGTGGCTGTAAAGCTCCAAATTCACCAGGTAGATAATCGCAGTATTGCCCATTAGGAAATCCATTTCACCAGCAACACACTAAGACTTGTGTTTCCATGGATACCTGATCCAGGTTGGGGGGGGGAAAGGGAAAAAGGTGGCGGCAAATGTCGCAAACGGTGAAAAAGTGCCATGAGCTATCCTGAGATATCATCTGAGGTGGCAACAATGGAAGCAGGAAGGATGATAAGAGCAAGGGCAGAATTAGAAAAGCATTTGTGATTTACAAGACATGTTCACAGGAGCCTGTAAGGCAATTTCCGAATACAAGGCAGGTCATCGTGTCACATGTGTGCCCCAAGAGTCAGTAGAAGAACCATTATATATATATATATATATATATATATATATATATTTTATTTTTTTATTTTATTTTTTTTAAATCAAGTACGTATCTGGTTACAACAGCAGATCAATTTATTTCAACCACTTTTTTATTGTGTAAAAAAAAGGAAGGATCAAGGAATTGGTTTTAAACCTAAGAAATGGTGGCAACACACTGCTCAAGAAACTGTTTCCTGTTAGAGTCTGCCTGCTTTGGGGGCCAAGTGGGGCAGTGACTTATCAAATCCATTAAGTGGCGCTATGCTCACCTCTTTGCTTTTCACATTGACTGCTGCCTGCAGTACTAGTAATGTCACGGCAGACACGTTTGGGATTGTTTGGCCTTGGCAGAAGTTTTGTTGATTTTCCACTTGGGTGTTAAAGAGCCTGTCGTGCTCTGTCTCATTTTGAGTCATTCCCTGACACATCCTCCCAGGGGGCTTCCCCTAATGCAAAGAGCTCTTCTCTTTATATTGGTACCCATGCATATCCAATTGCATGTTAGAGACTAGACATAGCCTCTCTCCTCAAGACTTCCCTTTAAAAAAACAAAAAACAAAAAAAAAACACCTGATTCTCTTTGCATTTCTTCAACTTGGCCATCTGTTGACACTCTCCCGGTGCTTTGCCTCTCCAACGGAGAGAAGTGGCTTTCTCCACTATGCTAGAAGCTCACATTATTGCATCATTAGCGTCCATCGAGCTGTGGCAGTGTTTGTTATTCCCTCTTTAACTCTTCCACGTATGACAAATAACGATGCCCCGGTCAGTCTTCTAATCAGAGTGAGACGGCGAGCTGAAAAGCGAGGTCAAGGTTACCCAAACGGTGGGTCAGGGCTCAAAATGGGAAGCGAAATATTCTTTATTGGGTCAATGTTGAGGCTAAAGCACAGGACACAAGTGGGTCCATTTTTTTCCCTGTTTAATGCAAACCACACTTGTGTGAATGACAAGGAGAATTTTTGTGCCTGAACTGAAAAAAAAACAAGCCACTAGTTGTAATACACCGTGTAAACAAAGTGTAAACAGGCCCTTTAGCCGTTTTAGCTCGTCTGCTGGGATTGTTTTTTGCTTCGCTAATCATCTCCAGT
Organism: Filicampus tigris; assembly: GCF_054856515.1. Classification (NCBI taxonomy): domain Eukaryota; kingdom Metazoa; phylum Chordata; class Actinopteri; order Syngnathiformes; family Syngnathidae; genus Filicampus; species Filicampus tigris. Next base: position 6,302,446 of record NC_141234.1, on the reverse strand, counting down.
GAATTCGTCTTTTCAGCCATTTGCATGCCAGCTTGTACGAGAGTCGTGTGTCCACAGCATAAATGTTAATCAGCCGTTTCGCCCTTGCTGCCGAATCAATGACGGCTGCTTGACTTTGTCATGCCCCCACCCCACCTCCACCCCCACTTCCTCGCCCAACAGCCAAAGCTATATTTAGACACGGGAGTCACAATACGTAGCCAAGTAATCACCCCCATCCTGTGTGAGTGATGAGCTGCTGCTTGCCACCAGCCAAGTTACTGATGGGTGGGGGGGGGTCAGAGTAACACAGTGTGTCATAGAAACACACCCCCTTTTGTCAATAACTGCAGCACATCAAATACTATGTAATTGTAACTTTCAATGACAGTGGTTTAGAATGGTAAATAGCAATCAGCAAGATAGAAAATTAATAGATGGATTAAACCAAAACCCAAGAAATTTAGATTTTTTTTCACGTACGTTAGGTTTCGATTTTTTGACGCATATTCACACAAAATGAAATACATTTAACAATAATAAAAAGTCTGAATCTAACATTTTATACGTTCATCCGACACAAGGCATAACCTCATACAATTTGATAAAATATATATTGCTAGATTATTTAATAATGGCTCCAATATAAAAAAAAAATTAAATATTTTTTCAATCTGATGATTGGCTATTTTCTACTACTTACAAATAAAACGATGTGTACAAATATGAGACTGCTGTTCAAGCCGATCATCGCTTACATCTCCCCAAACTTGGTCGCCATAGCAACAGCCTCTTCCCCTTTCCCCTCCTCTCTCCTTCTGCTTCAGCCAGTCTTGTTTAATTAAAGCGTGCGAGATGCCAAAGGCCAGTCAGCCATTCCCCATGTTCCTACCCCGACTCTCTTCTGTCATGTTTGCTTTGACTCATTCAGACATTCCCCCCCCCCCCACCATCACACCATCGCCACGTCAGCATCCTTCCCTGGACCCTCTGCATCCCATTGTTTACCTTCTTTCGACCAAGTTTCGCCCTAAAATCTTCACAGGTTACCTATTCAGATTTGAAATTTGAATGGCAGGCAAACAGCATCGTTTTGTGCCGGTGTAACGGAAAATAAAACATGAATGTCCATCATGTCTATTTTTTTAATCAACTTACCCGTTGAAATGTTTATTACGGCCGGCACACAATTTCTATTAGGAGCAAGGTTAAAGCACGCTAACCCATCCAACCTAACCGGCTTTTTAATTGACATGTCACACATTCAGAACTATAGTAGTAGAAGTTTAAAATCATCATTCAAGCCATTTCCCTTTCTTTATTAATCGCTTTGCCTCCGCAAAATGACATGTAGAGGTTTACTTGTGGCACCATTAGAGGGGCAGGGACTTACCAAATCCATCAGATGGATTTTGCCATCCGGTAGCACGTGTGACATCATAGATACTTGTCCCGCCATTAAAAACAAATATTTGTGTTTTCAAATGTCTTAGTTCAGCTAATCCATAATTGAGAGTTTTAATGAATCAGCACCAACTGTTTACACCAGTTATGAATACGGTCTTCGAGGCCGTATCATTAACCGTGGTTAACTTTGACAACATAAGCAGATTACAGCAATCATGCGTCTGAAACAAACCGCATTCTGCTTTCTAACAACATGGACCCCTCCTCCCCCTCGCCCCAACTGGAATCCCTGGAGGCGAGATCGAAGGAATTAAGATACCCGACCGCTCATCTGTCACATCACATTTTCTACACAAATGAATTCAAGCTAATTAACGTGCACAAAGGGAGGAGGGAGGCATTTGACCTCCCCCGGCTTAAAAATAACTCCAACAATCCTTTGGGTTGCGACGGGCTGTTCCCAGTTTCAGCGTATAACATGTGCGGCGCTGATAATTACTCAAAGGCAAAGGCTAATTGGGACAATGCATATGAATTCATTAAAATATTCCCCGTTGCTGCTATCCAATTGGAATATGGGCCTCACGTGTAGAATAGTAGGTGCCCTGGAGGAGTCCTGAGAGAAATAGACAGATGGTATTCTCAGGTAATATCTTGAGATGTTCGATCTTTAAAAAAGTGAGTGCGTTCTCATTAATTCTAAGCCAGTGTTTCCCAACCACCATTTCAATGAGACTGAGATCTTTGGGTATGCTGTAAATGATCTACTTTCAATTAATAGGTCCGAACGTTATTTACTCAGCTCATGTATCTTTGTTCATCTATCTATGCCAGCGATGTGTTGTGAGAGACAGAACAAAATGCTATTCCACTAGCCTTTGTATCTATCTGTTGCCATTCATATAACAGCTTTGTGTTCAACTCAAGAGATTTTACATGATGTAAACTTGTGAAGAAAACATCATGATTTCAAAACAGTGTACCAACGTACTCCGTATTGCAGTTTCCAATTGACTCCTCCTGAGTCCAGTAATAGTAGTTCTTTAGTTTGGAAAACAGTGTTCAAAGCAATATTTGATAAATGATGGTGGGAAGTCATGATCCTCAGCTAAAGGCTCAGCAGGCCCCGGGGGCCAGCGGCAACGGCAAAGTGCTTAGTATTGACTTGTGGCGCTGGCAGACATGCTGCAGATCTCCCATCCCGATGATGCAAGTGTGCATTTTCGAGATGGTTGGCCAACAATTCCTTCGAGGATGTGAAGTGGAGCAAATGAGGAAGCTTGTGGGCAAAATGAGCTTCTGCACTGCAACACGAGAGAGGCCCTGAGCCACATTGCATGTATGGACTGAAGGGGTAAAAATCCATACGCCGGGCCATCAATGCACAAGTCTGAGTCACTACTTGCCCGTTTAGTCGCCATTTGTTATTCATACGAAGATGATGGAGATTATGCTAAATTTCAAGAGCAAAAGAGCATGAGTAAAAATGTCATTAGTGGGTGAGGTAGAGTTTATAGCAAGTTTGTTAGTTTTTATTATTTCAAAAATTCAGTTTAGTTTTTTGTTAGTTTTAGTCTTTTTGAAATAGCGTATTTGTCAAATGCAAGATAAAAAAAAAAGTTCACTAAGTATTGTGTAATAAAGTAAACTGCAATTCTCAAACTGACCTTCCTTCTGTACAGATGTAAACCAATACGAATAAATACATTTAAATTGAACCCTTGTACCGGTATTATATTAACAAAGATGAAAACAAAGGCCATTTTTGCAAGAATTACTTTTTGAATAAGTTTTGTAAACAGAAAAATGTCATGTCAGATTTATTTTTCAAAATATATTGTATTTCATTAACAAAAATTTTCAATTTTATTTGCTATTAACTATGGCAACAACCTTTGTGTCTTTCTAAAAGAGAACTAAACATACTAGTCACTTTCTTTAAAATAGTCGCTAGAGGGGTCAAAAGTCAATAAATATAGCTACCAAATTGTTATGCTGGCAAGGCTGACCGCTTTAATAAACAAGCTCCCGTCTGTTCGCAGTCATGTTGTTTGTGGAAGCAGTGCACATCAGTGGGGGCATATTAATACAAACGCCACCAAAAAAACAAAAAAAATCTCAAACTCAAATTAATCAATAAACTCAATAGCCCCATCACCACTGGATTAATTTATTCACAGATATTTCAGTTTTTCCAACTGTGGATCAACACAGTAGACGCCCCCCCACACAAAAGAAATAAACACAAAAAACAAAAAAGTTTCCAAAACTTTTATAAGGTGAGAACTCCATGGTTGAAAGTAACATTGTGGTAATTAAGAGAACATCTTTCAGTGAGTCTGAGAGTGTTTTCATCTGCGCGGCTGCCGCTCGACCATGCACTCAGGCCAAGTGTCCATTACTTTGCTTGTATAATTGATGTGTCGCGTTCAACGTGCAGAGGCCAAATCTGTAAATGGATATCCAGCGCTGACCCCACAATGACATGAATCCACACATGTACAGCTTTTGTTAACGGTGCCATTCGCTGCCTTGTATTTAATAATCAAAAATTCCATTCAAATCAAATGATATTCCCCATTCAAAGGCCACTATGTGCTGACATTTAAGGGGGCGTGGACAAGTGAGTGGTGGGCATTCTACCACATGGTTGGTCCGGTGTTAGCAACCGCTACATGCTCCTTGAGAGTGCTTTCATTTTGTAATTGTGTGTTTGGGTCGTTCAGTTGACAGTTGAAAGAGCATTGTCAACTACTTTTTCCTTCACTTCACTTGAGCGGCGGCATATCTGAAGATAAATGTGCTCCATTTGCCATATGTATATAGCTATGCACCTTCTTAAATGATAACACCATAACTTATTCAAAATTATTCTGCGGGCCCTCAAGCGATGGTCCATAGACCCCACAACCGCTCTACAATAGAAAGTATTGTTTGGCGACAAAAGCGATAGTCCCAAGCGCCTGATGGAAATCAGACTAATCCAATCAAAGCAGAATCCCCGCAAAGTGTGAGCTCAGGTCATTAGACTGTTTTTCTTGGGCTGAATTGTACTGGCACTCTGTAGATAATGGGCCAGACGACACGTCGCCACAGCAACAGTCAACCGCCCCAACCGCACGTGCACTCCCAAAAATGAAGAAAATTCATTAAGGGAGGCACAGGCACATGCATACAGTATACACAACAGCACATCGGCACAATAGTAAGGCTAATGAATAAATATTGTGAGCCGTCGCTGGGTGGGGACACTGCCCCCCCACACGCATACGCAATTCGACAGTTACTGACGCATCATGCAAATGAGGGGGACATCAAACATGAGTGCTAAATAATCCGAGACACATCCATCTGAGCAAAATGTTATTTTTTATTTCTTTTTTTGCTGATGTCTATCATGCCCCGGCTCCACTATCACATTTCCTCCGAGCAAAAGGCCACGACGCGCTCACCGACAAAAAGGATATTGTTTTATTGAGCTGGCGGATGCAAAGAATTAAGATAGAGCATATAAGGGGAGACAGTAACTGGGAAAAAGTGTGTCGTTACAGGCTCAAGGTTATTTGAGTGCAGGCTGGGATGGGCAAATGTTAAAACGTTTTCTTCATTGCGCTGCCTATTGTTGGAATAAGACGATGAAAAATTATGATGATCCCAAATTAAATTATGTGTGCGTTTGTATACATCCCACGAGGACATCACCAAACTCAGAATGTCTCAGACGAAATAGCGTTGAAGCAATTTGGTGAGATTACAACAAATGACACTAAAGGCCCATAACGCATGTGACTTTTGCCCTAAATTTGCTCTTTGTGACTACCTGGCAAAGCGAAATTTCCCTAAAAATCCTACTAATGATTTGCGGTGTCTTTTGGAATGACGTGTCACATGTGAGCCACTGAGAACTCCAGTGGGCTAACTCCATTTTATCATTTTGCAGTAGAGTGGTTTCAAATTTTACGGCATCAATAAAACCTTGGGAATTTATATCTTGGTGATTTATATGACAATGATGACTTCTTCTGGGTACTTGTTTTTACAGAAACTGTGCTTTCCCACAGATTTTAGTTTATTCCAAACAGTTGTCAAATTCATGAAAGATGATAAACTGAATCATGACTGACCATTACTACTATTTGAGTTTTCTATCAATCTCTGAAGATCATTGTCTGGGATGTTTTTGCGAGAAGTGAAGCCCGATTCTTGGAAACGGGACTTGGCCCAGTTGTTGCACTGATGGATGAGGAAAAGGGCTGCGTGCTGTAATAATGGACTGCCCCCGAAAGGTCAAAATCGGAACTAAACCTCTTCCATTTTTTTCTCTAAAAATACCACTTTACAGTATTCTTAGAACGTGAAGCCAAATTGACGGTATATGAAAAACAGCACCCTCAAGCATCTACAAGCATAAGAAGCCACCTCATATCATGTTCAAACTGTTTAAAAGGCAAATTTATCACATGATTACACCTCCATATCTCCACTGTTGTTTGTTCTCACTTCCAATGTTCCGGCGTATGTTGTAGTGTGCTCCAGATGAGGCTAATGAGGTGAGAGAGCAATAGTGCTGCTGTCATGTTTGATTGAGAGCATCCCAAATAAAACCAGGCCACTATGATGAAATGTAATGCCATACGCAGACGTACAAAGAAAACGCAGTTTGAAAGCCTGTGATACAATTTCGGTACCCCCTTTAATTTTTCTTTTTTTTTTCTTTCGCACAGGCGGAGTTGGATTAGATTGTTAATATGACACACGTCACCTTGTGAGAAAATGACACAATTCAAACTATTCTGTGCTCCTTTATCCAGTGAGACTGTTCAATAAGCCACAATGTGTGCCAAGGAAGTATGGTGAAACCGTGTTGTTATATTGTGTGCTTTTATTTTTGACTTTTGTCAGGACGTTAGCCCGGAGTTGTTAATAAAATGCTTGCATCGTGGAATAAGCCTTGCTCTCTTTTGAACCCTCATACACAAAAAAACAAGCGGACGCATGAAAACCAGGACCAAATTTATACAAATCACACTCAAGCTACAGCATCCCAATACTGAAAATTCTGCAGAATGAAAAAGTGTCTTGGGCCACTGAATGTCTACAAGAATGAAGTTGTTGTTGATGATGATGTATTTAGGCTATTTTCAATCAACTTTTTTTTTTTTTTTGCATAAGTTGAACAGGGACTTCACTAATTAGAAAAAGTGTTGTTTTGGGGAGGGAGGGGATTATGAAAAAAAATTAAGCACATCTTGTTGTTTAGATCTGCAGCTCCAGATGAGTCATTCCCGCTGCGCGCAGCTCATCAATATTACACAAGCTTGGCTCCTCATTGCAGCCAGCCCGGGCCGCATTATTAATTTAGCTTTTATTTTCTGTTTTCTACTCCTGCCTCACCTCAAGTTCGGAACAGGGCTCAGATCGAAAGCGTCGACCCTTTGATTCACAGATCAAACGCGGGTTGGATGTTTAATGGAAGCGACGCCATGAACTAACATTGAGGTATTTGTGTTCAAAATGGAACCTTAGAAGCAGGAGAATCTTGTGTTCCGTAAATTAGCATTATGAGAGCTGTGGGAATTATCGTGGGAACAACTGCAAAGGTCGGTGGCGACCTGACATCATCATAACGCTGATATTGAACATCAATCATACATTATGGTCCACTTAATTGGCCCGAGGTTAGCATTGCTTAACAAGGCATATTGCGAAGAGACCAGTGGCGGGAAGTATTGATTTTTCACTTATCTGTACTTTACTTGAGGATTTATTTTTCTGACATTTTCATTACTTTAACTCCCTACAGGACGCAGAACAGATTCGAAGAAGCGGATTTTCCTCATCCATGGCTTTTTATAAGGGAATTTTTAGAATATTTGCATTAAAATAGGGACTGCTGTGGATCTTGAGTTACATTTTAGTTTCATACACAATTGTGTTGAGCCTGTCCTCGTCTAAAAATCACAAGCATACATACATACAGGTAAGGTGTATTTCATTTCTAAAGAGGATATAAGAAGTCTACACACCCTTGTTCAAGTCCCAAGTTTTCGAGATCTTAACACCATTAGTGTGACCAACAATGTTTTTTTTTACTTTGGTCAATAGGGGGAGTAAAAATCAACAACTGATATACTGTAGTTGCATCAGTGCGCACACTCTCTCACAATTGGGGATGTGGCTGTGGTTACAATCGACCAAACACATTCAAACTCACTTTAAATGGGAGTCAGCACACGCCTGCCATCATTTAAAGAGCCTCCGATTCACCCTACATAAAGTTAACATGTTCTAGTAAGATTTCCCTCTACATACAGTACATACTGCACGTGGCAATTTCTCAAAAGGTATTGTATACAATTGACAGCAAAAATGTATTTTTGCTTTATAAATCTCAGTTCGATCATACTTCTACCAGATTATTATTATCATTTTTTATATATGTACACAAGTAGCCTACCAGTACTTACTATGAAGTACAGAATGTGAGTGCTTTAGCCATCTCAGTAAGAGACCAACAGGCTTCAGATGAGCTGCGGTGCTTTTTTTGTGGGTGTGTGCTTCCAGCAATAAGCGTGCATGTGCCGCTGTTACGCAAGAAAGCCAAGCCTTGGCATTGTCTCAGCCTGATGCTATTAACTAGCCGGCGGCAGATAGCCAAGTGTAATCTTCTCATGCAATCATAGGCGCTGTACTAACCGGCGACTATAGTGAGCAACAGCTGTGTCGAGCATCACACATCCTTTCTGCTCTTTAGATGAAACATCTACTCATGTCAAATGCAAATAAAGGGGCTTTAAGAGGGTAAGATATTAAATAGAATATCCAAAAATGGCAACAGGCGTTCCCAGTTTTGATTCTGTTTATTTTGGCTCTTAAACTCATACCATTCGCTGCAAGAAATGATGCAAATGCACAGCGGATTAGAGGAAAAGGCAAAGGTTTAACCTATTAAATATTCAGATGTGATTCTTAGCATTTACTGTGAATACACACCCACTGGCCATAACTTAGGTCTTAGGTACAACTAAACCATCTAATTATACGCAACGTAAGGGCTGTATCCAAAATAATCCATTATTATTATATTATTATATACTTATTATTTTCTAAAGTACATTTTCAATTGACATTAATGCACTGTAGGACAAACATTGTTTAATATTCCAAAAATAAGGCCTCCCTTCATCTGTAAATAAATGCCCCTGGCCACTATTTGCGGAAATATGATATCGCTGTTACAAAAGGACACACACTTTTGGAGCACTGTGCAGTAGTAACACAGTTCATGTACATGTAAGGCATGTTTTTAAATCTATCAAGGAAGAACATGGCGCGATTTAATCCTCGACTAGGGTTCCTTATCCATGTAATAGAGGAGCTCGTTAGGTGCAGTCATCCATCATTATGCCCCTCGTCATCCATCGGTGCCTTTTATTAAGCCCCCCTGTGTTGATCTTACAGGTGAGAACATCCTCTCCTCGCAGCCGAAGCAGATTAAAGGGAAGCGTTACAGCGTGAAGTCAGATGCATTCGTGAGCGTTTGCGAGTACTCTAAAAGCGACCGCCTCAAGTCTGCCTGGCCAAGAGTAGGAGAGTTCTGAACAGTTAAACCAGGCAGGAGATCCGGAAAAGATGTTTTGTGAGTGGAACCGCCGAAGTGGAACGCAATATATTCAGTGACGCGGTATGGTGGCAGCGGACTCAACCGGGCTCACTTCACGGAAAGGGCGCAGTTTGGCAGATAGTAAAAGATTTTTTCAAAAAAGCAGCTTCATGCCGTTTGCCACACCAAGTTGAAGTTTACTGTCAAACTAAACATAAAACAAAAGAGAATTACGAGTTGTGCATTTAAAACAAACGAGCTAGCTTTGAATATGTTCTATACAGGCCCACTAGTTGAAAGAAGGTAATGTGATTAATATGAAATATGAGTTAAATCGCAAAATACACCAGTTTTTAGCCATCTCAGGGGGCGGCCATTTTGTCAGTTTTGTCGACTGAAAATGACATGACAGTTGCTCAGGGGTCAGATAATGACTGATCATGGCTCAGCTTCAGAAAAAACAGGTGTAGGTGTTGGGTTGACTTCCTCGCAAAACAGTATTTAAGTCGCAGTGTTACAATGCTTTAAGCAAAGGATATATGAACACAAACTACAGGCGCTGTGAAACTCTTCAGAGTGACTCTCATACTGCCCCCCAGTGGCCAAGTTTAATTATGTTCTCACTATATTACGAGCATGGTCAAAAAATGTGTTAAACTGGTATCTCAAGTTGGCACGTTATATTGTCTTAAATGACTACTTCTGACCCGAAGCAATCTGCACTTTTTTGCCTTGTTTGTGGCTCGTGTAACAAAGCATTTTGAACTACTGTAATCATGTTTTTCCCCATTTGTTACTAGAGGACTTTGACCTTTAAAGCAGACACAGCAACATGTCTTGTCTGGGTTGCACTTTGGCAAAACACAATAAGTTATGCTAACTGCCATCCAGCGGAGGTGAAGTTCAGGGCACCAGCAGTGATGCCTTTTGTATTTTCTTTAAAGAGACAACTATCCAATTACATGTCCCGCTCTATTCATGGCGTTTCCACATCACAGAGCTTGGATCCAAACTAGGAGAGGGCAAAATACTGAAATTATTTCACCTGTCATGAGACAACATTAAGTGTCACATCATGTTGCTGAATGGATTGTAATTCCATAAGCGAAATGAAATGATCCGCTTCCATTTCCTGTGTTTTTCAATCTCAATAACTCAGAGGAATCCAAGCTGTTCCCTAGCAACGCAGTTTGAAATGCCGACTTTGTGGATGCGGCTTGGGTTTTGAATGGCATTTGAATGCAGCTCCGTGGGGACTCGCGACGGCTCAGTGGGAAGTGAGTGCTACGTTGGTAATAAAAGTTGACTGAGGATCGCTGTGAAATGGGAAATAGAGGAAAAGTGAAGGAGTTGGATCGAGAAAATACAATTTAACACTACTGGTGGGCCTCTGGCGCTTGAACCGGTGCTGTGAGCTACATGCACCTCGTAATTATTACTATTGTGTTGGCAAGCACTTACACGAGCGCAACAATGGCGCTGCTGTGTGGTCTGTTGTTGTTTACCTTCTGTTGTTGTTTCTTTTTGGTGCCAGAAAATTGCCAGTTACATTCGGTGTTATTTATGGTATTATCAATCAACATGACCATTACAGTTATTAACGTGTACATTTCCTGCTATTTATTGTGTCATGATGAGAGGTAATAAATTGGTCATTTATTCAACCATTCTGTGAATTGTATTGGATTGATTGATGAAGCTCCCAAGCTACCTCAGCTAAAGGGGCTTTTCTTGTCCGGTGGGGAGGAGGCGGGCCCGCCCACAGCCGAAACCCCTCCCTTGTGAATTTAAACAATGACACCAAGCTGTTCTGGAAACAGCTGTTCTTGCAGCAACCAGGGAAGATGCATTTTTGTGGTGTAGGCATAGCTAGCTATAGCTGCAATGATAGAAATGGGTCTAATAAAAACGTAGTAGGCCGAGTGAAGTAACCCGCTACTGTTTCGGATAGCCACGTACGCGAACGAAGACGCATGTTTAAAGCAATTAACTTCAAACATATGTAATGTATTTAGAAACAAATCTCTGAATTTAGGTTACACAGTCTTTAATATGTTCCCTTCCCTTCTATACTGTAGCTATTTTGCATCTTGAATCTTTGTTTTTCACCACAACACATAGATTTTTTTTCTGCATGTAAAATTTGGAAGTGGCTGCTTCCACTTCATTTTTGGCCCGTTGCAGCTGTAAAACATTTGACGTCATAAAAAACATTATCTGACCAGATAGCTGAGTGTAATATTTAATCGTAATTGTGGTATTACACTGTGTTTGGGCTGCAGTGACCGCACTGAATTAGCCGCCTCATGTTTTTATGATATTGCCTGGTGTGACATACGGCTCATTATGATTAAATTCATCAGGGGAGTCAATACAAGAGCCTTTATAAAGACAATGTTGGGTCGCTGACCTGCATATGTGACAGCAAATGATCTCATCTAGAGTCTTTTTGCACAATTTGCCAAGATCGATATGAAAGTTTTTTTTATTTGGGGTTGTAAACAAACTGCTTGATGACCATAACGGGTAAAGTTACCAGCCAGACATGAATAAATATTCACCCTATGCTCTTAATTAATAGCCGGGATTGTAATTGACACGGAAGGTTCAGCCGCCCGCGCAGTTTCTAGTGCCGATTTGCTTCATTTAGTCCGCCCACCTTGTGTAATAAGACGACATGACGAAGGATTTTAATAAATAACTATTCATATGGTGGCCCCACCTTGGAAAGGTCACGTTCAAAGAGACGCCTGAGGAATGCAAATGAATTTAAAGTAAATGGAGGATGGGTAGGATTTAAGTAATCTTTTGCCTTCGCAAATCGACAGTCCATTTTTTCTGTCAATACAAACTTTTTGCTGAAAACCTACCTATTTATACCTATCTGGGTATTTTTGCGCTCTTTTGTAATGCCATATTAGCAGAGAAGTCACCACCAAATCATAGCCAGCCAGCTTAACAGAAAACAGTAGCGTGATTGACTACCGTGAACAGCGAAAATGCGCGAGTAATTGATGGCCCAGAAAGACATTTATAATTCCATTTAGACATCACAAGATGACTGCAAAGCACTACTTTGGTCTAAATGTGGCTCCTCAACACACATGCCACAAGATGGTGTCACTGTGGCAAAGGAATATGGTTGTTGCTTTGGCCGATTTCTGTTCTTGTAAAACTCCTTGATGATTAAACGTCCCCTAACAGGTCTTGTGATGCTCCACCCATGGGAGTCAAGTATGACACTCGGCCAATCTGAGCCTTTCTAGACAGACAAAATAAAGGTCAGGTCTCTGGGCTGCTGTTCCCATCCCGTCACCACCAGTGATCACACACCGCCATGAGGAAGAGGCGATGCAATGCCCACGGTTATGCAAGAGTGCCCAAAAAAAAAAAAATGCAGCAACAGCAGAGGGGGGGAAAGTGCCAACAGAACAAAAAGAAGAGAGAAAGAGAGAGAGTCGTTGTGGATGGGGGATGGATATGTAATTCAATCACATCAGTGTCCTCATTCACAGGACAGAGAGATGGAGAGTCATGGGCGACTAATGAAATAAGTAAACGCTGAGTTGGATATTTGTCCTGGTCTCGCTCACCGAGGGGCAACACGGAGGAGAGGCAAGGAGAGGCGTGAAGGGTTGGCCCAGGAAAACAAAAACAACCTGCACTGGCCAACAACCCATCACAGACCACATAGAGACAAACTTTTTACATTTACTTCTATCGACAATTTGTCTTTAATAAACCTAACATGCATGTTTTTGGAAAGTGGGAGGGAGTACCAAAAGAAAACCTTTGCAAGCACAGGGAGAATATGTTAACTCTACATTGGAAGGCCTGAGCCGACATTCGAACCCTGAACCTCAGAACTGTGAGGCAGGCATAAGAACCACTAACTCACTGTGCTGTCCTGTCAAACATCCATCCCCCCATTTTCTTTACAGGGCCATGTTGGATGGGGCCCAAGCACTGCCATGAGTAACGCAAAGCGAAAATCTGCATAATTATATAGCATAATTCTATTATATAGCATAAAAAGGACTACTTTGGTCTAAATGAATGCCCCAATCTAGAATAAGTATATTATTGACCATAGGACTAAATGGAACCGTCCTAAAAAGGCTCAGGTCCTACTTAGAGGAAAGAAGTTATTTTGTGACCATTGGAATCAATCTGGTGGAATGGCCATGACATATGGCGTCCCTCAAGGATCATTTTTTGGGCCGCTTTTGTTCAGCCTGTGTATGCTAACTTCAAAATCTTTGGGACTCTAATGTGAGTCAATGGCTGGGCAGATGACAAGCAATTATACTGTATCTAGCAGTGTCTACAAATGACTCGGGATTTTTGCTCATTTGCTCATTTTTGAAAGACGGTGGCTAAAATCTGACATCACTGAATGTGCTTTTTCATCTACTATCACTTTGTTCCCAGCAGTGTTGTTAGTGGGAGCAGTGCACATCAGTGTATCTTAAACTATGGAAGCCTGATACAAAACATTTTTGCGCTCTCTAACCTGCTGACAGAAATCTAAATCCAAAAATCAATGCAATGGACACTACATTACACTACAGTATGTGGACACTGCCTGAAAGGCTGAAATGAGGTCTGGTGGGATGCACATTATGACAGTTTCAGGTCCAAAATCACTCAATCTTGCAGGTGCCACTGTTTTTTCTTCAATTTGACTCCCGATACCTTTGTCATTATAGTGTAGTTGGAAGAATGGAAGATAACTTAGTTCCACCGGGCTTCCATCCACACTTCCAGCAGTGTAATGGACACTCCTGTGAGATAGTTTATCACCATTAACAGATGACACATCCCCCCTTTGCTCTTCATGCCGTGCATGAAAATTGCCATTCCGCTGCTGCATTTCACCTCTGCATTTGATCACCCGCCCCCTTTCCACCTTCCACTGCTGTGCTGTGATTGCTACCCGTCTCCATCAAAATGCCTCATCAATAACAGCTGTCAATAAATCATTCCCTCTGATCCGTGCATAATTCCCGACTTCACATTCGCGGCAGGTTTTTCGCCTTTCGCCATCTGTGTGCTCTCTAATAATTTTACTGTAGTGGTTTGGCGTAATGCAATCAAGCGGCACCTTCAAATTGGAACACACAAATTTTCCCCATAGGAAATAAAATGAACTGATTTGCCCAGGATCAAAACATTTTGTAATGGAGGCTGTAAAAATGTACTGTGATGATTGCTGTAATGAAATACACCAGAACCTCCAAATGGAAACACCATTTTGTAACAGTGGTTGGTTTTCAAATTCTTTCCATTGGAAACAATGTAAGGTGAAATGATTCATTGCAGAATCAAATTGTAGCCTCCACAAAACTTTTGCTAAGTGTGCAAGCAATGTTTTAACACAGCTTTCATAGCTGTCAAATGTGTAAACCACAGTAATACTAAATAATGTTATAAAATAAAGTCAAACAACTAACTCTTCGAAGGCGTGACAAGTAACGGAGAGGAAACATGGTACACTTCTTTGTATTAGTGCAAAATTCCCTTTTGTCAAAATATGAAGTGTACGTAAACATAATCTTAATATATTAACATTCGTATATTAACAAGTGTACATAGTGTGCATGTACATCTAACATATAAACAGTTTTATACACTGTACATATTGGGTGCGATCATCGTTGTCAATATATTTTAAAAATTAGACTATTACGTACTTACAAACATGCAACATCAATCAACAATATTTCGCACATCTTTTTCTTGTGTGGATTCATTTAAATTTCTTTTCATTCCTACTCCATGCTGCTGGACAAATAATTGTCAGGGAAAGCCTACTACAACCTCTGAACTTTATTTGGGGTCAGTTAGAGACACTCTAATCAGGGGTCACCAACCTAATAATGTTATATGGTATTTATGTTGTACACTTGGATGTTATCTTGGTCTCATTTTTTCATCGCAAAAACCTGGCATTTGCCAGGAGTATCTAGACTGCACTTTGCACTTTTTATATCCACCAAATCTTTCTATACAATATGTATCCAGTCCTAGTTATGCATATCCCTTTGAAAAAAAGCAACATTTGTGGAATTTTATGTGGATGCTGACTGAGCTGAAGTCTCCCAAGATTTACTGGCGTGTATTTAACTTTTGCGGTGCATTTTGACAAAAGGTTTTTGGTAGCACTCCAAGTGTGTGTCTTTGGGGCTGCCACTGCAATAGGTAGAGAAAGCGAGACAGGTTTATCACACAGCAGAGAGCGGTCAGGTCACATGGGCCAAGTCAAGAAAATATGTGTTGCCTGGATGACTGAGAGCTCATTACATGATTATCACACTCGGAGGGCAAACATATAGAGGCAGTCCATCTCTGACCCCCCTCATTAAAAAGCCATCCCACGGTTGCTCGTCTTTAATTTTTCTGATGGTGCCCCGTTGTCTCTACAGCGAGACACTGTCCGAAGAGATCGACGACTATGACTCATCGCCACCATTTGAGTTAATGAAAAAATAAACACACAAGTCTCTTGAGTGCTACGAGGTGTGACAAAGTATAGCAATGACGTCTGGATCGAAGCTCAGCGTGTGCTGGTACGGAGAAATTGTGGAAAAATCCAGCTTTTACATAAATGAAACGTTTTGGGGGGGAACACGTTATCTATATTGCTATCAAACTAAACATAAAACAAAGCGAATTACACCTGTATTTAAAACATCCACATCACTTTGCCTAAGCAAAGTCCGCTAACTTGATGGTAACAAACAAAGCAAAGTGCCTAATGAATAGCATCAAAATTGGGGTGTTATAATCCTATTTCAACAGAAAGGAGTGGAGCAACACATGTAGACAGGCAATACATCAATATTCAGGAATACATTCATCCTCTGTGGAAAACAAAAGATAAATATTACTGCAGCTTACTGAGCAGCTGTGATCTAAGTTGATAGCTGTATGCACATATTATACTCCCCCTGGTGGCCTTTAAATTTAATGAAATGTTACTATATTTTTTAAGTACAAAGCTGTAACATGCTATCGTATGTAAAAAAGAATGGTACAAAACTTTTGCTGGTGTTTTAAGTCTGGGGTATAGATTTATTTACAACCATATCAATGTGGAAAGAGGACTTCAGATAACACTATGGAGTTCATCTCGTGTTCTTTTTTTAAAACAGCCGCAACTGTCTGAGTTAAGAGAATTTTCGCTTGATTGGGAAAAACCTTTGTTTGAAAAAAAAAAACAAAAAAAACCCCATTGAACCTATATTTCAGATTGTCTGATCATTTCTGGCAGTAAAACTATCAACAAATGAGTATTTCCTGGTCACATTTTGTGCAAATCCTATCTTATTATCTTATCTATATTGTGATCAAAATGAATAATTCCCATGTCATGCATGTAGCTCCTGAGCTGTGCGTACAGAAACATGACAATATGCGCCTTAATTGTTCCTTTGTGGTGACGTACACTTTTTTAGAGAGAGAGAGAGAGAATGAGGGAGAGGGAGAGAGATGGAGAAAGTGGGCGGGTCTGTGCGCCACGTCTGTGCCAATCCGTGCAGGGCTATCTAATTAAAGCCCTACCAAGTAATCGCGGACGGGGCACCCCCACTCCTCCACACACACACACACACACACACTTTAAATCCTCTCCTTCGGCGCACACCATTGAAAAGACACGGCGTCCTTCTTCCGTATGCAGACTCCTGTGGAGGAGATCACGCTCAACATGCTGCGCGGGGCTCGGCTCGTGTAAGACCGGCGGGGTTCAGTGGGGGCATCCATCCATTCATTCATCCATCCGAGGCATCGAGACACGGGACGACCGCGGATGCGCGCGCTGAGCAGCTGCTGAAGTCGCGTGTGAAAGCGGGTCGCGATCGAATCAGCATCCGCTCGCTTTTTAATCCCCGGAGCACCGCGAGGAAGGCACCCAGCATCCTTGCATCCTTCCCCGGCTGTCCTTGTACTCCGGCAAGGCTAATCAGAGCGCCGAGGACGTCCTTCACTCCATAAAACACCTTACGTCCGGTAAGAGAGTGCTATGCATGCCTTCAGATTTTCTCCGGAGGAGGGTTGTTATTGTCCGCTGTGACTTATTTCTGCAGCCAATTGGAGCTGAAACATTTGCACGCACGCATGTGTAAGACATTAAAAGGGTCCTTTAAAAGAGACCTTTTGTTTGTTCAGCCAATAAAAAAGCCTTCATTTTTTTTTATGAATGATCTTATAGGTGAATGCACCTAGACACCACAAAGAGCATCACTTTATTATTTGTGACTTTTGATGGTGCAGCAGTACCATCCATGTGCAAAGCATGCCGGTATTACTGTAATTTATTTTAAATTTATATTTTTTTTACGTCTATTCCTTGGCGGAGTTAATTCACAATATGTCACATTGGGTTCCATTAGAGTTAAGTCACGCCCTGAAAGTCAGTTTTATCGGAGCATCCACAAAGCTCTCCTTCTTTCTCTCTCTCTCTCTCTCTCTGTCTCTCTCTCTCTCTCTCTCTCGCCTCCCGCTTGCCGATTGGCAGTGCTGGCAACCACATCCATGAATTAAGTCAACAGAGGCCGCGGGACTGCCAGTGTGAGGATGCTAATTATCACCTGTCACTTAGATGCTCTCGATGCCAGCTCGACTGGGGATAACGAGGTTGAGCCAACACGAGCGGAAAACTGAGGAAGCAAATGTCCTTAGAGGTTCAGTGTTTCCTTAAAAAATGTCCAAACTTTTAATCAGATAGCCAGCGGATACAGAGGGAGTTGACAGAAAATTGACCTTTACTCTCATTAATTGGTTAAAACATTGCGTTCGTTATATAAGATTGTCGGCAATGGATTTGTTGAAACATTTTCCACCTTTTGTTTTTCTGACAGAAATGAGTTTATTAGAATAAAGTAACCAACAACTGTCAAATGCAAGGTGCCACTATAAAATTTTCGAGTCAACCCTTAAGGGAATTTGATGGTAACAGGTTTTAGTGTGCATCGTTCAACAGTGCCTACCTGAGGGAAGGAGCTGGAAGAGGTGGTGACCGGGATGTTGAGGGTCCAAGAGAACTTTGCTTGCCCTTTGTCTTGGCTCCTACGATGTGCAAGTCCTCAAGAGAGGGTAGTGGGGTACCCATGATTTTTTTCTGTCCACTGCAATCGGACTTTGTGATGGGAGCAAACCCGACTCTGAGGAACACAGGACTGATTTAATGACTGCCGTATGAAACAAATATTCTTGGTTATTTGTAAGGACCAGATAAATTACAATCTGTCTGTCGAAGCAATTTTGTGGGATGTCTTCTGTAAAAGAAGTTACAACAAGTGTGGGAGGTGTGGTCTAATGTGGTCAGGCAGCTAATGGAGACACATGTTAAAAATGTGGTGTTGAGGAATTCCAGGGGCTGTTTAGCGATGTACTCGTTATGTACAAAAGTCAGAAATTGTTGTTGGACGGCTTTGATATGTTGAATTTGTCAAGTGACTGAAAATGAAGGCAGCATTTTGCATTTGATCGACAGTTATGGGGTCACCACAGCCATTAGAGTCTGGCTGGGACTGGATCGGACCTCTAGTTAATGGGAGACTCCGAGAGAGATGCTTGGTAGGCGGCCAAGCAAAAATGACAATTATGTTGGCTCACGAATATAAAAATCAATAGCGAAGTCGCAAGGTTTCCCTTACCGGGATACACTTCCAAAATGGACACTTGCTAATAATTCAACCGTATATTGGCTGATATGGTTAAAAGGGATGGCTCAGTTTCAGAAAACAGGTGAACCATGATTGGTCGTTATCTGAGCCCTGAGGGTCTGTGATGTGATTTTCAGTTGACAGAAGTGACAAAATGGCCGTCCCCTCAGATGGCTTAAAAACGGGTGGATTGGGCTGCTTAACTCCTATTCCACAAACGCAATACTAACCAGAATGCATTGTTTCAACTAGTGGCCCTGCATAGACCATATTCTTGAAAAAAAAAAAAACATTTAGGGATTGACTTCCGCTTTAACTTTAACTCTAACTGGAACTCATGCGCCGAGAACATGTGCTCAGCGGCATGCTTGGAAAGTCTGAATTACTCTGCGGATATGGTTTGGGGCAGAGGCAGCGTTTAGCTTGCATGTGCTAATCTAGTTGTTACATAAGACGGTAAGTGTGTACTGGAGCGCTCCTCAGTCTGTTTTACGCACACACACACACACGCCCGCACACAAACAACTATCATTGCATATACTCTCCTTTTATATTTTTGCTTATGAATGGCATAGTTTCAGGTTAAACCCTGCAGCCAAGGTGAATTGAAGTGAGACTCTATAGGCGTACGGACTTGGGATTCTCTTTCATGACTAATTTTTTTCACACGAACAGACAACATGTTGCTCACGTCGACCTTGATGCTGCTGGGAACTCCCAGCAGCATCAGTGCTCCCCCCCACCCACATGCCAGCATGTATGCAGAGAATACACAACCGGCAAAGTCACTTTGAATTAAGGTTTGTCTCTGTAAGGAAGGTCAGTGTTGGTTTATGAGCATACAAACAGCAGGAGAAAGACTTGGTTTAGGTTTCAGGGGCTTGACTTCCATCAACCCCCGCGCCCACCCCCGCAGCAGTGGCCTGCTCCTTGTAAGTCCAACAGCATGATGGATGTGGAAGGCCAATGGAATTATTTCAGAGGACAACGCTAACCACTTTGTGGGAGAGAAGAGTCGCGAAACCATCAAGAGCCAAACCAAAAAGGTCCAAATGCTTCTGTGGTCCGCTGCTTCAACCGACCCAAAAAATCTGTCACGGCCTTCTGCTGCCTTTATTCTCTATCGGAGAGCTTGGCTCACGAACACCAGTTCATGAGCAATTCAGTATTCGAACAAACATTAGAAATGTTACTGAATACTGCGAGCGATAATGTTGTTTGGAAGCCTAATTGTATTGTTGAAAAAAAGAAGGACATTATAGCTAATCTTGTGAATGGTGTTCTTGTTTGTGACGCCGTATAGTTTTGTATCTTACATTGTTTAGTATAAAGATTGGCAAAATTTTCACACTAGTTACCACCTAAAAAAAAAAAACTTTTCTCTTTAAGTACCACCATCATGACCATGAATGCAAAAAACACACACTCCTTCAAAATAGCCTGTAGATGAGCCGTGCACACATCACTGGTGAAGATCAGTATAACTTCCGGATACACTGCGCAAGTTTGTTTCACATTCGCCATGTTCCCCAAATTTTTATTTTGTGACATGCCGCAGGATCACGCATTGGATCAATAAAGTTTAGAAAACATTGAGCTAAGATACTGATATACAGACATCTGCATGCACAACACTTGCGTTATTCGATTCGATTTGACCGGAAGCGGATAAACAGCTCTCGGAAAGTACTCAGTGTTTAAACTTTGGAGAAAATTGCAGAAAATTTGGCTTATTTGCCAATGGCTGACTGCGGGAGTAGATTTGTAGAACCGTTAATATCGTTATATCGACATATCAGCTATGACGTATGTTGATGTGGGGTTAACAAGCCACAAAGCTGGTGACATCACCACAGCGTCATCAGTAAATGGAGCTACTTTTACCCACAATTCTTCACGCTGAGGAGGCAATGCCAGGGGTTGGAACAAACAAAAGCGATTGGCTCAGGGGAGGTTTGTCACAAGCTGGAATGTTTCATCATGAAACTAGTGAGAATCAGAGAGGATTTAAAAGAGTAATTCCTCCCCCATGTGACTGTTTTCATCTGCAGAGAGGAAGGGGAGGGGGGAGTAGGGTGTGGCCAGTGTGGATTGACACAAGGGGTCTGCGTTTTGCCCCCATGCATGCTTTTGCATCCTTATAATCTCTTCTGAGCCGACTTTGGGAAGGGGCCGGGACGTCTCGATCAAGTCTGCGATAAGGCTGAGGAAGCAAATGCTCTGCTGGATGTGCGAGGCTAAACTGAAGACTTTGCATGCGTGTGCAGCTATTAAAGCCTAGTCATTGATATCCTACTACTCACCTTTAGTCCACATCTTTCCCTTTAGTTCACATCCTTTGCTAGGCAGGCAGTGATCTGCTGCAGTTGGATCCAACAGTGAATGGACCTAGAGCACATAGAAAGGGTTATGTGGATCTTGTATGGGGTACTTCAGGGTTCCAATATAAAACATCTTGCGTTTTTAAATTATGTTTATGTTTTCAACACCACAGGTTTTTTTTAAAATCCTATTTCTGGAATATTTGGTTGTGATTTTCAATTAGTACTTTAAATATCAGCACGGTGGCTTATTGATTAGCATGTCTGCAGCTACAACAGCCTAGTGAATTATTTGCTAGCACTCTACATAAGTCCACATTCTTGGGTAGACTCAGTCAGTGGTGGCTATGCAGGTCATCTTGCAGGGATACCACAGGGTTCCTACATAGGACATCTACAGTTTGAAATTCTCTTTATGATTTCCTACACTACAACTTGTTATACTTCTTTTTTAGTGTTTGTGTTTTTTAATCTTAATTTTCTTAAATTTTACATCAATTAAGATCTTAATTTGCAATTTATTTCCTAAATTTGTTTGAAATTATGTTTTTTTTTCTTAGATTCACCGTCATCACAAATTTGAGATGAGTTGGATTGTACACATCGTCAAAGTCAGGCAGAAAACTTTCACCCCCAAATTTTGTCAATTTTCCTATTTTTGACAAATTATTTTGGTCAATCCCCACATGGGTTAGTTATTTTTTAAATGTATTAACTAATCTAAAGCTTTGAAAATGGCTTGCTCTCTTTGACAATGCAAGGTTAATGGATCAACATAATTTGTTTCTTTTTTCCTAAAAAGTGATGGTTTTGGAGGAATTCTCCCAATGCCAGCAAATTGAGTATTAACAATATTAACAACAACACAGATACTTTTCTATCTTAGTATCGCTGTAGCACCAGCATTGGACTTCTACAAATGGAATTCTGTTGCACGGCAGGTCTAAAATGAAAAGAACAAATTAATTTAGCAATGATATTGACAAACTTTATTTGCTTTTGAAAATCCCTTTAAATTATGTGGTGGGCCAAATTGTATTTGACACTCATGTTGTGGATAAATAGCTGAAATTTCATTTGTGGCATTCGACAATCAACAGCGTTGATTACCAACAGTGTTAATTGTAACACTGTTGATTGTCTATTAAATAGAGTCCAATTACTCACAAAAACTCATTTGCCACTTGTATGAGTTTGTAAGAAAATACAGTTCTGCCTATGTTTGGATCAGAATTCTGAGTCACGCACAGGCCTTCTTTCTATTCCAACCATATCAGGCCTGACTCTTTGATTACAATGATAATACTTCAGGGCTATCTAGCCGCTTAAACTCGAGGGAATCCAATCAAAAAGACGCTGGTCCAGATTAATAGGTGAATACTCTACGTACCCTCGCCAGAATACCAAATCAAGAACAAGAAGATGGATCATAACACGAGCACGTGTGAGTAATAAATACGCCGAAAGCATCCGCGATGACAACATACAAAATATGA
Source organism: Filicampus tigris (assembly GCF_054856515.1). Lineage (NCBI taxonomy): Eukaryota > Metazoa > Chordata > Actinopteri > Syngnathiformes > Syngnathidae > Filicampus > Filicampus tigris. The sequence goes on along the minus strand of NC_141234.1, from coordinate 6,279,972 downwards.
AAGGGGTTCTAAAAGAACTAACAGTCATTTGGATGTTGAGCTCCTGCAGCCATTAGGGGCTGGAAGGGCAGCCATTTACTGCAAAAAGATCGACATGCGGTGCCGCTTGTGAAGTCAAGGGACAGAAAGAAAAGGCGTGTGTGTGCGTTTGTGCATGTGCACGCATGCGTTCCTTGGCATAAAAGGGCCGACTCAACTAAAATGGCACACACTCTTCTATTTAGATCCTATCTGAAAGTGGCCTTCTTCTCCTTTCCATAACACGTCCGACTATTGCTCTTCCATCGATCCATTGTGTGCCCCACGAGGGGTCTCTTTTGCTCTCCCCCTATGCATGGTCGCAGTTCCTGCTCTCTCCACTTTGCCTTTCATCTTCTCCCATGTCCTTTTTTGTCCTCTCCATTTGAAAAGGCTCCCAGCATAAATAAAATAGTAGTTTAACATCATCCCTTTACGCCAACAGTAAAGCCATTTAGAGAAATTGTTGTTGTTCCAATCAGTTAAGGCTATTTCCAGAAGCGAAGATACGAATACATGGTATTGTGAGTCTAAGTTAAATATGTATGTTCAAATCATTTTTATTTATAATGTTAGCGGCTTTATAGTACAGTGCAAACGGACTTGGAATGGGGATCTATGTAGTGTTTGAGGACCTGGATGTCAGTTAGCAGTATGAAAGAGTATTAAAAATACAGTAAAGGGGGGAAAAGGCATGTTTCACAAATATGATAAAATCTTATGGAAAATGAAAAATAAATATGTGAAAAGGTCTTATGTTACACTGAAGAAAAGTCTTAATATTATAAAGTTGGAATTTTATCTGTTACATTATAAAAAAAACTTGATAAATTGAAAAAAGAAAAATAATAACAAGTGCATTTATAGTAAAAGATTGTATTACTTGCACTTACTCATATTCAAAATAAAAATAATTACAAGGGAAAAAATCTTTTTATGTACACAAAAGGAGGCTGACAGTAGAAAACGTTTCAGGTGAAAAATGTCAAGATAGTCGTGACAGTTTCCTATTTTTTTTGCCACTGTGCAGCCTCTCATGGAGCTCTCAGGGTTATAGCAGGCCAATCAAAATGGGGGAAAAAAACAATTCGATGTGGCGTCGGCCATCTTGGATGCATTTACAAGCTTGTGTAATGACTGCAGACTCAATTGTGCTGGTGATGGAGAAATCGCACTGCAACCTTTTCTTCTCCTGATGGGTCTGCGAGCAAGAGGCATTCTTCGGTTGAGGCTCGGGTGATAAATGAGCTACTCGTCTGTAATTTTGGATACCGCTCTTGAGTTGGATCTCAACGCAACAGGAAAAAAAATCAAAGTATTTTTCCTCTCTTGTGATTGTGCGATGTCTCTAAAAGATTATCCTGATTGATTATCCTGTGGTGTGGGATGGGTTAAGACGCAATCAGATCAGCAAATGGTCGGGACCGGCTTTCGGAAATATTAACCGTTTTTAATATTTACATTTGCAAAGCAGATTGGAGATTGTCAATGAAGGTGGAGTTGGTCGTGTACACCACACACACGATAAGAATAGCAACAATACACATCTTGTGGACTACGTCACATAAAAAAGAATATATATATATATACATAGATATATCAATTAAGAATAATTCTGTGTACACTGTTGATAACACTGTAGTCTCAAAATGCCATCCTGTTTTTACACGATGCAATTCTCACACTCTGGGATCAGCAGTTTGGCTGTCGCTTGTAAACACAAGAGCGTATGCGCGCGTTGGTGCCACTAACCAGGATGTGAGTGATCAGAGGGCTGCAAGCTGTTCCTTCCCAAGGTGTCTCCATGTTGTCGCTTGTGTATGTAGAAGGGGAAGAGGTGGCATGGCGGGAAGCACTGAGGGTACCTGCCACGAGAGAGGGCAATCAAGGAGATGGAAATTAGATTAGAGGAGGGGGTTGAATTTCTGCTGTTATGGTATTCATAACCTTCAAACAACTGCTACTTAATGCACAGAGAGCAGCAACAGATACAGAGTATTAAACACTACTCATAGGCATATATTCTCTGTACTCTGTAGAAACGACTTATTGAGTTTAGTTGAGGGCCTTCTCTGTCTTTTGTTCTTGCTGTTAATTAAGCGAGAAGGGCTCAGGGCTGCCTAGCATGTTGTAGCAAAAAGTGGTACTCCAGTGAAGGCACACAGCTCTAAATCTGAACTGGCCTGTACTGTAAATCCCATTTCAATTAATCGCATAAAAATCTGCGATGTATCGGGTGACAACGTGCTGCATATTTTGCGTGTAGCTAATGTTGTGGCCGGTACGCGTTTTGTCTCACTTTCAGAAGCATTATGGTGAGGACAGAAAAAAAATAAAAATAGTTGCTAAGCAGCCAAGACATGACACTCGAACTTCACAGGCAAGCCTTCAGGTGTTGAAGGAGGCAGCGTAAGCGAGGCAGCGCGAGTGAGGCAGCGTGAGCGAACCAGCAAGCGAGCGCAAAATCTGATGCGAGCAAGGCGCGGAGTTCCCCTGATCTTTCTCTGCCTCCGTCTCAAACACGAGCAAGAATCCCCCACAATGCACCGCGGCGGGCCTCTTCAGCTTCCCACATAATCTCCCGTGAAGGGTGTATGCTTTTCCCGACTGCCTCTTGCTGCCTTCCAGAAGCAGCACGCTGCAGTCGCACACAATCTGTTTCGTGAGGCTGGTTGGTTTCTAAATTGTTTTAATTTCAAAACTGTACCATAAGAAATGATGAATTAAATTTCTTTCCTCATCTATTAATAAATCGGAGCAAGCAGAGCCGAGATTAAAATCAAGAACCTCTCAACCCCAAGCCTTTGTTTGATTTTCTCACCATTAAACATCATTTCCGTTCTCTCTGCTTCTTTTCCAGCCCCCAACCTCTTTTAATTCTCACAGATCTTACTCTATAATGACCCTCTCCAGGGTCTGAAAACGTGACTGTTGCCAAGCCAATTAAAAACAAAAATGTCTTTTTTTTTGCCAACATGAGTCTTCGGGTTATGAAATATTAATACTGTATGAAAATATATATATATTAAAATAAAAAAAAAATAAAAATAAAATAAAAAATAATATAAAAAAGTTAGGGCAAAATGCATGAATATTTAAAAGAAGTTATTATCTAAGGAGTCCGTGGGATTATGTAAACAGTAGCGCCACAAGAAAGCCGCCTTGGTTTAAGCAGCAAAATGTACTGCTATTTATTTTACTGTTGTTCTGGAGCATAATGTAAGGCAATTCATGAAATCCAATATTATCTGGTTATTTTGAGATTTGACATTTGGTGGTTTTAAAGGCATAAAAATATTTTTTTAATTCCCTAACAGGTGTCCCAAAACAGCAACATAGATGTGTGGAATAGTCATAAAAAATAAGCGGCAGCGTAGCATATAATGATTAAAAAAAATAAAAAAAATTTAAATAACCGAAGATCCAAACAACAAATTAGCATTGAAACAGGTCCAAACTGTGGTAAAGCGTTAATGACTGACAAGTCGCCAGTTTGAAAGTTTGAAATGAATCGATTATTAATATATATATATATATATACATTTCCAAACATCTTGCTTTTACTTTGGTAAACATGTCCAATTGCCTTTTTGCGTAAGGGCAGAAAGGAAGGTGCTCCACCAGTTTAAGGCCAGATAAGGCCCCAGGCCTTGAGTTTAAGACCAACAGTATACAGTATGTTAGTCAGTGCAGTGAGTGGGCATACATGTCGTGGGCTAGCCGATCTCTTTAAACTTCTGCGCTAATTTGTCAGCAGCACAGGGGTGAGAGATTGATTGCCTTCTCCAGTGTCCAGAGCCAGGTTGGCATCCTGCCTCCCGTGGTTGTTTAGTAACCGGGACAAAGGCCATTGGGCTGAGCTTCGTGTCGCTGGCTGCTTCCAGTGCATTTTGGCAGAAAGATCTAGAACAGCGCTACCAAGGGGGGATGATCGCAACGTGGCGGCGAGTGGGGGCCCAAAAGCATTTAGCAGAGATCAAGCGACGTTACACAAAAAAACACGACAGTGACATTTAAGAAGGCTTCAAAAGAAGACGGATGGAACGGGGAGCAGAGGGAAGCTAAACAGGAGGAAAAAGGGAAGATGTTGAAGTGTTGTGTGTCAGTGCATCGATTGCAGCTACGGATGGAAATAAATCTCCCTTCTTTGTCGCCTCTGCAGCAGTAGGAGGAGGCTGCGTGGAGGCCATATTGGACTGGAGGTCACTATTACATGCATACAATACTATGTAGCATAGACGTTAGCACGTGTTCCTCACGGTTTTAAGGTTCCGACTGAAGTCCTAATAATAGTGGTTCACAAAGAGCAGAGGGACTATATACTGTAAGTATTGTTGGATGCTATGTTTGTATGTGTTGCTGCTCAGTGTGTGTTAAAGGAACATTTGTTGAAGGTGCAGTAACTGTAACATGTTGTTGAGCAGGCTGTAAACATGAGGAGGATTAAATGGAACAGTCCTGAAATGATGCAGGTGCTACTTGGAGGTAAGGAGTTATTTTGTGATGATTGGGAGTTTCAGATCTGATCGAATAGCCATGACATGCGGTGTCCCTCAAGGGTCAATCCTTGGTCCCCTTTTGTTCAGTCTGTTTATGTTAACCTTGAATCAAATGCTTCAGAACTCCAATGTTGGCGAGTTGTGTCATTGTTTAAATCAAATTAACAACCGGATGAACCAAAATTTCCTTCAAACCTAAACCAAAGCAAACATGAGGTAATTGTCTTAAAAGGTTTTGGTTTCAAATGTGCGTAAATGTTGTCTATGTACTTTCTTTTAGTAATTTTAAAAGGCTACTTTTGTTCTCTTTGCTCTGCGAATGTCTTCAGTTGTCCTGTTTGTTAATGCTTTTTATGTTGTACTTCTGGTTGTGTGAAGCACATTGAGCTGCTTGGGTATTAAATGTATATGTAAATAAAGTTACCCTGCCTTGTATAACATCTATCCTAATTTTTGTTAGCCTATGTTGTTTCACATTAGATGCTAGAATTAAGATAACAGACTTTCCTAACACAAAATTACATCGTTTCAACATTTTGGCATTAAGTGGACAATTTTTTATTGTTTGATTTAAGTATTTGTTTTACAGTAATTTTCAACTAGAAGTGACAAACTTAAAGCAAGCACACATTGTACTGTATCTTATTTGGAGAACTGTGCAACCAAATCTTCTTTTCATTTCATCAAAGTGATGTCATATGCATCCCTTTTCTTCAGAACAGGCGCTAAGGAATACTTTAAGAAGTGTTATGAATTCAATTGTGTTGTATTACAATGCAGTAAAACACCACACTTGAATTCATCCCAGAGTCTGGATACTTGTGTTGGTAAATGCTGCTGTTTTGGATATACCAACAGAATTCAAAATGGGTTGAGCAGCTAACTGTCATAAAGTCCGTGTGTGAACAATAGGGCCTGTAAAGTGACAAAATTACCCATGTGCTAGTTTATGTGTAGCAGGTAACTCAGGTATTTGCAGGCTCATCATTGGCAAGATCTGTTCTAATAATCTCCTCATAATCTGCAACGCATCAACGGGATTACGCGGCAAAATCCTCCATGTAGTTGCTGACGGACTCCTGCATAAGGTGTGCAAAGTTTTCATTTCGTAAATTTGGCTCTTGTTTAAGTGAAGCAACACTGTGTCTGTTTGTCCGTCCATCAATCCATCCTTCTATTCATCAGTCTACCTCTCTCTACCATCCTCTTTCATTCTATTTGTCCGTGCTTCCCTCTATCCATGCAATTGTCGCTGCCTCCATCTGTCCATCTATCATCCCTCTTTCTTTTATCTCTCCATCCATCCATGCAGCTACTTTCCATCTATCCACCCACTTATCTATTAATCAACCATCTGTCTTTCTCTCCGTTCCTCCCTTCCTCCATTATCTGTCAATGCATCGAGCCATCCATCCATCTACAGTCAACCCGCAATCTGTCTCTTCCTCCCTCTTTCTATCAATCCTGTTTCATCATTCTGTTTATTCATCTACCATCTGGGTCCCACCCTCCCTAAATCCATCCATCCATCCATCTATCTCTCTCTTTCTCCAAGGAGGCATTGTGCAATGATTCAGTGGCTGACCAACTTTCAGAAGTGTCATGTTCGAAAGTGAACGCGGCTGAAGGTCTAACTATACTGAAATGAGTGCAGTCAGCAGAGACGTTGTCACAGCAGTCAAGTTGATTGAGAAATGTTTCAGAGACTCGTTTTTGTTGTGTGAAGCCACATGCTGCCGCTCAATAATGCTCCAGGCAGGTAATAGACTTTGGTACTTGTAGGCAGAGCGTTGAAAATGAGGTCAACCTTCTCCCAGATGGAGGTCTGAGTTCACAAAGAGAGGACACTTGTGTCCTGGTTTTCTTCCGAATGAGGTGTATGTTTTGTTCCAACCCGGAAGCCTTTCTTATGGTTCTCATCGAATTGCATTCAGTTAGGATTTGGCTTCTCGTTAACCTTTTTTTTTAACATGGTTAATTTTTTTAAATAGGTTTTTACAGTACCATACTTACTGTCATATCCTCGTGTATTTCATGCTGGGAGAACAGTCGAACACAAACACAATGAGCCCACACACAGCAGATGCTGCTGGCCGCAGCTCAAGCCCAGACACTGACACGTAGACTGCCTATGTCACATTCGACCCCCGCCAGGCCCCACCACTTTAAAATACATATCTGCTTGTGTGTTAAAATATGTTTATATTGTGTTCAAAAAGTGTCATTTGAAAAAACATTTTTGCATGGTTTCGTTGCATGGATGATTTTCACCTTTGAGGGGTGGATCGTGATAAACGGGGGTTCACTGTATATGATATTCACCTTATTCGAGCGCTTATATGCTATATTGCTTTCGCCGGAGTGAGTCATATTCAACACATTTCCGTGACTAATCTGCTTCCTGCCTACTTTTGAAGCCTTCTAATCATTTTTCCTTTAGCACTTCAATGTGGCACCATTACATTCACCTTCTTTTTCTGCTCCCACGTTCACATATAAAGAAAGCAGCCTAGTGTTGAGACCTTTTCGGTGGCATAAGGTGTGTGAGTACGCATATACGTAATTAAGCCCTCCCTCTTTGATGGAGTTATTATCAGGACGTGGAAGGAGAGATGAGAGTGCTCCACACTTAGGACCAGTCCTCATTCTTATTTTTAACCACTCCATTAACGTCCCTTTTTCCTTCCATAACGCTAAACGCGTGTTCTGATCTCATCCGTCCGCCTTTTTAGGTCACAGTGGACATGAATTACGGACATTAAGGCCTTTAGGCAATATTATCACAATCACAAAGGAGAATTGAGGGCTGGAAGCATATCAGACTCCAGCTACAAAATGCTTTTATGTTGTTTTTACACACGATAGCAATGACAGCGTCAAGATTAGCAATGTTAGTTTATAATTGTTTGCTGAAGTAATATAATCTCTACAGCTAACCATTGTTTTTCTCTTTAAAATATGATTGATTATTCAAATATTAAGTGGAAATACAGCAATTGTGTATAACAAGGAAGAACATTAAAGGTGTGTTTTCCTTTCATTCAATATTTACTGAGTAGTGTGATCATTAGTGTAATTTTCTGTGCGCGTGAGTGTGTGTGTGTGCGTGCCAGGCGTGTACGGTAATCTTCACGGAGCTGTGAATAATTTCCCAACAGTTTTGCAGCCAACTCGTAATATATCTGAAACTGTATTATGTAAAAGCTTATTTCATTTTGAATTTTAATGGTCAGTAACAAGTTACATTTATGGTGCTACTTTTACTTCGGTAACTTTTTGGAAAGCGTAGTATATTTCGAAAGAAGTAATGCTCCTTTTACTTCATTACATTGAGCTAAATTCTGTTTGCTACTCGTATTTACATCATCAGGTCTTTATTATTGCTTGTATTTTTGTCACATGACTATCTTTCACAAACCTATTTGATCAATCAAACGGAGCCAGGCAGCCAGTCACATAACCGAATACAGATCGGCTCCAGATTACCTGCAACCCAAGTCAGGATAAGCGGTTTCGAAAATTGATGCCCACAAGAACTCCAATGCAGTGCAATTTTCTAATTCAAGACAATTTCTTGTGGCAGATTTTTTTTCCCAATATTTTGTTTATTTGTTTTCGTTAAAGTGATATTGTTGGGCAATATTTGAAGTTGGACATAATAATCTGTTTATGTGATGATGTGATTACATATTAAAAACAGTTGGGTTAAATAAACCCAATTATGGGTCCGTTTGCTACATCAGTCAATTTCACCCATTTATTTTTCTTTTTCGTACAAAACAATCCCCCAGAAAGTTGGGTCAAATCGACCCAAGCATATATAATTGGATTCTTTTTGACCCAACTATGATTTTCAGGCATAACATTCCCTGAGGGAAACTGCAAATATGACGTGGCTTGTAGTGAAGTCATCTTTAAGGGAGGTTGCAGTAGATTTTGAGGGTTGTTGGAGTAAAGGCTCAAGTATTGACATCATTTCTCAGATGGCCGCCATTACACGGCACAATGCGGACCAAGGGGTTGTGCGGCGCGTATAATCACAGTCGTCAGCAGCCGGACAACGCCGGGCTATCACCTCTCTTCCGGCGTGACGCAGGCGACGCGACAGGCGGATGAAAAATAGTGCGGGAGAAATGATGTGAAATTGCAAGTCGGGAAGTGGTGGAGGGACAAAAATACAAATGAAAGGTGTTGTCGTCTCAGGTGGCCCTGGTAGGGAACGCGCGGGATCAATGGTGCCCGTCGGTGTTGCTTTTCACGTGGCACCAGCTCAGTCTGCATGGGAGAGGCCTCTTATCTCTTATTACAAACCACGGATATTTTCTCCTCTTATGAGCACTAAAAAGCCCCTTCAGATTACGCTTATCTTTTGTGCTTTTCCTCATCAAGTTCACATTCATCTCGCTAGCCCGGTTCCTCCACTCTCCCTCTCAATTTGCTCACCGCCGTCACGACTCGGTCTATTGGAGCTGACGTCTGGGCCATCACACAGGACTGCGCGGTATAATAAAACTCCTACCTCCAGTCGATATGCTTTAATATCTGCTATTTCTCACCGCTGCCCACAGAAATCATTTCGACTTCATGTGAGAGGACACGACTCAACTTGCTTGGAGTTCTCTCAGTCGGAGGAATAAATAAGTAATATTGACATTTGAAATTACTTTAAGTGTGCACTAATGCACTTTGAGATTGAGTTTTATGAGGAAATATAACTCAGTGGAACCTGCAATGTTTTATACCGCATACCAGTGATGGGGTATTTAAATGACAGAAGGGTCCATTTTTATAATGTCAAACAGGCTAATAATACATTTTGAAAAGATATGTAGTTCATAATTCGATATGGACAATTATTATAAAGAATATTCTTGACCTGGATTAAAATTAAATTGCTACATACTATGTGTGGATGGACAGACCAGAATCTAAGGACAAGCATCGCCATTAATGGATTCCCCATGACATCATTACACTGCATGTTTTCCACCTTCCCTCACCGCGCAACAAATCAAGTCACACGTGCGAATGTCGAACGCTCAAGCAGATGTTCGAGTCTTTGCATGTGTGTGTCCAGTGTGTGTCAATTTGCGACGAGGCCTCGGCTACAACTACCGACAAGTAAGCAAGCACTTGGACTGGAGAGTCAGATTAGAGCTTTGCGACTCAGAGATGAACGATTAAGAGGCAATACGGAGGATTGGAAGTGGGCTCTGGGATTAGCGTGACCGAGGATGGCGAGGAAAGAAACGCGATGAGATAGCGGGAGTGACAGCATACGGCGAGCTTTTCATAAGTCAAAAAGGAAAATAAAGTACAAAAAGTGAGTGGTGTGGAGATGTCAGCGGGTGTAGTTAGTGGAGAGTTATGGCCGAGAGCCGTCTGTCACGCTCTGTCACTTTTTGTGTGATTTGGCATTTGAAGGCTTTTTGTCACAGTCAAACGCCTCCTTGAGCCACCATGCGGCAGTCTGAAGGGCCGAGCTGCTAAACTGTGTGACCACTTTCTAAAAATTGCCAAAGATTTTTCCTTCTATTTATAAATCCTTGAGACGAAGCCCGTATATATACATACAAGTACATTTTTTAAAACCCACTAACAGTGGTGTTACCAGCATGACAGGTGTGGCTGGGCATTAGTCTTACCTGGGGGGGCAAAAAAGTGCTACAATGCTCAAGTAGGCCGAAATCCAGCGTAGGGCTACTGCACCTTAAAACATGTTTTGTTTTCTCCTTAATTGAGATAACTGTTGTTGTGATTTGGGCTAAACAAATAAAAGTTCATTTGATTTGGATTTTGTATATCCCATTCATCTTTTCGGTTTCCCACTTTTCCCCGAGTGGGACCGTAAAAAGATACGATTTTCCGCATGTCAATCAAGCAATATCGAAAGCCGAGCAATTACCAACAAATGCGAGAGAGGATCACAAAGCCTCATTCTATGTTCATGTAATGCAACAATTAAAGGGCCGGTATTGAACAGTGTGTTGTTGTAGCCATAACTAAATGTATAATGCATACTCCTTCCTTCTACAGGTGAAATCGATCTGCTTTTTACATTCATCATTCATGATTATGTTGCGCATGATGAAGTAGCGGTTGTTGCTATTTACTTTTGACGCAAGGCAATTAAGTGGAAAGTTAGCTTTGAGCGTTTTGTGTTTTAACTGGAAACTTTTAATGAGGACGCAGGAAGTCTTTGTTGTTACAATTAAGGCACGCAGACGTCTGGTCCTCTTCCAACCCCTTTAGAGTGCAGTGTATAAATGTTACTTAGAAATACTATGATGTTGGTTCAGGGTAGTCCCAAAGATAGTCCCAAGGATAATTATATTTTTAAACCGGTAAATCATACAGCGTATAGGAGCAGTTAAGATATAGGGTGGGGGGACATGGGGCCTATAAATCATAAGCGATGCCTGGTGCACTCCCCTAGGTGCTTTGATAAATGCCTACAAGCATCAATGTCAAGTCTCTACGCCAACGCCTCGCACAGTGAGTGACTTAATATGCGCACTACATCATTTTATTAGCCATCTGAAGAGGCGTTCAAGGTGTGTGGGTTAAGGCCTGCATCAACCGGCACGCTTAATACGCTTAAGTGCGTTCATGCACGACTATCATTAGGCATAAATGGAAGTGCGGCTGTTGTATGCATATATGAACATTTGTGTAGTATTTAAAAAAATGTTTTGATACTGTGGATTTAGAGGACCTTTATAGGTTCAAATTAAGTGTGATTTTTTTTTAGCCAAATGATGTTTATTTTTAGAGAATCAACATTTTACACCCTTCAGTGCATTCATGTACAAATGCACATAACATAAAGAGCAGCTTTCATACTGCACTGGGAACTCGGTACATCTTCCCATTCGAATTCACTTGAGAAACTGTTTAAATTTCTTGTTGAGTGCTGCTGTTTTGGTTAGCAACAAGGTTCTTTCTGGGCTTTTTCTCCAGGTTCGTCTCACATTCCAAAAAGTTGCATATTGATAATTGAATTATCCATGATTGGCTGGCATCGAGTCCAGGGTGTACCTTGCTTTTTTTCACCCAAAAGTTAGCTGGGATACACTCCAGCTCACTTGCGACCTTTATCAGGACAAGCACTATCGAAAATAATTGGGGCACACATCAAAGGGACAGCAGCTATTTGAGGAAATTCGGCACTTGAGAAATGCCTGTGGATGAATGAGAATTATATGATGTGTAATATTACCAGCCCTGTGAGTGGATTTTTAAGGTGTGGGGGGGGGGGGGGGGGATTTGGTTTTTCGAGTTTAGTTTTGTTACATCCGTGGAAATGTGTGCTTTGTAGGTCAGGAAGATTAGGAACGCACGCACATCACAGCACACAGCTGACTTGACACACAAACACAGCTGGCCACTGTCAATGTGATCAGTAGTTTGTGTGTGCGTATGTGACGTCAACAAGCCTCTGGATTATTTATTTAATGTTTTGCAAATGTGATGCTGCCGTTTACTGTGTTTTATAACACTTATGTCGACCGGATTAGGTTTAGTTTGGTGCCTACGTGGAATCTGGTTTTAGTACAAAAAAAAGTCTTTGTCAGAGTCACGTTGACGTTTGTGAACCTCTGATGATTTATTACATAAGAGTGAGTATGGAAAGCCCTGCAAGTGATCGACCTGAAAAGATTTTAAAACTGCCTGTAGATTCCAAGATGGCACTAAAACACTACTTTGCAGGTTCCCCCAATATATATATATTGGATCACGTCTTTGCTCGCCACCGCTGCTGACAAAGGGAGAAAGCAGTAGTGTGTAATGGCGGCTCATTATTTGGCAAGCATGAGCTCAGTTTTAATAGCAGTTTATGAAATCTTGCCACTAAAGTGCTAACTAATTAATAACACAGAACTCATAAAATGAGCTGTTGCTGACCCATTGTGCACTCTTGTGTGTGATTGACAGGTGCGAAAAGTGACCCGGCGGTGCTGTAGTCACTGTCAAAAGTCAAAAGAAAAAAGGCCCCGCACCTCCTTGCCCGAGCCGCCGCCATGGGCAAACAAAACAGCAAGCTGCGGCCAGAGATGCTGCAGGATCTGAGGGAGAACACGGAGTTCTCTGACCACGAGCTGCAGGAGTGGTACAAGGTAACTCCTCACACACAGCTTGAGCTTGGACGGTAACATAAATAAATTATGCCACTTACATAATAGTAGGATGAGCCCCATTTGGTTAAATCCATGCAGGGGACTGAATGCAGAATAGCGCTAGAGTGGAAAATCAGAGTTCAGAACAATCCTAATTTGAATTAGCAAACCGAACTGCTTGTATTTTGTCATTAAGTACCATGCATCATTCAATGGAAAATGGGGGGAAATGTGGATGTGCACCTATGTCCATATCCTCACCAAATTTGAATAGCTCCTTTCTGTTCCACCAAACTATGAGCTGGGTTGAAGTCTTAGAGTTCCACTCAGTCCTGTAGATGGCGCACCATCATCTGGATGTAACTTCACCACTTTGCCCCAATGCAAGCGGACTCAAACAGCATAAAAATGAATGTACCATTATTCTGATCGTCTATAAAATGCGCTGAGAGAGTCAGACATGTTTTTTTGCATAATCTCATCAATGAACAAATAAGACAAAATGTAACCATACGTGCTATTATATTTGGCAGCGATAGCAAAGATATCTGAATAACGGTCCTGTTATGCTGTTGGTCAAATCAGCATATTTTAAAATTAAACTATTTTTATTGCATGTTTGATTTTTTTTCTTTAGTTTATATTCACCCATTGGTGTCTAATGAGGAAGATTTTTGCACAATTGTACTGAATGACTAATTAAAACAGCATTAGACATTTACCTACACCAATGTCAAATAATCCCAATTTGGAGGAGCACCAAAGTGTAAAAAGTGAAATTTGCGGCCTTTTTCTCCATATAACTGATGTGTATAAACTATACAGACTTGGATTGGAGAGGGTGCGAAGTTGACCTGGTGGTTTTCCACCCTCTAAAATAATCCTATTTCCAACAATTCGCTGCTTTCAAAATCTGAATCAGAGTCTCCTTAGCGGAGATACTAAGTGACCTGACAGCGGGCCGAGCGCCATCCCCTCCCAACGTGTTAATCCACTGGCCAGACTGGATTAAGAAGTGATGGCATGCTGACCTGACCGCATGACTTCTACGTGCATATGTGATGGTTTCATATATGCCTTCTGCGTGGATTTGATCTGCGTACATTAGAGGATGTGCTCACAGCTGGGCGAGGAACAGCTGTCTCTGATAAAGCCGCCACCTCGCTTACCTTTGACCTCAACTCCACTGACATCAGGTCACCTCCCGCAGATGATGCTCGCTCATGGCTAACAAGCGGCTTTAAATAGACTAAAACTGCACTACATGGTCTTGTGAGTATTGGGAGACGCTTCTTGATTGCTGAATTAGTCAATCAAGTGTTGGGCTGGACCTGATCTTATCTTAATTCTTTATCTTAACAAGACCTTTTGGACTGTTTTATGCTTTCAGCGCGGTGGGAAAAGCTTGGGGAAGGTCATTTTCTGTGACTTAAAGGCATGCTTGGAGGAGTGGTCCAACATCAGTGACCTAACAAATGTTATTCTAGGATGAATGGACACGGAATTCCCACAGACACATTTCCAGCGTCTTGTAGAAAGTCTTCCCCGAAGAGTGGAAACTGTTACAGTCTAGTCTAGTCTATAGAATAGATTTTAAAAAATGCGCTACTGGTCTATAAATTAGTGAATAAAATATATTCTGATTGAATATAATAGAGCTCTGAGGTCTGCAGACTCTGAAATAGTGGAGCCCAGGTTTCAAAGCAAACATGGTGAAACGGCATTTAGCTGTTATGCTGTATGCAGATGGAGTAAATTGCCAAGAGAAGTGAAGTTAGCCTTAAATTTAAATGCTTAGAAACACAGATTAAAAACTGTGTTTTTTTTTCCTCCAATTACTATGATTAAGGTCTTTAAAGCATTTTAAAATTGCATCTTTTAGTAATTTCAGAAAGGTACTTTTTATTTCTTATTTATTCCAATGATTGTTGTTCCAGTAATTTTAATAAGCTACTTTTGCTCTCTTTCCTTTCCTCCTCCAAAGGGTTTCCTAAAGGACTGTCCCAGCGGAACTCTGAATGTGGAGGAGTTCAAGAAGATCTACGCCAACTTCTTCCCGTACGGTGACGCGTCCAAGTTTGCTGAGCACGTCTTCCGAACGTTCGACACCAACGGCGACGGCACAATAGACTTCCGGGAGTTCATCATCGCCCTGAGCGTGACGTCGAGGGGCAAACTGGAGCAGAAGCTCAAGTGGGCCTTCAGCATGTACGACCTGGACGGCAACGGTTACATCAGTCGCGAGGAGATGCTGGAGATTGTACAGGTGACACACTTTGACTTAAACGTACTAATACACTGTACATACTACACATCATGTGCTTTTTATGGACTAGCTGCAACTATGAACACACACATACATATATATATATATATATATATATATATATACATACACACATATATACACATATATATCTATATGTCATAGAGCGTAGCGTTCGATCGACAATCAAGCAGCAAAAAAAATACAAATAACTCACGCCACCACTCCCAAATGATTTGATCCCGTTGTCTTACGCCTGGGGTGTCCAAATCCGGTCCTCAGCTCATCAGCAAGCTCTACAGAAGCCTGATAATGATCCTGATCATTTGAATAAGGTGTGTTGGAGGAGGGAAACATCTCAATCATGCAGGATGGTGTCCCTGCAGGACCAAATTTGGACACCCTTGCCTTACAAATTCTTCCAGGAACCATGAAGTAGCTTACTAACAATCGTATGGAGGAATGAATACAAATTGCTTTTGTTGAAATTGCTTTTGTTGACTACTACGAATTAGTCTTTTTTAAGAGGCATAAATGAGCTAAGTAATCCAATGTAGTCTGTCTTGCTTTTGGAGCTGAGACTCTTCTAGGGTCTAATTTGCACCAACGTCCTTCCCCTCTCGAGGTGTCCCACTGATCTACTGTCTTGTTTTACGCCCTGCACTCCCGCAGGAGCCATCTTAATGGCTCTGTAAGCTAATTGTAGATGTGTGCCGCGGGCTACCTCACTGAGGTTAATTTAATGCCACCAGAGGGAGTGCTGCAGTCATATGAGTGGACCCAAAGATGCATCAGATCAATAACCTACACCCTGATGACACCCATTATCAATGTCTTGTACATGGACTTCTATTAGTCTTTTTCTATCAGTTGCCACTTAAACCCTCATCTCTCCCTCCACTGTGTGCCCCTCTCAGGCCATTTACAAGATGGTGTCCTCTGTAATGAAGATGCCAGAGGACGAGTCCACGCCCGAGAAGAGGACGGATAAGATCTTCAGACAGATGGACCTCAATAATGACGGTGAGGTGTTTAACATACAGTATGTGTGACCCGCTAAATGTGACGGTTAAAATTTTCAATTTTGAGATTTCTCCAAAAATACCTTCCATAAGGTCTCTATTGTCATTTCCCAGCAGCCTAAAAGTTAAAAATGTAGTCAAAGTGTTTTGAGCTCGAGCTGTTAACTACGTAAAAAAGATGTGAATACAGGGCCTCATTTGCATATACTGTAAATATTGTACTGCAGAGTTGGGCGTTTTACAAAAAATTGAGTGTCCGTTATTCGTCATCCGTCTGCAGCGTGGGTACCCTTCCACCATCCGTCATTTGTTTTTTTGG
The DNA here is from genome assembly GCF_054856515.1 of Filicampus tigris. Taxonomy (NCBI): domain Eukaryota; kingdom Metazoa; phylum Chordata; class Actinopteri; order Syngnathiformes; family Syngnathidae; genus Filicampus; species Filicampus tigris. Next base: position 6,263,731 of record NC_141234.1, on the reverse strand, counting down.
GGGGGTTTGGGGGAATAGTACCCGCCTGTAGGCCGGTCCGCCTCTGATTTTAAAATGGTCTTCCATCAGCCCTTCCGTCGTGCAGGAAAGTGTACTCTGTATTTAATATAAAAGATGCTGTTGGGAAAAAAACCTTCACAATGCTGCATTTAAAGCCAACGTCCTCATTGTCCATGCACTCCTGCAGGAAAGTTGTCCCTGGAGGAGTTCATCAAAGGTGCCAAAAGCGACCCCTCCATCGTCCGGCTACTCCAGTGTGACCCCAGCTCAGCCTCCCAGTTCTGAACAGCTCCCGCGACCCAAGACCCCCCACCCGCCCCTCATTGGAAGCCCGCTTGGCGCCCCCTCCCTTCCTTTCCCCTCTCTGTTGCTATGACAACAGTCATTGAGGATAAATGCATGATGGTTCTCTCATATCATCTTTTTTTTTTAAATGTTTGTGTAGGCAAAGGGGGGGAATATAAGAAGGAACGTATCACTGTCATCTTACTGTTTATTTTTGTATATGTTGGCTAATATCAAAGGACAAATACTTATCGATGAGAGTGGCTCATGTTCCTAAGCGGCTCTCTTGCTCTGGAACTTGAGCAGTGTCTCGTCCAGCGCACATGTATATCATGTATATATCTATATATATCATGTCAAATGTGTATCATAAAATGCAGCTCATTTTCAAAGGCAGTCCAGTATTATGTAGCGTAGCCTCATGGTGTAAGTTGTATGGGCTGGTGGGGTGACGTTGGTTTGAATTTATTTGAGTCTAATTTATTGAATTTGAAGTACATTTCGGACGTTATGAGTATATAATTATCATCATTATATATAATAACAATATTATATATATATATATATATATATATATATATATATATATATATATATATATACATATATATAATACTATATTTCCTCAAATAGCGGTCGGGGCATTAATTTACTTCGCTGCACGTCTATTGGGGGAGCCCTTTATATAAACACATCTTTTCGAATCATATTAACATTTCTGGTATGTTACAATTTATGTCATTTTTTTTAAACTATTATGGCAAAAAATTAAATAAGGACAACATTGTGGAGTACACAAAACAACTGAACTTCAAAAAATAGTACTCCTGTAACATGCACAGCTTCAACATTTAATTCAGTCATTCTTTCACATACCACTAGAGGGAGCCCACATACGATACTTAAAGAATGGCAATTTACATTTTAGCAACTCTAATACTGTGCGTGGAATTCATAAGCCTCCACACTTGAATTCATTTGAGAGACTGCTTATATATGTCCTGCTGTTTTGTTTAGCAACACGGTTTAAACATTGACATCTAAAAGAGCTGGGGCCACTGTTTGATGAACTATGATAATATTACTTCGAAGAACCAACATGCCTGTTGCGGTCATTGTCATCGGTTTTCCGTTTTTATTTGTTTGTTTTGTACATAATGCTTTCATGACATTTTATTTGTACATCATTTTACTGTTGTTATGTTAAATATGACCATATTGTTGTTTATAGTGAACAGAGAGAGAAATGGCAAAACGCAACAATAAGGCTGGTTGGAGTGAAATACCCATCATGCATTTGATATTTAAAAAAAAAAAAAACACACAGTAGCACACTTTTTGTGTTTGCAAAGTATCAAGTCTGATTGTGTGTATGCATGTTGATATGTATGGAATGCTTGAGGTTAATTTTAACAGTATTATTAATATTATAAGAAGACAGTTGTAACCCATCAGCACTGCATGACCCTGTAAAGAAAACGACTCCCCAAAAATGTTATGCACGGCGGTATCTTTTTTGCAACTCGGCACTGTACCCCGCAGGAAAAAAAAAAAAAAACTTGTCTTGTTTTGACTCACTAAGGGCTCGTTCATCACTCAGAATGCTTTAACCACCTCCTGGATTAGTCTGTTTAGCGGACACTTAGTGGAAGGGATATGTTTTACCAGATTAGTTCAGTATTTTATGGAGTATTACAAAGTAGCGGCTGTGTTTACAGGCAGGATCTACAGACTTGTTTTTCTATGATTGGTAGAAATGGAGCCGTTTGATTTGCAATTGTTGAGTTGTGCGTTACAAACCTTAAAATCGTAAGTGCCCTGTGAATATACAGGCACTCGGCACTACAAGTTTAGCGCGTGAGGCAGCAAAATGCTAGGTTTAGGTACCGGAAAGACCATAACTCTTTGAAGTAGTATTAAGGAAACACTGGAAAAAAAAAACAAGTTGTAATTTTATGAGAAAAAAAATCTATCTTTCTCAAAATTATAATCTAAATTGAAACATTATCGGAATACAAGTCAATTCAGCAAAGTAAATTGTCAGAAAATATTTGTAAATTTACTAAAAAGTGAAACTTGATGAGAAAAATCATGTACTTGTGTATGAATGTTTTCTTTCAGTTTTATTTTCAATAAACATTTTTCTTGTAATATTACAACTTTTCTCCTGTAAATTATGACTTTATTCCTGGCACTTTCTCACTAAATTACATCTCGTAGCTAAATTCGGTGATGTGAATTCCGTTGTACCACGTAATACATAATACTCTGAATGTATTCCAACAACTGACTTTTTTCTCGTAACATTCCGACTTCACATTCTCATAACTTTAGAAATTATTTATTCGCACATCATTACGACTTTATTTTTGGAATTTTATGACTTTTAAGACTATTTTCAAAATGTGGTTTTATTCTTTTAACTTTCAGAAGTCATCATTGAAACTACCATTCCGACGTTTGTTCACCCAACGTATTTTTTCTTAATAGTATGAATGTATTCTTATAAAATGATGACTTTTAGTCTTGTAACTTGATGACTATATTCTCGGAACAATATGACAATTTTTTGCCCCATTACGACTTCATTCTTGTTACTTTTTTTTCTGTTTCACACCGTTTTATTTATGCAACTAAAGCAGAAAATGACTTACAGTCCACTAAACATTCCGACCTTTTTCTTGTCAAATTTAAAACAATGTTCATCTAATGTAGCATTTTTCTTTTATATATTCTTATGAAATTAAGACGTCAGCCTTGGAGTTTGACGTTTTCTCAGTGTTGCCTTAATACTCCCTTCCTCTATTAAATTGCACACTGATGTTTTTTCTCCGTTGTTTTCTTTGCCTTCTGTAGAGCGAATACAATCAAAACAGTTCCGAAAATAGTTTTTCACTTGAGTGTTTCGTGCGCTTTCATTCTATCAAGAAAACAGTGTCTGCTATGACTAATTTTACAATTTATAAGCATGAAAGCCCACAATATAACTTCATTCATAATGGTTTAAACATATCCATCATTTCTCATGTCAGCAGATTGTGTGTGATTTATTATTATTTTTTTTTTTTTATACTGCCTAAGTCAAATTCTTGACTTCTTCCACCTGTGTTTGTGGCATGGCCAAGCAGTGCTAGTTCAGTTTTGCATTGTATTTCAGTTTCCTATTCAGCTCGTTTTTTTGCTTTTGGGACTCTGTAGCGTCACTGCCTCTTGCTGGTAGGATAAGGAACAACACTGTTTTCTATTGTCACTGCCTCACATGAACTTGCTATCTTGTGTTGGATGAATTCTTTCTTCCTTTTGATGGAACCATTGCACTGCAAACGCACCCTTCCTAACTTTTCTGTTGCATGAAAAAAATAAATCATGTGAGGATTTGTTCTATTGGACCTGAATTACCAATATAGATATACTTGTTTCAAAACTGCACGTGTGGACTCTTCTGTCAATTATGGTTCTAAATAAAATTAGGATATAAACGATTACATCGTGCTTGGTTTCTTTTAAAAGAAATTGACAGGATCGCACAAAACAAACTTCATTTAAGGATGTAAAATCTAAAAACATTTGCCCAGAGAATTTTTTTTGAGGATAAAGTTTTATGACCGGGAGATTTCAAAACTATCAATATATTTTGAGAAATAAATATTACACGTGTAATAAAAGCATATGGTTACCTACCACCTTTATAAGAAAACAGTGTTTGCTAATAATTCCAACGAGTTTAGACGGGCGTGTGCGCGTAACCAGTCCTTCCTGTCGGGTCACTGTCAGCAAATATTAGCACACATGCACCATTACAATCAATGAACCTTTTTACTAAAAGTAAACACATACAACAGCTGGTGACTCAAATGTTTATTTTCAAAAGGTAATAAATAACATTGCAGCTAAACACACAAACACAACAATGGTGAAGACACACCCTCACGAGATACATTTTTTGTCAGGCACAAAGATTGGAAGGCTTCTTTCAGCTCCAACCAGTTTCAACATTACTTCCATCCATTTATCATCATTGTTGTTTATAAATATTATATCGGTGCATATTGATGAATGTTGACCATTTGTGATGTAGCTCAGCTTCCCATAATTTCATGTTGGACTACTCAACAGCCAATTTGTTGAGTTACTTATCAGCACCTTCACAGGTTGCATGCCATTTTGCCTCATTTGCTTTAAGACTCAATTGGTCCATCAATTCCAAACAACCCAATCAATGCGTCACGAGAACTCAAACTAGCCATCCCTAATACTGGCACACTTAGTGACCACAACATTAGGGACAACTGCACAATCTAATGAGACGTGTATGAAAAATGTCAATAGAAATGTTCAGTTTTGATTGACACTGTCAGAGGTATAATCACACTGCATCTACAGGGTCAAAATATTGCAATTTCATAGATAGATTTTCAAATGTTCGTATGGGATGGCAACAGTTTGTGCAAGTATTGCCTTAAGATGTGGCCAATTCGTGCAGGTTGTGGTTGAGGTCCACTGTGGAATAAAAAGCAGTCCGCGTCCTTTCGACTAAATCCAGAAACTGGATCGTTCCAGAGCGCCTCTCTCCAATAGGTGGTGCTGTTCCGGAGTTCGCTGCTGGCTCCCTTGCGCAGTGTCAGGGCTCCGCGACCTTTCCCAGCGAGGCTGCTGGCGGAGAGGAAGAGGCCGCCTCTCTGCGGGGGGGAGGCTCCTGTAGTACGGCGAGGGAGGCTGGTGGCGCTGCTGCCTGACCGGTTGCGACACCGGTCTTCTAGGTTCACTGGAACTCCTCGGGGCTTCGGTGTAGCGCTTGGGAGGAAGCGGAGGGGGAGTGTCTTTGTGCTGCTTTGCTTTGTTAACACGAGATTCAACCAGTTCCTCCAGTGGCCTCCTCGCTTTGTTCACCGCTCGGGCCTCACTGGGCCGCTTCCTGCGCGTCCAGCAGGGCAAACCCAGGAAGGAGACACACACGGAAAGGCAGCGGGCGGAAAAGATCAGCTGGACCACACAAGTCACGATGAGAGGCACCCAAAGGATCAGAGTGGTGCTCTAATGGGGGGGGGGGAGGGGTGGTCATCGGATTGTTAGATGTAGATAGCAGCCGCACAGTGTGAGGCTCAATCTAAGGCTTGAGTGCATCCACTTTAGTGAGGCTGTTGATGCGAAGCACAACCTCCACACCTAGTTTGCGAGTCTATTTACTTCTATGAATAAAACATCAAGAGCTGAACACGTCTGAAAAGTATCCAAGTTTTAAGAACTCCTTTAAAGCTACTTTGTATTTTTGGGGGGCATTCATACTTCAGCTAGCGAGGTCGTTGGTCCGCCAGCAAACCAGTTAGCTGGCTAGTTAAAAGAGAAGTCAGGTCAAACATTCTATCTGCTCCTACTAGTCTAAGCACAGTGTTCTGTTTAATACTGCGTTTGTGGGAATATTACTTAAACATTTATACATCTAAGGGGGCCATTTTGCCACATGCCGTCGACTGCAATTGACATCACAATGCCCAAGGGCTCCGCTTGCGAACGTCACATGACCGAACCCATAAAACAGGTGAGCTTGCTACCTAGGCCTTAGGCACTGTGATGTCATTTGACAGCAAATGGCAAAATGTTCGCCGCCTGAAATGGATTAAAACGGGTGGATTTTTCTGCTTAACTCATATTCCACAAACACAGTATTGATCAGAAGGTCTTGTTTGGAATAACAGAGAATATATTGTAAAGACAATTCTTGCCTACCCTTTAGTAGGATTAGCTAGATATCTTACGAGTCATTCAGCGAGCAAAGCAGTTCGTTTTGCAAGACGGATCATTTGCATCCAAAACGGTTTGCCTTTTACACTTTTACTTAGTGCTGCTCTCTGTTTATAAGTCACAGTGTGCACAAACTCACTCACATAGATGCGTGTGGGGTCGAAAGGACACTCGTTGGTGATGCTGGAGTAGCCGATGGCATCAGGGAAGCGGCAGTGTGTCAGCAGGCTCCGCCCACCGTGGATGATGGCCCTCACCACGGACACCAGGAGGCCGATGGCCGACGCTGACGCCATGAGCGACGATACTAGGCTGACGCTGAAGAGGGACCATGTCTGTGATTACGATACACACACACACACACACACGTCTAAAACATTGCGCCACTTTGAAATGTAAAGTGCATTACAACTGAAATGTATTAACATTATATAAAAAAATGACAAAAATAAAAGGCTAGAAAAGTAGTTTGCTCCTTAGCTAGGATTAGATAGCTAGTTATTCCGCTAGAAAACCAGTTAAGAGTTACCGGTAATTGAATTCACTTTATTTCCTCTGGGATAAATGGCGTTGAAATTATAACTAAAGTCAAGCAGCGGCAACTGATTGTGGAGAGGTTCTACTGTTTATTTTTGTGTTTGTGTGCAGCGGGTTAGCATCCAATATCATTCATGCACACAGTCATTTATCAGGAAATCCAATTAGCAATGATGAAATCGGTGCTCCATGACGGCTACGTGATTAACAGAGATGGAAAGCAGCTGATAGCGAGTCCAGTTGACACTGATGCACACTAACAAAAGGCAAACAGGGAGTGTTTTTTTCAAGGTGATTTTCATTCTGTGGCATCTGCAACTTTGCCAATCTTGCCTGAGCAGCCCAACAGCTGAGAACAGTTGTAAAACAACTTGGTTTGAACATGTGTCACCAGTCTACATCAGCGGCGGGGAACATTTCTCCGAACAGGATTCACTTCATTAGGTTTTTTTTTTTTTTTTTTTTTTTTTTAAGGTTTTAAAAAAATACATTTTTATGATGAACTTTTGTGGGTTACATTTTTGGGGGCTTTTTGTAAGTTAAAAATACTCTCTAGGAGTCATTTACAGAAGCTATTTAGCTGCAGGGCTTTTGAAATCCTCAAAAAGACAATATTACAGTCAATACACTTCACAGCTCTGAGAAAAAAAACATTTGTACTCAAGGTGTCAAGAAAACTCTGGTGTTGTTAGACAAAACAGACTAGCTGGAAATCAGAGCAGCATAACATAATAAACATACTTCCCAGTCTACATATTTTCCCTTCGAGAGCTAACAAATACAGAAAGCGAGACTACTCACCAGGCCTCTGCTTTTCTTGTTTTTGGACAGGACAATAGCCAGAATGCCAACGACAATTCCCTGCAGTAACAAAAAAATAAAGTTCAAATCTTGCAACGGTATGTTTTACTCACATGAAGCAGAGCAAAGGTACGAACAGGAATGGAATTCTTCCAATAATCCATTTGCAACAAGACAAAACATTTGAGTAATCGCCAGACTTTCAAAAGCTCGTGAAAAATGCCTTTCCTCGGCAACCACAAATGGCATTTTAATAAGATGTTTATGATCACACTTTCAGTTTCTACTATAAGGAAGTTACAAAGTTTTTTTTTTTTAGATGGTACACGTCAATTGAGTTTGTTTCACTACTCGCTTATTCCCTTTTACTGTAATAGTCCTGGTGTTTCCCAGCGTGCAATATAGAAAACACTTACCACCAGCCCAGACGCGATAGCCACCACATTGGAGATGGCGTACTCCATGGCACGAGCCTGCTTGTGGAGGTTGATGTGCCGGAGCACCACGCCGTGCACCAGCGCTCCCAACAAGAAGTTGACATGGCCCACTAGCACCATGCTGAGGCCCATCTTCATCAGGGCTGCGGGCTCCTCTAGGCTGGCGCAACACACCCCTGCGGAGAAAGCCGTGTTTTTAGATCATGTTACATCAGGCGTGTCGGTGGCGGAGTCCCCCAGTTCAACATCCCGCTGTTGTATTGATCGGAGACATGCGAGCCAGGTCAAACACACACAGAAACGTCGCTCGCATTAATCATTAATAATCACAATCGCGGCTTGTACTGACAAAATGTCCCTTGAAAGATCATTTTTAAAATACTGAAATTAAAATCGAGCATAAAGCTTATAACCACCAACTGGACCAGATGGGTTCGGAGGTGCCCAACACGGGTCACAGGTCAATTTTTATCGGGTTGCCATTGTCAAGAATAACATTTTGGAATCTATGTTATTGATCAAGTAGAATTTGCTCAATCTTGGCAAAGGGATTTTTGATTATTTCCATCCATTATACCACTTAAATGGAAACAAAACCTAATGAAAAGAATACAACTTGAAGTACAAATATAATTTTACATTTTTGTCTGACATTTAAGTACTGAACTGTATTATACTTAAAGAGTGTAGTTGTCCCTACAAACATTATCCCCACTGGCAACACCATTACCACACCCTGTCACAATATTTGATAAACTTTTGATACATTTAAAACTGATCAAAACTATGTTGTGTCAATTACCTGTTCTGGCCATCTCGATTAGGTCACCATTCGTTCACGTTGACTTAAAAGGTTTAAGCGTTAAGAGGGACCGCATGTCCTCTCCCCACTTCCAACTAAACAAGTCACACACACCAGTCAGGCAGCTCAAGCACGTCGACAGACGTGATCTTCAAAATAAAATATCCTACTTTTCTGGAAGTTTGTTTAAAAATGTACTGAGTTTTCTGAAAGCGAGAACATGTTTGGTTACTGTTGCTATCTTAATACATAGTTCGGAATGGACTAACAAACGCTTTTAAAGTGGTTTATTTAGTCTATGTAAAGTCTGTAGTTTTATTTTGAAAGATACTATGGTAATTCGTCATTGTCTGTGTTTAATTAAGTCACCGGTGAGCACAGGTGCGCTTGTTGACGCCACACCTGTCTTTTAGTGGTTTCAAAAGGTGCTTCCTGTTAACTAAAAATCAACAAACTGCTGAAATACAAATTAATTATGAGAATGATTATGATAATATTATTACTATTTAAATTAAATTTCACTGTAAAAGCTCATCTTTCTGGTCAAACATCTTCCCGATGAGAGGATTTCATGAATGAAATAGTTAAGAGAATTAGATTTGGCATTAGGCCGAAACTGTTTTTATTATTTGAAATAATTAGAAAAATGTTTTTAATCATATCATTTATAGCAATTAAAAATACAGACTTTAGTTCAGTCATTTTGTTTTATTATTCAAATGTAAATATGTATTTTCAATATTGTTTTTTTTATCATAGGTGATAAATGATACCTAATATGCAAGGCACCTCACAAAACTGTGATTTAGCGCCACCGGGTGGGAAAATAATATTTGTAATGAATATGTTTGAGAAGAAAACGTATACGTTTTTCAGTAATCTGAATGAAAATTAAAAATGTTATTATTTTTTTTTAATTTTCACTGATTTCATTATTGTGGCGTTGCATAACGCAAAGGAACCTCAAAAACTGCCTCTTTAACACCATCACGCGGAGAAATTTAGGTATTACAAACGAGACAATTAATAATTATAAAGTTCTTATTAGCAGTGTCCAGTGTGATTTACGAAGGCTTGCTAGTCACATAGTACAACTATGTCTTATCGTCATAAATTCCCATTTTGACACATTAAATACGTTCCCAACGGATGCACTTTGGGTGCAAGTGAACGTAAGGAAATGTGCACTGAGTAGATTTGCTGGGCTTTTCTATTTTTTGCCTAAAAGTGTGTTTGTTTGGGATATTTTTTGCATGGGTGCTAAGTGGGTGTACAGTGCTGTGTTTACAGAACAACCGGAAGTCATAATAAAACAGACGTACTTGACGGCGGTGGTGTCGGGTGAAGGGGGGTCATAAATCGAGACTCCTTGTACTGTATTTGCATACAGTATTGCTGCATAGCCCAAAGACAACATGACCCAGCGGTGGGTGCTCCTTGCCCGGCTGTGAAAAAAAAAAATCTTAGGGGACGAGGGGCTTTGGGGAACAGAGGTATTTTTGCTGCCAGGTTCTCCCGCAAGCAGTGGTCTACGTCCAGCAACCCGGCGGCAGCTGTCCGTCCACCGCCGCCGAAAGGTAAGCGAGACGCCGTCTGCCGTGGGACCACCCCGGTGCTAGTTAGCGACGAGCTAACTGTGCTAGCTGCGCAGCTATACCGCCAATAACAGCTTCTATTCGTGCTCGTTACCTGACTAGTTACCATATTTGCAACTATGTAGCTACACTTGGATTATGCATTACGATCATTTATTTGCAGCGTCTATTGAGGAAGTTTAAATAAGTTAGCCGAGACGAGACAGTCAATTGTATGAAATTAGACAACGGCGGCAATATTGCTTCCTGTGCTTTTCAAAATATAATACGATTTTGACATCACCACCTTACATTTTGTTAAGCAATCGCTCTTATTTTGAAGCAAAACTACGTTAACTTCCGCATTTCATTTGAACAATAATGTGTATTTTAACCGATTGTTTGGGAGCAGGCTCTAGGGAACCAGACTGAGTTAGCTTAGCCGAATTAGCCTTCCGGCAAGTCATCTTGAAGCTTGTCGATCTGCCAGCATGCTAATAGCTGCTTAACCACCGCGACACACTGCAGCACGTCTGCTCCATGTAGGAGGTCCACGCTCAGCGAAAGTCTTTGCAGAGCGGAGCCATGCGACAGTGGTGTGTCCCCGCTGCGACCCGAAGCACGGAGCCACTCCCGGGGCGCCTCTCCGTGTCGCCCCCTCCATCAGGTAAGCTAGCGGTGGGCTGGGGGTTCTTGGTCAGATCAGTAAAATGCAACTTATTATAACTCTATAGATATGGAAGCATACTGTCTTCAATGCGTTGAGTTGTCTATGTAGACACTTGTTCAGGAAGTTTCAACTTTAGACTTAATTGAAGGAATAGTTGCATTACTGGACGTCTTATACAACAAGCTTGTCTCATTGTTGTAAGCCTTAAAGATGTGTGGATGCAGACTTCAATTTCATCTGAAACTATAAATAAATATTCCTTTTAACACTAAACTCCAATGCATCATACTGAGATTCAACTATTTTGGTCACCTCATTAAATCACTGAGCACTGAATAAGATCTAAGTCTACTATGACCACTGAATAAAAATGGACTAGTGGTTAGAACGTCTCCCTCAAAGTTCTTCGGGTTCTAGGTTTGAATCTGTACTATATCCTTCCTGTATGGAGTTTCTTGTTCTCCCCGCACTTGTGCAGATTTTTTTCCAGGTACTCCAGCCACTTCCCACATCCCAAAAGCATATGTTATGTTCATTGAAGACTCTAAATTGTCATTAGAGACTGTTGCAGAGACTGTTGATATTTTTAAGAGGAAGCTCAAGACACACCTTTTTAGTTTGGCTTTCAACAACTTTTAAATAATTTATCTTTTCTTTTGATTGAAGATAATTCTATGTTTTGCTTTGAATGTTTTAAAGCACTTTGAGTTGCATTTTTATGTATGAAAAGTGCTATATAAATAAAATGTGAAATGTGATTGATTAGATGTACCTAATGTTCTAATGTATTTGTTTAATTATTGTGCAGATGTCAGAATGGAGTGCTGCGCGGTTGAGCCGCGCTACACCATCGAGCAGATCGACCTCCTGCAGCGTCTGCGCCTCTCCGGCATGACCAAACCCCAGATCGTCCACGCCTTGGAGTCTCTAGAGAGGCTCGACCCGGACCACCGCCCGCCTCACTGTGACTCCCACCCGGCCCCTTCCAGTAACACCAACAACAACAACGCCACCGCCTCCGCCCCGGCGCCGTCCTCTTCATCGTCCACCTCCTCTCTCTCCCTCGCCTCGGCCACCACGCAGACCTCCGGGCTGGACGGCGCCGCGCTGTCCCCAAGCAACAGCTTCGAGGCCTCACCTCCTCCCCTGTACCCCACCACCGTGGCCGTGCAGCGCTCGTTCAGCTACGACATGGTTGGGGAGGAGGAGTGGGACCTGGAGGAGAAGGTGGAGGAATACATGAGGTGAGGAAGGTCAAGCATGAATTAGCACTGGGTGAGGATGGAGAGAAGAGGATAAAGGAACAGACAAAGACAGACTATTATAACATCAGGTAATGGCACTAGAGCTCCCCAGAGCTGCAGGCTGTTCCTCCACAAGTGTAGTCACGTTAATTCAGGTCAGGTGTACAGGGATAGCTGGCGGGAAAAAAAGACTTTTCACTGAATAAGTTAAGCAAGCCACCACCGTCCTCTACAGTGACATACATTTTCTTCTTAACTTTCGCAGGAGGGATAGCAACCTGGTAAAAGAGGAGATCAAAACCTTCCTCAACAACCGAAGGATCTCTCAGGCAATTGTGGGACAAGTTACAGGTAAGCAAAGATGACAATAAAAATAGCCAAAGTCGAAAATAAGCTGTTCCCGTTGGGAGCAATGAATGATATTTGGAATTGTTTGTTCCACAGTCCAAATTATACCTCTTTTTTTTTTTTTTTACGTGAAAGGAGATATACAGTGATATGCAGTTGAGCCATCACCAAACACAAATACCCACCTCGCCCTCTCTGCTTTGGCAACTTCACCAAAACCAATCTGCTGTTTATTAGAAGCCAATTCAATGAAATTGTTCTTACCTTTTGCCTTTGACATATTGTTTCTCTGTCAGTCCATTTTCCATATGTCCCATTTCATGCATTTTAATTTGCTGGTCCCACTATATATGAATTTGAGATTACCTGAAAGAAATGCCCCAAAAAAAAAAAAAAAAAAATCTCCAAAACATATTAACCCTAAAATGCTCATAGTTTGAAATTGTAATCATTATATTTTTGGAATGTGTGATGCTCTTTGCCTTCTTTACCCAGGCATTAGTCAGAGTTACATCTCGCAGTGGTTGCTGCAGCAGGGCCTGGAGATGAGTGACTCCAAACGCAGAGCTTTCTACCGCTGGTACCTGCTGGAGAGAAATAACCCAGGTGAGGGTTTGCTAAAGAGGGAGGAGTTCCTGGTCCAACTGGGATTTAAAGGAATTTTTGCTCAAACTCCTACTTCCTCCTGCATGCGGAAGATGACGCACATAGCTTTGATTTGGCCTGTCATGCCCAAAAATACTTGACTTGACACGCGCATTGCTTCTTCCTCCCTTCATCTTTGCTTTCAAATCTCTACCCGCTTCAACCTTGAAGCTTGCTTGTAGTTCTCATGCTGGAGCCGCTCCGGTGCTGGTTTTCCCTCCTACACGGGCCGATACTAACTGTAACAACACTGATCCTCCGCAGTGGTTCCGATCCAACACGGCCCACGGCGCTTTGCTTCTGATTACAGCTTCTATTCACTCGGCTGACACTGCAAAAAGAAAAAGCAGCAGCAAATTCTCATTGGCTGATTTGTACAATACAAATTCCATGCGCCCAAACTGACGTCTGCAATCTTACCCTGACTGAAGGGCTGAGGTGGAGCGAAAGCCAGCACAGCGTGAGCCCCAGGGCCAGGGGAGGGGACAGAGACGGGCTGGCGGCGGGGGCGAGCGGCTGCCTCCCCAACCCCAACACCAACCTCAACCCCAACTCCAACCCAGTGTGGAGCCGGCAGAGAGAGCTGCTGATGCACTTGTTGCCGTGGTACACTGCCGCCGCCGCCACCGCAGCCCAGCCAGGTAACCCTGGACCCTCTCCCTTCCCCTCTAATCACTAAACCCGGTCTTGCACTTGGACGGGATCACCACACGCTTCCCATACGTTGTTCAATTCTTTGAGAAGAACTACATGGGAGATAGTTGTGAGGCACATCACTTTATCAAATAGTTGATCAATCAATCTGATTGGGCTAGACCTTTTGCCAGCTATTTGTGGAAAGTCCCTTTCTGCTAGAAGCCCTGAAGGCCCAAGACCATGAGACACTAGAGAAATGTTTCTCTTCTTTCCACGGACAAGCGCCACAATCTTGTTCAAAGTATTAACAGCAACATGCTTCGAGATAATTGAGATGTGATTTTACAGGTGCAATTACAATTAGAATTGTGGAAGTTGTATTTATTTCAGTGGTTCAATTGAAAATGAAACCCAATACTGCAAACCTACTCATATTTGCTAAGGAACTATACTGCAGTGAGTTGTGGAGTTTCATTTCAACAAAAATATTGCTTTGCTGCCATCTTGTGGCATGTATAGGCATCTATCATATTATATATATATATATGTATATATGTGTGTGGATATATATATATATATATATATATATATGTATGTATATATATGTATATGTGTGTGTGTATATATATATGTGTGTATATATGTATGTATGTATGTGTATATATATATATATATATATATATATATGTATATATATATATATATATATTTGTATATATATTATATAAAAAATGTTGATTTTGTTTTCTATGTAATTAATTTCCTTTTTAGTTTTAAAGTATAATCGTCTTTCTTTTTTTTTTTTTTTTTTCAATTGAATATTTCACTCTGTGTGTAGTAAATCTATGTTCTACGCAAAGTTTTATGTTTTTAACTGCACTCTTGAAATAATGTTTTTGTACATTAAATCAGAATTGTCAAGGGAATCACTCAACCGGACAAACTGAGCCCAGACCCAATTTCAAAATACACCTCAGCATCTCTGCTCTGCGTTATGGCGACGACGTAATTGGCTTCTCTCCTTCAGGCGCAACTTTATCGATGCGGTCAATGGTGAAGGAGGAACCTGACTGGCGGACGGGCATCATGGCCGACAGGCCGGCGATTGTTGGGGCCCCGTTGAGGCTGCGTCGAGGAAGCCGCTTCACCTGGAGGAAGGAGTGTCAGTCCATCATGGAGAGGTGAGAGCCACTATATGGCATGGTCTTTCAGTGCCTTGTGTTTTGGGCCAGCCTGCTTTTGCTCATGCACGCTTAACCAGATATATCCTTATTTTGTTATTCCTAACAGCAATCCATCTATGTTGTGATTGCCACTATGCTTTACTACAAACAGCCCAAGAACAAATCTATTCTTGTTTGTGTGCTTTGTCCTGTTTATGCTGACTTTATTACGCAGTTTTTTTATTACCCCTGCTTCTCTGGAATAAACTTGTCTTCTTTCTCGGCCGTCCAGAAGGATGCTGATAAAATAGAATTGCCCCCGCCCCAACAGTCCCACCCACTGTGCACAATTGATTTGTCCATTAGATGTGTGCAGTAAGTACTAGGGGCACTCACGGTAATAAGACCACACGGGGCCCTCTGCAGTGCTGAGCTCAAGGAGTTGTTTTAGATCCAAGGACGGATGTGTGCATGCACTTGCCTGCGCATGCATGCGTGTGTATGCGCATGTGTGCCAGATTCGGCCAGGATGACCCAGAGAACTAGATGAGATGTTCCGGTCCGATAATTTGTCAATCTCTGAGAAGGCTTGAACAACTTGAGTTCTTGATGTGGCATAATGTTTCCCCTTCAATACCTTGGCGAAAGAAGAGCAGCACAATTTGAACTTGTATTTCCATCGCTCCTCCAGCTTCTTCGTGGAGAACCAGTACCCCGATGAGGCAAAGCGGGAGGAGATCGCCAACGCCTGCAACTCGGTCATCCAGAAACCAGGTGCCAAAAGACATTTGAACTTAGTGAATGACAAGATTTGTACCAGCGATTCTCAACACTTGGTGCTAACAGGGTACCCGCAAAACATACCATGTGTTGTTGTGACTCATCCAGCATATGACAGTAATTTTCCCCCAATCAAAACTTGAAATCTTGATTTCCAAATTTGGCGGCAGTGCACCATACATTTTTGTAACTATTCCAAAATAGTTGCATGGGATACCTTGCGGTGATCATTACATTGCAAACTGCAATTCCCCTCACCCAATTTGTCATGAATGAGTAAAATGTAGCTGATATTTCAGTCCCACCTTGAGAAGCACTGCGACTCGCTCTCTTCTGTGTTCAGGTTGCAAGCTGTCCGAGTTTGAGCGTGTGACGGCGTTAAAGGTGTACAACTGGTTCGCGAACCGCCGCAAGGAGATGAAGCGGCGAGCCAATATTGGTGAGCAGCGCGTGATCTGGGAACGAGGAAGAAGCCCCTGTAAATCTCTTCTATTTACCTTTTTGTACTGTATGTATAGAAGCTGCCATTTTGGAAAGCCACGGCATCGAGGTCCCGAGTCCCAGCTGCCACTCCAACGGCGAAGAAGGGGAGATGCAAGAGTTCTCCGATCAGGTCAATCAGCGTTTCTCAGAGCAGGTAAGTCACTGCTGAAATGGATAGTAGGCTTATTCAAGTGAAATAAAAATGTTTGACAGTTCTTCGTGCTCCCCTGATGACAGGAAGAGGCATCCACCCAGAGAATGGTGGAGCAACAAGACCCCTCCGTCAGGGCCACCTCAGAGGCCCTCCCCAGCCCCGCCATACAGGTGGCGGAACAGAAAGAAAAGGATCCAAAAAGGGAAACTGTGGATGAGGAGTGACCGAAAACTGGTGATGTCGATTGAGTTTTAATCTAAATACTTTAAAAAAAAAAAAAAAAAAAAAAAAGAGAGAGAGAAGAAGAAGAAAAGGTCTGCCTCCTTTTCGGGGAGCTGACGACACCTCTGACGGGAAAGAGGCTGCCATATTTATCGAAAGTTATCCTGCTTGTTTAACAGCAATATACAGTACATATATAAATATATACATAAACATATATCGATATGTAGTGCATTCCAAGGTGGTATTAACAAGCCTAAATTCCTTAGAATTACCTAAAGGATACCTCACCCATTTTAATCTTTTTTGTAGTTGTTTTTTTTTTTTCGCCTCATACTTTCTTTTTTAATGCTGAATGGTGATGAAGTGCCTGCAGGTCAGGTCAGAGAGACGCTTTCAACAATCTCGTCTGCATGGATGTGTGTCTGAGTGTTTTTTTTTTTTTTTTTTTTTTCTGTTTGTTTGTTTGTTTGTTTTTCCTCCGGTGCTGATGCCCGACCTCAAAGAGTCGATTGATCAAATCATTCGGCCAATGTTGGAATTTGCAAAGCCCTGAGGGACACCTGGAATCTCAGGAAATCCAACAATGGTGGATCAAGACAGTGAAGAAGTGCACCAGATGTGCGCGTGTTGCTGTGTGTGTAAGCTTCAAGAGATTTTCTTCATCATATCCGCGCTCACTCCAAACAGGATGTTCTATTTATACATTTTTTTTATTAGTAGAACAAAGCGAGGACTATCCATCATGTCTTTGTTCAACTCGATGCTGCTCTTGTTGCTTTCCCCCCCCCCCCTCATCTAACCTCATTTTCCAAGCCTGTAAAGCTTCTCTCCACCAAAACAAACGTCAATGTGATTGAAAATCACAACGCCGTGTTCTTCCCTCCTTATTGGAATAAGCTAAAAGCTTTTGCTCGCGTACTGCACTTCAAAAGTGGATTTCACTCTAATAGTAATAATAACGCGTGTGTACATAATAACCCAGAGGATAATCGCATTTGTGGGTGCTTTTCTTCAAACTAACGACATTAGCATAAATATACTGTAGAGATGTCAAACTTGAAACATGACTAGAAGATTTCAACTGTGCCGAAGTCGCTCCCGAAATGTTCATGAAATGGACAAATGTACTTGTAATATACCGTATTTCCTCAAATAGTGGCCGTCCCTCTTTGTCGTCCGCTTTAAAACGAATCCAAACGCCTCCCTCAAACAAATGTATGCCTTTTCCCACCATTGGGGGAAAAAAACGGGTTGTAACTGTAAATACCTCAGATCGTACATGGACATTAAAGAGTAAACTCTTTTGTTAACCAAAACAGCAGCATCTACCAAGGTGAACAGTCTCTCAGCTCAAGAAGGAAATATGGGGTTACTTTACCGTATTTCCTCAAAAAGTGGACGTCTATCAAATAAACACTGTGCCCAATACTCACCAGAGCGTCATCCACAAATAAATGCTTGCCTCAAATAGATGCCCTCCTTTTTCCCCATTCGGAAAAAGGAATGGGTCGTAACTGCTATTACCTCAGTTCACGGGTGCTGTTGTTCACATGCAAACATTAGTCTACTGTTGAGCCAATTTGAAGTCTGTTGCTCACCAAAAGAGCAGCACCAGCCAAGGCACGTAAGCACTCCCTCACATGAATTAGCGTGACGTCTAACCAAGTTCCCCTTGCAGTATTAAAGTCTATTAGTAGACTGACAAGAGGTCACGCCACAATGTGTGCAATCCATATGTTGCAGGAAGCTACAAGACTTAATGGCTTTTTGTCTGGCTCGATGATAATAATGATGAAAAAAAATATAAAATATTGATGATTGTATACAAATAAAGGCTTTACTCGCACCTGCAGTTGAGTAGCCACTATTTGCGGAACTACAGCCCATGTTTCTTAAATCACGTTACCTCCCGATGCCAAAGGTGGTCCAGGTGATGTTCAGTACAACACTAGCCAATATTCTTTGAGAGGAATCTGTGTGTTACAAGCCAGTGGCAGGCAGCCATTGTTGTGACTGTTCACGATACAGTGTCTTGTAGCATTCATGTCAGTCGGGGGAGTGGTCCGTCCTCCAAAGGAAAAGCCTCCAAAACTGAATATTATTATTGTTATTATTATTATGCTCCTTGCTATCTGCTTTTATCTGACAGCAAGCAACAATAAAAATATTGTTAACGATAGCCGTGCCGTGTCCTGTTTGTTGTCTGCTGACGGCTGATGAGAGAAGTCCCGCGAGGCCACGTTCCCGAAGGGGCTGCTGTGAGCCGAAAGTGGGATGATGACAGAGCAATCGGAATGTGAGGAAGTGCTGTGATGTTGATGACACTGTCTGTCTTTCTCACGACATCAATTTTCCGTTTCTTGTCTCTTTTTGGTAGACAGTGACATTTATATTACTCCGTGTAACTATTATTATTATTATATCTGCATGTATGACTAACCACAAGTCTATTAATTCTAGAATTCTAGATAATTCTTTTTCTATGTACAAAAAAAAGTCCTATTTCGCTGAAATATAGTCGGCAAAGAAAGTGCTCACTCACACAGATTTGAGAGAATTAAGCTTTACGGGTACATAGCAAATCTGACATCTTTGAGGTCAGCTCATGAAAATTGGGAGCAAAAATAAAAGTGTTGCATTTATATTGCATAATTTGACACGTTGAGCCTTGTGTTATTATTTTATTTGATTACTGGGACTGATGCGGAGCAAGCAGTACCACTAATTCGATTTATTATAGCTGGCCAGCTAGAATGTGTTATTTTTTAAGGAATACAGTTCGGCCACATACCAGTAGTATCCGGATAAATGTGTTTGTAGTCATTTGCATTTGACACACGTCACTATAAATCAAACAATATACTGTACATACTTAGCATACACACTCCACAATAGACAGCGGTCTGTTCAATTCTCAGCAGCAGATGGCAGTAGTGTAGTGCTAAAGTAACCTGGGAGTGGGGTGCTGTGATTCAGTCTAATTTTGTTTTCAACGCGAGTCCATGATTTCTTGTGACTTCCTTTATGCTCATTTCTTCAAGCATTTTGTCCGCATGCGTGTACATTGACGCTATGAGCCAATCTGTCACTGTTGATTGCATCAAACATTGCCCGCGGGTTAGTTGTTCAAACTAACTAATGCCCCTAAGTCACTACACAACCATTTCCAAAATGTGTCCCCTCTAAATCCGCGGAAAGTCATCACCAGTCAATTCACGCGTTCCAAGTTTATTTACGGTTGGGCATTGAGCTTGTCGCCGGAGTGCCACGAGGCCAAATTAACACAGTAATATTTGGCATTTCAGAAAGTCACAATACTTTTACTACTGATTGAGACACATTGATCTCATTGTAATAATAAATAAGTTTGGCCTCGAGGCTCATGTCTGAAACCACTCCAAATGTTCTAATCCATTCACCAGCCATCAAATTAACTTTTGAATATGAACGCAAGGCATGAATATGCATATGCATGCGCGCTTAAAGGCTAAGATCTCTAATTTCGTGTTTGAAGTCATCCAAGGTTGTCAGTAGCAATACTTGGTCACACTTTAAAGCTTTAGGAGACACAACAGGCATTGTTAATGTTGAAAATCACTTAGACGAATTCTGTTTTCTTCTTCATTTTGTTCATTATTCATTCTTCATTTGTTCATCATTTGCAAAAAGCAGGAGCGTTTTTTCTTCCAGTACTGTACTCCCACTTCCTCCAACATCCCATCAACAGGCGTCATTGAAGAAAATCTCATCTAAATCAGGGGTTCACAACATTCACAAATGCTCAGCTGTCTTTTTATAGCTGTTGCTCTGGGGTATTTGGTTTCGAATTGCATGACGGACCTCACCAAACGTTCTTGCCCACGCGCCGAAGGTTTGCCACCAAATGACCTCAAGCAACTTCCAGCACATCAACCGTCTTTTTCATGCGCCCATGCGACACGTTCCACAGCCCAAACACGCTGTGTCATCGTTAAAAAGTTACATTTCGATCCGATTAGACGGTTGGGTTGCAGTTCGACTGCCCCCAGGCGTGATTTAAAGCAGCACGCCAGCAGAGGACAAATAATCATTTAGAGTCCCTCAAGGCCTTATTCAAATGTATCTTCTATTACATGCATAACCACAAATACAAGTACGCTGGCATCAACACTTCCCTGACCTTTACCATGTTGTGAACTCTGTATTTCTCATTTTAGTTCCAATGTGGGTACAATTGTGGGAATAGAGCAGAGTAAGGATTATAAACCAAAACGAGACATATGACAGACATAGTATAAGTTAAGAGTATGAAAAATGTTAACAGTGGAAGTACATGTAGATACTTGAAGTTACATTGTTTGAGAAAGAAGACATAGTTTTGCTCTTCCTTGCTTTAAAGTGTCAAAACATCCATCCATCCATATACTGTACATAACTTTTGTCCTTTTTGTCTTTATATATAGATCTTAATAAGAGAGTACCCGCAGCTTTATTTATAGAGTGCAGTTTCTACATAAGGTAGCTCAGTGTGCTCTGCAAACAAAAGCATTTAAGACATTTAAAAGCAAAATTAAGAAATAAAAAGTAGTTTACTAAAATTAATAATAGAACGTACAGCGCAAAAATTGATTATATGAATGCTTTAAAAGACCTTAGTCATAGGTATGGGAAATGTATTCAGAATATGTCTGTTTTTGTAACAGCATCTGATGATGCAATAAGTACAACATTGTAGAAAACCAAAAATGGATGCACAAGCGCCTGCACAAGTTCCTTGTGCATATTAAAGATGATCTTGGATTATGTGGAGACGGTGTCATTAATAACTGATGGGATCGCTCCGCAATGTGTGCATCCATGTCCAAGCATTTTTCATAAAAGTCCTTATTTAACAAATATTTCTCATATATTATACAACACGGTATGATTGTTTTTTATTTATTTATTTTTAGAGGCGAAGGTGGTAACGTTATCGTTCATACCCTCTTGAAGGGAGTTTTTTTCCTTTTGCTATCGAAAACAGAATTCATGACCTGCCACCTTTTCTGCTGACGACACAGACCATCTCACAGCCTCAGTAAAGTTTTTTTTTTTTTTTAACACCCCTCTCTCTCTTTTAAGAAGCCCGATGACACGTGGCATGAAAAGTATGCAATTCAATTTGTCAGCGCCCATTGCTCCACTGCTCGGCCAGCAGCAGTTCTGATTAGAAGCTTCTTTTTTTTTTTGCTGATTTTGCACGTTTTATTTCACTTGTTTATTTCCTACCAATCGATGAACTGTCCTGTCCCGTCTGATTGAATTTCCCCTTTAAGTGAGCATGTCTGTTTTGATACAATGAAGAGAGGAAGGTGCACACGGATAATGGCGGGAGGGACTTTTAAGGTTACCTTCACAGTGGCAGCATAATGGAAGGAAATTCTACTTTCTGCAGTGTTTAAAAAAGGCCCCTCCTTGAGAGGCACTGGCCTCACAACCCATTTACCCTTGAAAGAGAGAGACTAGATGAGAAATAACCTAAAGGTCCCTTTTTGAAAAGACAAATAAAAAGAGGAAGCGCAGCCATAGCACACGTTGCCCTGAATCTGTCATGGTCACATAGTCCTAAAAAGACCCCTTTCCTCCACTTTTCCTTTTTTCTTGCTTCACGATGTCTCCACTGAACACAAGCAGGTTGAAATACTCGTCGAAAATACTCCCCAAAGGCTTCTGTTCTGAGCTTGAAGTGTTTTTTTTCGGGTTTTTTTCATACATTATCTTGCAGTCCCTATCCCAATTTGGCACTCATAACTTTCTCTCTTTGCGCTTTGTGTGCCATCATCTGCACAAATGCCCAGAGCAAAATAGAAAGAACTGAAATATCAAACCATCCGGTGTCAAATGATGAAATATAATGTCAATGACAAAGTAAGTTGTTTAAACTTGATTTAAAATTCATGTATTTAAAATATGTTTCAAATTATATCAATGTATTCTCAATTCAGGCAAACTTTATTTTTAAAATGTATTTCAAAATATTGTACTGAATGTTGATGGATTGTGATGTAACAGTTTGGTATATTTACAGAATATGACAACCACCCCACACACAGAATTTCTCTGGCCACGGAGTGGCAGCATGGCCGGGCGAAGATGCTCCACTTTCGAGCTGGATTGCGCGGTCTGAAATACTGTGTCAAAGCCAAAAGGTAAGCAGAGCTGCAGTGAGTTTTGTTGGAAGCTTTACTATTATTGTTAGCGCCTGGTAACAGGCACACACTTGAATGTCTTGAATGCAAAGTTGTCGACGTGGTGTTTGTGTCTGGCAATGTATCAATATGTTGTTAATGCATCCAAGGCAGTTAGCTGTGCAGTTAACTGCAATGCAGTCACTATGTAATGAGTAGTTAAGTCCAGAAATTGATCATCCAGTTAAAAAGTCGCTGAAGATTGGGATGGAGTTTGGGTCTAGGATCTATAATACAACATAATTTGCAGGTGGAAGTGTAAGGAACTCATGCTCTCTTATCATTGTAAGAAAACACCAGCCATGGGGACAGGCAAACACTAAGGCAGAGCCCGCAGTTGGAGCCAGAACACTGAGGAGAGGAAAAAACATGCACATGTGTCCTTGCTATAAGATTTTTACGCCTTGATGGATGTCTGTGCTATATTCTACTTTACTTGTCTACAATTAAAAAAAACAGATCTGGGTTGAAATTCAGTCAAGATATCACCTTTATGTGCAGTGATCAACCATGACGTGCTGCATCATCTCATTAAACCCACTCTCAGCAGAGTATGATTTCCTTTTATTTTGGTCTCGGTTCTTTTTATGCCCCTCTATCTCCACACGTCGCCGTCCTCCTACCCGACCTTGAATTATTCTAATTAAGCTCATTACCGTGTGACTTTCGAGCTTCCTGTAGCAAAGCCAGCACTGTTAAAAGCAGAGCGACCTTGGAGACAGTCGGGCAAGGATGACAGTGCTTTGTTAGCGTGTGGGGGGGAAGGAAGGAGGGAGCGGAACAAGGGGTTGGGGTGGGGGTGTGATCGCTGTGGGAGCCGGTTTGTCTCCTACACAGGTAATTAATAAGCTTATTAACTCCTCCGCTCATCATCATAATCAGAACCGCAGTGGAGGAGAGAGCTGGAGTGAATTGTCTCATCGAAATTAAATTGGACAAAATTGCACACGGTTTAGAGGTGACTGCGCTGAGTTTCCGATGGCTGAAGAAGTGGTGTATGCTTTGAGGAAAACAGTTTTGAGTTGCTAACTAACCATGTCCTGCTGTGGTATTATAAGGTGAACTGTGGCTTCAGCAGTAAAATTATTCTCATGCATGATATCGTACCATCCCATACTGAAAAAAATATGTCGTCACCTGACCCAAACCCTATTGAGATAACCCTGGGAGAAAATTCTCAAGGACAAGTGCCATAAGATAGATCGAGACTTTTATTTTTATGTGTTGTTACCAAATTAAATGTTGCGTGTGAATTAAATATCTTCCACACATTCCAGCTCACAACCAGCAATGAAAAGAACTCGCTAGAGGTGCCTCGTGTTTCTTGGAGTTTAGAGGGAGCTTTGAATCCAGGTCTTCAGCCACTCAAGGCCAGCATCACACCTCATCAGGGCGAGTGTCAGGATTCAGGTGCTGTTCCATTCAAGAGGCCTCAACTTGTCTTTGCCTTCGGCATGTGTAAATCTTTTCTTTTTTTTCCTCACCAGGCTTGTTTCCACAGGGCTTTGTGTGCGTATGCATACTTTGACTCAAAGGCCACGGTGGGCAAATTGGAGCCGACACTTAGAGAAGGACCTTGTAACCTGGACGGGAATGGGAGACAGACCTGACAAGCAGTCTGATTATCCTCGACGACAGGGGGAGAAGAGGTGGCTTTCCCGATAGGTGAAAAGACAAAAAACTCCTCAGGGATTTGGATTGATGGCCTTTCAGGTAGGTAAAGGTTTAGGCCCCGATAGACCAAACCGACGTCGGTGGCGTCTGAATGCGCCGTCTGTTTGGTGTAGTGGCCACGGTCGTAGTGTCGTAACCCGTCTGTAAGCGTCTTGGGAGCGTTTACGTATGTTGAATCGGCGTCGCCAGTCGTGACATTTGGTCACTCTGATTGGCTGTTAGCTAGCAAGTTGGCCTCCGCTGCCTTAATCTACTTACAAGTACAAGAGCGAGAGTTGACAATGTAAGTATTTCACAATACCGTGTCAAGAACGTGATGGTTTACTTTGCGTGGGAGTTCATCGTGAGCGAAGAATATAGCTGAATGCATTGTTTACGTTTTTATAATCCGCCCCCAGCCAACAGCTTTCCGGTTGGAGTTTTCTA
This sequence comes from Filicampus tigris, assembly GCF_054856515.1. Taxonomy (NCBI): domain Eukaryota; kingdom Metazoa; phylum Chordata; class Actinopteri; order Syngnathiformes; family Syngnathidae; genus Filicampus; species Filicampus tigris. The sequence goes on along the minus strand of NC_141234.1, from coordinate 6,238,899 downwards.
ACCATGAGAAATGGTGGCTACCGCCGCCGATGGTATGGAAGGGTATTACATCTTATGCATGCACAGAAGGTACTTTAGTGGTCAGCGTCGCTGGCTGTCGTTGCGGTGTATTCCTCCAGCGTGACGTGCCGACAGCCGGCCGGACGCCACAGGGGGTAAGCGTCTGTCACTGTTGGCCAGCGTCTTTTTGGTCTTTCAGGGCCTTTTACCTTCACAAAGATAACGAGAAAAGTACTGTTAGCACAATGTGTCTCACCGTGGGACCAGTGTACTTGACATTCACATTTAAATTAAGTTCGTGTTTTTATTCTCATTGCTTTATATGGGGGGAAATGACCTTCCAAGCAGATAGCATATGTGTGTGTATCTATGAGACATATTAGTGTCACACCTTTACCCTTGCCACACTGCGCCGTAAAGATAAAAAGAGAACATTACACGGTTGAGAAGGACAATGTGATGCTGAGTCGCTGCCGAAAAGCTGAGTCAGAGCTATTGTTCTTAAATGAACAGGAAAATGGAATTATGGATCGCTGTGGACATTCTATGGAGCGAAGAGGTGAGAAATAGCATATTTGATGAGCGCAAAAAAAGGTTTCAAGATGAAGGGTAATGATTCGTGTTTCTTGTTGGAATTATTTAAAGTGGTATCTGGACTCGAGCATAATAAACAAAGCCACAGACTGATCAAAGCAATGTCTAGAAACGCTGGAGCAGGACACCTTTTAACTGTGAAAATATATCCGCTAAAAGTATATCAGTATATCTCATCACTGGGTTGTCGCGGGGCTTTGACAACGAGGCGCTGTGAAGCGGCCATGCCAGCTTGAAGCCCTGCTCTACACACTGACTGTCAAGTTGGACTTTTTAAAAATGTTTTCCTCTATTCCCGCTCTTCTGCCGTTCTCACTCTGGCGTGCATGCAGCCATGCCAGCAGACTAACCGAGACTAATTGAGAAACAAATCTCTGAGTTCACACTAAAGTGTCTTTAAATTATCCGCTAATGCCACCATTGTGAAAATACATCGCCAAAAACTATTCTTAACCTTGCATGTGTATTCTTCACAGCCATTTTATACTTTACTTACTGATGTGGTCAAATGCAAACTGCCTCCTGAGCTATTTCCCCGAGGTGAGCACGACTATAAAAAGCCAACAAGCTACAAGGTATTATGTGAGGATATATATAAATATATAATGTATATGTATCTATAAACCCCTTATTGGCTTTTCATTCGGGCCCAATGAATATGACCGCACATGATAAATCACTTGTGAATATCTTTCAAGAGGGAAGAGTCTGTCCAGTCTCTCGCTAATTTACTTGACATCAATGTTGTGATGCTGCACACAAACATAACACGCATGCACACACGCAAATAACTGAAGATTGTAACTGCCCATTACTAGGGTGGAGGAAAGCATATTTTTCATGCTTGCGAATCTTGAGCGAAGGATATTTGGATAGATTGTGTCGAACCCATAAACGAGAGCAAAAGAGCAAAGTGCGGTAGGCCTTCTCTGGGCTACATGTTCAATAGGGTGTAGATCAGGTTTCTTCAGAATAGGCCACTGTTTGGTTCGTAGTCATTCTTCTTTTGGAGTCATTTTGCCTTTGTAGACATTGCTGTGAAGAACGCCTTTTTAATAGGAAAAATTGTACTATAATACCGGTGGTATTGTACTTGATGTTTTCATAGAAAGAGTTCCGCAGCCTAGAAATTATTCTAACGCCCTTTGATGGCCTTTATCGACTCCTTCCGCTTCAGTATAGAAGATATAAAAGGACCACACTCGTACTGCTTCGCCGAGTTTACTATACGCACACCTCATTCATGTTTTTCTATGGACAGAAAAGTTACTTCCACTGTAGGCTAAACTTGAAGTTGTGCTCCAAAGGCAAGTTGAGGGTCATCAAAGGTAATTCTGTACTGTTGCCATTTTGTGAACTCTTTGGAGCTTGACTGGCGGCGAGGTGGATGAACGGTCGCGTTTGCCTGTTTACCATCTTCCATCTTGCACCTGTTAACCCCAAACTGTGCCACTTTTCTTTGCAGGGCCGGGCACACAACTAACGGATTGGAACTCATCCACCTGCCAAGAGGAGTAACTCTTAACTTTTATGAGCCCATCGGAATTCCGCTCACAGGCAAAGAAGCATTCTGTCAATGACAAGATGAGTCAGGACGGCCTTTGCGAGCCCCCAATCCTAATAACGGCGTAATGGTCATAGATAGATCATAGCACGAGCGCGTCTCCAGCCTGCCGTAAGTGCTCACCGCGAACACATTTTGGAGCTCATTTGTTCCGAGCAGATGCACGCCTGGATGCACCTTGCGGTTAATTGTAATGGTTCTCTCTCAGGCGGCGTGCTGACAAATGGCCTGCTGTTTTTTTTATGGTTTGTTCACTGCTGTTGCTACTCTACGAGCACTGACCTGGACTTGCTTTGTATGCATTAGGTCAAGTCCAACCATCTGACCCTCTCGTGCGCTCCACTCAATGACATGACAGGTTCATTACAAGCATCCAGACCAGAGGAATCAATGCCCGAAAGGTCCGGTCCTGACGTCCCCTTCACCCCCCCGGCCCCCCCCCCATTCTTTTCACTTCTGCACTAAGTGTGTGGGATCGATATTAGTGGAGAGGAAAAGGGCTTCTTCTGATGGAACCAATTTGAGCTGTTCACGTGGCACATTCTCTGCAATGTTCAGCACTGCCACTGAGGGCCAGTAAATAGCTGCATGTTCAAAGTTCAAATGTTCAAAAAACATGGAAAATTCAGGGACGTTTCCGGGACAACGTTAATGCAAGCATACCTGTATCCACTGGTGGTAAATATTGAAGTACAAATACTTTGTTACTTGACTTAAGTAGATTTTTCAGGTAGGCGTACTTTACTTGAGTATTTCTTTTTCTAACAGCTTTTTAATTTTACTGCCTGATCTGTAGGTAACTTTCTACTACTTACTTTGTCCAAATAAGCTGATAAATAACTCCAACTAACTTTTTCAACTGCTGCTTTTTCAATAAGGCATGAAAAAAATATGACTGCACTTGTTCTGTAGCTGGTGAATCAGTCTTTCCTAAAATTATTTAAAATACCAAATTGTGTTTATTCCCTAAAATGACTTTTTCCCCTCATCCGTCCTACTTGATGACCAACTTATATACAGTATCAAATATAACAGATATAACGAGTTTTAAATCAGCTTTTTTAAAAATGATTTTGTCTTCTTTGTAATTTTTTTAATGTTTTGTTTTATCACAGACATACTTTAAATAGTAGAAATTATTCAACGAAAATGAAATTAAATAAAGTTCAATTTTAAAGATTCATTAAGCTTTTTTTTTCCAGATTCCTGAGTATCTGTAGCAAGGGTTGTTGTAAACAAAATATAAGAAATGTTTAAGATGGATAAATCTAAATATTTGATGGCTCTATTACCTGTTTCCTTAAAAACAATATCCATCCATTATCTATACCGCTTATCCTCACAAGGGTCGCGGGGCGTGCTGGAGTCTATCCCAGCTGTCTTCGGGGGACACCCTGAATTGGTTGCCAGCCAATCGCAGGGCACACAGAGATAAACAAACAACCGCACTCACATTCACACCAAGGGGCAATTTAGAGTGTCCAATCAACTTACAATGCACGTTTTCGGAATGTGGGAGGAAACCGGAGTACCCGGAGAAAACCCACGCAGGCAAAGGGAGAACATGCAAACTCCACACAGGGAGGCCGGAGCCGAGATTGAACCCACGACCTCTGAACTGTGAGGCGGACGTGCTAACCAGTCGATCACCGTGCTGCCTAAAAACAACATAAAAAATATAAAATAAATGAACTGTTTTTCAAAAAAAAAATGCTACGTTGACAATTCTGGAAACTTTTTTAAGTACTGTACACTAGTTGAATCAGAACGTCTATTTTTCCTCAGGTTTACACTTATATTTGAACTTATACTCAAGTACAAAGTGGGAATACTTTTTGCGACCTCTGTTTGTCGTAGTACTGTACTTTAATTTAGACTGCACAAAAAACTAAACAAAAAAAGAGCAGATAATCTTTCATCAGGGGGCGTTGCTCTAGCTATTTACGTAACTCTGACGCAATTTCCGGCTTTGGCAGTCCCTCCCCCCGGCGCTTCTTCTTCGTCTCTCATTTCAACCCAGTCGGCGGACTGAGCGGATCGAGTTTAGGACCAAGCACGGCGACAATAACGTAGCGGGCACGTCTGATTTCGGTACCAGCGTGAAATAGTTGCTCAAAGGAAAATTCTATACTCCTCAATTCCAAGTTACATAAAAGGACTACTTTTGCACCTCCTTGGTTTGGATTTTTTGGGGCCGTTTTAAGCTTTTAACTCCACCCGAACTGAGCCACCCTCTCTTCTGTTCTAACTCAAAATGGAGAACGGCGACAACAAATATCTCCCCCAGCTGCTGGCAGAAAAGGACAGCCTGGACTCGTCTTTTACACACGCCATGAAACTTTTAGAAGCAGGTAAAGCGCATTTGTGGTGGGGTTTGTCCGTTCTTTTTGCGTGTTTCGTGGAAGTTTCGTCGAGAGGGAATGCGACTGACGATTACGCTGTCGGGCGCCATGTGGCGACGATCGGGACTCCATTATGGCTCTAAGCGGAAGCGTTCGGATCGCTTTGCGTAGTTCGAACAAATAGTGTTTGTCTAAGTTTTGTGCGATATTGTTACGAATGATGGCCATTAAAGCTACACTTTATACTTTTTTACGGTTTCTTGTTTATACGTTTCCCCTCTTCATGGAGCGAGGGTCAAAGCGTCGTCGTCGTCTTTTTCGCCTTTAAGCAAACGTCGACTGCCCTCGCATTTTCTGTCTCCTATTTTATTTTTTCGCCCGTGATTGTTATTCGGGGTTTTAGGTCAAATTCATGCGGGACTTGAGAGTAATTGGTGGTCCTCAAGTGGCCACGAGGACCCCACCACCACAAGCACGCGCACACGCACTTAAACACCATAGACGTTCTTTGTCTGATCCTCAGCAAACTTTGCATGTTTGCATTTACCGTTATCCTCTTGTTTTATGATCCTTTTCAAAGTGTCTGTGGTGCTGGTTAGCACTGGCCTCTCGCTGGAGTAAAATATGTTCAGGAAATGAAATGTAATACAATTTGGGAATGTATTATTTCATTCGCAGCACCTGGGGCGCTCGATTTACGACGGAGTTCCGTTCGTGCGGCGGCAACGCATTTGTATGATACTCATAACGCACCGTAGATTATCAGTAACCTACACCGACGAAGTAGAAGCGTTATTGCTACAGTAACTTTGTCTGAAAACACCCATATATCCTACATGTAAAACAAAAAAAAAAACGTAAGTAACCAGGGGCGCCACTGGTTTTTATAAACCAGGGATGCAAGTCCGCCCAAAGAAAAGCAGAAATGACAATTTCAAAAACGGCAAAAAGACATACAGCACAGGAAAAATATATGTAGCTGGTGATCTGCACATTTTGTGTGTTTAATTAATGCCCAACCATTGGTGACCTTAGTCAGTTGAACTGTTTCTTACCTATTCTTATACCGTCTTGTCATCGCATGTGCTGATTCCCGTTAAATTATCTGTTACACATTCACACAACTGTAGTGGGTGTGCACTACTATTGAATTCTCATGAATGGGTTAGATTGATCCATGTGCCATAAAACACTTATTTTATAGCTCCGCGCAACCGAAGTGGTAATTACACAGAAATGCGACAGTAGTGAAAACTCCAGTGGTCATCGTAGCGTGATCTCGAGCATAATTTATGTACATGCAGGCTTATAACTGACAGCGACGAGGGAGTGTTAAATTATCACCATTTTGCTGCATTTATACTGAATTTTAGCAAATACTTGAAAAAAGAACCATAGTGAGTTTTCGCCCGGGGAGGACAACATTCATCCAGTTGGTCTGTCCTGTTCGAATTCGTCACTTATACTGGCGACTTGATCAACTTTAAACCTATATAACTATAAACCTTTATTAATGCCAGTGGTGCAATTTTAACAGTCTTTGCACTTTATAATTAATTTGTGATGTATCGAGTCTTCGAGTCACCGCTTACTCGGTCATTTGACTACCCGTGCCTTTGATTCTGGTGCCTTTTGGGATGATTGCATGGGCTGAACCAATCCCTCTCCTCCTTGCAGAAATCGACAGGATCCAGAAGGGCGAGTCAAAGGAGTCAGAGACGTACCTTGATCTTTTCACGAACAAGTTCATCAAACTAAAGGAACGGGTCCTCATACCTGTGAAACAGTACCCCAAGGTGAGCTTTTTTTCCCCCTGTTCCATTTTTCCTCTCATCTTCATTCCCCGTTGTTATTCAATTTATCCCACTCCAGTCGAGGTTCAATTACATAAAGCCACAGGGTTACCCAGAGTCTCAAATTACATGTCTTGATCTTAAAACTCAGTGGCGTAATTACAGCTTGGAGCGGGAAAATGTTACAAAATAACCTTTAAGGGATCAAAATGCTAACGCGGCTGCTCTACTACTGTGTGCATTTTGTTCCGCCCTGCTGTTTGGACTCACTAAATGCGCAGACATCTTTGCCATCTAAATGCAATTTACAACAAGACTCAGACTCGCGGCTATGTTGGTTTAATTCATGTGGCTATGAGGGAAATAGATGGGAGGGTTTTATGTGTGCATTAAAAAGGATCATGCAAGTTAATCCTTCATTTGCATGTTAATTGTAAAAGCGCAGCGGAACCACCAATGCTGATCCCAGTCTAGTTTTTCTATTTCAAAACAAAAGTCCTAATACCCAGCTGTCAGACGATGCGAGACAGTGACTGCGTGACAAATCTCATGGGCTCACATCTACGCCTTCATTCAATAAGCTACTCCAGGCTTCAAAATGCACATGGACCCCGACCAGTGATTTTTGCCTCCACTGAAAGTTCGCTGCGGCAGTCCAACTTTTTTCTGCTTGCTCCTCCAGTTCAATTTTGTGGGCAAGATCCTGGGACCCCAAGGCAACACCATCAAGCGTCTGCAGGAGGAAACCGGAGCCAAGATCTCCGTGTTGGGAAAGGGCTCCATGAGAGACAAAGCTAAGGTATGAACACAGCTGCCAACTTTCCATTGGAATGAAAATGAATAAATCAGGGATGGATGGGTATGATGGTGATCTTTCTGTGAATTTACTTGCATTATTTCCAAAATTCTCCTACTTCAGGAGGAAGAGCTGAGGAATGGCGGCGAGCCCAAGTACGCCCACTTGACCATGGAGCTGCACGTGTTTGTCGAGGTGTACGCCCCCCTGCCCGAGGCCTACCTGCGTATGGCCCACGCCATGGAGGAAGTCAAGAAGTTCCTTTTTCCTGTGAGTTGTGCACAGCATGTTATCCGGGCAATATTGTCATAATCTGTCATTTGTTTCTATTTCTGCAAGACTGGCTCATCCGAGCGGCTTTGTGTAGACTTTCATGTCTCTCTAAACTGTTCATGCTTGAATTAGATGGGACGAATGGTTGTCAGAAATGTGACGCAGACTAAGAGAGATGCATTTTTTTTTCCCTCACCCCTAGATTGTCGTGTTGTTTTCTACTTTGACTCCCCAAATTCACTTTGAACCTGCAGCCAAGTCATCGTCTCCACCTGTCAGCATTTGGAGCTCGACTTGACACGATGACAATATTATGACTTTCTGTTTGAAAAGCATTACGTCCCTGTCTCCTTTTATATAAATGTTGATTCCGATGTAGCTGCTGGCTTACTGGCAGGTTGAACAAAGTGCCCTCGTTCAGTCACGGTACTCTTTCTTAGGGGGGCGGCAGTGTGAATAATGGTGGCTCTGTTTGTGCATGAACAGTCCGTGACACTCTTCTTCAGGTCTGTCTATTCCTGTCTCTCCTCTAGAGATGTTCAACGTGCAGACAGCTGTGAGTTAAGTCCACGCTGTGCTGGCTTTGTTTTACGCTGATGCTCTTGAACCATAGGTCCATCTGGTTGGAGCGAATGCTACGCGCTTGCGAACAATGCTCCACTCTGGGGTTTGTGGGAGGCCTCACATTTTTTAATTAGGCTGCAGCATTCGGGAGAGGAGAGAGCGAAACCAAAACGACCGGCGCCGTTACTGCTGTGATGTGTAACATCAAAGATGCCAGATGGTCGTAATTTGTCAGGTTTTATGGCTGTCATTTGGACCCTGGTCATGATTTGGCGTGTGTTCCGTGCCACGGGGTTGTTTTTTCAGCACATCGCCGTCTGGAAAAAATGTAAATGTACAGGTAGTGTTGAAAGTAATGCCACTAACTGCAAAGTTGAGCTTGGTCCTTTGAAGCTTATTTTCTCATTACAATGCGGTTAAGATCCGAATCGTCGCCCTTTTGGCCCATTTGACTTTAGTGCTTCCACTGTGCCTTCGCTTCATTAGCTGCACTTGTCCTCAGGTTCATGCTGGAGATTTTGATGCATGTGGGTAAATGGGAAAAACCCCTCGCAAAAGGCAGAACCTTGCTTCACCGTCAAACGTGTGTGGGTCCTTTTGGCGACCCATTACTGCATGTTTGATCATTGCTTCAGCGAGGTTCACTGAGCTCATCTAACACCTCAAGTGGGAAAGAGTTGTCAACAAGCTGGCCCGCGAGATGCAGCAGCGGCGACACGGCATGTCGTCGTGGATTCATTCGCGATCAGTCAAATGGCTCCCGCTTTTAGCCGGCCGCTCGGGGTGATTGAAATCTGCCCTTTCATATTTTAGGCCGCTCTGTCTATTCTGCCGTCTTTAGAGCTCCGTCTCCTTTCCGAAGCAGGTCTGCTGTATGAAAAGAATTGATTGGGTCACAGTAGCACGCTCAAAATTGCTCCCCGGAGGAAAACGGAGGGTTATGTTGTGGGATTTGTGCTGCCTGGGCAGGCGGACACACTAATCCACTGTACTTTTTTTATGAATTATATCAAGTATCAGCAGTCACAGCAGGCTCTCTCGGGGAATGCGGGGAAGCCCCCCTCCCCTCCAAAAAAGCCAAGGAAGCTTTGTATTTTGCAGTTTTTTTGCATGCTTACGCAGAAACTTTGTTTCTTGCTGGCAAGTGTGTGTGGAACTAGGCCGGACCTACTACTTCTCCTCTGTGGTGCTCAGTATGCTGGTGTTCGCCCGAAAGCAGAGCCCAGAATTGGGGGAGTCGAATTTCATACTTGATGTTGTGTGTATGTGGCACATGAACACATCGCCTAACACCTTCTTGACTTGGTGACTTGTTCGAATTCGTTAGAGGAAGAGATGGTTATCTGGATGCGGCTCAAGTCGGCGCTGTGTTGAGTGTCATTCCAGCAAGTCCCCGCTTCATCATTAGTTTCGTGCGTGCTCTGCTCTGCATGCAGGATGTGACGGACGATATCTGCCAAGAGCAGTTCATGGAGATGGGCTACCTCAACGGAGGCCAGGAGCTCGGGGCCCGAGGAAGAGGCGGCATGCCAATTCGAGGTCGCGGCGGCCCCCCGGGAGCGCACAGGTATGAAACGGAGGCAAGGCGCCGAAGTCTCGCACTGTTGGCGGACTTTATCGCCGAGCACGTTTTCTTGGCCCGTGTCTCAGGGGAAGGGGAATGCCCCCTCGTGGCGCGGCCCGGGGAGCTCGAGGAGCAGGAAGAGGCGCTCCGGCAGTCCGCGGGGGACCCACTGCGGCCGCCGCTGGTGCCAGAGGAGCTGCGGCACCCCGTGGTGCCAGACTGTCTGCCAGCGGACCCCCACAGAGAATGCTGCCCCACCAGCACACTCCTGCCGCCGTCGCAGAGAGCTATCAGGAATATGTAAGTCGCTTTGATGCACTGTCTCTTATCGTAGTCTACGTGTGTATGAGGTCAAGATTTTTATTGATCAGCGCATTAACAAGCCTCGCCCTCCCCTCTCCCCTTCCAGGCTTACGACGAAAGCTACGCAGACACCACCTACCAGTCATACGACAGCTATTACAGCCAGCCACAGGCGTGAGTGAATCACACTTTTTCTCTCTTCTCACCTGCCACCTTCACTCAAAATGTGTTTTTGAACCGTCTGCACCAGTCCAAGCCAAATGCCGCTTGAGTGCTTGGCAACGCTCTGCAGGAGCTTTGATCTCGCTTATGCAAAACCAGTTAGATATTTCACTCAGCTGGTACTTGATGTTGTTGGTTTGAATTTTTTTATTCCCGCCTCTTTCTTCCTATGTTACGACCATTAGAGAGGCAGAATATTACGACTACGGACATGGAGAGTCTGCAGAGTCATATGAAAACTTTGGTAAGTACACATACATATTTATTTATTTGGACCTTCCTGTGGGGGTTAGTTTTTCTGGTCGTATGACAGTATTAGTCAAATGCTTTTCCACCAGTTTCCTAGTGTTGCAAGTATTTAACGGTGCGCATGTGTGGCCCTCAGCCCAGGACGACTGGAACGGCACCCAGCGAGCGGCTCCGGGCAAAGCCGCGCCAGCGGCCAGAGGAGCTGCCAAGACAACCTACAGGCAGCACCCGTACCAACAGTACTGAAGCGGACCCGCCCTCCCCCTTACAGGGTTGCCCTGACGAGCGCCTGTCGACAACGGCAGCTCTCGCTTTAAGCAGCCCGACACAAGTAATTGTCCGTTTTGGCTTTGGTTCCTTTTCCGTTTGTTTTTTTTTTTCCCTCTGAATTGGACTTTTTACAACATTGGGGACTGAAAATCAGATGTGTGTTTTTGTTTTTTTGTTTTTTAATTTGGCTACACACCGCATCCCCAGATACACATACAATACACAACCAAATCAATTTCTAGAGTGATCTTTCCTTTTTAGTTTGGTTATTTTCCTGTATTATTTTTTCGACCATTCCCTCTCCCTTTGGGTTTTTTTAATATTTTTTTTTTTACAAAAACAAAAAAATGTTTTGTAATAGTAATTTCCAGTTGAACTAATGGCTCATTCTCCACCTGTCTTAAATGATACATTTTAATTGTGCTTTTTAAATAAAGAATCTGTCAAGGTTCAGTTGCAGATTCCCATTTAGGCTACATTTCAAAATTCTGTTAATATAGTCCAATAAAAAGACCTTTTTTTGTTTAAACCTGTAATGTAGAAACCAAAAGAAATCTAAAATCAAGTGACCATTAAAGGTAATGGAAATCATTTCATTCTTTGTGATGTTTTGTTTTAAATAGTTCTAAAACATTATTCTTTATTTAGACTCTAGGCTACAATATTTGTCATTGTCCTTTTAGAGTTTTGAAATATAGCCCTAATAAGACACTGTTGAGATGGCCTGTCCTCACATCCTCGATTTGACTTACCTGTAAACTTAAAAAAAAAAAAAAAAAAAAAACCATTCTAAAATGCTCTGTGCACAAAATGGCCTCCTGTTATGCTAACAAACAGTTCAGGTCTTCCTGATTGTGATCTGATTCTGCATAAACTGCATGCCCAAAAAGAGAAGACTACAAAGGATTGGGACACAAATCTCCACATGGGTCGTCTCTCTCCATAGAGAAGGGATCCTGCAGCTCAATCCCAACTCTTGTACATATTTTAAAACCTCCTAACTGTACTTATTCTGTACCCTCTCCATAAAATGCATTATGCTACATGTGTACGCTTGCCTAAATAGGTTACTAAATCTGTCCAAAAGATGTTTTGCAGCAGTTTGTCAATAAAGCTTAGTGGGTTTTCTATGAAACGTAACTTGCTTTTGATTTGTTTCCTGTCCTAGTCCAATCTGAAATGGCCTTTTCTGTTTTCAAAAGCGCATTTTAAATCCTAAATGAGTTTTGCTTTGACGTGTGCAGACTTTAACCCTCCTAAATGATGTCTTGATGGATTATCAAAAGAGCCCGACTTATTCTCTCTCTCTCTTTCTATACTTTTTAAAAAGGACCCCGAGGTAAGGCCGCTAAAATAAGCCGGATAGCTTCCTAATGTGTATAGAGTTGTAAAGCATTGAATGCCTGGGTATGTATAAGACTTTTTCAATCCTCTTACCTGTGGTCTCGTTTTAACCGCTAATGACAATTGCTTTCACCGCCGCTGCAAATTAACTGAATTCAAACCACCATTCAGGATCTAGGCCTCGTTGTCATGAATGACACACTAATGGCAGTGCAATGGAGAGGAGGCTTTTAACCTAGACAACTCCACTGTAAAGGTAACATAACCCTAAATGTTGAATTTGGTAGTGTGTTTTTCTTTATCCTTTGACATAAACTTGCTTTAAAAGTAGTAACCCAAGACAAAAAGACTCAAAAAGTTAAGAGAAAAAAAGAAAAAAAACATCAACATCAATGTATTTTATGTACTAAAATAATAGTTGTGTACTAACCAACCATCAGGCTAGTGTTAATGCAACTCTTGCTAAAATGAACAAAGCCAAATCTAAGTCAATAGCTTTTTTTTGTTGTAATATTTAAAAAAAAAAAAATAATGTTCCACCTTGTGCAAAGTTACCAATAACTGAGTTGCATGTGCAGAGGTTCTCTTGTAGACATGTTGCATGAGCTCCATCTCACAAGTATCTCCATGTGCTTTGTCCACCGGGTATTGATTTGGGCTCTTTACTTCCCCCCACCCCCCCCCAGGCCCGTCTAGGCCTCTCGCAGAGTGCCAGGGGACCCACACTGCTGAAGGGAGGCCACGTGACCCTCAGGTTGGTCCTCCACCTCCACTCTTTCCATTAACAACCACTACTATGCAGCTATGGCGCTCGTGTTCATTACCAGCGTCTTCCTCTCTAATCATGCTGTCCTTTCATACCCTCACCGGCCCACACTTGAGATCACACAAAAGTACTTCAAGAGCTCTATGCGGATCTGCCTTGGATAGATTTTTTTTTGATTTTTTTTTCACTTCAGTTTTGTGGTGCTGTATCAGCCGTTTCTTGTCGTCAAAGGCACTGCTGCGTTGTTACATTACAGCAATGCTTCACTTATCACACGGTGGCATTTAAAGAGGAAATCATTACATCCCCCACCCCACTCCCCCCAAAAATCTTTGTTATATGTTCTATGCGCCTTCACTGGTTTAAACATGGCATGAAATATGAGTCACGCAGCAAAATCCACCCCTTTTTAGCCATCTCACGGGGCGGCCATTTTGTCACTTCCGTCGACTGAAAATGACATCACAGTTGCTTAGGTAACGACCAATAAACGGCTCACCTATTTTCTGCTGAGCCATGATTGGTTAGTTTTCAGTCGACGGCAAGTGACAAGATGGCCGCCCCCTGAGGTAGACAAAGACGGGTTGATTTTCCTGCTTAACTCATATTCCACAAAAGCAATATTAATCAGAATGCCGCATTTCGACTAATGGGCCTGCAAAGAACATATTCTTTTAAAGAAAATTTTGGGGTTGTCTTCCACGTCAATGTTAAAAATCCATACTTAAAGTTCAGAGAGGCTTTTATTGGTTTGACCCGTTAATTAAAATTGTACTGCATATAAAAATGTTTAAACTTTAAAGGTCGCCTGCCTGTACGCTGAAAAAAGGTTTTCCGATTGCAAAAGTTTGATCTGAAACCAATTTTGCGAGGAACGCTTCATGATTGTGATATTCTACTGGATATGTTGAGCACCACTAGCAGTCAAGTCCTTATGGGGGCTCATTTCTCAGTGAGCGTAACTCTGGCGTCGATGCAGCATCATGCTGACAATGTTCCCAGCGTCTGCAAAGCTCGGGCGGCTTCTGATGATCTCCTCGCTTCTTGACAAGCGTGCGAATTGGCGTGTGGCGTCGCTCGCCTATGGCTGTACCGGCCGTGGGGGTTGAGGGGGCGACGGGGAGCGCGTCGCGCTAGTGTCACCGCGGTCTCGGAGAAAGTGACTAATGAGCAGCCGTTGCTCGAGGCCCCTTACGACAGAGAGGAAACGGCAGCAAAAGGGACTCTGGCGATTCCCGGAATGGAAACAGTAGTAGCAGGAGGAAGGGCGCTGTCTGAGGGATTACTCACAACGTACTGTATGCCTGCAGGACAGGAAAAAAAAGTTAAATGAACGTTTGGAGAGTAGAGCTACTCAGTCACACTTTAATCAACTTAACTGCAGAGCACAAGCATTCACCACACAAATGCAGCCAAACGGCTACATTTTTTCCCTATGTCTCAAAATGTACTTTATCAGCTGGGTGAGTATGGTCGACATCCAAATATTTACTGTAATTATGATTTATTTATTTATTTATTTTTTTTCCCTTACCATGTTAGCGCAGTTTATAGCACATATGTTGACTTCTATCTAATTTATGAGACTGTAGTTTGCGGTGTCTCTGCAGGGCTTTGTGAGGCTCCGGTTTTGCAGTGCCTGATGGAAACAGCGAACCAGACAGTATTTGAATTGTTTTTAGGTAACATTTTCCCTCTGCGCAGCGTATGCAGGATTAAAAAGGCGACCTGTGACTTTTAAAGCTGATTGAATGCGCAGACTGATCTGTTTGTCCTGAGTTTGTCTCGCCGAGCGTCGAAAGGCTTGCCGCCTAGTAGGGAAAACAAGTGCTGCTTCAAATTGATTTTCCTCTCTACCACCGTACCGGGTGCTATCAAATCAGCGCACATTCCAGCACTTTGACACGAGTATTGACGTGCTTTGATGTGTTTCCATGATGTCTCATCTCATCCTGGCATCTCTGCTTTTGCTCTCGACAGTGACACAGGACGCCAAGCGCAGACACAGGAGCCAGACGACGTGGCTCGGGGAGAGGGTCCAAGCTCGTTCTGGGAAGGGGACAAAGATTTCAGCAGGCTCAACCCGCAATCAGCAGAGACTAATAATATACAGCAAACCCTTTTTCCCCCTCCGAGTCTGTATCCAACTGCTGCTGTCATTATTTTTGCTGATCGAGAACCTCTCCGCCGTCTAATGCAATTGTTCCACTTTGATTTAGTGTCAAATGAGCACTCGTCTCTCTCATGGTTGAGCCGTGAAATTGTTTTTCATTCCTGTCAGGCCTCGCAGTGTGTCGTGTCTGAAAAGCGAGCGTTTTAATACAGGCTGTCCCCAAAAAAATGTACGTACTCGCGCTGCAAAACAATTCAGCCCACCCCTGAGAACAGCACATGCTAATGACCGACTCACTCTGCATGTCCCCGCATGTCAAGTACCATCCCTCTGCAAATGGCCAAAAGCAGCCTTTTCTCTCGGCCGTCCAAGTATGCTAATGTGGCGAGATGGAAGATGCGTGTGAGAAAAGAGGAGCTTCAATTCATCTGTCACTTTTGATTTCATTGCCTTGATTTTGAGTAATGAGCAATGAGCATCTCTCCAATATAAGATGATTTGTTACGTATCTCGATACATGTGGTATGATACAGTACAGGGGTGGACTTGCTGGAAAACTTTCAAAGATTGTTTGGTATCGGGGGAAATAAAGCAAATCCCGGAAGGGGAAGGAACAAAAAGCTAAACTTTGCTTTGAATGACATTGTCATTTGCGCTCATTATGTCATTATGAGGGGGAAAAAAAACACTATTTTGTTTCTGTTTATCACGAAAATATTTTGACCATTTCTGGTTCTGTGATTATCAGGAGAAAAAAAAATCAATTATCTGTACTAGTTCCATGGTTATTGGAAAAAAATGTTGGACCATATGTGGTTCTATGGTTATCACAATAAATTATAATTGGATTATTTATGGTTCAGTGATTGTCATTACAAAACATTGTAAATTGAAAAATTTCTGGTTCTATGGTTATTGTAAAAGTCAGACATTGGAGCATTCCCGGTTCTATGGTTATAACAGAAAAATAAAAGTTGGAGTATTTCTGGCTCTAATGTTATCACACTTAAATGATTTAATGATCACAAATATTTTAAAGTGGGCAACTAGTTCTGCAGACCACAAAAAAGGGAACATTCCTGTTTGTACGGTTATTACAAAAAAGTAAATGTCAAGATGATGTGAACTAGTGCCAAATGTCGTTTTGAGGGATAATATTGGTAGAACTCAAATTGTATAGCTTCTTGGGCCTTCCGGTGTACTTAACTGTGGTTCGCAGGATATAAACTATCACTTAAGATGAATTGTCAACAGGCAGCAAATTATCCACCCCGCCCCACGTCTGGGCCATTATGCGTGAAATAATGATCCCTGCTTCTTCTCTAATGTAATGAAGGCTAAGCGATTCAAGCCGTCTCCTTTTCAGAATCGATCAAGTGTCCGGCACGAGGGAGGAGAATAAAGTAAATGTTGCTTGTTTGAACGATCAATAAAAGTGCACACTAGCCTTCCGCCTGTCCGCTTCCTTGCATCCCCTTCTAATGTAGTGGTCCGCATGGCAGCAAATGGGTGAGGAGACGGCACGCCCGGCTCGCCTTTATCATGCACGTGGATGTGGACGTGGCAAACAAGACTGTGTGTGCGGTGCAAGTGGACAGCTGGATGGCATCTTCTGCTGCTGACGGATTCACACCATCTGAGGAACATCGCATCCCGCCGCTTGTTGCAACACTGGTGGCGTGCGGAGAGGTGGTTGTCATGGCGATGTGAGGGCAGCTGACTCACCTCCCACGAGCCGAGTAACCGGGATCCTCCTGGACAAACTGAAAGATTTGTGAACTATAGTTGACCAAAATGGACATTCTGTAGAAAAATTCTTAGATAGTTGCGCTTAGTTCCTTGTGTTAATATTTTTGTTTAGCGAGGTGGCTGGAGCGATTATTGAGCACATCGGTAAAGGTGATATACTCAATAATTTGAATAGGCCTTTTGTGTACAATAGTCTTGTTGATTTTGTCTGTATTTCTGTTCAGTGAGGTCGATGGAGTATCTCAGCAAAGAAGCGCTCACCAGCAAATGCACTGTGAGTTGCACCAAAATTCCCACGACAGTAGTAATTTTACCCCACAAGTAACGGTCATACTAGTACGCAGAAATGTCTTAAAAGTAGTAGAAACACGTTATTCCTAAAACAGCAATTCCAATACTTGGATGGCAAACTTGATATTATGGATGTTCTATACTCAGTACAGAAAGCTAGCACATTTGTTATATAAAATTTCATTTAACCCAAATGATGATTCGCTGATGTGTCAAACTGACACAGTATAGCACCAGCTTTTGCCAAGGAGGATATACTGTACTCTTGTCAGATTTTTTTTTTTTTTTTTGCCTTATGTATCGGTGTCTGGTGTCGGCTGCCTCCACACTTACCCGATACCTAAAATAAAACCGGAATCGGCCCAATACCAATACCTGACCTGGTATCGGTACGCGACCATCCTTACTTGATATATAGAAAACCTAGAGTCTGTGCAAAACTCATTTTTGGCCTCTTATCAATTCGGTCTCCCCATGGTTGGATCTCAAAAAAAATAAAAATAAATAAAAACATTGCAATGCTAGCAGGGCTTGAGACCAGAGGAAGCGATTTCATTCCATTTGACAGCAATGAGAAGAGGCAAAAAAGCACGAGGATGGCACTTTTCAGCAACCCTTTATTCTTCATCTCCGCTCTGTAGTCTAAGCCTGCTTTAAAGCAAAGCTTGGCTTCAGTGAGGCTTGTCGATGGCATCGACCGCAGCTCGCCGCTCAGGGATTGGGAGAATTCAACACGAGCACATGTTGGGAGTGCGCTCCGGGCCCGAGGAGACGCTTCTAAATATCAACGGGATTTGTTAAAGGTCTATTTCTTATGAGCTTTCAAGCTGGCGAAGAACACGGGCGTATACGCACTCCGGATCTCGCTCACTGTTTGATAAATGTTATTTGGGGAAACACGACAGGTGTGGCATTTTCTGTCTCATTGCAAGCACACACACGGACGCGCGTACGTGCAGATGTGATGACGCCTCACATTCGACCTCCAATGTCGGCTTCATTTTTTGCACATTATACTCCCCTGACACCCCCACCCCCTAAAAAAAAAAATCTTAAGTATCTTTAACCCTCCCACTCAAAGTTGTATAAACAGAACTGATGTGGTAATAAACAGTTCCTTTCATTATTAACAACAACTTTGAGGAGTTTGTTGCTTTAATCGCATCGTTTTCCACATGAACTCTTTCGTCATTGAATAATTACAAAGTTCTTTCTGTGACATTTCAAATAATTTCATTTTGGTCATCGTGTTTTTATTTATATGTGTATCAGTTTTTGAAATCATAATTGTGCTTCTGCTGCTGTATCAGCATTGCTAAATTATGTACATGACATTTAATTATCAGTACAATGAAGAATGACAGCGCATTGACAAGCGCTGACTACAACTCCCAGAATGCACTGCGTGCTATAGCAGCTGCCCAACACCGTTTAATGATCTAATTAAACAGTAAAACACCTGTTTATTTCGTTGGATTCGTGACAAAATCAGATAAGTGAATGATACATTACTGTAGAACAATGGGTAATTTCATGCGTTGTATTCTTTTAATACGCATTATAACTGTATTTTAATTGTATTTACCCACCAATATTAATTCACGGAGGCTTAATCGTTCGTTTGGATAGATAAAATCTGCAGAAATATTCGGTACGTACTTGGTCTGGCTAATATTAAAAATGTAACTTTAAGGGTTGAAAATTAGCTATCCTGATTTTCAAAAAGGAATTGATATAAATAGAAAAATAAAGGAGGTTAAATGAAAATAATGATAGAAAAAGCTTTTTTTTGGGTTATTATATTAAGTTATCATATGACGTATGTCGTAATGTCACGCACCTGCGGGCACACCAGAGGCAGCAAATTCAAAGTTCGACGCATTATTTTGTTTCGGTGCTTATATTGAGTGTTTGAATAAATACATTTATAGCCAGTGTTCCAAATTTTTTTTAATTACAATGTGGTGTTAGGCTGCAGCAACAGGCAGGAGGCATAAAGTCTCATTTTCCCATTTATTAGCACCAATTTTTAATCGTGGTGAGAAAACGTAACATTTCAAGGAAAATCTACATTTTTGACTGATTCGTTTATAACATATCTGTTCTATAACATATCTGTTTTTGACTGATTCGTTTATAACATATACGTTATAAATGAATCAGTCAAAAATATAGATGATAAGAGTTTTGACTGATTTTTCTTAAGATAGATGACAAAATGAACTTAATACAACTACGTCAAGGAAAAGTCAAGATGGCAGTTACTCAAGTACATGACATCACCCTAATTGAGCATCACTCCATTATTTTTTTAGAATTTGTTTTAACATTTTACGGAATACCTAAAGTACTTATGGCTTGTGGGCCATTGTCAAGGGAGAACCAGTCCTGCTTCGAGGCACAGCCCTCGCCATGACAAGTTGGAAGCAAAGAGACAATGGACACGGACCCCAGGGATAAGATTCTGGTCAGGAGAGATGAGACCACCGGAGAATTGGTTCAGAGCTCTACTGTTCCTTCTCGAACTTGAGGTTTTATTGGGAATAGCCCGATATGACAACACCATAATAAACAGAAGATAACATAGAATATACAATCAATACAAGATAACATGGAAAACATCTGAGACCATTTGTTCAAATAAGGAAAACATGTTTACTTTGACCACATCCGCACCTCCCCTTGTCCTGACTATATTCCCTATGTTTGTAGGTGCATTCTGACCCTGACTTCGTCCAGTGTAATGGGCTCTGGTAAGTGTAAACTATTTCAAAACTACAGTTGCCTAAGATGAGTAGAATATTAAATAACATTACAATTGATAATGTAGAATATATAACTCTATAGTGTGAACTCTTCTCTCAGCCATGCAGGCTCCGAGCTATAACCAAACTTTTAACCCAGTCAACCCACAGCCTCAGATTTAAATATCTCTTTTAGATTTAACCTTTGAGTCTCGATCAGGACAATATGCAAAAGTAATGTATGACAACAGTGTTGTCTTGGGTCGTTTGATACCACTTTTTCCAAACCGATACCTGTACGAATATTCATTCTTTGAGTACTCACTGTGACGGAGTACCGATAAAACCTATATAAAAAGAAATTTAATACAATGACAACACATTTTGTTCAAAATCTTTTTTTGGACGCAATATTAATAAGCAATATTAATAAGCAATATTAATAAGCAATATTAATCAGAATGCCTCGTTTCAACTAGTGGGCCTGCATAGAACATATTCTTGAAAAAAAATGTTTGGGTTGATTTCCTCTTCAAGTACTGGTGACTGGTATCGGCAGCCTCCACGAACACCCAATACCTTAACATAAGACTGATATTGGCCCGATACGATACCTGCTTTTGATACTCGGCCATACTAGTTTTCATGTTTGAGAAACTTTACCACAGTCTTAGACTCCCCCCCCCCCTTCCCTCTTCCTTCATTTTGAACTGTTGCCAAGGTTACCAAATGTGGTTCCTTCTCAGCTAAGCAGTTAAAGTCAAGATTTAAAGTTCACTTTGAAACATTTGGCATCTTCAGATTTAGTTTCTGCGTGTGTCTGACCACCGTGAGACCCCCAGACTGCAGCTCGACGCCCACGCGAAGCCTCATTTAGTTACTCGCAAAAAGGAAAACATTTCAACTTTGTTTTCAGTTTCACTCCACAACTCTTCTCCTCTCTTGTCTTGTGCTCGCTGCTTCCATTGTTATCTCCGTTCGGGTGCCTCACCTCTCATTAGCCTCTCTCCCGGCTGACTGCGGGCACCTGTTCCCGGGTCCCTGTGCTTGTGTGTAAATCAGTTCTCATGTTAATTCAAAGCCTTGGGGGAGGAGGTGGACTTCAACAGAGGAGACGTGGTGATAGACCGTGGCTCTTGACCATCCAGGCTGATGATTCTGCGACCCATCCCCCACCTTGCCTCCTCTGTCTCCTAGCTTGGCCTTTTATCGCTCCATGTTCTTCCCTTTGGCTTTTCGCTTTCATTTTGTTTCACGCTGCCCTTCTCCTCTCCCCCGTTCTCCCAGCAAGGCCCAGGGCGTGTTCTCGTTCCGGATGAGAGCTAAAAAGAGTTGTGACATGGTAGCGCTTGCGTGTTTCTGCAAATCTCCACAGGCAAATTGGTACCTCTCAGGTCGACCAGTCAAACAGAACAAGGACCGTTTTGTTGATTTATTTGGTATTGAAAAGGACATTTCCTTTTGAGATCAACAATATTTTTTTGCAGAATAATTATTATATTCACCATCATAATACTTTATTTCAAACGCCTGCAGGCACTGTTTTAAAATAACATTTGAACATTCCTAATTGTCTTCCAAGTGTAAGCCTCAGTTACCCATTCCAAAATGTAGACTTTCAAAACAATAAAACACGCTCGCATGAGGAGGGATAATTATAAAGGAATATTCGGGCCACAGTAAAAAGAAGAAGAAACAAACTACAGGATTAAAATCTTAATCTATAAAGAATGAAGTTGTCTATATTTATATATTTTTTACAATTTAATATGGAGTATTACAAGAATGAAATTGTATATTTTCCACAAAATACTTTTTCAACGTGACTTTACGAAATAAAAAATCTGAATATTTTGAGTTAGATCAAAAAAATGTATCTCAAAAATATCTGTTTTTTTCTTTCAAATATACAGTGCGGCATTAGTCTCATCATATTATGATTTTAATCTAAAAAAATATACAATCCACATTATTTGTATTATAAATGCACCCAACACTTAAGTATAAAAACAAATCGCCCAAAAAAAGTCAAATAAAATGTTATAATACATACAAAAACGACCTTGTGATCCCAAACATGGCAGCTAGCCAATCAGTGGATAGCTAGCTAAAGTATCACTCTACATTTTCACTCAGCAATCCTTCAGAAGTGCGCAAATCCATGACAGAAAAATGTCATCGAAATCCCTGTCACCTCATCATTAAGTTGTCATGGAGCGTTGCCGTTTCAGAAGCCTATTTAGAGACCAATCTGTCAAAAATAACTGTTGAACGAACGCATCTCAAGTGAGCTTGTAGGCAGGCGCTGAAAAAATTACTGCGTAAATGTCACATGCATTACAGGAAATCGGGTTCTCATTTCCAGTATTTTTTTTTTCAGTTTTACTCTTATTGAAGTGTTATGTATTTTAGTTACTTCAAGCCTTGCCTGTGCAATTAAAGGTTTTATGATGGCACATGACCAATTTATTTCCAATACTTCCGATGGGATTAGCTTTTTCCTTATACAAACAAACAAATGTTTTGATATAGCCAAGCATTCAGGTTGTGACTACAACGCACATAATAATCTAATCGTGTTCATTTTACGTCGCTTGCATGCCAACACGAATAATGAACTAATTAGCATTTAAAG
The DNA here is from genome assembly GCF_054856515.1 of Filicampus tigris. Taxonomy (NCBI): domain Eukaryota; kingdom Metazoa; phylum Chordata; class Actinopteri; order Syngnathiformes; family Syngnathidae; genus Filicampus; species Filicampus tigris. The sequence goes on along the minus strand of NC_141234.1, from coordinate 6,216,723 downwards.
GCACATCACAACATTACCACGGGACCCTCTGGAGCGCGCAACCTTGACGGCTTGGCAATTTTTAGAAGAAAGCGGCTCCTGTGAGAGCACTTGTGCTCTTTTGTGTTATTCTCAGTAACTGGGACACCAGTTGAACTTTTTATTTATATACACACACACTCACGGCACTCATTAGGATGCACTCATGTCATATTTGTATCAGGTGCTTGTCACATTCACAATCCAGTTAGATCTACAAATAATGCTGCTCACTCTTGATTGACAGTATTTGATATCATTTCTACAAAGAAATCCTCCGGCTTTGTTAAGTGCACGAGAAGAGGTGAGATTTGTGGCATAACAACTTCAACACATGCTCACAATGTCTTGAGCATCTGACAGTTCCTGGCCGAGGAAAACATCGCTATGCTGGAGCTACCTCCCTGCTCACCTGACATGGCTTTGTGTGTGTATTCAGGCAGCCATCAAGGCGACTCATTTTGAAGACATGGACGTAATCGGGATAGCCTTGATGGTGGAGGACCCTTCCAGGAATTCATGAGGATGTAGCAGAGAGGAGGAATTAGGAAAGTGAGTTTGACTGATTACATACAAGGGAAAATTTGAGCAGTTTGGATTTGAAATTTTTCTGACACGCCAATTCTTGCTCACATGATCTAAAATCTTAGCAAGATGTATAGAAATGAAACAAGTTCAATGCTAGTGAAAAGTTGACATTTTTCGGAACATTTTGTGTCGGCTATATTTAATATCTTCATTGTGGTTGTGTGCGCTATTTGCATCTGCACAGGGAGGCATGTTGTGTATTACTATTGAAGCGTATGATTTGGGAGGAATAGCCTGTTGACACTTTGCGTTTGAATGAGTAGAACAAGTTTGGATGTAACTCCATTGTTGGCTGCTGTTATCTGTGGGATCTCGATTTCTCCGTCTTTTTGTCGCAGATGTCGGCTTACGACGGGGCGTGGCGGCCTCGTGAAAGCCCTGATGCTTCCTTCTACAAATCTGCAGCAAAGTAGATCAAGAAGCAACCGAACGCCTCCCATCCGGAGATGGCGGCAGCAGGAGTAGAAAGCGACACACAAGGTAGGGAAGCCGCACCGTAGATGTAGAGGCGATGTGTGTTGTCGCTTCCTCCCCACAATCTGCCCCACGTGTGGCCTTCAAGTCAGGCAGGCTCAGCCGGAGCGACCAGCTGCTGGGCGTCAACGTGCATGCGACCGCGCAGCCACGAGTGGCGGCCAGCTGGTCACCGGGGACATCATTAGGCACAAGCTGGAATAAAATGGAAGGAGGCAAAGAGAAGGAAATTATAATGGAATCTATTATGGTCACATTTTAAAAAAGAGGCTCCTTCTCTTCTTGTTTGCTTGATCATCTGTGTGTGTGTGTGTGTGTGTGTGTGTGTGTGTGTGTGTGTGCGTGTGTGTGTGTGTGTGTGTGTGTGTGTGTGTGTCTGGCATGGGTTTTTAACCAACAGAGTGAGAACATTTCTGGGGAGTGAGGACATTTTTGTCAGTCTTCACTTTGTTATAGTCTAAAACACCTTCAAAGGCTAAAAAAGGTACTGTACCCTGTGATTAATCTCAAAGGTCCCAAGAAAGGGCTCCTGTTGAGAATTTTTCGTCAGAATTTCACACTTTTTGCTCTCGACTCCACAGAGGCGAAACTCACCTTTTTAAAGCCAACGTTGAAAATGGGCGCACTCCCTGGAAGGTAATTTCACCTTTTAAACCCCACATTGACTTCTGAATTTTATAACCATTCTTAAAAATCAGGAGCCAAACCTTCCTTTGGACAATGGACATCTTTAAAATCAGAAGTCACACATTCTGCCAGCTGAATTTTTCTGACAGCTGAATTTTTCAAATGCACTGCAGCTGTCAGCGCGGCTGAGTGGATTGTAGCCCTGACTTGGGACATGGAGGAGCTGAATTTTGGGACAGCTGTTAAAAATTGTGAACGCTTGGAGGTCAAGCGCCTTTGAAACCGTAGCCCCCCACTGTTAGTCTATTTCTACTAGACTTACGGTTTTTTGTACAAAAAATGGACATGTATTACATGCGTCACGACTCAGTCATTTATGAATATTTTTTTTACTTTCAACCACTCAAAATGTTCAATGGGACCTTAGCTATCCATACATATATAGTTTTAATTTTTTTCATTTTTGATGCCCTCTATGGACAATAATAGCAGTGTTATGCTAATAACAAACCTAACTATGCTGCATATTTATATAAAAAAAATCTAATTCAAATATTTCATATGACATAAAATAAATAAATAAATAAACCATAACAAAAGATTTCTTTTTTTTTACTCAATTTTAAAGCCAACCTTTAAAATGGACACACCCTGGAAACTATATTCACTTTTTAAACCCCACATTGAAACGGAATTTTTGAAAACCCGACATCACTGGTTCTTACATTTAAATTTTGACTCAATCAATTTTGGGTTCAATTCCAGTGTTGGGACAGGCTCCGTTGTTATGTTTTTTACTCAGTTTTAAAGCCGCTCTGAAAATTGGCACACACCCTGGAAGCTAAAATCACCTTTTAAACCCTTCATTGACTCTGACTAATACAAACTGTCACTCGTCCTAATTCTGTATTGTCATTGGGCAATGTCAAATTTAGCCAATGTGAATTACTTTTGAGATCATGGGGCGGGACTTGTTCCAACTGTTGCTACCTACCTACTCGCCAGAGAAGTGAGAAGGTTTGTACCGGAGGCGACCTGTGTTGTACAATATTTCGATCTTTTTGTACATAAACTACCCGTTTCCACTGGATGTTTGTACTCACTGGATGCCTTTGAGGTAATTACTCTTGTCTGGTTATGTTAAAAATAAACTATTTACTGTTCGTTTGGTTTATATTAGCATTGTAGCTATTGGCGATTAGCAATTAGCCCAGCTCCTACTGTGACGTTAGTCGGCTTTAGATTAGAATATTAACGAGTTGGGAGACATTTTCCCGCTCGAGATAGAAGTGAGACTGTTTGAGCACACACCGAAAGGGGAGCTGTTTCATCGATTAGTTCAAGGTTTTTGTACATAAAATCGGCACAAAGTACCCGTTTTCGCTGGATGTTTCTACTCAGTGGATGCCTTTGAGGTAATTACAGTTGTGTGGTTATGTTAAAAATGAACTATTACTGTTGGTTTAGTTTATATTAGCATTGGCGCCTAACAATTAGCCTAACTCCTACTGTGACGTTAGTTAGCTTTAGCTTAGAATATTAACGAGTTGGGAGACATCTTGCCGCTCGTTCTAAACAAAATACTATATAGACTTGTGCGCTCAGTACAGTCCTCTTCATTCAGTAGCAGTCGTGGACATTTGTGAACAGTCAGGAGAACACTGCTGGACGTCAGGAGAGCCTGTTTTTTGCTACTATCTTGGACTTTGGACTAATTCCTCGTGCGTTTCTCACATTCTCCGTTTGTGCTGTTTAAACTGGTGTCGGTTAGCGAGGTGTTCGACCTCGAGCCACGGTAGGTAAAACAAGCCTTATAAACTTTCTTTTTTTGTCATGTTGGTCAGCTTGCCATGGCTGTCAGCTAAGTAAGCAAAAAAGAAAAAAAAAAGTGAAGCGCAGCCCCTCATCTCTGCCTCTTTTAGATGATACACTCTTATCCAATACTCTTTTATTGGATACGCTATTTGCTAATCTTTTCCATGCTCACTTCTTAAGTCTCTTTTCTTTTCTTGCCCCTCAGTAGAATTCTACACCCATCTCCGTCTCTCACTGGAACTGTGAGTACGCATTCCATACAATTTGTGCATAAAGAGCATCAGGCCTGCCACGTGCGTTGGACTGTGGTACTAGTACGTATCCAATTTTATGTGCAGTAGGGTAGTCGGGATTCGGGGGTTATCACTCCATTTTGTTTGCATATGGCCAGATTTTTGTAAAAGCACCTTTTGTAATTTAATCCTTCCAACTCTCACACCTATGTTAGACCCCTCCTCCTTGCCATTTTGAGGAGGGGTTGTAACACCATACTTAGGGATGACTAATTGTTGTATTGGGCATTTAATAATTCAGGGATTAGGTGCTTTGAGAATAGTCATTTGAGTAAATTTCAATCAATCACACACACTCACAATCACACCTAGCGGCAATTTAGAGTGTCCAATCAACTTACCATGCATGTTTTTGGAATATGGGGGGAAACCGGAGTACCCGGAGAAAACCCACGCAGGCACGGGGAGAACATGCAAACTCCACACAGGGAGGCCAGAGCGGGGGTCGAGTCTCAATTGTTACGTTTTTCACTAAACTTTAAAGCCGCTCTTAAATGGGTACATTCCCTGGAAGACAAAATCAGCTTTCAAACCCCACATTGAAACATTTTTTTTTTTTTAATCTGACTTCACAAGTTCTTACATGTACATTTTTATTCAATTTTATCACAATTGTTAAAAAAACATCACGCTGCATGGATGCCAAACCCTCCTTTGGAGAACCGATGCTTGAAAAACCTAGGTCACACATCCTGACAGCTGAATTTTTCAACTGAATTTTGAGACAACCGTCAAAAATTGTGACCGCTTGAATGTTAATCGCCTATGAATCCCTAAACGCCCCTTTGAAGGACTGACTGATGATGCATTGCAGCTGTCAATGTGGTTGAGAGGATTCTACCCCTGACTTTGCTCGTGGAGGACCTGGGTTCAATTCTAGTCCTGGGACAGGCTCAGTTCTTCAGGTTTTAACTCGACTTTAAAGCCGCTCTTAAATGGGCATACTCCCTCAAAGGTAAAATCACCATTTAAACCCCACAGCGAAACTCAGATTTTTTAAAAACCCAACGTCACAGGTTCTTACATGTAAATTTTTACTTTGGACAGCCGAAGATTGAAAACACATCCTGACAGCTGAATTTTTCAACTGAATTTTGGGACAGCCACTGCTTGCATGTCAATCGCCTATGAATCCCTAAACGCCCCTTTGAAGGACTGATTGATGATGCACTGCAGGTGGCTACGTGGCTGAGTGGATTTTACGCCTGACTTTGGATGTGGAGGAGCTAGTTTCAATTCCAGTGCTGACATCTTGGACCATTTGGGGCCCCCAGAAGCGTTGCTTCAGTAACTGGAGAGTTCAATTCACTCCAGGATGAGAAGCTAACTTAGGGGAGTGTCGTCATTGCAGGACTTGACAGCGGACGGAATCTGGGACAATGAGCCGATCCTTGAGGCCCGAGCCAGGATCTGGTTGCTGTCGTTGGGCCTCCACAACTGCCCACTCAATGTCCCACACAGCCGCACTGTTGAAGCATGAAGAGGGTAGAATGGTCTCGGGATCTTGCTTGTCCTGAAGATGGATCATGCATACGAGAGTGAGCATCAGGTTTAACATTATGGGCGCCTGGATCGTAGGATAGAGAGAAATTGAAGCACCCTGGGAACAAGGCCCAACGAGCCTGCCGGGAATTCAGATTGCAGATACATGAGGTTTTTGTGATCTTAGCTCCTTACAGCCAATGTCTCCACTTCTGAAGAGCAGCCACTACAGCCAACAATTCAGTTACCAACATTATAGTTTCGCTCTGCGGGGGACAATTTGCATGAAAAGAATGCACAAGGATGAACCTTTGATCTCTGGAACTTCTCTGGGAGAGCACGGCCCCAACCCCGAAGTTAAAAGCATCCACTTAGATGACGAACTGGAGAGAAGGATCAGGATGGGTATGGGCCGGGGCAAATGTGAACAGTTGTTTGAGATGTTTGAAAGCAGCATCAGCTTTGGGGTTCCATGCGAAAGGAGAGGCTGTCGAGGCGAGTTGGGTAAGGTATGCGGTGACCTTGCTATAGTCACGAATTAACCTCCTGTAGAAGTTCGCAAAGCCCAGGAACAGCTGGAGCTTATACATGAAGCAGGGACTTTCCAATTTGCCTCCACCTTGGCAGGATCTGGCCTAATATGACCCTGGTCGAGTAGGTAGCCAAGAAAACTAATAAAGGGTCCCCCAAACACACAAGAGTTTGGGAAGATGGCACAGTTATACGGTCAGTGAGGGGGAAAGAAAAGCCCCTGAGACTTACTAAACACCTCCCCCAAGATGTGATTTTCAGGGGGAGTCAAAGAAAGATTGGGAGGAGGAACGTGAGGAGGATGATGGGATGTTGGAGACGCAGAACGCAAACAATTAGCATGACAAAAGGTACTCCAACTAACTATGGACAAGGAAACCCTGTCTATGTGCGGGGTATGTAGTCTTAACCTGGGTAGTCCAAGTACTACAGGGGAAGAAGGAGAAGGGATGACCAAAAACCTGAAGTGCTCCTGATGGTTACCCGAAATCGTGAGAGAGAGTGAAACAGCCTGGTGTGTAACAGTCTTTAGGGGGCTTCCATTCATGGCACTGACTGGTAAGGTCTGAAATGCACAACAATTTAACCTGAGCAAAAAACTCTTTGTCAATAAAATTGTCATCTGCCCCTGAATCCACCATCACCTGAAGGGAGACCAAGTTGTCGGGGGAGGAGATAGTGGCAGTCAAGTTAATCCGATCAGAAGATTCACAAGAGGTCTTTGTGTCACCAACCCTAATCCTCCATTCTGTGGAGGCAAAAGGACTCTTGAGTAGGAGTGACCACTGGTTGATGAAGTTCCTGGACCTTCCACAATAGATGCAAAGACTATGCGTAATCCACCGGGTGGGTTACTCCAGGGAGTTTCTGCCAAGTTGCATGGATTCTTCCCCGACGGATACGGACAACCACACATCTCAGCCGCCTCATCCAGCGCAAATCCAATGTAAGCCCCATGATTTCTACGACAGCGACACAGCTGACCCAACTTTGGCGGAAGTTCTGGACGTAGTTAAAAACCTGGAAAACAAAGCGGCCGGTGAGGACTGTCTTCCCGCTGAAATGTTCAAAAATGGTACTGACACGCTCCCGCCAGCTCTACACAGAATTTTCAGCCGCGTGTGGGAGTCTGAAACCCTTCAAGACTGGAGCGATGCCGCCCTGCTTCAGTTTTTCAAGAAAGGTGACAAACGATGCTGCAGCAACTACCGAGGTAATAGTTTTATTGACATTGCCTCAAAAGTCTTCAATACTATCCTGCTGAACTGGTTTCAATGCCAAGAGACATGCACATTAAACCATATCAATGTGGCTTCCGACCTGCTCGTGGGTGGACTGACCAAATCTTCACTTTCCGCCGCGTATTTGAGAACTGTTGTTGCTACCAGCAAAAGACCATTGTCTGCTTCATCGACTTTGCAGCGGCCTTTGATTCCGTTGACCGCAGAGCACTTTGGCAGATCATGCATGCAAATGGCATCACACTGATGCTGCTGAATCTGATTAAAGCCTATTACCTCTCCACCCACACTAAAGTTAGCACCTATGGTCAGGAATCCCATCTCTTCGACATCCGGTCTGGAATTCGACAAGGCTGCGTTCTATCACTGATGTTGTTCAGTTACGCCATTGATTGGATAATCTCCGCCGCATTGGCAAATTTTCCCGGTGTCACGGTGGGGTCCAATTTTCAACTAACGGACCTCGGCTATGCCGATGACATGGCCATTCTTGGAGACGACTTTGACCAAATCCAACAGGACGTAAACGCGATGCAGTCCACTGCCGCAAAGGTCGGTACGAAGATTAACGCTCAGAAAACAAAGCTACTGACTCTGAGATTCCTTCCAGTCGAAAAAAAAACCCAAACCATAACTCTCAACGGGGAAACCCTCGAGGAGGTTGACCGGTTCAAATACCTTGGCTCCATAATCACTGCAACTGGCCAAGGGAAAGAACATATCCATATCCGCATCAACAGCACTCGCCTTGTCTTCAAACTCCTTCTCTCCCGTCTTTGGTACCGGCATGAAATCACATTTGGAACGAAGATCAGAATCTATCAAGCCGTTGTCCGCACCATCCTCCTGTATGGTTGTGTAACGTGGCCTGTGTGGGTCTCTGACCAGTGCAAATTTAAGGTGTTTAATGTCTACGCCGCATCCTCCGGGTTCGCTGGCAACAGTTCATCTCCAACGCTGTGGTCTGAACGCTCTGCAAAACGACTTCACTCACCCAAGCCATCCTCACGAGGCGCCTACGATGGTTTGGCCATGCCCTTTGTCGACAACCGGGTGATTTCATCCGCGAAGCCATCGACCCAGGCCCGCTGCAGGGCTGGAAGACAGCTGAAGACCTGGATCAAGACGGTGAAACAAGATGCCGAGCTGATTCTGAGTACTCACCTCTATGGTCTACGTCGCTGGAACCGTGAATGCCTCACACTCATGGTTACTGCGGCATTGGGTCAGCTGAAAGCCAATAGCCAAAACAAGAAAAGAACGCTCCTCAGGACCATAACCCTCCCAGTCTACTACATACTGAAAACCCCGACCTCGGTGACGTACATCGAAAATATTGCGAACATTGTATGCACGTCAATGTCTAGTGGCCATGGAGGGAGCTTGGAAGGAGGACTGAGGGGGCAAGAGGAGAGATCGGCTTTAGGAGAGAGGCGTGAAAATGGGGTGGACTTGCAGGGCGGCTGGGAGCTTTAGGCAGACAGCGGCTGGGCTAATGAACCTCTCAAAGTCAAAGGACCCAATGAACCTTGGGGCTGTCTTACGGGAATCGGTCTGAAAGGCAAGATAGGCAAACCATTTGACTCCGGCGATAGTCTGGGAATAAGACCGATGTCTATCGGCCAGTTGAGAGTTGTGCTGGGCTGTGTGTGACAGGGCAGCTCTGGCATGTCTCCAGATGGCATGACAGTGACGGAGGTTCGCACGGACAGAGGGAACAGCGACCCCTTGCTCCTGGCAAGGGAATAGTGGGATGCTAATAGCCACAAGCCACCATGAATGGACACATGCCCATGGATGGGGAAGTCAGGGAATTGTGGGAATACTCGACCCATGGAAGTTGTAGGCTCTATGGGGCTGGATGGCGGGCCGACACAGATCTAAAGGCTGACTGCAGGTCCTGATCGACTCTTTCTGACTGTCCATTGGTCTGCAGATGATAACCCGAAGACAGGTTACAGGATGACCCCAGAGCACTACAGAAAGTATGCAATATTTGGGACGTGAACGTTTGACCCTCGTCATAAACAATGTCAATGGAGATGCCATGAAGCTTGAAGACGTGGCTCACTAAGATGTTCGCAGTCTCAAGGGCGGAGGGAAGTTTGGGTAATGGAATCAAGTGAACCTTCTTGAAGAATCGGTCAACCACGGTCAATTTTCATCAGGGTTCGTGAGTCGGGGAGAGGACCCACGTGCAGAAATGGAGAAGAGGCGGTTGCATGAGCAAATGTTTATTGTAGTGCTCTTGATGATGGGGGCTCGTGTGGAAACTGGTGGCAGCGATGCAAGCAGGATGGGAGGCAGGCGACCAGAGTTGGTCGAGGCACAGCAAAGGGTGACCTAGAAGATGATGAAGACGTAAACTTGGTGAGTACTGTACTTTCGTAATCTATTCGCTACAAGACAAGGGAGCTAGAAAGTACAAACTCGACTTGGAGCGTTGACGATCTGGTAAGTGGTCTGCATCTCAGAACCTCTAAAATAGGAGCCGCCTTCATTAGGGGGAATGGATCTCAGCAGCTGCCAATCCCAACGCACCTGATCGTAAATGCACTGACAAACACACACCCACCCACACACACACGCACGCACACACACACACACTTCAACGCGCTGAGGCAGCGGCCCTGACAATGTGACTGTGTTTCCATCGAAGGGAGGCAGACCAGAGACGAAATCGATTGACCTCGTTAGACCAGGGATGGCTGGGGAAGGGCAGAGGTTGCAGGAGATCCTTGGGGCGATGGTGAGAGGACTTCCCTCAAGAGCAGACGACGCAAGCGGCAAGAAACTCCCTGACATCTTGGACCATTCGGGGCCACCAGGAGCATTGCCTCAGGAACTTCGAGAATTCGGTTCACCCCAGGAGCCGAGCTGATTCTGGGTCCTCACTACTGCGGCATTGGATCGTCCGGCATGGTCAGTCTCAATTTGAGACTCAGAATTCAACTCAACGGATGGAGCCAGCTAATCCATGGTGATATCCGAAACAAGACAAGACAAGGTTGTTCTCGGGACCATAACCCTCCCAGTCTACTAAATACTGAAAACCTAGACCTTGGTGACGTACATCAAAAATCTTGCGACCCTTTTAAAACCAACATCACAGGTTCTTCTACTTAAATTTTTACTCAATTTTATCACCCTGCATGGACGCAAAACCCTCCTTTGGACAACTGATATTTGAAAACCGCAATTGTGATGACGGTCTTTTTGGGGTGCAAGTATTATACTGCCCCCTGGTGGCCAAGGCGTGGACACCTAAAGGAGCAGCATAATGAATTCATGAAATTTGGAAGTGTAAATTGTTTAATTCTTTTTTTATTCATTCTATTTGTAATTTTTTTTGAAAGGCCAATACTGTACACTGCTCTTTGTCTTTATTAAAAACACTTTAAGCGGCTGGAACAAGAGGAATTTTTTTCATTTCAATGGCAAAAAAAATTAGCCCAGAACTGGGTTTTTGAACACAGAACCTCAGAACCTCGAAGAAGAGGAAAATTACAAAGTTCTATTGGTAATAATGTAGATTCCAGACTTTTTCTCCCGCGTTGAGATCCGATGGCATGTGTTCGGTCTCCATATGTGCGCACACGAGTTACGTGGTGCACCATTCAAGTAAAAAAGGCGCTTTTAAGCAAACCAGCAGCCTGTTAATTTAGTCGGCGAAAGATTCTCTCTCGAATTTTGAGCTTCTGCGTCACCGCACTCGACCTAGTCTGCGATGCCCTGCCCCGAGGCCGTGAATGAAATAAAATAAAAGTGGAGCACACATGATCACATTTTAAAAGGCTATATAAAAGAAAAGAGAAAAGTTTGAACCATCACAGGCACTGGTGCATTCATGCCTTTGCATGGAACAAATTAGGCTTTGTGTTGTAACACTGCAGCGAGAATGGAAAATACTTAATAAACCAACGCCGACATGTGCATAAATAAATAGATAATAAATAATTTTAATTTTAAGATTTTAATCAATGTTTCTCCGTCAATAACTGTGAAAGCTTCTTTTAGAAATTGCATGAATGTTCTGAGATGGTGCCAAGGAATGCCAAGTAAACAAAGAGGCCTATAGCTGTGCGTCATACACAAGTGTCTCATAGTAATCCCCTGTCACCATGTAAATCACAAATCGCTGACATCAGACACTTGTTGCTTTAAACCATGTGATGGCATCTTTTTTCCCTTTATGTGATCTTGAATGTTCTAGTCCTATTTCAAAAATATGTCTATATCATTTTAGATGAGCAGGATAAATAGTATATAATGATGGGTAAAGTTGTTTCGGTCATCTCTTGTCTGATTTTGTGACCAGTGTATACTTCCAGCCAGGGGTCGATATTCAAACCCGCGGCCATTAACCACTACCCCAGTATGCTGCCTTCTTTCATTTAATCACTGTGCAGTTTTATCCAACACAATAAGAAAAGAGATTTTGATGAAACGAGCTGCAGATTTGGTTTTAAAGAGATCAGAAATTGCAATTACTGTGTATTAAACACAATGACATTTTTGTTTAAATTAACTTGATTTAGTTGCTTATATTTAATAATGAAAATTGTTTTGCAGTTGCATGAAGGGAGGAGCTAAGTGGCTGCACACAAGGAGCTGATTGGCTCTTAGGCTCACACTGAAGGAGTTGATTGGCTAATACCAGCAGGTAAGATGAATACAATACAATAAAATGTTATTTATATAGCAAATTTCATAACAGCTAGGGCTGTAACAAAGCATTTTACAATACAATAAATAAAACAAAAACAAAAGGCTGTGGTACATGTAGTAATAAATATAGACATAGTTAATATATAAAATATAAATAAAATATAAATAATTAAAGCCAATTGATTGACATAAAACACGATATACAATTGACACCGGAAAAGAGCCGAAAAATTCAGGTCTGATCAAAAGCCAGAGAAAAGAAATGTGTCTTCAATGGGGTTTTAAAAATGGACAGAGAGGGGGCTTGCCTAACAACCAATGGGAGGTCATTCCAGAGGGAAGGACCAGCGACAGAAAAGGCTTGATCCCCTCTGAGGCTCCGCTTGGTCCTCGGCACCTCGAGCAGCGCCTGGTCCGCAGACCTGAGGATGTGGGAAGGTGCATAGGAGCTCGGAGAGGTACGCTGGGGCGAGGCCATTTAATGATTTAAAAACAAATAGGAGAATCTTAAATTGAACCCTGAAATGCACATTATGCGCTTGATCTTCCCAGCTCCAGTCAGAATTTTTGCATTGTTTATGAAAATTGTTAAAAATGTCATTTTAATGTCCAAATTTCTGTGTGTTTTAGTTTTATTATTCATCGGCTAACTTCTCTTTATATTCGCAAGGCCTTCAAGCAGAAGTCAACCCAAACATTTTTTTCCAACATATGATCTATGCAGGCCCACTAGTGGAAATACGACTTTCTGATTAATATTGCGTTTGTGGAATTTAAGTTAAGCAGAAAAATATACCCGTTTTTAGCCACCTCAGGTGGCGGCCATTTTGTCACTTATATCGACTGACTATGACACAAAGTTGCTCAGGGCTCAGATAACGACCAATCACGGCTCACTTGTTTTCTGAAGCTGAGCCATGATTGGTGGTTATCTGAACCCCGAGCAACTTTGATGTCATCTTCAGTCGACAGAAGTGACAAAATGGCTGCCCCCTGAGCGAGCTAAAAACAGGTGGATTTCTCATATACCATAAACGCAATCTTAACCAGAAGGTCCTGTTTCAACTAGTGGGCCTGCATAGAACATATTATAGAAAAAAATATGTTTGTGTTGACATCCCCTTTCAGGAGTTCTAAAATGTTGCCTAAAACATCTGTTGTACAAGTAATATATACCGTATTTTCGGGACTAAAAACTGCAACTTTTTTCATAGGTTTTGAACAATGCGGCTTATAGTCTGGTGCAGCTATTCTGTGGATTGTTCTTCCACCTGTAGTGGCGGTCTAACCGGAATTACAATGCAATACAATACCACTGAATGGTGTACAATTTCCATTAATAGGATGTGGTGACTGTAGGTGGAGGAGTTCAACAGGGGATATGTACAAGATTATGAATTACATGACAAACTAGAATGGCAGCGGCACGTTAAAGGCTGTGTATTTGTCGAATGAAAAACATGTTAAAATGCAAGAAAATGTTGGGGCTTTACAAGGATGAATAAGACAGTGAAGCCAGAGACCAATATCTTGCAAAAACAGACATTATACATGTTTTGGATCCCTACAGAATGCCCAATGCTGAGTGGAGCTACAAACCGGACCTACTTCCTCCTTTGTGTGTGCCGGATATTTCCGCGAACCTTGTACCGCGTACTTCTAATGTACAATTTACCAACGGGTAGGTGCAGGACCTGCAGATGATGAAGGCGGCAAACAACAACGACACCGTCATTCGGACGAAGGTACGTGCTGCGTTTTTGCTTTTGAACAGTTTACTTGAGCTCCACAAACGAACATACTTATTTCCTGTTTAACAGTTTATGTGATCATTCCTTCTTTCCTTTTACCTCACTCGCTGAGTGCATGCCAAGCAGGATACCTATAAAAACTCAGTCCGTTGTAAAATTTTCTTCCTTTGCAATTGTGGGTCTCATTGCTGCACCACCTAACAGCAACGGTTGACCATGTTTATATATTTTGGCCGTCTAAATCAAGCGAGAAACACAGCAAGTTCGTCTTGCGTGTAACAACAGTCACGTCTCCTCCAGTGCACTCCCAATGTGACGCGCCTTGCACGGTACCTATTTTTCAACATAGATAGGTTCGGCTTTTATATGTTTTTTTTTTCATTTTTTATTTAAAAATAGAGTGGGTGCGGCTTATATAAAGGTGCGCATAATAGTCGGTAAAATACGGTACTTGAAACTGGGATGAATTAATTCACATTACATTTCTTCCGATGGAGAAAAATATATGGAAATGACAACAACTTGCAAGTCACGCAGTGTGGCAGAACATATTGTTGTACTACAAAGTGTGTCCTCAAAAGTGTGACACACTAGCTTGAAGTAGAGAGAGGTGCTTTAGATGCACATATCTAATATATGGCTGCTGTAACACAAAGAATTAAGGCACCAACAACACGGCCAAGCGATTCAATATGTAGAGCAGGCTGGACTTACAGCGCTGCTATTGATCTCAATGGTTGGCGGCTTGCATAATTCACGCGGGGCCCATTTTCTAGCCAGCCCTAAGGTCTTATCAGTGAATAAGGTTCTGAAAACAGCAGTAAATAATCGAGTTCAGCAACAACAAACCCTGCATACATTACCTTTTTCGGTTAGAGAAAGGAATGTATTTTGTATATCGCATCTAACTCAAGAGATTCACTTATACTGTTTATAAATTACTTGGTTGTGTTACTTCGCACTTGACGAGTGAATAGACATTACAACTACTTGTAAACAAACGATAAAAAGATACATTTCCCTGATATATTCCGATTATTAAGTTTTTCAAGAGAATGCAACACCACGTGGTTGCCATGTAGACTAGACTCCCTTTCTGTGTCAGTGCCTCTCATATGGAACAGCAACACTGAAAAAGTCAGAAAAAAAAATCCCGTCTTTTAAAGGCAGTGTAAAAGCAGCTATTGATGGCGAACAATGGCTGACGGGCTGTTTAATTTAACTCCCACTCCCATCGCGGCCACGAGCGGCAGGACGCAGCCTTTCAGCATCATTACACACACTGATGGAAGTGGATGTAATAAATTCATCCCACGCCGAGCCTTTCCCTCTTTCGCCTGCCGTCTCCCGCTCTGAATTATAACTCGCACCATTCCCCTCATTCTCTCTTTTTTTTTTTTTTTTTTTTACCTGCCTCACTGAGTCTGCCGCCCTCCCTGGGAAAACGCCCACCTGCCGTCGCTCCACTCGAGTCGTGAGTGGGAGCAGAGCTGAGATGCCAGCCCAACTCTTGATGCCTCCCACAGTCTTCGCCCTCGACTTCTCATTTGCAACTTCTCCATCAGGCGACAAAAGTGCTTGGCAAAGATTGAAGTTTCTCTTCGCACTTGGCAGCGCGAGTCCTCTCTGAGTTATCGCTTGCTTTCTTTTTTAACAACTGCAATACTCCCTGGAATGGAACTCAGTAGCAGGGGCTTTCACCAAGGCTGAACAATCCTAATTTGGGTCAGGACTAAATTGCATACCTAATTGTCTGAAATTTGCTTGAAAGATTCTTGTGATATTTCTTAAATTGTAACGTTAGATCCATCTATCGTGTAGCTATCGTATCTGGCTCGCTATGTTTCTTTGTTGTTCTTAGGTTTTATAAACGTGGATTACAAATGAATGACAATGGAAAAAAACAAGTCCAAGGGCGATAAAAGTTGACAACCACCATCCTAAAGTGCCGCTGTCACACAAAATTAAGAATACTGGGTGATGTTCCACATCAAATAGAAAAGAAGCTACAAGTATGTTGTAGCTTCACGCCTTCACTTTGATACAAATACCAGAAAAGCATAAAGGGTGCATTATTTTCTCCACTTTTGCACGCATTGAATTTTTCCAGAACACGTCATGTCATGGCTTCATGTCTCACGGCTGTGGTTTTACGTGTAAATCTCCCCAACGCGCAAGTTGGAGTCCGAGCTGGCCTGCGCCCTGTAGACAAGCCACTATAATGGCGTATTGATGTGGCAGAGGGGCGGGTGAGAAAAGTGCCAGTAATTAGATTTGGTTCCTGCTCTCTCTGCATCACTCTGATATGCAACATTTCTAATGAGAGTCTCTCAAAGTAATAATTACCTTTTGTATCACGAGCACCCATGAAACAAAGGCGTTCTCAGCAGGAAACTGCAACAAGCTGACCTCGGAGAACTGGCATTTTACGTGGCTGCGTAATTAGGTGTCATTACATACAAAGCGTCAGATCGCTCTGATTACAGGTTAAATAATCATGCCAGTAAACGGCGCCAAATTTGGTTATTTTCCTTGTTGCAAGGAGCAGGGGCAGTCCATCTTCATAATGTGATTTGTTGGGTCAAATATGATCACATTGCCCAGTTGGAAGTTGTTTGAAAAGCTGAATGTTATAGATCAACAGGCATTTACTCTATCGACTATACCTTTCATACAGAATCCAACAAATACTGCTGAATTTGTCACAGAGCAATACGGCATTCCACAGTTGTATAATTAGATGCGTGGCCACTTCAGCGTCTGGTGGCACAAATGTATCGTACTGTATTTCATACAGGGGTTCCATATGACTGTGAAGCGCTCTCTGGAAAATTACAAAAACGTATCCCCCTGACGGTGACCCTGACCGTCAACATGAAAGTCATTGTATCAAAAAGTCCCATGCCCGAAACTGAACAGAAAGTCAGCCAATTTGGTTTGCAGCAGCCATTTTGTGCACACTTTGATGAACTCCCACTAGGGAATTCCTCCAAATGAGCCCCAATCAGACGCAAGTATCCTAGACAGATGGGCAAAGATGCCATCTGATGTGGGTGGAGCACAACATCAAAGTTTGATGATAATTTTGTGGATTCATCATCAAAAAGGGTGTGCCAAGGCCTGCAACTGTCACAGCCATGTTAACAGCCTGATGGCAGGGGGGAAAAACGACCAAAGGAGGCGTTGAAAGTGTTTTATGAATGGCACAAGCCGGACACAGTGTGCTGCTTTGGTGTGAGGTAATCCACTTTCCCTCTGCTGTCACTGGTCCGCTGATGAATCGTTGTAATAGTGAACACAGTGGAGCATTCAGCAACCTGGCCATGCTCCCTCTGCTTGCCCACCCTGTGTTTATCATCCGTCGTCTGGACATGCTTCTCCTAACCTGAATTCCCTCTCTGAACCAGGCGTTTTTTCTGCCATTAGAAATATTTTTTGAACTGATGAACGTTTTGAACCCATTTTTCAGTGTCATACTTGTTCACTTCATTAGCCACTAATGAGATCCCGAGGATAATATATTTGTCCTTCACAGCATGTAAAGACGTAATGACGTATCCTAGTCTAATTTTTGTATCACAACCCTAACTATTTAAGCGGGCGTGTGTAGACTTTTCATAATCACTGCCATAATGTCAAAGCTATCTGTACCAACGAGTTTATCGTCACATGAAGTTTAGGTAATATTGAACCTGGTATTAGTTAGCTATGCTGTATTGTTAATGTCCTATAGCCGATCTGCCTTTGTGGGCTTTTACAGTCGTCTTTGGGTTGCAAAGCCTTTGGGTTGCTGTTCTCTTTTTGCCATTTTCCCCAACAACAATAATCCTTGAATCTGAATTGAATAATCTTTTTAGTTACCACCATAATACTTGTTTCATCAGATGCACGCCGCATCCTATGAACACTGGGAGGTTTCCAGGTTGGCGCGCACTACACAAAGAACAGGTTTCTTTTGAAACAAAGCAAATGGCACGCTATCCTGAAAATGACAATTCTCAACTCTAAAACAGGCAAAACATTTCAAGTTGCGTCGTTCAAGTCAAGTCGAGTCTTTCTGAAGTTTTAGCCAAGTTCTACAATTGGCTGACACGAGTCAAGTCACGTGACTCATGACACTCATCTCTGGACCTACCTTCAGGCATTAATATTTGCTAAAATGTTCACGAAAAATGGGAAAACAATGTACACATAGAGTGCACATTACAAGGCAATAAAACCTGTTGACATAAAACAGATCCTCATTTTTGAAGCTGTTTGAATACTTAAATGTAATTTTGTTGAAATGGAAAAACAAAGGTAATCTGGCACCTTTAGCCTTTTTCAGACCCTCTTTTGCACGTGTCAGGCAGTTCTGATGCCAATCCTGATTCAGTGAAGCAGCAAAACAACTTTTCACACTTTGGCTCCCACGAAACAACCACAGTCTCACACACACCTACACCCACGCACACACGCGCGCACGCACACACACACACACGATTCGTGTTCCGTATTCCTTCACATGACTTTTGCAGATAAGCCCCATATTCTCTCCACGCCTGATTGGGCTCAGTCACAGCGCTGCATGCTAATGACAGCTTATAGGCATCCAATATGGATGGAAACTATAGGAAAGCCATGTGGGAAATTCCTTGTTTTCAGCAATTTCTGAAACCACTCAAATGGTCAAAGAGTGGAAATGAATCGTTGTTAAATAATAAGTAGACTTTTCCATAATATTCTCAGAATATTAATGATTGTAAGTTTTTCCAGGTATAGGAGTGCTGTATAGCAAACACGAGTTGAAACATTCAGAGTGACATTTCCTCGTTGGTGGCGGCGCAATAAAGCCCCTCTGCTTTTCATTGCCTCGTAAATCCTAATATAATTTCTAAATGAACCGCCGCCTCTCCTGTCGCTGCTACTGCTCCGACTGTAGACGCGTTTATCTGCCGGTGCCCTCGAGACAGTGCCACGCTGCCATCGGGACGTGTTTCAAACTGGGAGTGGGATGGCTGCTAAATGTATCTGTAGCTGTGAGAGTGGGACACGGCCTGCCTCGGGATGTGATTTGACACCCAGTTTGATCACTCTTAATACCATTGATCTGTTCACCATGAACACAAGTGATCATTGATTTTTGCGCACGCTGAATTTGAACTGTTGTCACCTCGGGGTAACACGACTCAGTACTGAAGGTTGGAGATAGTTTGTTCCTTGGCGTATACATGAAAGCCCTTTGCTACATGCCTTTTTGTCTGACTCGGTGGGTGTTTTGCAGCTAATTGGTTGGCACCATCCTCAGTCAAAATGCAGTGGAACCTCAATTGAAAAATGCCTGAAAAGCTCCTCACTTTTAGAGTTTCAACCTCAGGAAAAAGTACGGCTTTAATCTCTTTACACATTAGTCATATGAAAATGTCACATCATGGCAGCATACAATGCATCCTCTGGACATTCCTCTGTATATCCTTGAGTTACGAAATCCCCAATTCCTCTTGATTTTGCATTATTAGCATGCGCATAAGCCATTACCACTGTGTGTGGTTCAACAAGGTAAAAGGACTTCAAGTACCCAGTCTGTAGAACTGTGCTACTTAAATGCATCATTTACAATTTCCCCTCACTTAGAGACGCAGTTATCGTCGTATTTCGCTCAAGGTTCAATCATTAAATCGAATCTGAGCGTTAGGAGGCTAATCAGGACTTCATCTTGTTGAAATAATGTTTTGTACCATTGTGATAGCAGAGATTCGTGTCTGCGGCTTTGTATGTGTGGGGGGGTCTGCCAGCAAGACACTAGATTTGCAGCGGAAATATGCCGTGGCAAATCCTCACAAGTGACATCAAGGTCCTGCGCATCAGCGAAAGATGGACTTAGTGGGGATGGACTGGAAGAGTGTAGGCGCAGCAGATTTTGATGATAGTGCATTTGAAGATTCATAATCTTGATGGATGCAGTCAGCCTGATGGTGTCTTTGGAGCGTGGTTGAAATAGCCTTGAAGAGAAGAAAGCTTTGATGAGTGGCTTCCTAGTACTGATTGTCTAGATGACCTTGATTGAAGACAATCTATTAAGCTTGTTGTTTTTATTTTCAAATATTGTTTATGAATACACATTTCTCTGATTATCAATTGATTACTATGCCCAACCCTGATCCATTGAACAGATGTCTTACTTAAAAGAAAACAATGCGGGATTGTAATTGAAGGGACGTTTGGGCCAGTTCATTTTATATATTTTTTGATCAGGAAAATGGATAGAGTTGTCATTTTCTATTTTATCAATACATTTGGAAGAAATGAGGAAATAAGTGACTCCATGAATAACGCCTCTTGTTAATGAAGAGAATGGCCGCGCCCCCTACCGTTCTATCCTTGTTCGGTCGGAGTCAACCGATTACAATCACTGTACTTTCATTGCTTATAACGTCCAAAAACGGTGATCAATTGGCACCAAAATGTATGTGGACATCCTTACTAATGATCACTTCAACATATCAAAAGGATTAACCTCTGATTTATATGAGAATGAGGAAATGTGGAAGTGAGCAGAGCTACATAGATTTATGCTGGGACGAGCGCACACTGCTTCTTTGCTAAAAAAAAAAAAAAAAATAAAATACTGCCTCTTTGCTGATCACAGTTAGGACGGGGGAGGCATTTAACACCAGTCAGGATATTTACAGAGACTGAAGTGGAAATGAGTGGATCTGCACATTTATTTGGATGAGGTATGCCCCCAGTTTTTTCGACCGACAACACGCCTTCCAATGGAACGTAGCAGCCGAAATGGTGCATTCCAATGCGGCCACACTCGGTTGTGGAGTCGGTTGCGCACCTTTAAAACACACTTGGTGTTCGATGAGGTCTTACCTCACTCTGACGCCGCTTCACTTTCGCGGCTGCAAGCGGTGTCGGACAACGCACGCGACTGCTTGGGAGGCAACCCCGCGACATGAAGACGCAGGCTCATGATCACCTCCATACGCTGCGCGGACAGTAAGGAGCTAATGTTGTTGTGCTAACGCCTTTTGTTTTAACGGCCTGAAGCTAGTTGTTGCTATTAGCTGTACCGTTATTCTACTGTTAGCCAGGGAGAGAAGGGAGGGTGGGGAAATAAACATCCATGCTTGCCTGATTGGTTGCCCACTGCCAGTCGCCGTCTGCCTCCCAATTTGTTGTAAATCTAATCATAAAAAAATACCTTAAATCAGTCTTTTGGGGGGGCACTTTAGTACTGATGTCATTTTTACATGCAAACCTATTATATAAATGCCAATGTTAAGCTCACCCAAGTATCCCTTTAATTTTAGAGAATGTTTATTACAGTAGGTTTATTATCGCGGCTGTAGTTTTCAGTGCAAACAGTGCAAGAATATTTGAACACTTCAGTCCTATATACCATATTTTCCGGACTATAAGTCGCATTTTTCAAAGTTTGGCCGGGGGTGCGACTTATGTGTGAAATTATTAACACATTTTTACCTGTATATTATTTCACGTTATTTTAACCCACATAAATAACATAAAGATAAATCCTAAAAGCTATTAAAATGCACGAATAATTTAAACTGTTATAATCTAATATTGTGTTAAATAAGTAATTAAAATAGTATAATAAAAAGCCAATTTGATTGTCTATCAATCCGTCTATACAAAATAGTGTACTGTTCCTTTAAAAGGCGCCGTGCCTGGTCTTGCATCATCAGCCAGCCACACACACACACACACACACACGCACACACACTAACACACACGCACTCCCGCACGAGAGCGGAGGAGAGAACAGATAATTACGACCTAATACAAAAATACTTTTGGAGACTTGGAAACATTCTACATGGTCGGCGATAAATAAAAGACTTATTTAATCGACCTATGACCGTTTTGGTCAGTTTAAAGTTACCGTAACTTTCTTGTTACCGTCATAGCTCGGTGGAAATGATGTGTACTAAGCGCACAATTTTATTAATTTGATTTATATGGGAGCGGCACGGTGGTCGACTGGTTAGCACGTCCACCTCACAGTTCAGAGGTCGTGGGTTCGATCCCGGCTCCAGCCTTCCTGTGTCGAATTTGCATGTTCTCCCCGTGCCTGCGTGGGTTTTCTCCGGGTACTCCGGCTTCCTCTCACATTCCAAAAACATGCATGATAGGTCGATTGGACACTCTAAATTGCCCCTAGGTGTGATTGTGAGTGCGGATGTTGGTTTGTGTTTGTATGCCCTGTGATTGGCTGGCAACCAATTCAGGGTGTCCCCCGCCTACTGCCCCGTAGGTTGCGTTACGCGACAGAGACAACTTGGATTCCGAGATGGGGTGGGGGGCGGTGCGACTTATACTCCAGTGTGTTGTATACATGTTTTTTTCTTCTGTATTATGCATTTTATGGCTGGTGCAACTTGTACTCCGGAGCGACTTATAGTCCGGAAAATACTGTAGGTAGCAGTAATTCACAACTGAAATTGCCAACTCAAAAAAGTGCACCATCTTGTGGACTTTTAACTAATGGTTATGACTACGAATAAAAGATTTTCTAGAACCGCAGCATGCAATGTAATAGGCCACTCCTCACCACTGGTATGTGGCAATCGGTTATGTAGTTTTTGCATATCCTTGCAAAACACAAGAAATGTACATGACCTAAACCCAAACCATTGCCACCTTCATTATTCATTCCACTTGTGCTTTCTATGCTCAGCTAAGTCAAAAATACATCCTGTAAAAGGTTTGATTTCAAAGTCACCACAGCTAGGCATTTTACACAAATATATTGCAAATCAAGGTTTTCCTTCTACATTTTTTCATGCATTTAATCACTGCCTACGCCAGACGGTCCGTTTCCTTGCAGACAACACATCCGCACGGTGATCTGACAGCCTCCCGTGGTTGAAGACACGTGGCATGGCCCTCATCCGCAGCAATAATTGCTTTCGGGCACAATACATGCGGGCTTTGCACTGGGCTTTTGAAAATAACAAACAATGTTGTCTGCGCTACACTTGCCACCCACGGGCAGCAAACACTGGTGATTCACTGCCGCTGCACTGTTCCTGCAATATTTAGCAAAGGAAACAATCTCACCAAGGGCCATATTTGTGCTTTGAGGTTCCATTTTTTTTTAATAGCATAAAACATTTTTTCTGTCCAGATTCCAATAGATTGGCCTTGCAGGGAGAAGGGATTATTGGGGATGTAAACAAGACTGCTGTGTCTCACATGTGCGATGCGGCAGTGTGAGTGCATGGAACTATCCTGTAGACCAAGAGGCAGCCTGTGGGCTCCTTCCGGCTTGTTGACCACTTATTTGTGGACCTAGATCTGTTCCAAGATGAGACGAGATCTCAGAGTATTAGTATGACGGTTAGCCATGCTTGACTTTGTGCGGTGCGCAGTTTACCACCCATTTGTGTGTGTGAAGCTGGTATGGGGACTTGTCTCCATGCCAACGGTGTGCAACCTTTAGAATAATCCACAAAGTCATTCATTTTTAGGTAAAATATGTTCATCTGTATACTTTCAGAGCGTTGAGCATTCATTACATTTGGGTGCATTTGTTCTTTGAGTGGTCCAGTTTGTGTTGCTGGTGCATGGGCAGTGTGTAACAATTTATGAGTTTCGTTTGGCTGTGTGTGTCAACGACAAAGTGAGTAGCCACAAGCGTTTGTTAGCATGAGCAATTAGTAGTTGCCACAGATTGCCTTATTAGAGTATTTTATGTCATGAAACGTACTGTGTGTCGTTCCTTAAGTCAGCTCACTTCCACTCCTTCTGCTAACACAACTCGTGACAGTAGAAACTCCCCATGTTAACATACATTCCATGTCATTGCTGCTTATTATGATAAAATGTGGAGGAACGCATTTTATTTTAACAGACATTTCATTTACCATGCTGCTACTGCTTGCATGATGAGTCTTGATCCACTTTGTGGTGTGTGTTACATCTTAAATGAGTGTCTGTCAATGCACATAATACCACATGAGATTGTATGCAGCCACAGTCTGGCACTAATCCCTGCCAGATGCTAGAAATTACACTGGGACATCTTATTTCCCTCCACCCATCTTTTAGTCCACACTCCTAAGTCTTTTTTTTTCTTCTAGCAACCAGCAAACAACTCGAGTCTCCCCCCTGGTATCCACTTTCCATGTGTGCATTTGCATGATGAGGGAGAAAAAAAAAATCCTCTTGCCACAGGTAATTAATTAATCAAATTGCAGTGATGGACCAGTGGCAAAGCGTTTTTCCATCCTGTTGTTAACTTCCGCATCTGTGTGGCCGCAAATTCAGTTGTACTTTCTGTCAATTGTTTTCATTACTCAGACAATAGCAAATTGGCTGTCTGTGGGTGGTCTGCCCATATAGCTAAATATGGCAGTACGCTGCTAGGGTTACACCGCACAGAATGTATTTGTTTGGGGTTTGCAGAGAGCAGATGAGTGCAAGGGCGTTCATCATAGATGACTCAGTTCTTTCAGGTGTTTTTATTGCAGTTATGAAAGCAATGAGGAAGGAGATTCTCTTGATTGCATAGCAAGGCCTCGTCTACCCTCATTCAACCAAGCAGTATCCTCGAAGAAGTGACTCATTCACTTCCTCATCCTTGAATAGCAACAGTTTTTCCTCAAGATCTGGCGGGGGCATTTACTGAACTGCTGGGGCAGGCATGCATTTGGTGGGAAGCCTTTACTTTTTATATATGCATTTTTGAAATGCAACTGCCAATGCTGAGTCTCTGAGAGTGTAACGGTTCATTTGCCTGACTTGCAGGCACCCTGTGCTCACTTTGTGGCCTGTGATTGAGTGATGTCCAGTCCAGACTTTAGTCAACCTATCAGTCCAGCACCTTGCGACCCTGAGTGCTATAAGCAGTATTGAAAATTAACGGATGGATGGTTGCTGGTCAGAAACGAGGCAGAGTAGGTAGAACAAATAACACCCATCGATATGGAGCGATCATGTTATGACTGATTGAACTAATTTGAATGTAATGTAATTTTAAATGCTATGCAGGGAACTCATTAACAACACATGGTAAGATTTAACACTTTAATTACTCTGATTTTAATGCTGCTGTTTTAGTTAACCATTTATTCTTGTCTGAACAATGGCATCTATGAAAAAGGTCAACTCAATTTGCAGCAATCCACATTGAGTCAGCGCTCATATTATTGCCCCAGATGAGGACCTTTAAGCTCAGCAATAATTTTGCATTTATGTTGACATAAAATGAAAACAAATCATTTTACATTGCACACAGTTTAGTTTGCACATATCCCAAAGTGATTTTGTCTTCATACACAATCACGCAACCACATCGACTTACGATAGACCTCATATTAAAGTCTGCTTGTCGGGCCTCTACTGGAATCTTACATCACGCCGCTATTCGCTACTCTATCATATGGTGCCCGACGCTAACTACTCCTCTGCTAAATGACATCTTAGAAGCAGCAGGCTGCTTTGGCTGCTTGTGCTGTTACAAAAAATGCAAACAGTTAAGGTGTTCATTTGTTTATTCTGTTCTACCGAGATAAACGCGAGTAAATGTGTTTGTAATGGTGCCGGCATACCTAATGTTGTGTCCCTGAAAGTGTGTGTTCAAACAGACAAACGCTCCATGTTCCTCGCCTCCCTCTGTTCACAGTCTACTTCCATCTCACCTCTTACCACCTTCCTCCCACACGACCAGGCTGCATCTGTCTGTTCTTTCATACATGGCTCTACCATTGGACTTGTGACAGGCCACACTCGTACGAGTGTGTGTCTGTCCCTCCATTTGTCCTCACAAGTCAGCAGAATCTTTTAAAAGAGCTCCTTAAAGCTTTCTGTCAGTGTGCTTAAGACTTAAATACAGACAGGTCTCTCTTTTTGGCGCACTGTTGGAGGTTCTACTTGATCAAATGGGCTTTTTCCCCTTCTGGACTACCAAACTATACAGGCAGGTCAAGGCACTACATTTAGATCCATAAAGCTTCCAGCGTCACTCCATCAAAAGGGAGTGTTTGAAGAGATAGCAGCAGCAATGTGTGGAGAATAGCGAGGGAATACTTAGTCCTAGAGAAAGTAACAGAAGAAGAGAAAATGGTGCTGCACCTTTACATAAAAATTAGTTTTGTATCTATGTAGTCTATCGGTGGTTGATGCAGAGCTTTAATTCCACACAAAGGCAGATGAAATGTTTCCTCATGACTCCCATTTTAAAACTTTGTGCTCGTCGGGGTTTGCAAAACTTTTACAAAGCGCTCACCATTTTGTTGCATTTCCCCAATGTATTTTGCATGTTAACTCCCCCACCATAAATTAGGGTACAGAGAACTCCTGCAATTCACTATTCTCCACCTCACCTACTCAAGATCATGGCAGATGTGTAATATATTTCAACAACAAAAGGCTTTAACCAGATACATTTTGTAGTTCAAAGAGGTAATTATTGTATGTGTAGGCATGAGAAAGACAGAGGCCAGACAAAGTAGCCTCCATTTTACCAGGTTGTATATGTGGTATTTGATAGAGGACAGTTGAGCGTGGAGCAATTTTAGCGCATTCAGTGGACACGCCCACATTGAGAGCGCAGAGGAGGACTTGATTTTTCACAGTTGTGAAGCCTCATTTCATATACTAGATGGTTTTTCAATTTACAGGTAATTTTAAGTGCAGTAATGAAATATCAGCGTGTATAAGTCGGTCTTCATAGAAATGTGTGTGGAGGCGGGATTACCAGTGACTGAGCTCGATGGTGCGAGAGATACTGTAAATAGTCGCACGGAGACAAGCGGTAAGGCACTTTCCATGTCTGCAAATGTGTCTGCACAAAAGCAAGCTGCAGCGATGATAGACAGGCTGATGTGTTTAACGAGCGGGGGTGCGGGAGGAGGGAAGCACAGAGACAGAGAGAGACTAAATGCCATTGGCAACATCACCTCTGCACTCTGACAGATGCCTGCCATCTCTCGCTCTTCTTTTCTTGCTCCTTCTCTTACCACTCTGTCTGTCACACGCTCACCTATCTTTCCAACCTCATTGCCATAGCGACAAAACTGCGAGCGAAGCAGGAGATTGATCTTCCCTAGACAGCAGCTGAAATGTGCAAAATTACACGCATGTTGGCGTTTGTGTGGAGGGGATGCATGAAGCTGTGCCTGTACTCAACCTAGCACACCAAATCTGATTGAATCTACTTTATTTCTCATACGTGATGCTTTTGTTTTCCATATGCCAGAATACACGGCTAAAAGATGACTAAGTACATTCTAATACTACAGGCTAACGCAAACAACAAGAAAACAATAAGGATTAACATTATTTACTGTGTTCAAATATTTGTTGCTGTTCATTGGGCAGGCAAATGTTGTGGATGCTACGACATCACGATAGAGAGAGAGAGAGAGAGAGGGAGAGAGGTCACAATATTGGGAGTGACGCTGTTACGGCGCTAGCATTATTTCACGTATTAACAAAGGTGTTTATCTTCTCCCGGAGGGTGTCCATGATTAATTCATGCCACCATTGTGGGTTTTTACAATTGTTAAATTGTCGGCATCAAGTCCATGTCACACCGACTTGTTTTGTGTTAACACGTGATGTTAATTTTGATGCTAAGTTATCGTAGCAAGTGGTACAAGTTCTGTCAATATGTAGGCCTCATATTGTGTTATTGTGTCCAACTTTAAGTCGTATCTGATAACATTTACTTTATCTATCCTGGTTAATGTTCCTTATGCAGCTGTTGGATGTAAAGTAACTTGTAAGCTATCTCAAATCAAGTAATCAGTAAAGTAACTAAGCTACATCAGAAAGGAGGAATCAGATAACTGTACCAAATTCCCTAACACTATTATTCACAAAAGAATATTTAAAGTTAATCACATAACTCATTTGAACTCTGTTTCTAACCAAAACAGTAGCCCACACAGTGGCATGTTTCGCAGATTAATTAAGGTGGCGAGGCTTAGTGTATGTAAATGAATTACCTTAGCAGTATCAAAGTGTACATTTTATTTGGAAATTTGATGTTAATGCTACCGGGCCGCTATGTGTGAAATCCTGTATGAAGTGTGTGTGTTTTTTTTAAAGTGACTACTTCCAGCCCCATATTTCATACACTACTAGAGTCTATCATCACATGCGACTTATTGACCGCACTTGACACACCCATGAAACGTTTTGACTCACGTAGTTGGGATGCAATCCTGGCAAAACGGCTGCCATAGTGACATCATTTTGCACACCGAATTACAAACACGTAGTCCCATACTCACAGAACTGCAAGTCCGAAAAGTTAAGACAAAAAAGTGGCGGGAAAGCACTTTTCTAATGCCTGGGGCTTGTTCAAAACCTTGACTTGTATTTTCTCTAAGCAAGGGGTCACAGCAGCTAAACGCAAGTCAGATGAGTCAAGAAATGGAGGAGTGCAATGTGAGCTTCCCTGCATTTTTGTCCAACACTCTCCTTGATGCTCAATTTATCCATCAAGCACTCTGTCTGGAGGAATCCATGCAGTGACCAAAATGCTGTGACAGCTCAATCAGCCGGAAGGCAGTGCACATTGTAGGACACAAAATAGAGGCCTGCATCTTTCAGGCTGGATTTACGCTACATGATTCAAGTGGCACAATTTCCTTATTTATTTTTGCCCCTAAATGGCACAATTGGAATGTGGGTCATGAGCAAATGCAAACATCGGAATCAGGCCTCTTCCATATGTGGATGAGAATATGAATCAATAAATCACTTTTTCACCAAGGCGCCACTGTATTGTAAAAATGTAAATTTGAGGATGAGCCGTTTGTATTCAGAATGCAGGAAAGTCATTTTCCAAGTTCAAGTGCAAAAAAACTTCAAAGTCTACATGAAAATCCTTTGTAACACACATGCAAGTGTAACTTTTTGCCCCAGTTTAAGAGGCTGATCTGCTTGCTTTTATTTCATGTTTCTTTTTTTTGTTTTTTTTCTGACATCAGCATAGAATTTCTGATGAACAAAGAGACTGAATGCTGGATGAAGAGCAAAAATGGCATGCAGAGCCGCTGTCCATGGGGAGGAAAGGTTTCGTTTGATGGGAGTCGCGTTTTAAGCCCCACGGCCAATGCGAGCTTTAACATCTGCTCCTGTCGCACTCGGGGATGTGGTGCACAACACTGCGCCACATTAATCTCCAGCCAACTGCGCAGGCACACATGCACCCCCCCCCCCCACACCCACACACACACACCCACGCCCACCCTCACACACACATTTTTAACTTAAAGCCACTGTCCTTTAAAAAAGACAGATGCTAAAAGATTGAAAATGCAGTACTATAATCTAGAAACCTGCATCAGGTAAGCCAAGAGGTGACATGAAATTTAGTGGACACTTGACTTGACTTGAGTAACGAGTCCCTTGCTTGAAACTTGGAGGTTAGTAATTGAGACTTTGACCAGACACCAGACGACGCAGTCAAACTCGACTGAAGTGGACCATCGTGATAAAAACTGTTAGTGACTCTTAGCCGCACACTCAAGTGCTGCGACGCAATTGTATCTGTATCAAATTTTTGAGCCTCTGGATGCAATATACTGCATTGCATATTTATTTTTTGAACCTCAAAAACATGGTGTAATTGTCAAGGTTGAAGCATATTACCATAAAGAGAGGAAACGCAGAGAGTAAAGGAGAGCGTGTGGATATTCTCAGAGGCTGTTGAAAATGATTGACAACCCGATTCACTGACTGCACCCGTGCAGTTTGGTGACAGACTCTCCACACTTAGCTTTTTGAACGCAAGTATATATGAAATGATAAAGATGTGTGTTTTATTGTAAAACACAATATACACTGTATTAGTACAGCTTGGCGGCCGTCAACTGGGTCTCTCTCTTATGCTTAGTACATGGAATCGTATAAGCCCATGTTACCTTTCTGTATAATCAACCCAAGCACGGAATGGGTAGAAAAAGCCAAACTGGCAATTGTGCACCTGTTTAAGGTAGTGTCAGAGCTGTACCAGAGACAAAACTGCATCTACAGTATAGTCCCGTTTACACAGCGTGTAAAAGTCAGCATTTATCTGCCTTTTTTCCCCCCAGCGTTGCTGTTTTTGTATAAACTGTACCAAAACAAAATCGGGGTGCGAAGTCAACCTGGCAATTTTCCGCTTTCTAAGGTCATATCAGACAGCAACTACTGTCTCATTTACACTGCTTGGGAAAGCCAGTATCTGGGGAATACAAGCAGGGGGGAGGTAATATCAACACAGCAATTTTCTTCCTTTACAGGGAGTACCAGAGCTGTAAATAACAGGGACAAAGGTGTGAAGTTTAATGCTCACTTCTGCATTGAAAGCGTTTTCCACATCACACCAGGAACTGACATCATCGAAGTGTCCGATGGTGGGATTTTCTGTCGCTATAAATGCTGTATCTTTTGTTAGAACTCTGGTGCGGTCATTTTGCGGAACCTCTATATGAAAAAAATCTATTGCCTACCTGCAAGGCTAGTCTTTTGTCCCAAAATTCAAACTACCAAGTAATCTTATTCATCTCAAATCTGTCTGAGAAACAGGAAGGCAATGAGGGAATGTCGGCCGGTCTCATTCACAATTCCGATTTCACGATGTGCTGTAGAGAAAAAAACATCCAAGCATCCTTAAGAGAATGCCATCGCAGACAGTTAGCATCCAAGCAGACAAGTGTGAATTGATGTGTCACCTCTGCGGTGTTGTGCGGCGGTAAAGGAGACATACACCTGAATCTGCCTCTGTGGCGCAGAGCGTGATTCACATCCTAATCTGAGAGCTGCCCGAGTGTGCCTTTTTGTCAAATGACATACGTCTCACTGTTCTATTTGACTAGAGCTGTCCACTTCACCAGGAGCCTTGGGCTCTCTCCCAGGCACTGTTACCACTTTTGAAGTGCAATTGGCATCGAAAACGAGTTAAGCACCTCGCTGTATTCTATTTCCTCAGTAAGTGGGCTGATCGTTTGACTGATGTCATGTCAACCTGTTCTTGAGCTTCTGTTTTGGTAAGAGATGAAGAACATCATCTGAAAGTGAGCATGCCCACCTTTATTCTTTCAGTGTCAAGATAGTTGAAGGTGAATGCCAGTAGTTGTCCATGTGTTGTTTCAGTTAAGAAATGTTTTGTATACATGTGTGTATACTGTATATATATCTTATACTCAGTGCAGTGTTCACAGATGATGTTAGAACGAGGGTGCCATCTTCTTTCCTATATGGAATGTGGGCAATTTTTAGTTCCACAAAAGCTTCCTTGGGAAAAATAAAGACAAAATAATGTCTAGTATAATAGTGCTGGGATTCTTTCACATGTGTTTGAATCTCTTTAATAACAGCCACCCACACTGTGGTGGTGTGTGTTCTCTCACATGAATACCCCTGGAAAAACATCTTAAGTTGAAGTCGATTCACCTCAATTAATACTGACTAAGCTCTTTCGTGTCTCCTCAAGAACATGTTTTTGGGAACAAATTGCTTGTCCTCAATGGCTCTTCCTGTTTCCGCTTCATCCTGGGTTTATTATACATCCATGCGACAAAATCCATCGGTTAAGGTGAGCTCAGGTAAAGGAGGTTTCCATGGTAACAGCTGCTCTTAAAGCACAGTTGTTGCTGTATCTGTCTCACCTTTGGTTGCCAGTGAGCTTTTTCCACACACACACACAAACCTTCCTACAAGGTGACAACAACAAAACTGCATGGCTGAAATGTGATTTATGAGACACCTGCAGACATTCAACCAGTTACATTGCCGGAAATGATTCACATGCCAGTCAAGAGAGAGGTCAACTAAAAGGGAATGTGTAAAAGAGAGATCCATCAGAAGTGCAATACCGGGCTTGTCAGCACATTTGAGTGCAGAGCAAACTCCCTTCTGCTAAAGTGGGGCCATTTGAGACAACAAACGTTGATATAGTTATTTTGACCGCCCTGCTCCAAAGGCAAAAACAAAGCACACATTCGGTATGGACTGAAAAAAACCTTTCTATACCTGACTGGTAATCTCTCATCGTCAGTTTGGCCTCAATATATGACTTTATACTTTTAAGTTCTGCATCTGGTTATTTTCGAGTGTTTAATTGAGGCTTGTGGATAGTTTTGCTGCAAACAGAAGCGGTTTCCTACATGCGCAATGCATCCGTGAGTGTGCGCAGATGGTGCTCCAGCCAATTAGAGATGGAAAGTGGAAAGGGAGCCATTAGCGGACAATTAGCTGTGATTGCATCAACATTGTTTCTTTGGTGGGCTCCAGCACTGTGTGAAAAGTCCAAATGTTGTGTGCCGCGCCACCCGCTTCACTCCGTGATCCTCCTTATCTCCATGCAACAGAGCACTGGACCCCCCAATAAAGAAAAATCCTCCTGTTGTTATTTCACTAGTCACCAAAATCTCCCCAAGCAAGTCTGTTGCATTCATCGCTGTCTATATTGTTTATTTATTATGAAGACGTTATACAAATACAGTGAACCCTAGCTCTGGTTCCCGATGTCCTGATGGTAATAGCAAAAGTTCACAATAAATGTCCCCCTAAAATATTTAGTTGCCCATATTAAAGGAGGAGTTTTGTTTTAAATCTGCCAGTAAGATTCAAATGTTCTTCACTGTTGTGATAAATAATCACAGCGAACGCTGTTCAGTTCCCAGAGCTGCGCACAGGCCCTACGTCCCCGAGTTTCCATCCTGCATATATAATCGACCCACGTGGTCACCGTTGGTCAGAATCAGCCAACCGGTGTTGAGAACGGACTTAACCGATACCCGCGTCACATGCAGGTGCAATCCTGACACACAGTCGAGTAAGGAAACAATAAAAAAAATTAAAGGGTGTGGTGTACCTTGCACAGACGCAATGACATGTGTCCCATATTCTTTTTATGTCACCGATGACAACGCTGTGCGTTTGTCAGTTGTTTTTGTTTGAACATTTTTCTTTGTTTGTCGGCATGTCTGCTTGCGCGAGGCTTGCGTGTGACTACGTGAGATTACGTTCTCAAAGCCAATTGGCTGTCGCTGGCGAGGGACGGGCAGGTACCACGTCGGTCAATTGAATATGCAGGTCGGCAACTCGGAGACGGAGGGCCGATGCCCAGCTCTTTCAGTTCCAACACAATAACAAAATACTAAACTAGTATTAGTACTGAGCTGACATTAGCCACGACTGCTATGTTGGTAGCATGACTTGGATTATACAATTATTAAAAATCCAAGAGATGATAAACTAACCTTTCATGTGGAAATGTTGCTAGTTCCGCATTGCTTCTAAATTCTCAGATACCTGAGGTCCTCTTGGGGGTAGATGAAGATGGGGTGAATTTTTTTCATGCCATTTCACAAATGTACCACTGTTAGGCTTATATCAACAGTTTTAACAAATATGACAAAAATTGTTTTTTGTCTTTTGTTTTTCCTTTTTAATAGTTTAATGTATACTCAAAATATGATGAACACAATACTAGTGTATCATACGCTCTGCCCAAAAGAGTGTTTCTTTACCAACTGTTAAGTAAATGGGTATTCATTACAACTTTTTAGCAATGCTAGTATCAATGCACAATCTATTGGGCTTTTCCCAAGACAAACACAAGAGATACCACATTTGATTAAAGACTAAAAACAATCTATCTTTGCACTGTCTTGTATCGATTGTATTCTTCTGAGGGATGGGCGTAGTCAGCAAGGACACAGCATGATAAAATGCAGGAATATTTTAAAATGCATAAACTGTTATTGGAAAAAAAGATAAATATACCCAGGGGTGTAATTTAACACAGGCTATTGATTTTTGAAAGGTATTATTTACCTTACATCATTTGCAGCAGGAGACATCTGTGAATTTGTTACTTACATTCAAATGACTGCAGTAATAGCAGAGATGTAACTGTACACGTGAGTGCAGTTGTGTGTGTTTATGCATCTCAGGCCTTGGATGTGGCTCGTCCTCTGACAGAGTTTGAGTTGAACGCGGCAGGGGGCTTCAGCATCAGGGTAAAATTAGGATTCTCACCAAGGAGCTG
The DNA here is from genome assembly GCF_054856515.1 of Filicampus tigris. Classification (NCBI taxonomy): domain Eukaryota; kingdom Metazoa; phylum Chordata; class Actinopteri; order Syngnathiformes; family Syngnathidae; genus Filicampus; species Filicampus tigris. The sequence goes on along the minus strand of NC_141234.1, from coordinate 6,183,233 downwards.
CCTTGCTTTCTTTCCTTCCTTCTCTGCCTGCTATTTGTGTCTCTCCCCTTCTCCCTTTCATGTTCCCTTATCGCCATCACTCCATGTCTGTCTTCAGTGTGGGTTGCTTCTCAGCAGGGTGCGAATTAAGTGTTGATTGGGACCATGTCGGAAAATAGTAGGAGATTGGAGGTCGCCTGTTGATGCAGGCTCTTGTTGAGTCCACACCCACTTTAGGCCTGGGTAGGCAAGGACAACAGAGATGGTGGCACATAGGGCTGCAAGGCTAAAATATAATCAACATCAAGAGCCAGAAAACAAGTGGAAGGGTTTGTGCTCGTCTTTATTGATGCTTCAGTCTTTGTTGATGAGTCAGAGAGTTTTGTCATCTCCTCTCCCAGTTGTTCCCTCTTGCTTGTTGCTAAGCTCTTTATCTCTGCTTCAGTCTTAGACACATATTGAAATTTAGTTTATAAGGAATGGCAGGCATCTGTTGGCTTTTGTCCCACTTCTCTGTTTTGCCTGCTAACTACTAAGCTTAAGTAGCATGTATCCAACTTCAGAAAAGCACCTGTGTGTACACCAGAGCCTGAAATTAGGCAAATTGTCCATTGATCTGGACACAATAAAGAAATCAGTCTCAATCAAAAAGATAGGGCAGTTAATGACAGGACAGGCAAGAACTGATGTTATCCCCCTTTATCGTGCATAGGCCACTCTAAGATCAGAGGAAGTTGGTTGCCCCAACAGTTCTACAGATCTGCTTTGGACTGATCTGACAAGACAGTTGAGGGGAAGTCAACGCAAACATTTTTTTCCCACTAGTTGAAACACGGCATTCTGATAAATATTGCATTTGTGGAATAAGTGTTAATCCACTCGTTTTTAGCCATCTCTGGGGGCAGCCATTTTGTCTTCTGTCGACTGAAAATGACATTCCAACTGCTCTCGACCAATCATGGCTCAGATTCAGAAAACAGGTCAGCCGTGATTGGTCGTTGTGAGCAGTTGTGATGTCATTTTCAGTTGACAGAAGACAAAATCGCCGCCCTCAGAGATGGCTAAAAACGAGTGCATTTTGCTGCTTAATTTATATTCCACAAACGCAAAATTAATCAGAATGCTATGTTTCAACTAGTGGGCCTGCTGGGAGCATATTCTTGAAAAAATATGTTTGGGTTGACTTCTGCTTTTAAGCAGCCATTTTTGTTATTGGGCGAGAGTGTCAAGAGCAGTTTCTTCCTGTCTATTTCAGCAAAGACCAACTCTCCTGTGACCCTGAGCAGGATAAGTGGTAGAAAATGGAAAGTTATCTTGCCATCTGGGATGGATTCCAGGTCGGCAGGCATGGCAAGTTGCACGATCGTGTTTACCGTTATGTATTCTACTGCCTGGACCTTTTAAAGCATCCAAGAAAATCCCCAAGAAGTAATTTGAAAGTGTAGAAAAGCCTTAAATGACCATGTTTATAAGCTCCCAGGGAACGGACCAGACACAAGAGTCATTTTGACACACTCTGAACATTGAGCCAAAGGCAGAAACATGAGGTTTTGTTAAATGTCAAGTGACTAAGAGGCCTTTGTGACTTTCTCTGCGTTTATTAAAAATGGAGCAACTAGACAACGCTTGTCAGATGGGAGGGAAAGGCCTTGGGTGTTTGTGCAGAAAGACCTCAACAAAGGAGAGGGAGCCCGCTGGACTTATGAAGGATGGTTAAGGTTGTTGAAAGTGCTGCCAATATCACGCCTCCCTCTTATAGAGAAAGATTAGCTGGTGCAGCATAAAGGTCAGAATGGTGAAGTCCGTCTTGGCGATGTCAGCCATGGAATTGGATTGGCCGGCCTTCAAAGGAAGATTATCATGGGGCCGGAAGCTAAGAGTTACCCTGAGCTGATGGCCCCCGTTCCTGGCCAAATGACAAATTATAGCTGTTTGTGTGCATGCAAGTCTGTGTGTGTGAGCGCGCTCTACGGCCGCCGCATGAAGACTCCTCGAAGCTTACAGAGCTCTCTCTCCATTATCCGGACGAGTGCCTCCATTCTGCCATGATTCCACTTCACACACAGTGCACACAGCAATCCTGTGCGCTGCTCCGCCCTGTGCTGCTTCTGTCTCCACGATGAAGACATCAAAACATATACACACCAAGCAGGCGTGCCAGTCAGAAGCGGAGGAAGTGGTGCATATGAGACGAAGATGGACAGGGCGGGCGGATGGTGGCAACGTTGCACATGGCCACAGGAGAAAGGGAGGAAACCCAACCCGGTTGTGTTTATCCCCATTTGTCTCCACTCTGTCAACCACATAGCTTAACCTTAACCCCCCTACGTCGAGTAGAAATCCATTGCACTGGCAAGTTCTTTGAAGATAAATGGTTAGTTTAAACTGTCTCACAGTGTGCTGATAAGAATCGTGGGTTTCAAAGTAGACTCAATGATTACAAGTGCTCCCAGGACTGGTTTCTGGTCAAGTGCCTATGCTGCACTTCTCGTACACACACTTAAGGTAAAAATATCCTCTGATAAGAAAAAGAAATATGCAGTAATCACTCTGATTTACATCATTTCTTATTCGTGTGGATTAATGTGGGATGTGCTGCAGTTCTACAGCTCATGAACATTATCTTGGCTTTTTTACATACACATCTCTCTCTTGGGAGTGTTTATATTATCGTAGTCCTACAATGTATGCTCAGCAGTGACTTCGGCGCGTCTTTGCCTGTGGTGATGTAGTGCAAATCATCTTTTAAAATATATCTATATTGAGCCAATTCACATGGAAAACCTGCTTAGCAGTGTAATGATGTCCCTATTTAATCTATGTAAGCCAGCGTGTTGAAACTGCCTCCTCTGCCCATCTTATTTTATATGCCTGTGCTTTTCCTGGTGTCAAAATGTCTCCAAGGTAATGAGCCTACTCGGTCATTAACCTTTCAACCGCGTATCTCACCTCATATTTATTGACTCCCAAGGTCACTGTCTGCCATCTCAATCCCCAACACGGACACTCGCACTTTATTACTCGGTGGTGCATTGGCTGTCTTCAAGATGTGTTGAATTTAAGTAAAATATATCCTTAAGAAATTGCTTGTTAATGCCTGGTATGAAAGATGAATAAATGAATTGAAGGCTATTGAGTTGGCTGCTGCAGCGTACCGCGTAAATATGCCCCGTAGTGGCTGTGAGGGTACTGAAAAATATGATACTGAGCATAATTTGTCATAGAGGTGAAACTAAAAACTAAAAATAAAGGCACTCAACGTTTAAATTGCAGAGGCATGAAAGAGCGGTATGTCATCTAATCACATCAGCTCATGGATCTGTATTGAAGAAAACAAAAACGAACACAACTGAAGACTCCTGCTGACAATAATGCAGAGGCAGCAATAAACAGCTTGTAGGCCGGTGTCTCCAGTCGTTTCCATGGTTGTCATTCATCATGTTTTCAACTATATTCATGTCAAAAAAGCCAAGTTTGTGTTGAGTTCATCATTGATGCTGATAGTTTCTTTGACTTTTGGGGCCAAAATTTGGTTAAATTCCAACTTGTATGGTCTTTGGGGCAGTCCACTTTGGATGTATAACTACAGTATATTATCCAGGGTATAAGAAAAACTAACAAAGGTCTGTGTTTTAAACAAAAATAAAGAAAGAACTCTACCATACTTTTCCGACGTTATCTGATAATGGTAAATGTGAAGTCTTAAGTGGATTTATGTACGTGCTCTGCATGGTGCTGTTTTTCCTCTTCTTGTTTTGTTGGGACAAGAGAGAGAAGGCAAGTAAATATTGATGCGTGTTCTACTCCCTTCCAGGCTCTGTCCATCTGGATCCATTGTAGCCTCTGGAGAGCAAACAAGCTGGAACAAATTCCCCTCCCCCATGCCGGTTTTTCTTCCCGGGCTTTGTCGCTCCGAGTTTTTCACGACATGCCATCCACCGACCTCTGAAAGACATTAGTGTGTTTGTGTTTGTGTTCCCAGTCAAAACAGCTAAAATATAGATGACCATCCATGAAGCAGAATAGCCGAAATCTTTGAGTGCACTCACTTGCATTCAGCCGAGTGAACTATATTTCTTTGAGCGAGGGGAAAGCGTCGGGATGGGGTCATTTAACAAATGTTTTTGTCTTAAGTGGGGAGTCATCCATAATTTATTTGTAGCCTAGCTTAGCATCACAGAGTCAGTCTCATTTCTGCTCAGCCTTATTCAAATTTGGGACAGTATATAAGCATGTCAAAATGCCTTTTTAGAATCTAAGCCACTCTTGTGTGAAAGTGAATAGTAAAGGCTTCTCCGTGATGTTTTCCCCCCCAGAAAGTTTTTTTTCTATCTGAAGCTCCTTGCTCTCCTTCCTCCATCTCTTTTATTAAACAGAACCCGTTTTTCTTGTCAGAGTCTTCCCTCGCTCCATCACTTTTTAATAACCCTCCTGTCTTTAATGAGTTCTGTTATTTACACAGGGGGCATCGGCTAGGGGCCAATTTGTGATTTCACATCAGATCAGATCAGAGAAAGCTTTGCAACAGTAAAAAAAAAAAAAAAAGAGAAAGAAAAAGAAGAAAAGGGGGCGGGAGGGAAAAAACACACATGCACAAAACATCCAGAGTATCTCCTTATCTCGACAGGCTGGAGAATCGCAGCGTTCCAAGAGATTCCATTTTGGAAGCATCCTGTGGAGTGTCAAGTCACCAGGGAAAGTGAGAGAGTGGGTGAAGGGGAGAGAGAGGCTGATGTCTTCCGTCTAGGGTCAGTTAATGATATACTTTTGGGTGTGCTTAATGAAGCTCCCCTGTCCTGTCTCTCCGCGATAGCTAGAGTTTTAGAGGGGATTTAGTAATTGGATGCAAACTGGGGAGAAAATAAACTCCCTTTCAGCCTTTTTCAGCCCTTGGATTTTAGTTATCTAGCCCAGGTTAGGAGGCAGTCCAGCCTTTGCCACACCCTTGCAAAATTCTGAAAGCTGGCAAGCTGGTTTTCAGGGGTTTCATATATTTTCCATCAAGCAAGCCAGTGTTGCGGAATCGCAACATCCTTTTTATCCTCCTAATGTTATGCAGTGTGTTCAGGCAAGGTGATGAAAAACAGAAAGTCATAATGGCAATACCATGCCCTCATTTGTATATTGAACAAAACACCAGCAACCTCTTGAGATGCTGTTTGGCACCTTGTCAAGGGCAAGGCAAGGACGGGCAAAACTCTTTGTCGTCACACGGACTCGAACCCACGACGAATGATTAAAGAACACCCCACTCCATCTTGTGCCGCTTCAGCAGCTCTAGCGCTCTGCTTCCAACATGAGAGGTGGGGGGTTCAAAGCCTGTCACAACCGATTATGTTGTTATTAATAGTCATGGAGATTTCCCAAGCCCAGATCGTAGATATGAATTGATGCAAAATCCACAGGAATAATTGCTTTAAAAACAAAGCTATACATCCTTCCTTTTTCAACCACGTAAGGTAGACTATACCCTTGAATGATCTCCAGTCTGTCTCAGGGGACATACAGAGACAGGCAAGACACACATGCATACCATCCATCCATAAATTTACTACGGACTATTCTCTTCAAGTTATCAGTGAAGCTGGAGCCTATCCCATCAAATTTTTGGCCAAAAGGCAAAAAGGAAAGAATGGTGGCCATTCAATCACAGTACAAAAGGAGCGGGAATCAATCCTATGCTGGCTTGCAAAACAAAGCAACCAGATTGAACAAATTGACGGTCCAGGTACGCTGTGGAGATGTGGCACGCCTTAAGTGGCTGCAGTCGCCTCTCAGTGTGTCTGGGCTGTTACGTCTGCCCCCACCCGAATACCCCCTCCCCACCCCCATGTGCAAGTATTTTGAGTTGCTGTTGTTCGTCTCCCAGTCATGTAACAGTCTCAAAGTTTTTTTTTCCAATCGCATACTGTGCCCCCTCCCTTATGGGAGCAAAGCTTGGGACTTGTTTTTTCCCTCCCCCTTCCTTATGTTTTTCTTTTTCATCTCAGAAAATCGGGGCACCGTTTGGTGACTCGTCACGCTTCTACGTTCTGTCTCCCTCTGTTGGTCATTTTATGTCTCTTGGGACGGGTTCGAACTGTGAAGTGAATTTCGTTGCTCTGTAATCATGCATATGCAATTGTAATAAATTAGATTCCATTCCATTCTCATTAGATTTTTGTTTATGAGCTATTGTGATCAGGTTTCAAATTATGTAAGAAACCATGTCCCCACAAAACACACCCGAGCCCCCACAGTTTAGTAAGTCGCCTCATTCCACACCATGCCACCCAACCATCATCCACAACTTCGCTGAATAACCGGAATGTTGACAGTTCCTGTCCATCACATTATTGTACCGCAAGCTTTATAAGACTTGTAACTTGGATTGTTTCTCCAAAGAGACTACTTTTGTACCTTTGAGCCTTGTACAGTTTGGGAGCCACCTTGACTTTTTTCAAGCCCTCTAATTCAATCCTCTCTTCGAGAAAGTCTTCCCAAAAACTGGAACTTGCATACAGCAGTGATTGCCAATCTAAATCTGTGAGTAAATCGAGACAATATCATCATTATTCCAGTATGCAGTGGATACTTCATGAGATTGTTCTGTTTTCTGGTGTGCCATGAGCTTTTTCGGATGTAAAATATGTGCCTTGGCTCAACAAAGGTTGTGAAACACTGACCAACGGCAGTCATTTTCTACCACTTAGCCTGTTCATGGTTGCGAGCTGGAGTCAATCCCAGCTAATTTTTCATGCATCTTGGATTGTTCATCAGCCAATCTCAGGCCAGGACCAACTCCAGTTTTGCTTTCATTTTCTATAACGTGTATCCCACCGATGTGCCTTGGGCCTCTCATCTTTCTTTTTGGAGCATGCTACCCAATCTTTAATAAATCCAAAAATAAGTTTGGACAAAATCCCATCACTGGCAGGAGTTCATAGCCGCCTTTGCCAGGTTGTTACACCATCTTGCTTCTCTTTTCCGTATTTGGGTCACGTCTTGTCTGTGTTGACAGGCCCACCCTTCTTTCAGGGTGAATTAAAAGACCTCGAACGGAACCTGATTGCAGGTGTATGGCGGGTGATGTTACTGAGTGATATGTGACGGTCTTGATGAGTGGTGAGCGGACCTTTAGTGTGTTTGTGCGGAATCTCCAGTGCGTGTTGGAAGCGGAATCGCACGCTGACCGTAGACTAAACTGCTGTTTCATGTTGTCAGCCTCCCCTCGCGATGCCTGATTAGAGTGATGCAATGGACTGAAAGGACCAACAACACTCTTCGGAATCATCAAGCCTACTTTGCTTGGGAAAGATTCGGAGAAACTATATATATATATATATATATATATATATATATATATACCATATATATATATACCATATATATATATACCATATATATATATATACCATATATATATATATATATATATATATATATATATATATATATATATATATATATATATATATATATATATATATGATATATATATGATATAGAGTATCATTTTCAGTGTTGACTGAAGGATGAGGGCGCATATGTGTGTGTACCTATGTTAGTGTGTGCTCTAATGGCTGATGAGTGACCCTCTCAGAAAAGGTCAGCGGCACTACAGGGCTGATTTGGAGAGGTGTCCTCCACTCAGCAACTAATTAAATGTCAGCAATTCAGATTGGACGTAGAAGCATGCTGGGAAATGGCCGGGAAGGGAGGAGGAGGGTTTAGGAGAGTGACAGCAAGGTAGAAAGGGAGCGCACCTTGCTGTAAATGTCATGTGTTGTATAAGTTTTCACTCTGGCAGCCCTGTATCTAACTTTTTAAGGTGAACTTTGGAAATAAACCTTTTTATGATGGTATTCGGCCGAAGTGCACAACCACAATGAACTTTTAATAGCCTCTTAGAATTTTCATTTTCATGATTGTCTGCTCAAGCTGGTAAAGCAATGGCCACACCTAATGACAATCGGGCCAAATTTGAGCATTTTCCTTCCGATGCGATGAAAGTCAGCAAAGACACAAGTTTTGGATTCCTCTGAAAGATTATCCTGAGTGATAAATCCTGTTTTGTTGGACTTTTTCCTCCCCGATCTGCTTGGAAAGCAGTCAGGAATTACCCTGCCCTTGCTGAACCCACACTACATAATCCTAAAAGCAAGAGTGATGTCATCTCTCAACTGTGTTAAGTAAGCACGATCACACCAAGTCAGTGTAACAGCCAGCAAGCGATGTTGGCAAACTTCGGTTCACAATTTACAGAGGTACGATGAGATGAAACTTGAAATAAATAAATAAATAGCAATTCAAGCAGACAGCTTGACTGACAACTTTGATCAGCTTGACTCGACCGTGGGTTGACATGCCAACATGGATCACGGAAGTCCGTTGCCCAGCTCGCCACGCTGGGATGTAGCGCCCCACCTTGGCCTTATCTAATAGATTGAAGAAGCGCTACTGCACATGCCAAAATTTTAATGGGAGTCAATGGATAAGTTTTAGGTGCCTCCAGCTGGAAAATACGTCACAAAATCAGAAAACAGAGATAAACGTCTTTGCTCATGGTTCAATTATAAAAAAAAAATAAAAAATGATATACTATACATACACCTTTGTACCAACTAATTTAATGGCCATTTTTGTTTGCAAACAGTAAATATTTCCCATAGTTGTCGGAAATACACCCACATCAGTGTTGTTCCACTGATCCATGCCTCAACCATAGGAAAATCAGTTCCTTTCATTCATTCAAATATTAGTTTAATGTAGATTACATTAAGAGGGGACGTACATGTAACTCCAGTGAAAATAAATGAAGCTATTCCGAGCCACTCTATCAAGCCGCACGAGTCCCCAAACTCATTATCTTGTTAATGTAATTAATACAACACACACTCACCGGTTTCATCCTACATAACTACAAACTGAGTTTAATTTTTAAAACTTCAAGCTCTTAACAATTAGTTAAAATGAGTAGAATAATTCAGATGTTTTGGGAACTTAAGTGACTTGTGTGTATGCATTAAAAAATTAATAAAATAAAAGCAGCTCTTTTTTCTTTAATTAACTTGAAGTCGCAGAGGTTAGCTGCTGCTGCTGTGTTTGCTTTTGGAAACAAGACCATTAGTTGAGGAATTTAGGAACTAAACCAATGGTATTCAATGCACATGCAGCTCTGAGTGTGTGTGCGTGTATGCGTATGTGTGTGAGAGTATTATGAGAGCAGGGTCATTACATTTTTCCTGAGGGAAGATATTGGAAGCATCTTCCTCCCCATAAAAAGCTGTTGAATAATTCACCATGCCCCAGTTTCTGCCCATTAGCTTGACACACTGCTGGAACTCTCTTGCCGGGAGTAGTTGACAGCTTTCTTACACACACACCACACACACAGACACACACACACACTATACACGCATGCATACAAGGTCGCACATCCAACGTAGACACACACATTCTCATTTAAGACTCCTTTCTCACCCTCCAGTTGTGCAAACAGCCTGATGATGGTGTCTCATCATCAGTGGAAAAGAAAAAGTGTTTCCTCACTTTTCTTTTTGAACCTCGTGTGCGTCTTCAGCCACCTCCTACTTTTCAATGCCTCTCGTTTCTGTTCTCAGCCTTTCACCAGGCCTTGTCACCTGCTAAATTAGCTGGACCCCCGCCCCCCGCAATGTTCGCTCATCGCTGTCACCTTGATGTCTGTCTCTACAGTATTTTGGGGATTGTTGCTAATACTTGGCTTTTCTATTCAACTGTGCAGAGGAACTTCAAGAATGACATGCTGAACCTATCTGTTGAAAAGAAGGAGCATCTTGCCTTTGTGTTACCTTCTTTCCAGTACAAACTCACCAAAGGATTCTAAAACTCACCAAATATTATGTTTCTTACAGACAGTCCTCATGTGCTATTTGCAATTCTGCTTTACCATTTATTCCTGATGTACTGTTTAGTACTGGGAAAAAAACTAAAGATGTCTCTTGTGACATATTTTTCAATGGGTAATGTTGCATCAACCTATTTGTTTAGCTAAATATACAGATCCAGCTCAAGAAATTAGAATATGGTTAAAAAGCGAATTTATGACATTAGTTCAATTCAAAAAGTTAAACTTAAATATCAAACAGATTAATTCAACACATTTTTCAGAAGGCCAAGTTCCTAATTTCAGTGTGGGAAAAAAGTATCATAGGTACTAATTCTAATTTTAGGATTATAAACAAAAAATAAATTAAACCATCATGGATCATGTTTAACATGAATTTTCTTGTGGTTTGTAAATTCTGAACACAGCCACAGCCATTTTAAGACGGTGTGCACACTTGTGCAACCACATTATCTCAGTTTTGCATTGACTTTGTCGAGGTTATAGTCCACAATATGGTGGCAAAAGTTTTGAAATGATTTATCTTGAGCTTGCGTTTTTCACAAAAACCTGACATTTGAACAGACTTTTTTTAAAATTGAATTAGAAGTACTCAACTTACTATCAAAACATATAAAACAAAATATATGTTCAGAATATTAGTTCTGAATTATGTGCAATAATAGAGTAAATGTTAATATAGACTGAACGAGTGCTATGGGTTTTACTCAAGGGAAACCTGCGACATAAACATTTAATTTTATCATCATCAAACCTTCTTTGGCTCCACTTGAGCCTTTCATTTTTTATACAGCACTTCAGTCCGTGGGACTGACTGGTGTTGTTTCAGTGGGCTCGATATTCGGCGCGCGCTTAAGTGAAACACAAGTGATGGAGGTCAATACGGCTTCCTGGAATGGCCTGTTCAAATATTGAGCTGTGCTTAAAGTTTCAAGTCCATCTTGCAGCAGCCTCCCCCCTCCCGTGATACAATCTCACATATTCAAAGCCAATAATTCATGTTCGCGGATGGGAATGTTTCGGCTGCCAAAGGCTAAATTAACCTGAATTAATGATAGCTAGACGACAGCCACTGTTCTATTTCAGGTCAGGTTTGATAAACTACATTTCAGAGCAGACTCTCCAAGTCACATTTATAACTATTTCATTTGTATTCTTATGCAAAATGTCTCTTATCTGCACAGGGTGACCCTTTTTTCGTCTGCTTCCTTGAATAAAGTCCATATTGGTAAAACAACACTATAGCCAACTACTTACCGACTGTTGCTAACCAAAACTGCAGTACATCACAGTCTCTGTGTAAAGTCTTATTTTGTGTTGTATCAGAGTGTCCTGTGAACTACTATAAAAAAGGTTGTACTTTAATATGGTGACGTCATCTCTCTATAACAATACTCACTGGCATCTATTCTTTTCCTCTGCACAAAATGACTCACTCAGCACACAACTGAATATTTTGATAAGTTGAGGAAACTCCATGCACATTTTCAGCCATTATGCAGTCATTTTGCCTGCAGAACAGCTACTAGATTGTAAAAATAGAACAGTAAAACTCAGTTTTTTGACAAAAGTCCTGTAATATTTCCATCTTAAAGCTGTGTTAATCCTTTAAATCCAAACTGCTGCTAGGCTGCCATTGATTATTACTATGCTGTCATAATAAGACATATAGGGCAAGTGCACTTGCATACATTATTTTACATAGCGGTGTTGTGGAGTATATTTTATCTACAGCGTAGATGAAGAATTACAATGAGTCTTCTGCAGTGTGTGTGTGTATGATTTATTTTAGGTGATATTGCTGCTACTTTCACACCCACACAAACAAACCTTGTGATTTTAAGTTCATCCTGTATATCACAACGCAAGAAGTGGCTGTGGAGTCAAGTTCGACCAGGAGGTTGTGGATGCTGTACTATGACAGGAATTCTAAAAACATTCCACAGTGTGTAAAATGCTTCCACTTGCTGGGCACTTCATTAGGTACCCCTGCATAAGCTGGTGAGAGCTACTGCGTACTTTCCCATTTCCTCCCACTCCAATATGGCTTCTGGCATAAGGGCATTTAAAATCAATGTACCTATTCCCCTCCACAAAAAGTGCTGATGCTCTGGGGTTTTTCTGCATTTAACCGTCAATGTGTCTCACCACGTTTGGTTGCTTCAAAGCTTGGAGTCGGTGAAGTTTCCCCATCGTTTCGTTTTCCAACCTTGAAACTGCAGTTCTAGTTCAAAGGGAATCGGAAAATGCGCGAACCAAAGCATATTTATTCTACAAATGTGGATTTCAACCTGATGCACACTCACTGGCCTCTACATTGGGTACACTTTGCATACATGAAGAATTACAGTCAACCCTTGACTGTATTTCCTATTGTAAAGATTATTTTTATATTGCAACTTGTACATTAGCATCAAGGTTTCTGCTCAGTTTTGGAGGTTGACAGTCTCAGCATTCAGATGAGGGCACACCGAGTCTTAAACATGCCAGCGTGTTTTGGCATGCATGTATTCACTCAGAAGTCAGTCAAAGCGGCCACAGCTGTGTGCACTGGCGAGCAGGGATATCTGGGTAAAGGTGTCGTCCCATTTCATCCTTTATGGATCAAAAGCCACTCACCAGGAATTTGGATGGTGAATGTTGCTCCATGCAATGAGCCGCCAGCTTTCTCAAAAGCATAATACAGTAATGGAGTGCATTCTGCTGTCAGATGCTGGTTGACTTTCAAGTTCTTCTCATATCAAAACAATTTCAGCCATTTGTCCAATTTCTATATTGTTTGTCTTCATTAGAATTAGCTGGAGTCTATCCCAGCCGACTGGGTGCAACAAGCGGGATATACAATGGCTTGGATGCCAGCAAATCGTAAGGCGCAAATAGACAATCAGTGTTGAACCGATTAATCAACTAGTTTACTAGTTGACTTTATGTTAACTTAATTGCTTGTAGGTAATTAACAAGGCAATGCAGTCTTCATACTTCCTTCATTTAAGTCCAATAGTATGAAAATAAGATGTGTGGGTGATAATATCGGTTACCTTTACTAGCGTTGGCTATTCCAATGTTATGTCTATTAATGCACATACAACAGCTGTGCTCACAAGAAGTTTGTTAGTTATGGAAGATGTATGATACAACGTGCATCACGATTCTTGTCGCTTTACAAAACTGTCATCGATGTCCCCGGGTGTGGAAGTATTTTATCAAGGAGACTGACACATTTCAGAAAGGGGAAAGTTAGCTTGTTGTTAGCCTTGAAGCTATCAGCCGCATTCTATATATGTCAGCATCTACTTGGTCAAATTATTTTATAGATGTAATTGATTTTTCATTTATTGTAGAGCTTATTGGCAGCATGGTGATTTCATTTTTAGCTCGTCTGGCTGACAGTGCCTGTGTTTGTTTGTCAGGATACTTGGTGAATGGAAGACTGAATTGTCCATGTGGGTCCATTCAAGTATTCATTTTTGTACCCTGAGAATTACTAGGGCCCAAATATCAGGGTGTACCTGTGGACTGGGATAAACTCCAAGTCACCCGCCACCCTAATGAGGACAAGCACTGCAGAAAATTAATGGATGGATGGAGTTTTTGCGCGAAAGCAGCGCACAGGCTGAATCCATGCTGCAGTGCAATAAGTGAGTGCAAGGAGTCCGGGCTCATTACGCAGGACGAGTTTACAGAGTGAAGTGAAGGTGAGAGGCACACGGCTTGATGGTGCCAGAGGAGTTGAGGCTTTGTCCTTCCTCCCACACGCTCTACGCCACCCTGCCTCTCTCTCCCTTGATACCCCGCCAGTGTTCCCTCTAATAAGCGTGGCTCCCTCGCGCTCGCTCACGTGTCTGTTTGCGTGTGTAACATCCATCCATAACAACATCATTATCAGCTTTTGTTTGAAGCCCCTCTCTTTCTGCCTTTCTCTCTCTCTCTCGCTCTCTCCTTCGCTGCCCCTCATCTCCTCAGCCTCGTCTGCTCACGCTTGGCAGGCTCGTCTGAGATGAAGAGAGGCAAAGGAGGGAGGTGGAGAGAAGGAACCATGTTGGCTGCATTAGCATATCAGACACATGGTGAGGGCTGGAGATTGGGTACTGGAGCAGATGTCAATTTACATATTCAACATTGGTCCACTGCTGCTGTAGGTTGCGTGTGTGTGCGCGTGTAGGGATGGAGGGATGGCATGGATGTGACAAAGGCACGGCTGGAGGTGAGCCGCATGCAAATGGGACCAAGGTGGAATCATAACAGCGACTCCCGTCCATCCAAGTTGATGTAGTGTGACTTGAAGGCGACAATGGCTGTTTTGTGATTCGAAGATCAAAAATTCCATGAAGATACCAAGTGTAGTTGACAAAATTGTAGAAGAAATCAATTTCAAGGCCAAACTGTCATCATCGTTATCAAGTTTGCATGCACACGAAGAAGAGTTTCAGAACTGACTCAGTGAGCTAAAGTAATATTCGTCATTTCTCACGGAGGATAAAGTATACAGCTGTGGGAAAAAAATATGCGACAGCCATGTTTTGTTGAATTACTTTTAATGTCTGGTGAGTATCAAGTGACTAACTGACAAATGAAAATACGGAATGTCTAAAAGCACTTTTTTGCCAATACATTCCCATAGCTGTATATGTCAGAACTGATGTGAACAGGAAACTGAAGAAACAAGGGCGGTCTCATTTTTTTCCCCCATGGCTGTATATCGTCGCTGTTCTGTGAAAAAAGACTTATCTCCAATTTTGGAAACATTTTTAATTTTCACTTTAATGCAATGTCTATAACGCGGAAACATGATTCATGTAAAAATAAGAAAATGAAAAAAATGGAGATAATTGTTTTTTCACATGACAGCGACGATATGCCTTTGAGTAATGTCAAATTGTCTATCTAAAGGTCGGTTACTGCACCATTTATGTTCAAATACTAGTCGTTTAAAGGCTTTAACAACAATATCAACAGTGTGTTTCATTTTGTGTGTTAGCATTAAGATTTTCAGAGAACAGTTATGATGTTGTTTCAAAGGGTTAGGGCAATTCTCTTATTTTCTGTTCAGTTTGTCTCTTCACTCTGTGCCCACTAAACAGTAGCTCATCTAAGTACATGGGCCTTAGAACCGGTGGATGCTAAATGCAAACTCAACATTTGTTGGACGCGAGTCTGACAACAGGGGATCATTAGTTAATGACAGTCCCTGCATACTTGCATGGTGTTTTAAGGTTACAATGAACTACAGTCAATCGTTGCCAGTAGTGAGTGTTGGGGACCAAACCCTGACGTGAACAGCGGACATTTGCTGCTGGGATAAACTCCAGTTCACCCGCTATCTTCATGAGAACAAGCCCTATAGAAAATGGATGGCTCTAATCCCAATCGAGTGCACTCTCAATTAATAATTAGAGCTGTTACGTGCCATTTCTCAGACTGAAACGACTGGCGAATGTCACGATTTGAATGTCAAGTCAGCTGGGATGGGCTCCAGCTCACCCGTGACCCTAATGAGGACGCGTGCTATCGAGAATGAATGGATAGATGATTTACTTTCTTTTTTTTCTGGCTGCCTCAGGGAACTGGTCAAATCCCCAAAATCTGTGTGACAATATTGGTGTAGTTAATGAGAGTAAACATGTCATGCTGCTGCCTCACACACAGTCCTGCTAATATTTATCTTTCCAAGCAGCCTGGAAAAACTTTTCAGGAAAGGTTTTCCCCCTCCATCATTCTCCAACCTCTGCTTAGTAATTTATTACCATCTTCCATTTTTCATTCTCTCACCACTTATACTCTCTCCTTAAGATGTTTCCTTTCTTTTGATGGCTTCCTAGAAGGGGAACAGGTGGTTGCGGGCAACAGGCAGTCATCCCTCCTCCAGCATCTGAATGCATGGCGAGGGAGGGAAAGAGAAAGAAATGGCCATGAATCATACAGTCAGCTCTGCCGGGAATGGTGTGGAATGCACTTTGGAGGGATGGGGAAGTGGTGGTCCGTGTGCGTGCTTGTTCTATAAGGGACTCAACTTGAGAGGTCCCGTCGGAAAATATCATCAGCTAAATCGGAGTGGGTGGAGCTGTAGCAAACCCTTATATGTTGGATTGAGTATGTGATGTTGCGTGATTCCCTCTTCATTTATTTAGTATCTGTGACACTTCCATATGTATACAGTGCATTCAAAGATATGTTGAAGCAGTGATACTGTTCGGTCATCTGTTCTCATGGCCACTTTCAGTTTGTGACCACCACTGCAGTTGAAATCACTTTGTCGTTATGAGATTGTTGGAATTTTAGTGGCAATTTTTTTAGGCGATTTTGATTTGCTGTCTAATAAAGGGCAATTGCAAATGAGTATTTTGACAATTTTGTCTTCCCACACAGGGAGAACTGAGATTCAAACCCAGAACCTCTCGTCTATGAGGCAGACATGCTAACCACTTGCTCGAAGCAGAGCTCTCTTTCCAATCCATTTTTTAGTGTCTTTTCCTCCCCTTTGCTCTCTTTTGCGTTTTTGTCCCTTCTTCTCACCCTCTTTCCTTCTCTGTCCTTCTGCTTCAGACCCAGTCCACTAGCGCATTCAATATGGTATTGATTGGCTTGCCTCTGTGTTCTCTGACCTTGCTGTAATAGTGCCATAGAAGTCACAGCAGATAGATTTTTCTGAAAAAGACACTGTCATGTTCGGTAATCTATTGTTGCAGCATGCCAATTAACAACGAAAGAAGCGCATTTAGCCTTGGGCTACGCGAGTTCCTGCAATGCGGCCTGAAAGGAAAAGTACACTATTTGTGATGGCTGATGACCATAAGGGAAGTCACATGGATATGCAATAAAGTTTAGCAAACTTGTTTTACGAAAGAAGCAGAAGATCGTCTTTCTTAGTGTGTATTCGTTCATAGTAGTTATCCTGTCTTTTCCCTGGAATTACTTTCTTCAGGCTTTTGATTGGCTAGCGGCTTTTCTTGGAATCTCGCTCAGGCTTCTAATTCTTCACTTAAACTTCCCATTGGCTATTATGCATTTTCTTTGGAATTGCTTTTATCAGACCTTGGATTATGTCTTTTGCCTTCTCTTAAGACTGATTTCTTCAAGCTTTTGGTTGGCTACAGCCTTTACCTGGAAATTACTTTCTTCCTGCCACTGACTGGCTTTTGTGCCTTTTTTTGGAATGTCTTTCTTCAGGCTTCTGAGCAGCTCTTGTGCATTTTCCTCTGAAATACTTTTTAACTTATGGTTGGCTAATCGTGACTTTTCCTACTAATGATTTCTTCAGACTTCTGTTTGGCTATTTTGGCGTTTACTGCGAATCACTTTCATTCAGCTTTTAATTAGCTATACAGTAGTGACTTTTCTTGAGAATGACATTCAGGCATCTGACTTAACTTTGTAATGACTTTATTCAGTCTTCTGATCAACTATCATGCCTTTCCCTGTGTAAGACATTCTTCAAGATTCTGATTATCTATCACGCATTGTCCTGAGAATGTCTCCACACTTCTGATTGGCTAAGAATTCCTTATGGCTCAAGGTTCAACGGCTGCCTTGTACTTTGCCTTTCAATCTGTTTTTACATAGAACAAGATTTGTTTCCAAACCATTTGTCCGACCAAAAAGTACTTCTGAAAAATAACCTTGTTTGTGTGCATAGCTTTCATTTTTCTGACTGTTTAGCTAACAGTTTGTCTCTTATTCCCTAGTGGATTCGATGTTGAAACAGACACATCCCTTGGCCTGTACCCAAATACACACTGCGGCACACACACACAAATACACGCACACAAAAGCTCTGCATCACACTAGCAGCCCCCTGAGGAATTTGTCCTCCACAGATGGTGGTAGAAAAATCGTTGCTTTCCATAGTGACACCCTCATGAAATTTCCAGCTCTCTTCCCCCCTCGCTCATTCGCTCTCCTCCAAACTCACATCGTTCCCTCCTCCCCCTTCATCCCTTTTTCTTTTTATCTCCCGCTCCTTCCCACCTTTTTTTTCAGTGTCCTTATCGACACAAACCCAACACCCAAACTTCAGTCTTCAGTCACTCTTTCGTCCTTCACTCTCTCCACTGGCTTTCATCAGTAGTTTTTCACTTTGCTTTAAGGTCGGGCAACTCGCTCTATTCCCTACTTAAATCCCTCTCCCCCTTCCACCAGCCTTCTTCTTGCCCGAACCTCTTTTGAGCACAGTGCTGTCACCAAGCCTCTCAGGGGGTACTAATGGAAGGAAGCATGAGCAGACGTGCCACTTAAAGCCGCTCTTTTCAAATGGGACCATGCTCTTATTTCTACACATACACACCACCCCGCTCCGATTTACATTATGCATCCCAAACCAAACCACTCACACAGGGGAGGAATCAGAATATGTTCCGGTACAAAGACTGTGCCACTGCAATACATACATACTGTTGGTCTTCTAACTTTCTCATTTTCTCAACACCTGCATGTCTCTTACTCGAGATGTAATCATCATTTCATAGCTCTATCCTTTCTGTTGGTCTTTTCAGTTAAATCCAACACTTTCAGAAGGTGCATTTCTGCCAAATAATCACTGTTTCCCATCAGGCTGTATAGGGGAGTAAAGGTCCTGATACACCAAACCGACGTCGGAGGTCGTTAAGCGTCGTTGGGTCTTTAAGCGCCGTCTGATTGGTGTAGTGGCCACCGTCGTAGTGTCGTAACCTTTCTGTAAGCGTCTTGGGGGCGTTTACGTATGTTGAATCGGCATCGCCAGTCGTGACATTTGGTCACTCTGATTGGCTGTTAGCTCGCAAATCAGCGCGCGGAGCACGAAGGTGAAGTGACAAAGGCGGAAAAACAGTGAGCACGCCTCCGCTGCCTTAATCTTCTTACAAGTACAAGAGCGAGGGTTGACAATGTAAGTATTTCACAATACCGTGTCAAAAACGTGATGGTTTACTTCGCGTGGGAGTTCATTGTGAGCGAAGAATAGAGCCGAATGCATTGTTTACGTTGTCATAATCAGCCCCCGGCCAACATCTTTCCGGCTGGCGTTTTCTAACCATGGGAAATGGTGACTACCGCCGCCGATGGTATGGAAGGGTATTACATCTTATGCATGCGCAGAAGGTACTTTAATGGTCAGCGTCGCTGGCTGTCGTTGCTGTGTGTTTTGCCAGCGTGATGTGCCGACAGTCGGCCGGACGCCGCAGGGGGTAAGCGTTTGTCACTGTTGGTGAACGTCGTTTTGGTATATCAGGGCCTTAAGGGTTAGCACATTTGCATAACAGTCAGGAGATCCGGTTTACAAAAACATGCCTATCTGGTTAATTCAAGACTCTAAATTGGCCTTAGTTTTGAAGGTTATATGTGCCGTGTGATTCACTGATAGCCTGACTCTCGCCCTAATCAGGACAAGTGGTGTAGAAAATAGATGGATGGATTTTTCCAATCAATAGCTGTCCCCGAAAACCCTGCAAACTGCTGTTGTGAGTCATCTTTGTCACTGCATTTAAAGACTGAAATATGGACAACCTAATGACGGCATGACCAGTGATTCTTAAACTTGGCTGATGGGGAAAGTCAGACCATGGTTGAAGGTGTGACCTAAACTGAAACGCAAGCTAGAGAAAAGCGGAATAATAAATGCCCATGGACTGATTTCAAAATTCCACTCTGCCACTTTTTGCAAGTTGAAAAACCATTATGTGCTGCTTTTTATAAAAAAAAACCTGGATAAAATTCAAACACGCATTTGTCTTTAAGATACATGTGGTTTAAAATGACATTATAACACGATTAAGTTTAATTCAAATAAGTATGGTCGCCTTTCATCTGTTCCCAATATGGTGAATCATAAAAATGTTCTATTATCGGGCACTTCAAAGATAGATTGTGTCAATGCAATTTGCCATCATGAGAAATCAGTGTGAAAGGAACCATATGCAAGAATGACTCATAATCATGGCAGTTGCAGGTATATTCATGTGTTGGATATATGGACAAAAGCAAAAGCTCATTTTACTGGAAAGAAAACACTTCTTTGGAGTGTAATCACAGCAACAAAAATATCTATACACATACAGAACATATACTGTAAGATACTCTATTTAATTACTGTATGTGTGTAACGAATTGATTATTTCTGAAGCAGTGATTATGGTGTCTATTTCTGAGAGTGACTTTATTGTTTCTGATTGGCTACCATGACTTTTCCAAGGATAAGCTTTCTGTAGGTGTATGATTGACCATCTGGCACTTTTCTGTGAATTACATTTTTCAGATATCTGATTGGCTATCTTACTGGGACTGGCTTTCATGGGGCTTGTAATTGCCACCGTAATTGCCTTTTCCTGTGAAGGACTATCTTCAGGTTTCTGATGGGCTATCATGGCTTTCCTGTGAATGATTTTCTACAAGCCTCTGATTTGTTGTCATGCCTTTTCCTGCAAAATACTTTCTTTACACTTCAGATTGGCTATCTTGACATTTCCCAGGAAAGAGTTTCTCCAAGCTTCTGGGTGGCTGTTTCCCTTTTTCCCTAGAGTGACTTTCTTGAGTCTTCTGCTGAGAGTGACTTTCTTAAGGCTTCTGACTGGCTATCATGGCTTTTCCTGGATGACTTTATTCAGATTTTGTTTCCTGGAAATGTCTGTCTTCGGGCCTCTTTTTGGCCGTTATACCTTTTCCTAGGAAAAGGCTAGAGTTAGTGTTTTACATACAGAGTCATGCCGTTTGCTCCATGTGGAACACATGGCATTTTGATGTGTTGCCACCCTTTCTATTTCTATGTCCCCATGGGGCCAAACATGTCCGCAGGTTCCAATCTCACAGCCCTCCAGGCCAAAGAAGGCGGCATATAGATATGATGGTCAGTGACTCCTTTTATTCATACAAGCTCTCTGAACAAATGGATTCCTCTAAATGAGTTACACCGGGACAGCTGGTGAGGGAGTCTGTGCGGGTTGGGGTGGGGGTTGTGCAGCGCAGCCTGGTGGAGGCAGCACCACATTCAACTGGCAGCAAGATGCACGTGTCCGCACGAACGCATCGCCAAGCAAGATGACGGCGGGGACATATTTAGGAGGACCTAGACAAATCTTGCCCACACTTGATGACATTAGAGCAAAAGGAAAGATGGATCGTGCCATCGTACCGGCTCAGGAATAATGTTCATTAAGAGAGTTTGCAGCTGTGTAGGGAATAGGTGTCAGACCAGCCCTCTCATGTCATTTACATGCACTGCTCTCTCTCACGGTTTCATGTGCCAGTATCAATAAGTCACACTCGGAGGCCATGACTCTGTGTGTACCTGTGCGAGAGGCTAATTCCATGTGACGTTCATCCAAACACTTCACGTTCTCCAGTATGCATTCGTGCATCCCAACGTGTGGAGGTTTTATCCCATCCTAATCACGGTGGAAGGCTGTTAATTAACTCTGCTGTCAGGCCGACGCACGTCCATTGCAGCAGCAGTCACTTCTCCCGAGTCTCGTTACTGCCGCAATTAGCGTATGAGATAAGTAATGATCAAATGAGGCCCCGCTCACAGTTTCCCGTTATGTATTTAGATGTGATTGTGTGGGAGGTACCTGTCGATATTGTAGCTTCCATGCACACACCAAGCAAGATCTTAACCAAGTCGTTAAGCCAATGTAGTACTGTCATCGGAAATTGGGTCATTTTGTCCCTTTTGGATGTTGTAAATCGGCGGTTGACCATGTCTTAGATGAAGGTCCAATCTGATATGATGAAATGGAATAATAATCTTCACATGTGAAACAATGCTGTTTTTTTTTTTTTTTTTTTTTTCTCCGTATTTTGGATATAAATTTATGCCAAGTGGGTAATACTTTAATTAATTTTGGTAAACGTTTGACGGTGATGATTGTTAAATGATAAATCTATCCATATGTTTTCTACACTAGTGTAATGGTACACATAGATGACTGACATACAGTATCCTTGGGACAGGAAAATGGAACGATGGAAGTATGGCTCATCAATGTGTAGATTCTTGCAGCAATTCATTGAGGATTTCCTTGGTATAATATCTATTAAAGAAGCTATACAAATGTATAATAAAAGTAAAATAGTACATTAATCACTTGCATGCTTCATATCATGTGCAACTTCCGTTAGGGAAACCATCTACTGCGTGAACAAATATTCTTATTGTAGTCTAGTTTATTGCTTTCATGGCCAATGGGGGGAGACAAGTGTAAATAATGTATTGTTACACTGCAACTGGCTATTAAACATAATGTTTATATAGTTTTTTTTATAATACCAATGGGAGGTCTTAACTTATGAATTATCCATACATAGCATACAATCCAGTTTACATTAATGACCTAGTGTTTTATTACTATCATAATGACCATATTAAAAGCATGACTGTTAGTAGCACGCAAATGCTCATCCATGTAATCACATTTAACTGACTGCCTTTTCCCCATGCGTAGCTTTTAAGCTAGTTCACTGGCATTATTTGATATGAATATTTTAAAGACCCCTGTGATTTTCTTCAGAATCACTTCCCAGTTCAGTGTAATGAGTGATGTTTTTTAAGGCTCGTTAGGATAATGAGCAATAGAGCGGTCACAGAAACGTAAAAGGTGAATGATGGGATGCCCTAAATGACCTCTAATTGAATTTTGGGGGGCATTTACAACCCTTTAGATCGTGCACTTTAGCGGTTATTTTCAAAGACCATCAATAATTGACACAAAGGAGCCGCATCAACAACATAATAAGTTTGGACTTTGCTTGTAAAAAACTCTGTGTCTCTTAAGTGTAAGAAAGAAAAAAAAAAAAAGACTTAATCTCACACAAAACTAAAAGGGGATGAAGAAAGGAGAATTTCTCTTACAAGTCCCCCAATCCCCCCCCCCCCCCGTTTTAATTAATCTAATCTCAGTCTTGGCGGAATTAAATATTTCATTAGAGAATATAAAAATGATGAATAGACATTCTTTAATTGACTTCAAAGGGAATTGAGTTACCAGGCGTCCGCTCCCACCGTCGCGTCGTCCTCACCGCCTTCCACGCAAGGAGATAAAGTAAACAAAGCTTGCAGTGGTTTTGATGGCTCTCTTTTGGAATCCACAACAGAAGTCAAAGTACTTTCTCATGAAAGGACCTTTAATGATAAGTAGGGCATGCTGTGTTTGAGACTTCAACTTTATCCAAAAGTTTACTGCTGAATGTCAACATTTGCAGGCAAGTTGACATTGCACGAGTTGAGAAGTCTGCTTTTGAAAATAAATCTGCTTGTGTGATGTTGAGCTATAGACAGTAGCAACTTCACTACTCTAATTAAGAGGTGTGTCTCAATATTTCTGTCTGGAATGAAGTTGATATGTCTTCTTTTTTTTAATCTTTTATTTCACAAAGGAGACGTTTGTGCAGGCTATTTATTAGGAGATAAGCGATACACATGGCAACACGCATGAAGGAAGTGACAAGGAGCATAAAAAGCAGGGTGGCAAAGAATTACTAGCTTGCTGTAGTGAGGGAGGCCTGAGGGCAGACACAACATGTGGTTGAATAGAAAGCTAAAGAAGACACACTCATACACGCACACACACATGTCCAAAATGCCATCAGTTGCTTCCACACGGTCCCTCAGAATGATTAATGCCTTCATGCAGGCGCACACTGACCCTATGGGAAAAGAAGGCCAGTGCTTGAACACAATTCATTAAGTGCTGTGTGTGTCTGTGTGTCCTATTGAGGTGATGGGCGGAGCAATGTGCGTGCATATGCACGTTCCCAAGACTCTGGACATTAAAGGGTTTTTTTTTTTCATTATGGGAAGTGGTGCACCTCCCAGGCAGGGAGAGAGAGACAAAGTGCAGCGTTACCATGGTGATTGTGTAATTATTCCGTCTGGAAAGAGCATAAGTCCTGGAGGAATTATTATTATTTGTTATGATTAAAAAAAAAAATCAATCACGTGTCTTACCTGAGGCTGACAACCAGGGAGAGACAAATCACAATGACAGTAAAGTGGGGAGGGGGTTAAATTCATCTCACGTTCCCAGCGTGACTCGCTGGAGGCGTGCAGCCCCTCAAAGTGATCAACTGCTTGTCATGCTTGACCCACTGGGGCTGGTGCCGAGTGTGTGCGTGCGATGGATGCTGTACACCTTGGGGAGGGCAACCTACGGCATGTGGGCCATATACTGAGGGACCTGAGAAAGTGTTTGATCTGGCGCACCTTAACAGAAGCCAGATAAAATGGCTTTGTGACTAGTCACAGAAGTACACAATGAGTGGAAATTTTGTTCTGCAGTGCTATGGTCGCCTTTTTTTCTCTGGCCTCAGCCTGCAGCTCTCAGCAGAAAAAAAAATGTCTATCTCCCATGCCTGTCCTTGCGAGACGGCACAGACGCAGATTCCATCTCTTGTACCTATTGTCACTTATCGCTGTTGCTTGTGCACGACCTGATGTGACACTTTTTTTTTCCAAGGGTGATGGAATGATTTGACGGGGAGCAGCCACTCTATACTCGGCTCTTGCGTGTGCCTCTGGTTGGGTACATAAACAGTGAGTCCGTTCAGGCTTGTCTGACACAACAACCCCCGAAAATGTGCCTTTGGAAATGTGCAATACTACAGCAATTCACAGTCACTGTGCCATCATCAAGTGTGATGTAGGAAATGATCCAATTTCACTTAATTGGACTGAAAATGGTTATTTGTTTAGAACAAGTAAATGTGTGTTTGTTTACTTTTCCATGCCAGTGAAGTATAGGTAAGCCAAGGCAGTTTTATAGCACATTTCATTCACAAGGCAATTCAATGAGCAAGCAGAACAATTACATAATCACCCACTCGATCAGTAAATGGTAAATGGTAGTCCCGAACCACTAGTCCACGGGCCACAAGTTTTTTTGTTTTTTTTAATTATTATTATTTTAGCGACACACATCCATCATTTCATCATTTTCTTTACACTCACAAGCTTCACTTATGCCCCCAGATGCTGGAGTACTCCCAATCGGTGGGAGTTAATCCGCCATTTTTCAGTCGAGAAGCATGCGCCTCTGATGCTCCAAAGAGTGTTTCAAGCTCAAGTGCGTGCTCAAAGTCATGTCCTCATTAAGTCGATAGCAGCGTATCGCCACCCCAAAAAGTGGAGAGAGGTACAGAGAACAACCCTCTTGCGTCTCCACTCATGCCAGCACTTGGCCATGGTGCTTGGATCTGTAGACAGGATTCGTGACTAAATAATGCTCATGAAAAAAAGGATGATTCCTTCATTAACTGAGTGTTTTAAGCATGGGTTTACTGGATTCAAATGTCGGAGAGTCAATGAGCAAGTATTTAGTTGTTGTTATTGTTTTTAAATGTTTTAATGCAATGTGAGAAATGCTCTCATCCACTATTTCAGTACCAGTATTGTGGTGAACGATGATGCCCAACTTGCCAAAGTCATGTTGTTCTTGCTCTAGTGGTAATAGTCAATGTCACTCTTGGTTTTATTGATCTGGCAAAATTACAGTAAATATTTCCTGAATAAATTGAAGAATCAGTTTTAGTAGTTGTAGTAGTAGTTTTTGCTGCTCTTGTTCTGACACAATAGTCCCTATAGTAGTGGTAGTTCTGGTTCATATTTTTGCACAAATAGTCCCTAAAATAGTTGTTGTTCGTTGCTCCTCCTGTGGTTTTTGTTCTGACACAGATCAATAGTTACTGAAGTTGCAGCGTTGTTGTTGTTGTTGTTTTTCTGGCACAGAAAAATCCATTATCATGAAACCTCTTTTTTTTAAATTACTTTATGATATATACATTTTGTTCATTTTTTTTACCGTTCTGATGGGATTTTATATATGGAAGACAATTGGAATCAGTGTTGGATAAATAAGACCATCACAAGACCAGGATGCTAATTTTGAGCTGGTGGTCTTCTGTCCCTTCTTCACAGAAGCCACAAACGTGTTTATTGGCCCCGCTAAAACTTCTGAACACCTTGTGGTTAATGGAAACCTCAAGCAAATCAAACTATGGCGTGAGGGAGATGAGAACAAATGGATGTTATGAGCGCAGGAAGCGAAGACAAAATATTAGCACTAATGCCAGATCACTTTGTCGTGCGACTCGCCAATGCCCGCAAAGGGAAAATGAATGTGCGACATAATTACCTCTGCTAAGAACTTCCAAGAATTCTTGGGTGTGCGGGAGAGCTCGGTGTTTTTTCTAATGACCGTAATCAATCATTTATCATTTTGCAGAATCGAAAACATGCAATCATTTAACTAAAAACCACCACACAAAAACAATACAAGGAGCAAACTATAGGCTCCCCTTTTCAAACTGTATAATGTCCGTTGGCCGTGCTGTGTATGCAAAGCAGCGCTCCTTTCGGCATTGATTCCACTTAGGCTCCGCCGTGTTCTACAAAGGACAAAACGGGATCCAATTGTCTTGGAAGCCTGTGTGGAACTTGTGTACACAGACACACAGCCATGGAGAATGTTATATAGCTCCATTTGAATTCAGCAAAGCAACACAGAGCGCTAGTGCAATAAATTCCGGATTACCAAGTGATGTTCCAAGACCTTGTTTCAGGAAATTACAGATTAAGGCCGAATCCTTTTGAAACAGGGACGTTATTGACTTCAAGCAAAATGCCAAACATTTTTGTGTTTAGTTACATTATGGAGCACTATATATTTATATTCCTTAAAACATAAAATTACAAAAGTGGAGCGGCCATTTCTCGTTTTGTTGATTCATTTGAGTCAACCAATCAACTCCTTGATGATATGAAAGTGTTTTTCGAGATCATAGTTTTAAATACGCTTACAATAGAAGGTATTAATATAAATTGTGTGGATGTACCTATTATGAATGAATGTCATCACTTATTCGATTAGTTTTGTCACTTTTGTGATCGCCGATACAATTCATGAACAAGTCAAAACAAACAATCACAGAAACAATGTTGCCCTGCTCAGGATAAATAACTTAAGACCTTTTTTCATTAGCGTAACTTGCAGTTTGCTAATTAAGTCCTCCCCCCGACTGTTTACCTTCAAGATGTATAGACTACATTTGTTCTGTATGCATATTTGAATAGATACTGGCCCTTTGCAGGTTTGCCTTAAGAGATGTATTTAAATATTCACGTGTTATTCTGCACCTCCGAAGACTCTTTTTGGTTATTGATAGGACTGATTTCTCTTCGAACCGTCTTTAGTCTCCTCGCGAGACGGCAGCTAATGAAATATTTAAATATTAATGCATTCCAACTTGTTTACCTCCTTTTTACCTGCTGTAGCGACTCTCGCTCGCTTTCTCATCTGCTTCGTCCCTGCGCCCTTCCTTTGCTTCACTGTGTCGCTCACTTATCAGAGTTGGTGAATTAATGAAGGAGAATGGGGGGAAAATAGATGCAGACTAACACCAAATGGAGACAGTTTATTACTGTCTCTTTATTTCCACTTCCCTTGTAATCTGATAAGATGCAAAACTTAACTTTGTCAGACGTTATCAAATACACGTTTGTGTTTCACTGTTTTGGCCATAGCCTTGTCAAGTATAGAAGTATTGCTTTGGCACCATCTTGTGACATTTTAGTGCCAGGAAATACAGTAAGTATTCTCTAGTAAGAAATCATATTTGCATTGTCCAATCTGTCCTTATAACATAATTTCCTTGTGTGGGAAACAACTACGGTACATGTCCTGTATGAATGTGCAAGTATGTTAACAAAATACATGGGTAACAAGTTAACAACACAAGCAATATAATGCAAAAAAAATATTTTCCCAAAACATTTTATTAAACAAAATCTGCACTACAGGTATATGAACAAAAATACAGTACAGTATAACAAATATGGTCCAAATACTGTTGAAAAAATACTGTAACACCAATGCAGTACAGTAGTGTACTCAACTACAGTAAACTGTACTATATTTTAATGTTGATTATTCTCAGACTTAGGAAAAAATTAGTCTATTTTGAGTTGTTGTGTTGGCTTCATTCTTTGCTGTATGAAAATGTTTGCGTATCATACAGTTTTGTTGCTAATTGCAAGTAACTGTCCCGTTGATCATCACTGATGTCTGGTTATTATTGTTTTTCAAAGTTTCGTAGATTTGAGTTTTTTCCGACTCCAAGTGAACTCCTGGATGTTTTTTACTTTGTGTCCAGCTTCGCTTAATCGGATGCATTTCACTCTCTCTTCCACGGTCATTACCGTTCTTCTTCGTTTGGATGCAATAATCTATAGACGAAAATGTAAATGAATACATCTTTCGCAATTTCAGTAAAACGCATGCCAAAGAACATGTCGCCGTTTTGGATCCGATGATGGCGGAGCGGTCAAAGTTTTTCCGTAGTATAGAGTAGGGACTGCTTGAGTTGGCGCTACTCCGGGCTTTGCTAAAAGTTCCGGGTTCCGGATACCGGAACTTCCGTTGTAAGGAATTGATCGTTAATGTAAAATAGTAGTAGAAAATTTAATGCATACGTTTTTTTTCCGGGTGAGGGAATTTCCGTTTGACAGAGGTCCGTAGGTGGGAATACTTACTGTATGTTGAAATTAGCATTTTATTGGTAAATATTTTGAAATGAAACTTGTCACTTGTCAATAGCAGACAACTCTCATCTGAAACGTGTGTTTAAAAAAAACAACAAAAAGCCAAATTTAAAAAAATAGCAAATACAGCAATAGTTAATTGTGTACATTACGTAACCTCGAAATGTGTCGTGAACCTCGTAAATTGAGGATGGCCTCCCGGTATATTGAATTTATTATACCCTTGTCTCTGAGCACGATACAATTAGCAAGAAGAAGCGTTTCTTCAGCTTTGAATGCAGTTTAAAGTCCGTCTTTTTGTCTCATGTCTTTGGCTGTTCCGCTTCTTACATTATAACCTTCGCCTCTTTCCGTGGCACCGCATGCCCTCCATCACCATTGCACGCCAACTACAGTTACGCATTGTTTTTCATCGTTCAGTAATCCAAGTTCGACTGTGCAAAAGGCGCTGTACGCCTTGAGATAAAAGCCCTCCAGGAGTTTTAAAATTGCTAATCAATAGCAACATTCGCACAAAAGGTCCAGACTGTGGTTAGTTTTTCCACTCTATTTCTGTTCACATTGACATTGCCCATTTAACACTCCAAAAGCAAGAGAAAGACCTTTTCATATTTTCTTTTATTTGCACCATAGGTAGAAATGGAATGATAACAGTGGTGATGGTGGCGGGTTGGCGGAAGCCGATGCTTGCTGACACAATTGTGCAGAATGAATATGGAAAGTAGCCTGGTGAGTACGCGTATTAAACGTTTTTTTGTTTTACATGAACAACTCAGCCATGAATGAGGAACCCAGTTGAGAAATAATGGAAGAGAGGCCTTCTAAAGATAGTTTCTAATCAATTTTGTATTTGCAGCATCTAACTGTGTACCACGTACTTAAGTTAGTAGGTTGAGGACCATAACAGATATGTCCACGTCAGAAAACCACTTTATTTCTTTTATTGTTTTTCACATAATACAATGCTATTTGTCTTTACTAAAAACACATAACAATTAAAAAAAAAAAGACTGACTCTTCTTAAAATGGACTTTTAACTGCCAAAAAAATTTAAATTTAATTTGTGGGCCACTAAAGCTGATGGTTGGATGCAGTGCAGGTGACTACTCCCTCTCATGCTGGCTGTAGGAGCCACAACTAAATGCCAGGAAGGTCCAACGTCTAAGGAACGCACGACATCTAAAACATGTAGAGTACAAAAACAGCACGAGTGAGCTTCAGACGTTGTCTTTATCTTTGACCTCTGCAGAAAATGGAGAAAAATGCCGCACTAAATGGAAGCAAATGTGCAGTGACACAACGGCAGGAATCAATGTGACTTTTTCTCGCTAAATGGGAGATAATGGTATCACAATGGAGGCGTGGGGAGCTTGTCTACTCAGCCAGGCCTGATTGATCTGTTACAGCAAGAGTCACTTTGGGAGCCGTACGGTGTCCGGCCACATTAGTCTCACTGATGCACACATGTACGTGCACGCACACACGCAGCAAAGTATGAAAATCCAGCAGGTCCTCTTCCACAGAGAGTAGGATTTCTTTTGGTTTATGGAATATTCTATCCTAGTTGCCCAAGTGCTAGTGAAATATTTCCCTCGTTCCATTTTTTTCTTGTTGTTGTGTCATTGTTAGAGCTCCATTTTCAACTACTTGATAAAATGCAACAAATGGGTGGTGTTCAGGCTCTTAGAATCAGCATGCGGAGTTTGTGCGTGCAGCACATGAGCATGAAAACCATTTATTGCATGCCTTGTATAGACCTGAAGCGTGTCGTAACGTAGCGCTTTGGCGGTGAGTGGTAGTCGGCGGAAGGGATGAATGGACATGTCAGGCGAAGCCGGCACAGCTGTGTACCTGAACGGGAAGGTCATGAAGGCAGCGCCATGAATCTCCTCGGCAGGGTTAGCCCGCCGCGCATCTTGGTGATTTATCCACGGCAGCAGAGGCCAGCCGTGAGTGGAGGTCAGATACATTTAGCACACAGACAAACACATGCACAGACACACATCACATACTGTGGTGGCCATGTGCCACGGTGTTACTCTTATGTGGAGTCGTTTGCCACTGAGTGTGCCAATGCAAATGTTGTTTCCACCCTCAAGGTCATTAGCACCGCCGGCCTCTTGTTCCTTTATAACCAAGACAAACAGCCAACAACAGGCTGACAAGCTACGCCATCCATCTTTGGAGGCACTCATTGATTTAAATGGGTGCTAAATGGTTACAGCGGACAATTTGGGGGTGAGGTGACTCCGAGATGAGTACTTAGGTTGTGTTGTTCCACTGGAATTCCCTTGTATGTGACGGCCAGTGCGCTTTCTTCTAAAATGGAGGCACAATTTGCTTGTTTTTAAACCCATACATGTTTTTGTGGGGTAAGAAGAGGACAGAGACAAATTAAATCAAACACATGCACACTAAACAAGACAGACACACCTCTGGTGACACAGAGGGCAAGCATGCAGGCAGGAATAAATCAGAGCTCCAGTCCAGCTGATGAGGTGTATTTCACAGGCAAGAATTGGCCTAGTCACACAGCAGCACCCGGCGGTCATTAATCTCCCAGAGACAAGCCCTCTGTCCTGGAGCTGGCACAGGTACGCCCGCACTGGCCTGGCCCTATCCAGTGGCTCACAAGACTAATGGGCTGATCACTTGTCAGGTGCAGAGATGCTACTGCTGTTCTCCTACCTGCCGTATTCCCGGTGTAAATCCACACAAGCGCAGGGAGAACATGCCAATGTGAAAAACTAAACTGTACTAGTGTCCACTTGGTTTGATTTTGGTTTTTATCAGCATCAGCCATCTGTGGCTGAAGTACCCTCGAACTAAGGTAAAACACTAACCGGTGAATGGTACAATCAGCACCGTTGGTTTTTATATAGTATTGGCTTCAACTTCTTGAGTTTAATCTGTTGAATGCTTGACTTTGATTCAAACTAAATATGATCAAACCAAATCAAACAGCCCAAGTAAATGAGAATTATCTTTTCCCCCATGCCGGAGGTTAGAACAAACCCAGGTGGGCATGAGCAAAGCCAGGAAGTTCTAAAATCCGAAGCGGCTAAATGGAACATTTGCTTTAATCAAATATGTGGGAGAGAGTTGTGCTCAGATGAGTCGCATCCCACGGCATCTTTGCCAAGATGCAGGTGCATAGAAGATGAAGTGGCAAGGTAGGTGAGGAAAACTGGCAACCGATTCTCCGCAAAGAATCGCACTTGGCAGCTTGTACGCTTGAATATCCAGCGCACTGCAGGAAGCCAGCATACTCACTGCAGCTTGAGGTGTGTTTGTTCTCTGGCGTCCAAGCCAGAAGCCCAAGGAGCTTTCCAACCTCAACCGGAACACAACCGGCTGAAGACGAAGATAATCTGCCCGAGTCCAATGAGCGGAAAAGTTCTTGTTTGCTAATTTCTTAGTGGTGACTAGCTTTTGCTCATTTTGGTACACAAGTGTTGCGCTTCAGACAACAAATCTGTTATTCCTAAAATAAAGTAGGCTGCAGATTTTGGAGCGCTGCGCAAATAGCAGTTGTTCATATAAGTTTAGCCTTACTGTTGGAAAGTGCGTCCACCAGAGAATGAACATTTAATTTTGTCGCCTGGCACCGCCACCAAACTTAAAGTGAGGCAGTTTGGTTTCGCTTGGCATCAAGACTGAAGGCAGAGGAAGAGTTAGTTAACCGTGCAGTGGGCTCAAAATGCACACGAAAGCTGACTAATTGAAGTCCAACTGAACCAGTGCTGTTAATAGTTGAAAAAAAAAAATTCACCGTTGTTGCTTTTACTGATAGTATGGTGGCTCACACAACTGAGCCGACAGCATGGAATCAATTCCCATCCAGAAACTGTCTATGTGGACGCGTGTTTATCTGTCGCTATGCGTCAACCAGGATTGGCTCCAGTTGTCCTGTGAGCAAAAATACGACGCAGGGATGACAACTAAGATGATTCAAGTTTGTGCCTTCATGGAGGCTATAAATCGTGTAAGGTGGAGCCATCCAGCGAAGTCACGGCTGACCCATCGCATCCTCTCCCCCTCTTTCTTCTCGCCTACCTGCTCCCGCCTGCCCGCGTCGCCACAAACAGATGGAGCTGTCATTGGACGTCCACCCGAACACAAGCTAGGGGGGAGCCACCGGCCTCATTTGCATCTAGTGGAGAGAGGAGCTGTCTGGTTTGGGTCATGGAGGCTCCTGTGCTGACGCAGCTGCATGGCCTTTGTCTGCACAGAGAGGTCAAGGGCAGGCTAGTGGTTACGGAGGACTCCTAAACCTCAGATTTTGGGTGTGTGTATGTGAGCTCTGTACTCATTCTCTGAAGATAAAGCTTAGCCATAGTCTCAGTTCAGACAAAGTGTAGGTGCAGGAGTGTTCATGGTCACTCCCCTACTTGCTGTCATGCTTGTACTTAATATGTCCTTTTATCAGAGCTGTGAAAAATGCGTGACCTTCTTGTGTAAGGGAATTCTCCACAGGTGTAAGAATTCACCACTCGCCACTACTACATCAGGAATTTTACATCAAATTGGACTGATGTAATCGAAGTGCCTGATTGTGGGATACCTCTGTGAAAGCACAAACATTTGTGGCATTTTGCATGTAAATGAACCAATTTTAGGATCTACAAGCTAAGTAAGAAATAAAAGACAATCTTAAAACAATATTAATAATATTACAAATTATGCTCTTGCGTAGTATATTATTATCAAAACAAGATTAAAAAGACTTTTTGGCTTGATATAAGATTCTAAGTCTAGGTTAGATAGCTGATTGTTGCAGTCTTCCAAGGCCAAAAACATTTTGGGTATGTTACCAAAAGTCGCGTCAATGTAGTCATTATAAATGTCCAATGATGTATCTTTGTCAGATTCACAAGTGTGTCATTTGTGAAAGCGTTCCTGCCCTGCCAGCGCCCTGTAACTGGTGCATTCTTGGCAATGGGGACACTCAATCACAGGCTCTCAAAGGTTCTTGTAAACAGATTAACCTCACCACTGCAGCAGCAAGCCAGCGACTTGCATTGTGTGTCAAAGGCAGCTGGTGAATGCATCACGTCATGTCAAACAAGCTGCGTGCAAATCAAAAGGTTGGCATGTGACTGCTTGCGTGCCCTTTAAACTCGCATGGTGCCAACATGGGTGATTACTTACACGTGACAGTTTTGGTCCGGCCATTCGTCAAGGGCTCATTGGAAAATATAATTAGCTCCGTCTCGGTAAATAAAGATAAAGCGCCCACTCTTGTGTGTTTGTGTTTACGCTTCTGATAAGCATCTGTAACACATACAAGACCAACACAATGTCAGTATATTATATGCTGCTTTTATCTATGCAGCTATAAAAGTGACATTCAATTTTAGTAAAATCAACACTGATATTGATCAGAATAACAATGAGTGTCTCTTTAGTTAAGTAATCTATCAAAATGGATTGAATTGTGCTGTAAGCAAAGCAGAAATAAATGTGTTGACAAAGACTTGTATTCAGGGGGCTTTCACTGTCACTCATTTGATGAAATTATTTTAATTCATGGGTGTCACAAAATGTATGTTGCAATAAAAACTGTGCTGCAATAAAAAACTGTAATTCCCCCAAGTTATAGAGAATGACGCTGGTGCTAGAAATGACAAAAATGACAGATATGATCCCATGCTTTGTTTTGTTTCCTAGCATGTCTTCATTTGCAAGTCGGAGCCGCCCTCTGGCTGTAGCATCAATTAGAAGGACATCTATTAAATCGACCTTCATGGTTTTAATCACAATTCGCTTGTTTGTAAAGATTTGCATTCAGTGACTTTGAATAGACAATCTGTCATGGTTTAATTGTGATCTGTGTTAGCATGCCACTTCCTTGTTCATGGAAGGTGCCAAATTTTTAATTTTGGGCTTTTTGGAAAAATTCCTTTGTGAGATATTGCGTAACAAAAATGAAAAAAAAAATCATAGGGGACCATGTTTTTATGTTAAACGGTTACTTTCTGGTTCATGAAAGTTGATGTAGAGTAACGTAAGAAGACGCACGATAAAACACAACAGCACCAGAATCACAGATGTCCAATATAGTGAAATTGTAATCTTGTGATTACAGCGTGCATCACGTCACTCACATGTAAACAAACAACTGAAGATTTCTAGCAGCCGAGAGTCTTATGGTGCCGATATTCTCCTCATTAAAAACAGAGCTGTTGTAAACAAGCTGCCAGTGAAGGTGCATACAACAAATGCCGATACTCTCCTCCAAAGAATGTCAAATGTTGAAAACAGCCCACAATGTAAACATGACGCACAATGAACAATAAATGACAAAAATGGTGGAAAGGTACTTTGTACAAAGGAAAGAATGGGCATGCAAGCCTTGTCCATGGAAGCTTGTGGACCTTCATTCAAATTCAAACACAATGTCACAACAATGTCTGCATGTAAATATGAAGAGCGATTAGCCACGTGTTGGGTGAGTAAGGGAAGAAACAAAGAAACTGTTCATCAGGCTGCCTGCCAGGTGGAACTCTTTTTATGCGGAAATGTGTGTGAGCATTGGATAATCGTGTGTTTGTGTGTCTGTGCGTGTTGCTGGAGGTGGTGAGAATCAGGAAGCTGGGGAGTTGGCCAAGGGTCTTGGAGCCCACTTGCTTGGCATGGTCATGGCATATTTCATTTATAAGCCCACTAGGGCATACCTGTGCTGCCGCGGGGAAGATGAAGCCGTATTTCTTCTTTGGAATCAAGCGCACGTTCCTTCCCACAACCTCCAAAGTGAATTTATGATAGGCTTCATGTTCGCAATGTCAATGTATGAATATTTATACACAGTCAATTTTTAATTACAGTCACGTCAAATGTGCTAAACTGGAGCATAACACGGGAGAGCAGACGGCATACTCTATCTTCAGTATCTATCTCTATCTATCTAGCTAGCTAGCTAGCTATCTGTCTGTCTCTATCTATTTAGTCATCCATATAACCATCCATCTATCCATCCAATGTCTGTTAACTCAGACAGGCATGCTTATAATTTAAAAGCCTTGTCAGAGATAATAACAATTCACATTAAGGTTTTACTCAGTCGCTTTGGTCTATTTTGCAGATCAGAATTGAAATTTGCAAAACAGTGAGTGCAATTCTCAAAACAATTCATACAAATAGCAAAACATCATGGTTCCCATACAAAAGCCATTTTCTTTCTCAAACCTCTTCGTACATTGCTCAAAAGTAAATATTTGAGTCATTGAACATGTCAGTGCCGTCAGAACGATAAGACAGTCAAATTGCTTAGTCATGTTGTCGTGTCCTCTGGAGGGATGCTCTAATGCAAACTGCCACCAGTTATTTGAGAAATTCAGTTGTACCAAAGCAGTGGAGAAAAACTGATGCAACGCTTTCAAATGTTATGTTTTACTATAATACATTGTTGGGAATTGGAGCTGAAAAGTTTGTCTGTGCTGTGTAGGTCTTCAACTAAATTTTCTTAAGATCAAATATTGATGCATAACTAAGACACAACAAACTCGAAAGCAAATCCTGTTAGGGAACGGCTCCTGCGAGACGCCATTAACTGGATGGAAGAATAGAATTGTCATCCTTGAAACCCTTCTGTCGTAAAAATATGAAATAATACCATTAAAGCCCATCGTAAATCCCACAGCTACACTCCTCATGTTCAAGACAACCCCGCTCCTGTCAGCCCTCTTGGAAAAGGCCAAGCAGGATCTAAAGGTTAGAGAAGCGGGATTGCTGCTTTGATCCCCAGAAGTGGCGAGAAATATATTGACTCATAACTGAAGTGGGGTGGGGGGCCGCGGTGTAACGTATTGACTTCTTGTCGGGGAAAAAATATTCGTTAATAATTGGCTTGAAAGCAGGAAAAGATGCAGCATTTAATGTACACAATACAAAACCTCGATATGGGTTTTATTCCAGAAATTTCTTCATACACGGATTCTTTAATGCAGTATATTAAAATTCTGTTTGTTTTAGGGGAATATTTTTTAATTTAGTATTGATTCCAAGACCTTAACTGTGAGGCATTTGTGTTTGCCACTAAATGTACACAAATATTTATAGCATAAATTGTATAGAAAATACAGTATGGATGGTTGCAATCGTGTGCCTTTAAGAGGCAGGGCCTAGTAGGGTGGCATGGTTAGACTGTGGCATTACAATAAATACATATGCTGTAAAAACACAAAAATTGCTATAAACCGCAGAACTTTGCAATGTAGCAGGAATTAAGTAAATATATTCCACTCAAAAATCTGCACTACAGCGGGGCCGCAGTATGTCATCTGCAATAAAGGAAGAGAATGATGTAATGCCTTTTTATTTGTTTGTTATCTTCTCAAAAGTCAAATCTCTTTTATGTGAACCAAAATCATGCTAACCTGAATGAAGAAGCAACTACTTTTTAAACGCAAGTTATATATCTTGGAGCCCAAAATTAAAATACATCATCCATTAGTGAACTATACACAACTAAGCGTACATCCGAACTGAGCATGGGCAACCTGCGATTCTCGCTCCCACTCTTGTGGGTGTTGTAGGCTGCAACTGAAAAGGCGTCGCCCCGCAGTTCATCATTTAACATATTTTTCATATCTTTCACCTTTAGCGCTGCTCGATACGTCTGACAGCTGACCTTTAGTGGGAGAGGAAGAGAAAGGCCTGTAACTGTAAGCACCCACTCAACCACTCACACATAGACACATGGGCCAAGCGGAATAGTGTATGCATTAATCTCAGGTCATTGCCGAGAGACGTCAGAAAGCGCGGGGGTCTTTTGTGCTCGCGCGCACTTTGTTGAGAAGAAAACACCAGCGAGAAATTTTCTGGCTTTGAAAAAAAAAAAAAAATTGGAAATAATATGAAAATGTCAGATTCAACAATGCTCCGTACCATTCAACGAGAACTGCCTTATATAAGTGTCATCAATCTTTGCACATTCAAATACATATTTCTAGGGTACTGTATTTAGGTCCAAAAGTAGAGCGAATATATATATATATATATATATATATATATATATATTTATATATATATATATATATATATATATTTATATATATATATATATGTTTGAATGTTCTCCCCGTGCCTGCGTGGGTTTCCTCCGGGTACTCCGGTTTCCTCCCACATTCCAAAAACATGCATGGTAAGTTGATTGGACTGTCTAAATTGCCCTTAGGTGTGATTGTGAGTGCGAATGTTTGTCTCTGTGTGCCCTGCGATTGGCTGGCAACCAATTCAGGGTGTCCCCCGCCTAATGCCCAAAGACAGCTGGGATAGGCTCCAGCACGCCCGCGACCCTTGTGAGGATAAGCGGTATGGATAATGAATGAATGAATAAATATATATATATATATATTTTTATTTTTTTATTTTTATTTTTAATTATTCATAAATTGTAATACAGCGCAAACATTCCTCAAGGCATGTACTATTTATTCTTTGCGAAAAATGCCAATTACTGCAGATTACTAGGCAGCTGTAAAGCTCTTCTTCGTTTGTCTCCATGTGTATTATACTGCCCCCTGGTGGCCAAGGTGTGCACACCAGAAGGAGTAAGACAATGCTCATTGAAATGGAGCCTAAAAAAGTGGTTTAAAAAACGCTTTAATTCTTTACATTCTATTTACAGTGATTGTCATTACTATATCTTTTTATTAAGTACAAAATGGCATTTCCATTCATTTCAACAGTAAAATATCATTTGAGATTTGTGTTTTTAATGTTGAGTGGAGCAAACTGAACTATTCAAATAAAGGCACCCGCCTCTAGTAGATGCCTCCCTCATCTGCAGTTAAGCAACTTCCTAACCTTGCCAGATCCTCCTTCCTCTTTACAGTTTTTGCATCTTTTTCTTGCCAAATTCAAATGAAGTGGGTCTTTGAAAGTCAGCCAAGTAAACAAAGAAATATTTGCATCACCTAGCACACACACATAAACATAGAGCCCTGTGCACGCTGTTCTAAAAATCCTGCAAAGGAGAACATTAAGTCATACAAACACCTTGAGTGTCAGCCTTGGCAGTGGAAGGCGGAGAGATGGATGGTCTTTAACCTCGGACGCTCAGCCACTGATAAATGACAGACACATTTTTATACTCACACACACACACTTGCACAAAAACACGCTGTTAAAAGCACATCAATTTCCACATACAGTATATGGACTTGCAAGGACACACAAGCTAAGTGTATACACACATCAGCCTCTCATCTGTTGCCACAGGATGCATAATACCACAACCACTACTTTACTACAATGTACAGTATGTCATGACACATGGATGCATGTTTATCTCTACCTGTTTTCCTTGGTTGATTTCATCAAAGACATCAAACGTTTTGTGAAAAGAACCATGTCATGACAGTGCAATGACTTTGACGCTAATATATTGTGCTTTTGTGTCACCTCAAACCTTAAAACAACAAAAACAAGACTTAGTCGACTTTTCATAACAAAAAAAAGTACATAATGGCCCAGGTCCCATTCAGTAATGATGATTAGGGTTACACCCTCATGGTTAAGAATCACTGGTTTATACCATCCGTATACAGTACATTCTCTGTTCGAGTGCGAGCTTCACAAACTGGTCCAATTTCCAAGGTGTTGGCAGTTCTCGCCCTGGTCAACATGGCAAGCCGAGAGTCACTCCCTCATCTACGTCAACTCAAAAGCTGTGCTGATCTTAAATCCAAAGTCACAATGCCGCCATCAGTGGGGATCTCTTAGCCATTGCAGTGCTTTCCAAAACCGAATTTCACAGACAAACCGAGTGAGACCCTCTTCCCTGCTTAGATTTCATGCTTAGATTTCAGTTCACAAATATAAACGAGCCAGCAGCAAATGAGTTAAAAATAACGTATTAAATTGTTTTTTTTTCTTTCTTTTTTTTTACTGGCCACAATCGCTCACGCCTATGAGCTTACAATGTCCAATGCAAGCTTATAGGAAATTATTGAATCAGTTAAGTGCATGAATGTAACTACAGCGCCAGCCAGTAGATTTGCAAACCAGCACTCTTTTGAGACTCATCATTAGATTGTGCAGGTGTCCCTTATGTTGTGGCCCAGTGAGTGTAAATTAACATAATGCAGTGGTGTGTGATTACTGCCCAATGTGCGCAGGTACTGTACATCTGCTCTCCACCCTTCACTCTCACCACCACCACACAGCCCGCGGCCTCGCTATGCTTAGTTAGCGTAATGACACATCGGAGAGCCATCAACTTCCGCAAAGATAAACAGTAGTGACTCGAGGCTCCATTACTCGCAGTCATGCCTGGAGGAACACATTGTAGATGCTCCATCATTATACCAGACATATTAAGCTGAGGGGGAGTGAAAACATCCTCGCTGGAGAACTGAATGATGTAATTTGCTTGTAATGCATAGGAGGCCATGCCATGTTAATAGGGATGGGCATAATAAGGAATTGTTTACAATTCCGTGTGTAGAGTGGAGTGTAAAATGGCAAGTGGAGTGGACTCAATTTCAACTAGTTAGTTTCAAATGTGTCTGTGATTAGATTTTGTCAAAATAGCACAAAAAATTACAAATTATCACATTTGTTTCATGTTTCATGTTTCACCGATGCGAGTGGCTACTCACAAGTAGCCCAGAGACTAAAATAAAGTGAGCCACCATGAGATAGCAGAAATTACTTATCACCAAACACAAATGTTGATAACTTTGATGAACAATCTAGTCCGTGCAACATATCAGAAGCTAGCGCCTAGCATTCTGTTACCTAATGCTAAGTTGAGGTCACAATACAATTTCTGGCTGTCCTCTATATGCTGCCTCTTGGTCAGGTTATCATTGTAAATGACAAATAGTTCTCAATTGGTTAAATAAAGGTTAAATAAATAATGCAGTTCACACTGCAAAACAGTTGAGACTGAATTAACAGCGACTCAGCTGGTGGCAACCTAGCATTGCACCGCATTTTGTCTCAGTCTGCCCGATCAATCAACTGTCAATGCCACAGAATTGACAGAATTCATAACGATCACTTCATTGATTTTACTGCTAATTCTGGTGGAAACCATGAGAAACCATGAAGGCACACTGGACAGTTTAATGACATCAATTCGATTAAAAATTAGTTTTATAGAGCGTAATTACTTTGAAATATACTAGGCCTCTCCATCAGAATTCCATCTAAAACGCGGTGCAACAGTGTGTGGCTCTGACTATATTTTCTCGGTAATCGGGTTTACATGCTCCTTTTTTCAATATCCATCTGATAGCTCATCTGAATGTATCACTACAAAAATGTTTTTTGTTTTTGTTTATCGTCATAAAGACGAGTGCAGAGGAGCCAGTAAAAGCTACAACCATGCAGCTTTCCAGCTATTAAAGTCACCGTGTAACATAATACATTGCCGGATCTGCACGGACGTGGTTAAGAACCCAATGAAATGGCTATAATCCTATTTCAAACTCAACCCTCACAAATGTATGACCTTTATTCTAACAAGCCATTCTCGCCAATTGTACCTCGCCGCCCGCCCTTACGTTGGCATACAAAAACTCTGCAGCCATTCACTCCTCTAAACGACTGTCGTGAGTCATGCCGTACATTTAAATGTTAAATACCAAGATGGAGGTCACAAGCCATTTCCCAACACATTACCGCCAAATGGTTCTTTTCTTAATGACCCCGCTGGTTGCCTTCTTCTGGGGCACATATTAAGACCTTGGATCAAACGTAAAGTAAGACTCAGGAATTCTACTGTGGTTGTCTTTGATTTGGAAAAATATACAATGTTAGCATTGGAACACACTGTGATTGACTTGATTGGTTCATTGTGTTCCCCATCTCTCATCCAAAGTCAGCTGGGAAAGACTCAAACCAAGCACAGTGTCCATGTACTTTTGTCCAGCATTAGTGTTTCAGTTTCATGATTGGCATGAGAGTTCTGCAATGTTATTTATTTGTTTTATTAGAGACCCATGTCCAGTTCATGGTCCAGTACTGTAAGCTTGATCAGACTCTCAACTGGTATTTAGCAAGTTTTTGGTCATGAATAGCTTTTATTTTAATCCCTTGTGAATTGTGTTTTGAGTCCATATGTTTGACAAGAAGGAGCACCGAGTTAAGATTAGCCTCTCGCACTATAGCCGACCACTACCTAGCTTGCGTCTTATGAGTGTTGAGTAGTGGTTACCACATTTGCTTCACAGTTCTGAGGTTCGTCCATCCACGAATGCTTTTGAGACATCGTGTAAAATGGGTTAACTGTACATAACTCATAGCATTTTGCATCTGTATGCATGTAATGAGTGTCTGTACAAATACGCTGCCTTTAGCAAGCTATCCATTTCCCGGCCTGACTTATGTACTGCACCCATTCTTACCGAGATAATTACAAATGAATCAATAGATAGTATAAAACCTCATAAAACGATTCATTAAATTCACCAGGCGGCCATTTTTTCAAGGTTTTCCAACACTGTCTATATATAAATGTCAAGTCTGTTTGTGCTAAGTCATGGTTTCTCCTGAAGCCACTGTGTCATTCATTATCAGCATTCGGAAAGATAATAGCATCGTCAACTCGCTCCATTAGTGGTAAATTATTTGATAGTTTGTAATTATCCCATTGCAATGACTCCATGGTGGCATAATTATCACTCAGCCTTTTTCAATGTCACTTATTCTGGGATTCATTGTTGCTGTTGTTCGTTTCACAAAAATCCACACAAACATGCAAATGAGCCTTCTCGGTGTATTATCACTACAATCGCTGTGTGCATACTTTAGGCGATGGTTGTCGTTTTTTTTCCCAATGGGAATTTTGCAACTCCTTGCTCAAGTCCAACAAGATGTGCAAAAACTACTGAAACGTTGGCCAGTTGGACATGCCCGTTCAAAACTCCAGAGGTCAAAGTAATTTTACTCGTAAAGATTCCAGCGCTTTTTTTTTTTGTTCATCTTGAAATTTTACCAACACTCCAACGTTTTGTGAGCAGTATATATTCCGGGATCCCCCTGAACTTGAACATGTTCCTGCTGTAATTGGATTCTGTCTATCTCACCTGGGACCCTTTTAGTGGCAGGAGCGCTCTTTGAAGTAGTTGCCACCTGCTGTCAGAAAAGTTGCCAAATGATGTTCGTACTGTCAAACTCAAATCCTAAATTGTGCTTGTACTATTCGTGATGACTTTGCACGTCTCCCAGTAGGCTCTCAAGGTTTCTCGAAAGTAAAAAGGTCAGCTGGAGTCCAAATTGGAGTTTGAATTCGCTTTCAAGTAGTTTATGATTCTGTATGCAGGATATGTTTCTCCATGTTGGTGTAAAGGGGAGCCAGGAGAATTTGCAATTAGAAGTGTTTATATTATTTTGATTAGCAACATGGGAGCTTTATGCAGTGCAGTTATAGACCTACTGCAAACTATAACCACAATAATAAACATATCATTAAACTTAATTCCTATGGTGATGATATAACCTGAATTTGTAGGTTTGTAAGTTGGAATGTGGCATAGTTTATAGCTCACCTATGCTAATGCAGTAGTAAACAGTGATGTTGGTAACACATTAAGTGACACGTTCCTCAAAAAGACTTATTGCGTTACTTGGTGACAAAACAGTTGGCAAAATGTGCAACTGCTGCATGCTAATCTTTAAGGAAGACAACTGTAGACTATTGCCCCTAGGCAAAAAAATACCTCCATCAAATTTGAAGAAACATTTGAATATATAATTTATATAAAAAATGTTAAGTGAAATACAGAAAGACATTTTTTAGATATAAAACCAAATATTAATGTTAAGTCTGTTTATTATTATTATTATTAGAGATAGACTGATTATCGGTCGGGCCGATTATCGGGGCCGATATTTGGCATTTTGGCGATTATCGGCATCGGCCTTTTTTTTAAATTTGGTGGCCGATATGCGATCAATTAAAAACCCAGTTATTTTGGCTCTCATAGCCGCAGCGCATGTCTCTGTCTGCTGAGGCTGTGACTGTGTCCGGCATTGACCCGCCCACAGCACCATCTGATTGGTTGCTCGTGCAGTGGGTAACAGCCAATCAGCAGTCAAAGCTGCTTGTTGCTTCGAGAGAGTTGAGAAAGAGCACTGCCTTTCAAGACACCCGTAAGAGGAGAAAATATTGCAAACGGTCCAGTGAGCAAAGGTAAGTTAAGGCTACAGACGTTGGCAAAATTGTAATACAGTTTCTTTTCTACAAATCACAACTACTTGTAACGTTACTTTTGAGCCCATTAACGTTATATAAACACAAGTGAAGCAGCAGCTCTGCTCACTATCAATCACTCTACACATGCCTTAAGTGTGAATCACTTGAATTTAGAGCAATTTTAATTCCGTGCAAAACACATCAAGTTACCTTGTGTATTAAATGTGCTGTATAAATAAAGTTGCCTCCCCCCGCTTGTAGTTAGCTTGCAGGATAACTCCCAACTAGCCATTAATTTGCTGCGTCAACCCCATGGCTGCGGAGAAAGGCTGAACCACTTGAAATAAGGTTGCTGATAAAATTGATAGGGAATAAGAAGTGAGTGAATGCATGTGAGTGTATGTGTCTGTGTTTGTAAGCCACATTAAAGCCGATGCAGAAGTTCATAGTAAAGCACTGCGAGTGAAAGTCAGTAATGGCTGTGCTTGTGTCACGGCTTTCTGCCACAGAAAGCCATAATGACAATGACTGCAGCTGCATATGAGATACACAAGAATAAAGGAACACCCACAAAAAGAAACGGAGAGAAGACAGTCGCGTTGATGAGATGTTCATTTCGCCGCTGGCTGGTTGCTGCGTTGAGGATTTTTTGTTTTTGAACTTTAAAACAAAGATAATAAGTGATAAATGAAAGATGAACATTTGTATTACAGTATGTTGAATTTGGGGGAAACTATTACTATTGTAAACTTAAAGAAGATACTGTATTTAATTGTATGTTTTCATTTAACTTTATAAGACATGCTGCTGAGCTTGGGAACTCCCTGTACATTTTGTTGGAATTTTAAAACTAGTTGTCCATTTCCTAAGATATAAGAAAAACTTTAACATATTGCAAATCACAAAAGCTGTTTAATAAACATGTGCTGAAAGTAATATTAACAGTCAAAAGCTGGAATTTTTATTATTCTAAAATTATACGCCAATTTTTTCCTTTTTTATGCATATTAATATCGACTTCATATATCGGTTATCGGCCTCCTGGACTACTAATGATCGGTATCGGCCCTGGAAAACCCATATCGGTCTATCCCTAATTATTATTATTATTAGTAGTAGTAGTAGTATTATTATTGTCATTTTTACCAAG
Source organism: Filicampus tigris (assembly GCF_054856515.1). Lineage (NCBI taxonomy): Eukaryota > Metazoa > Chordata > Actinopteri > Syngnathiformes > Syngnathidae > Filicampus > Filicampus tigris. The sequence goes on along the minus strand of NC_141234.1, from coordinate 6,138,592 downwards.
CGGGATTGTTGGTTTGTAGTCTAACTTACTTTTAAAATCAAGTAATCAGTAAAGTAGCCTTTTGAAGTTAACTGTGGCTACACAGCTAGTAAAGCCTTAATTACTATTATTAGAAGTGTCATAATTGCAGGAAGTCTTTGATTGAAAGCACTCATTGGCCATCAATCTAAAAAGTCAAATGCAAAGCTAAGTTTAAGTGTGGTAATAACTGTGTGTGCCAACTTAATTCTAAATTGTCTTATGTAATGAATGATACCTTCTTCTACTCACATTTAAAGTGCACCGCCCAAAACCACAAACTCCTATACAGGAGAAAAGTGAAAGCCATACTGCTTTTGGAAATAATACCCTACAGCCCCGCATGTCCTTATCAACTCCAATCTTCCCCCTCACTTTGAATTGGCAACACAGTGAAACTCTTCAAGGAGTCCGTGTGGGATGTTTTAAATTCATAAAGAAAAACTCCCGGTGTGACTCCCTTTGGGTGTTGCTGAGCAACGCGAGCAGACGACTCCTCTGACTGTGGGCAAATGGAAAATGTCATTGTAATGAGGGTTCACAGACCTTAAAACAGATTTGGAAACTAACGACAGCAATCAAGTCTCGCTGGCGAACTTGATTTTATCCCACCCTCATTGTCGCCCTCTAATTTATTCAGTTGCAAATGAAAATAAAACATGTTCCAATATGTTATGCCTTGGCAGCACGCTTAGCCCGTCTGTCTCACATTTCTTTCTTTCTTTTATTTTGGTTAGTTAATATAGTCTGTAGCTAAATCAGATGAATACATACCTCAACCTTCCATATGATTGCTGATATCATGTTGGCCTTCTTTAGACAGCAAACTAGCCGAGACATCAAATATTTTTTTTAATGAAACAATATCAAGTCATTTAAATGAGTTGATAATGTGCAAAATGAAATGGTACTTTCTTTTATGTGTTTGTTCATCAAATGCAGTTGCATTCCCACTGCTCATGTCAAACATTCAGATTGCGAGTGCAGGCGTCTACCATATCCTGGAAAGATCTGCCGTCTGGTATTATGGATTCAGCACGCGTACTTTAATATCCCCATGTCACTCAGGTTTAGTGATATCGGCTATTTGAGGATTAACACCTTCTGACAACGGCAAACATTGTGGTTCGTCATCCTTTAGTGGATCATGCTCGGAATACCAAGCGGCTTTGTTCTGGGTTTTAGGCGATGCGCGGAGGGGTTGTCCCACCCGCTTAGACACGCGCATCTTTGCGTGCACGCTTCTCTCCTTACCTTAACCGCACGCCATTTCCATCAAGAATGCATATGGAAAAAGCGTCTTGATTTCACTGCTTGAATGAAGTGTGATCACAGTCATGAGTCACCTTTCCTTGAGGGTGTCGACTCACAAGGAGCTTTGTAGGTCTGTGTGGGCGCCAGAATAGAATCCGTGCATCTTGGTGTTGTCTCTGTTTGTCAAAGCGTCTGGACTCTTACAAGGTCCTTGCCGACAACGCTTCCGTTTCCTTTTTGCTCTTGCCACAGGCAGAAGAGCTTGTTGGACAGTGTGTCTGGACACAAAGTCAAGTGGGATGAATGCAGGGTCATGCAGACAAATATGTCGCTGCTGGCACCGGGTACAACAATATACAAAACACACAACCAGTCCGTTATGGGCCACCTATTTTATTGTGGTGTTTCAAATTTTACATAATGTACTGCACCAGGTGGCAACCTAGCAATATAAAATGGCAACCTAGCAATATAAAATCAGTAACGTTGCTAAATATCGCTGAACAGAAGCAGTGTTCTGCCACAAAGTGGTCTTTATTTCAATTTCGACACTTGTCCGATTCTTCTTCTTCTTCCTTCTCTTCCCGGGTACAAGATGCATCAGATTTCCGTTTCTCTTAAACCACCTGTCCGTCGTTTTATAGACTCTTTAAAATATGCAGACTGCGATTTGATCCCGTAAATCCCAGTCCAGATTAGGGCAGTGTCAGTGTGGGATTACTCTGATAATTCATGTAATGCTACTTCGCCATGGTTAATTTCCCCGTGGATGAGTTGGGAGCATTGAGTTAAGGCGTCGGCACGTGTTCCTCAAACTGCAGTCTATTATTTTCCTCCTTTCATGGTTCTGGACTGCAATACATTCAATCGCTGTCTTTATTACAGCCATGTAGCCCCGCATGGTGGAGTGGACAACCTTTGCGATGGGTGTCAAGTCAATTGCCTGATGTCAACCCAATAGAGCTTGCATGTTGCTTGCTGAAGATAAAACTGGATGCACCATTGTGGTGGTGGTGTATAAAGAAATGTTTGTTTTTTTTTAGTCACTGTCATTGATTTGTATACATAATTCAGGATCTTATTTTACCGTTCATGTGATTATCATCATCTGGCACCATTTCTCTTATGAGTCCAAGCATAAATAAAATGACTCAGAGATTGAAATACTGAGCTGATTAGTAGGAGGTCAAAGGCGTCCAAAGCTGAGTTGCCTGTTTGTGGTCAGGAGGCCATGAAAGAAGCTGAAAATCCCTGGTAATTATCCCTCCCTGTGGAAATTAAGCTTGACCTTTTCTGAGCAAGCTGTGCTGCTAATAGAATTCAAGGGAGGGATAACTCACTCACTTATACGTCACATCAGCACTATTCCGGCTGCATAGAGTCTTAAAAACATCTCTACTGATGACATTCCGAGTAAGCAAAGCGAGATGAATATGAATCTTCATACTGTTGACAAATTGGCAGCCGTGAATTTTTGCTGCGATCATTGCAGGGAGCCGCTTCATACGTTCTCATTTGTCATGCCGCAGCTTCTCTGATTAGCTATTGAATTTTTAATTGGACGTGGCAAAGAGTCTTGGAGAGAGTCCTCCTCACTAGCCTTGTAGTCCACTCCGCTTGAGGAACCCCCCAAAAATTAATTGTTGAATCTGATAAAAACAAGCAGATAAAGTCATAAATCGCAATAAAGGCATCGTGTGAGCGCTGTGCGCTCGCGTGGCTACGCGGACCTGGCAAAAGGTTTACAGAGTAGTCTCGCCCCAGGCGCCCATAATTCTCCGCTGATTACACTGAAGTTGCTTTAATGGAAGGCCCAATAACCCGGACTGCACAACACGTGCTCACTTACGCACTGAGGAAGTGGAGAGCGAGAGAGACACAAAGGGGACAGAGAGAGAGATTAAATTCTGCAGAGAGTTTTTTGTCAGCGAGATTGCTTTTTAACATCCTCCACTCCCTCCATGCGCCCTATTAGTGCGGCCAAGAGGAGGAAAGGCACTGGAGTGAAGAAATAAGTTCCACACACAAAAAAAGGGGGGGGGGGGAGACACGCTATACAGGGGAGATACTTAACAATGTTATTAATCCATTAATCCTTGTTTGACATTTGCCAATGTATCACGCCTGATTGCTCTGTCTTTGAGGGCTGTGAAATACTCAGTAAGAGACCGCGCATGTGTGTGTTTGTGGTAATTCTACTACTTTTTTACCTTGTCTCTCTGTTTGCTGCAACTACAAGAATACCTGTATGCACACCAGCCTGAATTTGTAAATATTTTTGCATGGGTGTGTCCATTGGTCCTCCCATCATTAGCCTCATAGCATAATTGGCTAATGTTTTCAGAAAACAAGAAGAAAGAAAGAACAACAAATTCAACAAACAGGAGTCCAGTTACCCCAATTCAACCTTTGCATATTACCATGACCTGAATGACAGAGAATATGCACAGACATAAAGGAACGCATTTTTTTTTTTTTTTTTAGCAAGCATGTGGTTATGTTTTATTGCCATTGTGACATTAAGTTAAAAATGCGTTCACAATTATGCGATCACAGTCGTGACAATGCTGGGCATTTCTGTCCTAATCGGGAGCAAGCACAGCAGTAAGTGTACAGTATGCTGTTAAGTTTCTGGTGTGTTCATAATCGAAGACTTGATTTTTAGTCAGCTTGCACAAAAAATTTATATAAAACTAACCCTGTAAGTAAGTAAAGTAATAAAAAAAAAATGTCCATCACAACCAGTCCAACCAACTACCATTGAATTCCATTCCAATGTCAATTAAAAACAAGACGGATGAAAATATCTCAAGGGCCCGTTCAAGAAATTGATCAGGAAATTGCCCATTTTGGTTTGAAGTGGCAATTTTGGGAAAATTCCACGAATTGGCATCGCATGCCTATAGAAAAAAAACATAAAACAACACAATGTTGCATTTTCAGTGATCACTCCGTTGCCAGTTTGTCTTCCACTGTATGCGTATACAATGGCATGTACCATGTGTACTCCCTTCATTATCCATCAATATTTTACCCGCAGAGCACTCATATAAATATTTGAAAAGACAACTGTACTTCCAGTGTTTTCCTTTTCCTGTCCACCTCGACTCTGCGCATTTGTACAACATGCTTTTCCCCCCGAAGCGAGCTTGATTTGTTTGTCACAGCCTGCCGCAAAGTAATGATGTTTGCAGGCGCACTCACCTCCCTCTCTATCGGGATGCCGTCAAATGAAACCACAATAAATACAGGCAACCTTTTGAATGGACGAGAGAAGTAAAGAAGTCACCAGGGCCACGTTGCTTCTTTGGGCTGTCCGCGCCTCATGTCTGCTCGCCTTTGTCCTTCAGTCTGACCTCGTCTTGTTAGATGGATAAAATCATCACCATCGCCCAGTGGAGGTGGGGCGGGGGGGGAACTCTTCTCAGAAATAGAAAATTGAAAGCGGCGCTGTAATCCGTGTGGTGATATTGGATGCCCGACTTGAGCTGGCGGTCAAGCTCATGACTGAAATCTCTCAACTTGGCTCCTCACCTACCCACGTTCTGGAACTGTCTCCTTGCTCAAGGGTCTTTTATAATACGATTTATAGGGATGGGACTTGGTTTTGGTATTGTCAAGGTTGACTCAAATCAGCAGATAGGTAGATAATGTTCAAGTTTGAAAATTTGCTACGTTTTTCCTGCTCCTTTTTAGACTTTTGCTTTTCTATACTACAAATTTTGAAAAAAAAAAAAAATTAAAGTGATGTTGGGGCCGGGATGGCCATGTTTTCACTAACAAGTTCATTTTATATATTTTTTGATCGGGAAAATTAAAAGAGTTGTCATTTTCTATTTTATCAATAGATTTGGGAGAAATTAGGAAATAAGTCATCACTACATGAATAACTCCCCTTGATAATGAGGACAATGGCCGCGCCCTCTACTGTTCTACCCATGTTTGGTCGGAGTCACGGGAGGAACCGATTCCAAACTCTCAATTGGAAATCATTGTAGTTCCATTGCTTATAACGTCCAAAAATGGCGATCAATTGGCACCAAAATTTATGTGGACATCCTTATCAATGCCCACTTCAACATATCAAAAGGATTAACCTCCCCGTGGCTGATTTATATGAGAATGAGGAAACATGGAAGTGAGCAGAGCTACATAGATTTAGGCTGGGACGAGCGCACACTGCTTCTTTGCTTAAAAAAAAACAAAACAAAAAACTGCTTCTTTGCTTATCACTGTTAGGACGGGCGAGGCATTAAACACCACTCAGGATATTTACAGAGACTGAAGTGAGAATGAGTAGACGTGTACATTTATTTGAATGAGGAATGGCCCCAGTTTTTCGACCCACAGCACGCCATCCAATTTGGAATGTAAACAGCCGAAATGGTATGTTCCAATGTGGCCACACTCGGCTGTGCAGTCAGCCTCGCTGGAACTTTTTGTTCGCTGAACATTGACGCTTGTTCAATGAGGGCTTCCCTCATTCTCTGGCAGCTGCAAGCGGTGTCGGACAACGCACGCGACTGCTTGGGAGGCAACCCTGCGACATGAAGATCGACGCAGGCTGGACGCTAGTGGAGCTAATGTTTTTGTGCTTACCGACCTGAAGATAGTTGTTGCTATTAGCCGTCCCATTATCCTACCTTTAGCCGGAGAGGGAAGAGGGGGGCGTAAAGCTCCAATCTGCCTGTTGCTGCTGCAAGCCGCCATCTCCTTCCTGAGAGTTGACACTAGTTTAGTATAGCTAAATGACCGAAATATAACCAGTCGGGGTTCGTGTGTGCATTCATGCTCTTGTCCGCTTCATCTTATTTAAGTGGAGCAGCAATCGCCACGGTATTTTTGATTTTGTGGAGGTGATCATGATGAGATCATGTTTTATGTCAATAGATCCAAACTATTGTGCAGAACACTTTTATACTTTCACAGGTTGAAGTGGACAAGAGTAGTAATGTGCATTTGCATCTTGGTGGCGATCGGTCGCTGTTTTAGACAACAGAAATGACAAAGTGAGCAATATTACCACGCTTGCCTTCCTGCCGTGACATAGACCGCTGAGAACAAAAACATTACATAAGCCACGCCACAAAAGTGGGCGGGGCAATATGTTGTAAATCTAATCACCAAAAAGGACCTTGTCAGTCTTTTGGGGGGACACTTAAGTACTGATGTCATTTTTACATGCAAACCTATTATATAAGTGCCAATGTTAAGTTAATCCCAGTATCCCTTTAAAAGCCATTCCAGCGGAATGCCATTTTTTGGTTGTAACTCTCTCAGAATGAGCAAAAATGATCAAATATATAAGACAATTTCATTGGTTTGTGTGTCATTGCTTCATGTACTGAATCTCATTTGAGTCACAAGACTGAAAGTAACAGGTGAATTTTTCAGCATAGAATGAGTGAATTCATGGACTATGGCATTTATGCTAATAGCATATTGACATGAAGCACGTGCTTGTTAGGCTGAATGACAAACGGGATTACATTTTCTGATTTAATTCCGGCACAATAACATTGTAAATGATCCCAGCGAAAGACAAATTCATATTCCTAAAGTGGTGTCTTTTAGCTGGACCCATGAGGTGCTGTCACACTATATCTGTCTTTCATGTTGTAGGCATGTGAATTTCTTTATGTTTAATTTAATTGCAGTCCGTTTAAAAGTTGCACCAATGGGCTTTGGGTTGCCTTTGATCTACGGCATTCAAAACAGCCCCATGCATTATGTAGAGCTTGTTTTGGTGTGTAAATGATGTTTAAGAAAGCTAATAATTGCTCTGTCAGTCTCACACTTCATCATTTATTCATGGTATAGCCACAAACGGAGGGGGGAGAGGGAGGGGGACTAGCTTTTGATTTATTAACCACCTCGACAGGCCTAATTAGGGAACTTTCTGGAATTGCTGCAAAATAGAAACCGTTTTGACGCTTCCTGTTTTTTTTTTTTTTTTTTGGTGCAGCTCATTTGCACTGATGTCACCCAACGCCGAGCACTCGGCTTGTTGACGTGGCAAGTCAACAGCAAATCTGAACGCCAATTAGTTCCAATTATAATCAGACTGTCGCACATTCGTCTTTATTTGAAGGTTTCGAGATTTGACGGGGGCAAAATGACAAGACGTCTTTTCGGGCCTGGGCAGAGGAGGGAAAAGTTTTCCGGGTGATCGGCGTGTATTTGTTCGTGGCGTGTCGTGGACGATTACTCGTCTCCCGTGCAATTGCCCATAGGAAGTTGCTTCTGCTTTAAAGTGAATACATAAATCACAAGCGATCTGCTAGTCTCACATGATGGGCTGTGAAGCTGAGCAGATCCCGACTCACTTTCCGCTCGTGTAGCTGCCAGCCAAAACCGTGTACACGTTATCTGCAAACACGCCCAGCTTTGACCTTCACTTTGCCTTTTTTTTTTTTGCAAATGACGAAACTGCTTGAACACAACAACAACCAATATAGCATCAAAGGATGCGCATCTTTTTTTTTTACTCCAAAGGGGGCTGATGTTTGTGAGCCGTTTCCCATAATGTGCCCAAATCTGTCATCAGCCGCCATCATTAGGTCACAGCGGGGAGGTTTGCAAATGAAAACCCTCAAAAAACAATGTCACACTATGTTGGAAGAGTTTTTGTTTCGCTCTTGGTCATCCACTTTACAAAAATAAGCATCTCACTCCCTTTTTACATCAGGACAGGAGAAATATCTAATATCATCTCAGGACAGATGCGCTATGAAACAGAAAATAAAGCAGACGTATGCATTTTTAAAAAAAATTATTTTAGAACCAAATAAGTTAATAAAATGTCTTTAATCGATTCATCTGATGATTATTTTTGTGATTCATTGTTGAATCGAGTTTAAAACAAGCATGTTTTAACTTCCATCCCTTTATTCCAAAACAGGACGTTATTTCAAACAGTGCAGGAAACGCACAAACATTAATTCATTGATTCAGTTACTGGTTTGGTCTGCAATTTTATTACATTTTTAAATCAGAGATGCCAGTAAACTTGTATTGATTAATGTTTTATTTTGTGCTAATCCCAAATCTGCCCTCGTTTTTTCTCTTAACACATCAAGTTTTCATACTACTACTAATAATAATAATAACAATAGTAAACTTAAAATCCTGATATGTTAGAAAAAAAGTTTTTTTTTTAAACAAGCACAACACTCTCAGCCTTTTTTTAGGGGACGGTGCTGTCTGATTCAAATACTACACTGCATGGTGTGCTCCCATTACCATGACGACTAGGCAGTTTCTTCTTGTTGAGCCCCAAATCTTAGAAAATTGGGTGATACTGTAAATATGACACCCACATAAAGACAGTTAAATTACTGATTGTATTTTCACTCAGGCTTTCAGTACTTCATTACCAAGCTACAAAATTACACTTGTCAATGAGTGGTAACAATGTCACCAAGTCATGCTTGTGCCACTAATAATTACACATACAACACTACAGTTGTCAGTGTCCCTACTTTGTCTGTCAACAAGGGAGGAAGCATGTTTTTCTTCAATAAATCACAAAATAGCATCCAGGCTTGAGTAACTTTTTTTCACCCAACAATGATTGAGCTTTTTCCCATGATGCGCCCAAACCTGTCATCATCCGCCATCATTAGGCCACAGCAGGGATTTTTTTTTTCCTCCAACAGGAAAAGAGTTTACTCTTGTAAATACAAAAAGACAATGTCAGACCGTGTTGACAGATTTTTTTTCTTTCCTTTTCTTTACCTGCTCAGAGAACAATCTGTTAAAAAGTTTGCCTGGCGTGGGCACCAGTTTCCTGCTGCATGTGTAACTTGTAGCGCTTTTTGTTTGCTGACAGGGCATGTTGATGAAGGGCAGCGCTCTGTGATTGTATTGACAAGTCCCAAGCGTCAATCAAGAGCTTCCTTTGTGCGGCAAAACAAACACCTGGGACAGGACAGAACAGGCAGACGGGAAGAAGCTGCAGAAGACACAACAGCCAAGTAAGGACAAAAAAAATCTACGTTTCAGCAGGGGGGCTTTTATGTGTATTTTGGCTGAAGCGGCTAATTAATCAGCCGTTGTTGTATTCGTAGAACACAACAAGCACACCATTATCTTGGTCAAAGAACAAATGTGTTCGTTATTCTCTCAGATTACGCTCTTCTACATGCTGCGGTGTGCAATCCGAGTTTGTCTGAGCGATTACGTGATTAATCAACCAAAAGCAGCCCCTAATGAAGGCGGCACACCACGCCGCCATGTTTTACGCCGCTAATGAACAATTCATTTGGGCTCATTTACGACGAGAATCTGGTAATCTTCCCCTTGAGTTGGGACGCAAAATGAGCCGGCGTAATCTTATTGTGCGCGCGCGTGTGTGTATTGTTTCCTTCTGACGAGTGAAAAATCACAGCCTCATCCAAAATATGATAAAAATGTAAAGTTTTGTTCAACCCCAATTCTTCTGAAGAGTTATGGTTGCTGTGGCAACCTCTTACTCGAGAGTGCAGCACAGGATTCTGATTCTTTCTTTCCTTGGCAGACAATCCAAGGTATGTCTTTCAGTGAATCTTATTTCATAAAATGGAGGCCATCCCTCTAATAGATTAATAATCACAAACAGTGGCAGGCATTCAAAACAATATCAGAAGCAGCAACTTATACCGTACCATTACAACATCAATTCTAATGTTTTCCATGCCATTGTATTAGTTTGTCCCAAAGAGTCAATTCTCTTAATTTCATAGTAGGGCTGACCCGATAATTTGATATCGATATGTATCGCGATTGACATGTAAAATATGAATGGACTATGGCAATAATGAGTCCGCTAAAAAGATAAAGTAGTCCTAAGACGGTTGGTTAACAATGATGTATGCACTGCAAGAGAGTATTCGTTCACTTACATTGGATGAACATTGAATGAAGGCTAATATATCGTCGCTGTCATGTGAAAAACACTTATCTCCATTTTTTTCAATTCTATTATTTTTACGTGACTAGTGTTTCCGCTTTACATACATCGCATTAACATGAAAATTTTAAAAAATCCAAAATTGTACATAAGTGTTTTTCACAGGACAGAGACGATATGTGTCAGCAACTGCTTCGGGGTAGACCTAATGCAAATAAGCATTTACAATGCACTGATGGAGGACAAACTGCACATTACACTACATAACGATGTACACAAAACATCCATCCATCCATTATCGATACCCACGAGAAAACCCACGCAGGCACGGGGAGAACATGCAAACTCCACACAGGGAGGCCGGAGCCGGGATCGAAACCACGACCTCTGAACTGTGAGGCGGACGTGCTAACCAGTCGACCACAGTGCTGCCCGTACAAAAAACAGTTAACTGTTATTTAAAGAAAAGGTTCAAAACTAAATCAATAATTATCAATATTGACTGATATGAAATACTTAGATTGGGACAGTTTTTCAAACATTTCCCAGCTCTTCGAAGCACATTATCTTTAAAATGGAGTTTATTTAATCTAACGGCTAATCGACGAGTTTATTTCACTCTTTTATAGTTACATTGACCCCTTATTAAAGGTTAAGTATTATGTTAAAATAACCTAAATGTATTTTTCTTCCGGTCATTATTTTCAATAGTTTAAAAAAAAAAAAAAATCAATATATATCGATATCGACCAATATGAAACACTTATATCATGATATACTTTTCAGTCATATCGCCCAGCCCCATTTCATAGTGTTTCTCTGAACAGCTCTTTTCAAGTCAGATTCCAGCCACTCTGTGTTGCTATGTCATTTGTTTCTATCTTCAGTTCATCTGTATTGGGTGCAACAGCACACCTTTGTTTGAATTCTACAACAATATGTTTTATTAATGGTGACTCATTCCTTTGAAAAAAAAACACAGTCTAGCAAACGTTTCAGCCAGCACAGATGGCGAAGGCATCTGTGGCCCTTGAGACTGGTTATCTACTTTCTCAATGTGCTCGATGAACTGGTCGAGCGAGTAGTTCAGAGGTTCTGATTTTGTTTTGCCTCATTTTTAGTTCACTAGCTGATGAAGTGTCCTGTGGGTGTACTGCTTGACGACATCAGTTCTGCTCATTTAATTTCTCCTTGTCTGCAGTGTAATGATTGTTGTAAAAACAAACATTATACTGTATTTTTTGATGGCACCTCTCAACCTGCTTGATGATGATTACAGTAAAGATGATGATAATGATGACTAATTAATAATGGCGCTGTCAGTGCAGACGTGCGCAGCGTGGGTCACATTGATGATGATAACAGGCAAGGGGGTAAGAAATCGATAAAAACAATTGTGACTAGCACCACTGGCAATCTCCCCAGCCCCACCACCGCCACCATCACTCTGTCGTCTCTCAATTTGCCAACGCTGTGCTGAGTGGGCGGACATCTGAGACTATCAATCGGAAATGTGTGGCAGGGAAAACTTTTCGCAGTCAAAGTCTCATCTTTTGCAAGATGCAACTCATACCAGTCTCTTCTTATAACTAAAGCCATGATGAATTAATATTACAAAAATTTGATAATATTCACAGTAACATTCACCTATTCACCTAATCTAGCGTCCATTATGTTAGAAGAATAGAAGAATACCCCAAAAATGTATTGCTTTGGCACCATCTTGTGGCACCCTTTTACTAAGCAACTATATTGACGTGAGGAGAGAAGCTTCATTCAGTCAGGCCATATCTTTGTCTAATTGAAAACAGTACAGAATAAATTTGTTTATGGAACATTGGTTCATGATTGTATTTGCAAGGTGAATGGTGTTGATGCTTTATGATCATCTGTGTTTTAAGTTGTTTTTCTGCCATGTTGTGCCACATACAGGTAACTGCAAACCTTTTTGGGTGGCTGAAGAAAGTCAAAGACCTCTACCTAATATTTCTCGCTAAAGTCTGACCAATTTAAACATTGTCTTCATTTTTAATACCACTGACGTATTGTAAGGAGTTGTTTGTGACCAAACCCTAAAATGTGGATATTTACTGTATTGGGGCAGTCCAATGGGGTCAGAAAATTTTCCTCACGCATTGCAACACATTTATTACAATCATCGCATACATTTGAAAGTCAGAGGGTGTAGACGAAGATGTTTTTGGACCCTGATGCCAGCAAACAAAATTGTATTTTTTAAAATATCCATCTTCGTGCGGACACGTGGTCTTGTTTTTCTGCCTTTTTATCTCCCCGACCTCTCGAGGGGTTGCAGAGAGCGCCTTGAAGTGTGTGAGTGATGAGGGAGCTAAGTGGCAGAGATGCTTCGAAAGTGGTCACTCGCCGTGTGATTGTGTGTGAGTATGCGCCCGCACAAGCCGATGTTTGTTGTGTGGGAGGTGGAACTTGGTGAAAGTGTGGGCGGGAAGAAGCAAAAGCGAAGGTGACAGATGTCAACAGTGTGACGACGACGATCGTGATGAGTGGCCTGGGTGTCAGAGGCGCGGTGTCAAGTAGTTCCAACCATGGGGTCTGCCTCTTACAGCCCTTCAGGGCAGACGTATGCTCAAAGCTTCTTTTTTAATTTCATAAAACAAAGAAAGCGAATGGCTCGAAAACTCATTGCAATCATTTTTGCGCCTGGACTGAAAGATTAGGACAATCAGGAAGTTCATTTGAGCTCCTTTCCGATTATGCTGAGGCGGGATAATCTGTTATCTGACTCCAATTAATCACCAGGAAACCACAGAACAAGAAAAAAAATGACTCCCCCACCCCCCTTTTGCTTGCTCAGCGAGAACTGAAGTAGTTTTATGGAGTAGTTCATCAAGTTATACATGGGCCACTTTATAGATAGACAGGTTTATCTATTAGTTTCATCTTAACTACAGTATATACAGGTGCATCTCACTAAATGTGAATGTCTTGGAATGGAATAGCAAATTTACATATAACAGTAGTTCAATTCAATAATCAATCGATATTATATATATATATATATATATATATATATATATATATATATATATATGTATATGTGTATATATATGTATATGTGTATATATTTGTATATATATATGTATATATATGTATATATATATGTATATGTATATATATGTATACATATATATGTATATATATGTGTATATATATATGTGTATATATATATGTGTTTATATATATGTATATATATATATGTGTATATATATGTGTGTATATATATATGTATATATATATATATATATATACACATATATGTATATATATATTTGGGGTGTAACGGTACACGTGGGTGTATTAATACGTTTCGGTATGGCATGTTCGGTTCGGTCCACTTGTGTTCGGTTTGGTCCACTTATTAGCGCAAGTTTATGCACGGGTGCTATTGACTGTTGGACGCGGGAGAGGAGGGCGGCGGCACTAAAGGGGAGCAAACGAATGCGCAAACAAGCCAGCGCTTGAAGGTCCCCCGTACACTGCGGTCTCCTGTTTGGGAACATTCTGGCTGTCCTGTTAAAATCGCCGATGGGGAAAGGTACGTGTATAAGTCCCAAAGTTGTGCGCCGACATTGCTACATGAGATCGGCGGCTAAGCTGTAGTAGCACGTCTAACATGATAACACTTAAAACGACATCATTCGACTTTGAATGTTTCTTAGATGAGGAAGCAAGCAGTCTTTTTAGCCAAAAACAGCTCTCTCTCTACTTCGTTCTCCGCTGCTCCTCTCACTAGCCGTACGATGCATTCAAGAACCTCGGAAACATCACAACGCAGCAAAACACAAATCCGACCACAACTCAGCAAAACACAAATCCGACCACAACACAGATAACCCAATTCGTTACAATGTGCTGTTGAACATTCAAAGATTTTAGTGCCAGAAAGTGTAAATAATTTCATAAAGACTAAGTTACTGTATTTCATTATAAAAAGAGTTTTAATACAGTTATCAATAATTGTTACTGTTATTGTATGTATTTTTTTCATCAAAAAAAGTGTATATGTATTGTAATGACAACTTGTCTTTAACTTGAATACTTAGAGCTGCCATAGGCTGTCGCTGCTGAGTGTTTAAAGATTTCAGTGTCTTAATAATTTACAAAATTAAGAGATCTTTATTGTTGGTGTATTTTTTATTCTGGTGTAATTTCTTAGAATGTCACCCGATTGGTTCGCTTTTATTTTTATTTCTAAAAAAAAATTAACATTTACTTGTCATCTTTTCAAAATAAACATTTTTTTTTTTTTAATCTGTTTTTTTGTACCGAAAATATACCGTACCGAAGTCACATCTTCGTGAATTTCATATTATTTTCAAAAATGTATACTACTGGTCATGTTATTTTTACACATTATTAACCAATCTAAAGTGTTAAAAGTGGCTTGCTCTCTTTCACGATGTAATGCTAATGATTGAACAAACTTGCCATTCTTGAGCTCGCCTGAAAAGTAACTAATTTGGAGGTACAAGGTTTTGTCCCAACGCCAGCGATATACGGTATATACAAGTATGCGAGAGTTTATTTTGCCATTCCCCCCCCGCAAACAAACAATAATGGCCTCCTGCCAGCACAAAAATTATGTCTGACATTGCTGCAAACCTTGTACTAAAATATTTACTGCATTTTTATTTGTTATCAGCATTCTATCAAATGCGGGAAATGAAGTGTATTTATTCATAATGGCGCTTTTATGCCCCCGGAGCGAAGCCCTGTCTTGCCTTGCAAAGCTTGAAAAGGCTTTTGTTTTCCTTCAGGTCGCTAGGAGCTGTATTATATGAATACATTAAATTTGAACACATGCATTGCATCAGGATGTCATGTGTGAATAGATTTAACACATTCAAGATGGCGAGCAAGTGTCACAGAAGGAAAACGTGTCACTCCTTCAGCATAAAAACAACATCAGCGCATAGCACCAATGCTAACCTGAAAACATTGTTTCTCATTAAGAACGCCAGTGGTCACAGTTTTCCTACGGTTAATCCCTTGTTTTGCGTCACCAACTATAATTTGTTTGCAATTCCAATTTAGTCTCGTTCAGCCCATACATGACTTTGTTACTCTACCTGATTGCAATTTTACCATCGTGCTAGCCAGGACTTAAGTTTGTTAGCAGTTCATTGCCCATTTGTAACTTCAAAAACATCATATATCCATCCTGTCGTAAACTGAGGCCCCCCCCCCCCCCATGTAATCTGCTGACACATCACAAGGGGAGCGTATATCCTTGTTCACCGCAACAGATTTTCATTATCTTTTTGTAATCCTCTCTGTCGATCGATTACAGTGCCGGAGGCGCGTACGCACTCCACACTGTATGGAATGTCAAGCCGTCCGGAGCAAATGTCACAGAAAGCCCTCCTATCCCGTTTTATGTGTATTTGTCATCCTCTCGCACATACACGCTAGAAATTTCATTTTCTCCCCACAATAAATGTATGCACACGTGGTGCAATATGTCTTGGAATGGTCATTTTCCGCCACCGGAGCGTGAGTCATTTGTCTCCTTTACATTTTTCAGTCCCGAGTGGAAGTAGGAGCACAATGCGGGAGATTAAAAGCTGGGGGATGGCATTTGAGTGAAAACCTTTATCTCAGGGTGTTTTGTCCATCTCAGGGAGGTGCTTTGGTGCTGACACAGTAGCCTTCACTCTCGGCTGATGTAGACCCCCCCCCCCCCACACACTCAGGTCCTTTTGCATTATTTATAAAAAACTAAAACATGACCTGTTGTTTTACACCTTTGCGAATGTCCCAGAAAGAAGAAGGGTAGTGAAAGGATGCACAAGTGAGCAACGTGTGAGGAATCTAGGATGTGACATAGTCGGTGACAGTATGTGTGGGAGCAAAGGAAGGGAGACATACATGGAGCTGTACAGCGTCAGTCAGTGAAGGTGAAGATACGAGACGCAGCGGTGAAAAGTTCATTTTCAAATGGAAGCCTTGCTCGTCTTTTCGAAAAGTTTTTCCATGTAAAGAGAAAGCGTGGGAGGAACATGAATAGGTTGTCTTCTTGAAAGCGGCACCGAATGCAGCACAACCTCCAAAGAGGAACACAATCTATTCCGTGATGCTTGGTGACCTGCGAGTTGCTCTCATTTCAAAACCAACTTTCCCATAGAAAATCATGTCAAGTAGATTAATTTATTTCAGACTCGAACCATGAAAACACAAATTAGTTCCCCATCGGATTATATGACTAAAATAAAGGAAAAATACTCAATACCCAAAACAGCAAGACTGCAGATTTTTCTTTTTTTCAATATGTTGGATTTTTCCTGTTTTTTGGGGGTTCTTTTCCGCATTTTCCCTCCATTTTTCGTGTAAAACCTATATTAAATGTTTATTAGCATTTTTTTTTTACAATTTCTTTGAAAAATAAATAAATAAAGGATTTTTATTTTTTTTTGTAGAGGGTAGGAATTACTCAAGGGGCCACTCAGAGTGTGGCCACCAGCTCCCATCCCTGCACTAGAACATGGACCTTAAGCTCAAAATGAAAGCTATTGAATAAATGCTCAAACGAATTCCCATAGAGCAGTTGTGGAAGGCAGTAGTGAAAAAAATTTGATTAGCAAGACAGTTGTTCGACTTGTGCCCCCTAATTGTTCTATTAGTGTGCTGGATTGTCTTACTAGTGACGACAAAGCATATTAGCACATGAACCTTAAGCTGAATATTGAAGAAATTCTCAAATGACTTTCCATGTAATTGCAATATGAAATTTGAATCGTGTTTTATATCTTATGGAAACAATGATATTTGGGTGACTTAGCCCTGTAGTTGTAAATCCCACCTAATTGGTATTGTGTTTCCTAAGATGCGACATCAGTTCCACCAAAGTGGCCTTGATGGACCACAGTATGTGGTAATTGTGCATAAAAGTCTAGTTGATCTGCGTTTCAGTCGCTGTAACTGTCTGAATAACTCAATCGAGAGCTAATGCGCCCCAAGACTGTTGTCCCTTGGAGGTCGACGGCCAGTCCGCCTGTCTCTACTGCTTTTCATCAGCATGGTGGCATCCAGAGAGACAAACGTGAGCAGGGTCAAGAAGACGTTTGAGGCACGCCTGACCTCTCTGTATCCGACTGTATCTCCGCAAAGCCTCCATGCGTCCTGACACCGAAACATCTCAACTACGCGATGAAAGTTGACATCAGCCCAAAGGAAGAGCTTTTGAGGCGACGTCTTACCGTATTGACGCTGCGCATCCGCCCCATAAAGCAGGCGTGGTTTACAAGTTTTTTTCCCCTTGTGGATGCCGCGCCGCTGATGTGCTTTATGGCTTGGCTATGAAATAATCCTCAGCTGTTAGTCGCCCGTGTGGCGCTTGTACATCTTGTTGACGTCACGGGATGTGAAGGTTGTTTGGTTCCTTACCGCTGGGAGCAAAATGAGAAATCACCATACCCTCCTTGTGGCGGTGGACAACTTTTGTGGATTGCTTAATTCACATTCCACAAATTCACTGTATTGATGTTTATCATGGAATTAAGAATAATTGAAATATTAATGGCTCATTTACTCACTCAAAGTAGTAATATTACATGAAATAATTGAATGAAGTTTTTTCACGGTTTCCAGGGTAAACTTAAGTTGAGTCCAGTCCAGGTTTTACCCCCTCTTTTGTCCAAAGTCATCTGTTAGGACATGCCCTCTAGAAAACGGAAGAATGGATATCAGTCATGTTATAATCACCACTGAAACAGCCCATTTTAAAAGCTTCCAGCACCCCCCAAACAAGGAGCACTTGTCGGGTGCATCAGCGCAGGTCCAAAACTTGGAGTGGACGTCGGTTAAAAGGAGCATCAGCGTGCGGCGCGCCTGCAGGCAATCTTTTGTCCTAACGCAAACGCGATGGGACCGGTATGGCCACGGAATGCCCGACGGGGCCTTAGAATACCGACGACTTTCCACACTTTTACACATATGCATGCACCGGGGGGCATCTCGTATTCAAAATAACACAAGTTGCCATTTTTGGCTGCATGTTTGCAATGTGCACACTTTCACACACGCACACGTTGACGGATGGCTTGTGATGGCTCGCTCGCTCTGCAACACTTTACATGGCGAGTCACGAGGGTCACGGCAGAGCCTCGAGAATCATTTGTTCTTCTGGAGTCATTTAACTCTTATTGACAAGCTCACGAAGCCCTGCGAACACTCACACACGCGTGTGCGCATACGCACACACGCTGTGGAAACGTTGTTACTGTACTTCTGCTGGAGTGCAGTCTTTATGTTGTCACTAAATTGCCCTTTGAATATGATAATGATTCAGCTGCATGCAATTTAGATGGGAGGAGAGCATTAATGTGAAGTGCTGCCAACCAGGCAAGCAGCCTGTCGAACACTAACAGCACACACACACGCACACACACCCACACACATGCTTGCACACACCGGCTCATACACCGACAGCCTCATTCATGCAAATTACCTTTCAGACTTGTCAAATTGACTGTTCTCACCATGCTTTGGCTAAATGAGCTTAAGTGGATGAGGACCGAAACAGAGAGGAAGGGAGAGTGTTCCTTTTGTATCCGATAATTTTGGAAAGCACAACCACACAGAGTATAGGAAGACACGCCTGTTTGGATGAGGAATTGGACATAGTAGCATATGTTTTTACACACTTGTCTAGGTCTCCTAAAAAGAATAATAAAAAAAAATAAAATAAAATAGTAAAATTCAGAGAAGAAAATGACAATATTACAAAAAAAAAGCTCAACTCGATTTTATTTATAAAGTGCTTTCACAACGACACCGCACCCGAGAAAACACAACCAATCAGAGACAGAAGGCCCGGCTGATGAGGTGTCCATAATTCCCATGCACGCGCGGGCACAGTCATTGCAGGCACACTGCCGCCTGTTTTGACTTGGTACCTTGGACTTCAAGAGCGTTGCTGAAACTATGATGTCATATCCACGTCCGAAAAATAGAAAAGTGCCCGTTCCTTGATTGCCAACCACTGGGCATAAGACTAGCAAATAGAAGCAGATCTTAGGGATGTCAGGCAGCTGAGAGAATTCAGAAGCGAGGCGAAATTAGCAACAATTCTGCTCAATAGACACATTTATCACATTATATTAGGAGTCAAAAGTTGTAAAGTACAAGCTGACTTTGGATGAGAGGGAGGTACACCGAGGTCCTCATATACAACAAAAGGAACCATCCTCTTAGGGGAGAAAAAAAAACTGTTTTACTTTACTTTGCTAAGAAGGCATTTGCTAAAGACATCTGCTGAGTGTGGTTGAACAGTCCTTGTCCAAGACACATTTCATGGACATAACTGAAGCCCAACGATTATGTAAATCAGTTGCTTGTTGTCACTGTATCAGTATGGAGGGAACCGGTGTGGCTTGAAACATATGCACACACACACACACACGTACACACACCCTGTTCCTCCGAAGGGACAGGATAATTGGCTGCTGAGCGAGAGCCCCCTTTGGCTCCTCATTAGTGACTATGGACAGCCTGTGTGCGAGTGTGTGTATGTGTGCGTGTGTTCGCGTGTGTGAGTGCATGTGTTCAATCAAAATGGCTGTCACAGCACATTGGTTAGCATCGGTGATCATCCTATCTGATACTTTCCATCAAAGCTGGATTGTAATTGGTGTATTTTGTGTGGAGATGCGCTACAGCAATTGTAGCATGTGTGTATAAAACAATTTTCATTTTTAATGTGGTCTCCTGTAGCTTTTAGTTTTTTTCCCCTTCTCGAAGATGAGATAAATTGGTCCAATTTGATGGCTAAGTTGCCCTGCGACTATTCGACTGGCCAACTTGCTATGTTCCTTTCTTGAGTGTGTTTTGCCCACACAAAGAACATTACAGGCTCTTTTTTTTTTTTTTTAATTGTATTTTATTCATGCGTTTTGATGAAATCTATCCAGGTAGAAAGGTGTGCCGTGTTTCATTTTGAAATCTCAAAAGAGAAAGGGAGATCATTTTCATTTGATTGCAGCCTTGGATGTAGTTAAAAATGCAAATCGAACGTTTGGCTAAAGGACGAACATTATTTTGCCCCACCGTGTTGAAAGGCTTTGTTGGTGAAATGGTGAATTAATGGTGTCAAGGTCTGCTCATTATGTCAGTCTGCTTGCACGCTCTCAATGGCAAAGAGATGAGTTGTTTCTTGTGGTGTCATGCAGCTATGGAGTGCAATCTCCAACTGGCCCTGACCTTTCAAGTTCTCCAATGAGGCGAAATCATGTCCTGACTGGAATTGGAATGAAAGTCCAAGGACTCATATTTCCGGCTCAGAATGAGCTTTGTTCATTTGTGTATTTAGTGTCATTTGCACGGTTAAGACAGCCTACAGTTCAGGGATGGAGTACATTTGAATTTTTAAACAGTCCACCACATTTATGAAAGAATATGATGACATGATCAAACAAATGTTTATACTTTGCAATTATACTATACAGTAATCAGAGGTGGGAGGTGTGCGTCTAGTCAACATGAGTTTGAACACGATTGGTTATTTCTGAACACAGCCGCATCCCTGTTCTAAGAGCAGGCTTCAACTTTAATGGTGTCCAGGGGCCACCACGTGACTGTGTCGGGCCACCTGAAGTTGACTGATTTTGGCTCAACCGAGCCATCAGTGCACATTTCATAAATAAATGTGATGAAATCAACATTTTGTTAGATCTATGATTCAATAAAACACAAGCCATTAAGCAGAGCTGGGCAGTCCGTCCCTGGGCTGGACTGGTCGGACCCTCCAGCCCGGTCGGATGCCCATTTTTGGGGCGGAGGGGTGGGGGGTGACAAATTTTAAAAAATGGCTGCACTAAGCATGGCCGGAAGTGGATTTTAGTCCGGCCCACTAATCGGCCCTCATGCGTGTGACGTGGTCGCGAGGCCGCCAAATTTCATCTCAGCCTACTCGGTGAAAGGCTTCTTTTTAGGCTTCTTTCAAAACAAATTGTGTCCGGGAGGAAAATCAAGCCGCGCGCAGCACTCAAGTATGACACTGGCACATCATGCACTTCCCTACTTCCGGAAATACGCCGTAGCAAACCTGCTGTGTAGTGGTTTGCTGGCATGCTTTTATTTTGAAGGCAGGGAAGTGTGAAGGAGGGGAGTGTGGAAAATAGGTAACTTGTTGCTTGCAGACTTGTCGTCTGTTGGACAAATAAATTATACAATACGACAAAACCAACATCATGGCTCGTAATGCAAGTAAGTACACGCAGCTTGGTTGTTGTGTCTTTCACAATTTAATAACTTGGACAAGTCTCGGAGCTCAGCTTCTTTTTATTGCGTAAACGGCATTCATTCACAGACGAGTTGAATCACTGATAACACTTGAAATTATATCACTCTGCGCACGTCGCGGTGCACTGAGGAAATCACAGGGCGAATAACTACGCCTGGAAAAGTAGGTCCCTACACTACATGGGTAAGTTAGTACGTGAGTAAGTGGCGTGTTTGAAGCGTGTCCGCAGCGAGTTTGAATAGTAAGTTAGCCAGCTAATTGTCTTTAAATAAACCTTTTCCGTTAGCATCTCTCCCGCGGGGGCATCGTGTACGTTTTGTTTTTGGGGGTGCGGGGGTGGACCGGAGGTCGTAACGGGGCGGGGGCCAACAATGTTTATGAATATGGCCTTAAGGGTACCCAGGTCAAGGGTGGAGGGTCGTGGCCGGACGGGCAAAAAAGGGTCAAGTGCCCAGCTCTGCCATTAAGGCATGTGCCGCATGTACATATGTGACAGAGTAGTAGTACGTTTCTTTAAAGACACCATCAGAATAGAATGGAATAAAGGCATGGGGGGGATTGTCTCATTTTAAGGCTGTAGCACTGATGCTACAGTCTTAGGCATGGTGAGTGAGTATTACAGCAGTCTTTTGGCCATATCTCCTGAGGAAGCTTTTCAAAGTCGCTGTCGTACAAAACATGGTGCAATATCAAGGGCTCTTTTGTAAAAGTCTTAGCAGCCGCCCTCGCCGTCGTCTTTGTGAGACGCACCTAGACAGTTCGCTGAGGGACACCAGCCACCAGGGTTGCTTGTTAGTTCTGCAAACACAAGAGCAGTGCAAATGCTGCTTGTGTGTTATAATACAGCAGTACACAATACGTACAATACACGAGTCTGGTTTAGAATGACTTGAGACAATCCTTCCTCCATTTTCTTTTGTGGTAGTGATGTGTTTGATTTGAGCAGCTTCTTTCAATACATCAGGGTAAATATAGATTCCAAATGACTTTCTGGCAGTGAAGAACCAAAGCCCATTACAAGAGAACATATTAAACTTTTAATAATTCATGTTTGAAGATGACATTTTTGATGATTAGTTGAAGCAGTAGAGCATTTGCTCTTGTATTTGTCCTTTACTTAGGTGAATGTGAAAAGGCAAATAGGTATCCTACAGCATTCTTAGTCCCATGTTCCAAAAACATGCGTGCTAGGTTAATTAATTACTCTAAATAATGCATGGGTATGAATTTGAGGGCCCTATTTTGCTGCCCAGTGAAAGTCTAGCGCAAAATGCAGTCTAAATGTGCGCATAGGTGGACTTTCTTTCTTGTGGCATTCTTGTAGACGAGCACAGGTAGAAATATGCACCGTTGTGGGAGTGAACACAGATGACTTAAGCCGCCCATAGTCAAGATAGGCTCTAGGTTGCCTAATGTTTACAAACGCTATAGAAAATAGATGGATATTTCTACAGCCCCTCTACTTGTTGCAGTCTTGCCTCAGCTGACACAATTAATCAAAAATCAATTCCACCATAACCATAGAATTCGAAATCAATTATCATGTCCATCCTTAAGACTGTCAGGTAAAACTTGCCTGTTTGAACTAGAACCCCAGCTGGCTTTCTAGCATTATAATGTAATAATTTGCTGTGTTTGGTGGGTGGCTCACTTGCAACTTCAGCCCATAAATCTTAAACTTGTGTTTTATGCAATCCAAAAATATGCATTTGCATGCAGATTGAAAAGACAGAGGTCTGATCTGATAGAATAAATGTAGCGTGGAAGACCAGACCTACATAAATGTATACAATGCAAACCCCCCTTTTTGGGTTTCCATGTTGAAATAATCAAAGGCTAGGTATGTGTTCCAAAATGATCCGTAATCAAACAAGTCATTCCAGGGGTGTTATTTTTCAATGTCCTTCAAGTATCATTAAAAAATAATGATGACACTGAGAACATCTACTCTCCCTTGCATAATAACACTCATCCTGTGATCCTCTGTGGAAATTGTCATCTCTTGGGAACGTAGCCAGCCAAGGAAAAAAGTCACCTTGACTGAGTGAGCCAAAAATAAGATCAGAAGGGGACTTTTAAAGGTGCCCTGTTGAACACCTTTTCCTCCTTTATATTAAAGCACATCCCCGTAAGCTCTCTGCGTCTTTAAACATGGACCATCAAAAATAACTAGCCACGTTAACCTGGAAGTCAAACCTCTGAAAGGAACACTCCTAATGGTGATATGCTTGTTCTTATTATCTCCTAGTCACTCCATCTTCTTCTTGTTTATCAAGCAATGAATACAGGTCAGCTTCCTGGAGTAATGAATATGGATGGTTTTGTTGCGTTATCCTTGATGTGGTGATGGAAGGCTGTGGTATGTTACAATTAGCGCGATTAGCAGTGACCCCTCGTCTGCCTCCCCTAGCTCAACCGTACAGCTTTTTTTCCATTCTTTTTGCTCTCACTGTCAGTGTCCTTGCTTTCATTCCTTCACAAGCTTAACTATCAGCAGCCCAGGGGAGTAAATTCGCTGTCTGCTTCCCTGCTGTTCATCCCTCAACTCACGCTTCCACATACCTTTTTTTTAAGTAATTTTTGAAGCGCGGGCGATTAAAGAGCATGAACAGAAATATAGAGTTCAGTTTGCGCAAGTATCTCAGAAATGTACATTGGACTTTTTGCTTAAATGATTCGCTATCATTCATTAAAAACGAGCAGTGATTATGGCTTCTGGCTATCCGTTTATTGGGAGCAAGCGGATAAAGTAATGAACCAATAATGCAGTTCAATGTAATGATTGTGTATGACTCGATCTGAAGTTGCACCTGAAGAAAACAACGTGATAGTCAACACAAAGTATGCTTTCTGTTCACTTCTTTAAATCAGCAAACTGAGCACATCTTAATAATTGATCATTGTTTAGCAAGGCTCGGCTGTATCCGCTCACCCGAAGAAGCTAAAGAACCTTAACGGCTGAAGAACGCCAACACGGAACAGCTGTTCTCTCACGATAAAACATGCATGAAACACTCAAAGGCATGTGATTGCAAACATGGAAACACACCCACTTATGCATACAGGCGCAAACACTGCTAAACAAGCAAAGACATACTTGATGGTTTTCGAATATTCGTTCTTGTAAGACCACCTGCTGATCATCGTAAAAGGAAACGCAGAATTTTTACCAAGACTTAAACAAAAATAGAATTGAAATGGGACTTATAAGGTTCCCTTGTTGAACAGCTAACTTAGTTTCTTTCCAGTCAAATAATGCCAGTCTCCTTGTCCTAAACTGGACCAAGCAATTAACAAGCCATCTTAACCTTTAAACCAAAACTAATTGAACACTCAGACATGCAAATAACATTAACAAATGACTCCAGTGAATTAAATAGATACAACACAACTTCATTAGCTTTTAAAACTTTGTTTTACTTCCACAAAGATGAAAACAAAAACTTGTTTTGACTTTTCTCATCAATGCTGGTAAACATCTTGAGATTTCTTACAGTAACAACATGTCAACCTTGATGTTATTTTGAGTAAATTGTATTTATTGTCTTGTTTTCACCAGAACATCTGTATGCGTATCCTGTCTTTTGAACACGCATTTATTTATACAAAAAAAGTGTAAATACATATTCTGGGACACATCCAAGGCTTTCTACCTCCTCCTTCTTATGCAGATAAAAATCTGTCTTGTGTATAAATATAATCTGAGTTGAGGCCAAGGAGTTTGCAGTCAACTTCTTGGCGTCTTTCTGTTGTACACAACAAGGAGTGAGTTGTTGCTGTGTATCTTTTTTCTCTTCAGCATTTCAGTGGTCTTCCCAGTTGGAGTGAGGGTCACTGTCTCTAAAAGGCTCATATCTTGATGAAGGGGAACAAGGGCTCAGAGGACTTTGTTTTTTTTCCATGTGTGTTTTAAAATGAGCAAATTAGTTTCCTCAGTTGCCTCCATCTCCTCTCCACTTGTAACCCCCGCAACACACACTCACTCACACAAGCCCCCTCAACTGCCGACCCCCGCCCCTCCCCACCTCCCTGTGATTACATTGTAAAATGTTAACAGAAGAACCTGCAATCTTCTTCTCCCCAGTGGAACCACTTCTGCCTTCCTTTTTCCACTTTATACTCGCTGTAATATACCTCCCCCACCCCTTTACACCCACTTTCCTCTTCTCAAACCACCCCACGGAAACACACACCAAATCTCTGCAGTAGTCTATGCCTGTAAGGTAAACACAAAACTATGATGTTATGTAAGAAAATCCAGGTAGTTTTTCAAATACACTATTAATTTAAAAATAATGCTGAATGTATTTGCTCTTACTTGGTGTTGTCACAGCCTTTTAATCACTCCCCCCCCCCCCCAAAAAAAAAAAGTTGCAACACAGTTCTAGAAATTTGCTATTGAGTAACCGCTCACGATGATGCATGGCTGAGCTCGACCACAGTCGTCATGGTAACAAAAGCTGGATATGCACGAAAAAGAACCACTCCACAAAAAAATAGTGATTTTTCCCAATGATCTGTAATTCTTTTTTGTTTTGTGTATTTTTATTGAAGAATGTCAGAGATCTTTTACTAAGACATCTGGGAAGTTTTTAAAAAATTGCATCACGTTTCTCATGTACCTGTAAAATATAAAATGTAATTCTACCGGTAGGTTTTTTTGCACTTCGTTTGTGAGACCCAGTTTAACCAGCTCATAGATTAGGAAAAAATGACATATTGTACGACACACTAAGGGGCTAATATTGGGCTTATGTTTCAAGGGAAATCCTAAATGGCGCTAGATGCCAATGTTAAATGTAATGGGGTAGAAAGTCCTCTCTTTCTGTTATATATGTACCATGAATTGGATGCAAATGAAGCTCAAATAGCTGTTAAATTGTACTTAAGTGCTGGGCTTGGGAATGTTCCATCATTTCCTGCCTTCCCTTTCCAGCTCTACTATTAATGTCAATCACTTTTTTCCATCCCACTTGCCTTGTAACACCTACAGTGGCTCGGCTGCCCTTTGTTGATCCCTCCTCCTTTTCCTTCTTCTTTGTCAAGCAGAGGTTGCTGCCTGATAGCTCACCAACTCGCATCAAAAGGAGACTCTGATTAAAGCTGGCATTTTCGGTGTGGGTTTCCCACATTTGGCTCATGTCCACTTCACCACACCGGCATCGCTCGCCCCTAGACTACCCTTGCAAGGAGAATTGCTCTTCCATTTGAATATTGGATTGAACTTGTGGACATAGCGACCTGAGTCTCGTAGGGCACACAAACATCAGGCCATCTTCCACTGAGACCGAGACACGGCTTCACAATTTTTGGAAATGCAGTGTACAATCTTGGTATCTCGGTTTTCAGTTGGACAGCAACAGTATAATAGTTTTGCTCGTTTCATGTAGTTACTACCACAACACTACAGCTTACTCTCTGCCTCAGGGTTACACAAAGCGGAGGATTTTTGCCTTTGGAAAGAATTTGGGGGCCGAAAATGCCAATTAAGCATCCAGTTTTTGTATCCACTTTATGGTAATTTTATGTCTGTGTGATGTGGGAATACAATGTTTATCCGTAAAATGTAAATCACGTTAGTAGTTGAAGACAAAAAAAAAAAGAATATTCGACTATCTCTTGGGCGTTGCTGTTTTCCAAGTTTTTGTATTTTTTTCATCATTGTCTCATCTTGGGTTGACTTCCCAGTTGGTGGGGAGCAAAGGGGTTCACAGGGCCTTTGGGGAAATATGTGTGAGAGACTAATTAGCACCAGCCATGCTGTGAGAAACCACTGGTGCTTTTCAAACACAAGACATCCCTCAAAACTCTTTGCCTCTTACACTGGGTGCCCTGCTTAAAGAAAAAAAAAAAGTTTTTGCTCAGCTGTGATTTCGTTGCACTTTTTAGGGGGGAAAAAAATTCTGTCAACTTAACTGCAACTCATTAATGGGGAATGTAACTAAGGGCATGTCATCTTACAATGCACTGTGAAAAAAAAAAATTAGGCTAAAAGTGACATAAGTTGGAACCACTTTAAAATATAATTTGACATTTATGGCAACAATGTTGGCACAACAAAGCAAGCAAGTTTTTTTTTTTGCTCCAAAATAATTTGTTGAGTTTTTACTTTTATCTTTTAAGTTGGGGGATAACACAAAGGACTAATACTTCTGTAAACTCATACTCCTTTATGAAATGCAGGAAAGACAATTTACACAACAGCAAAACTTGAAATATTCTGTTGAATTGCCCCACTTAAAATTTCAAGTTGACCCAACTTTTATCTTTTACGGTGCAATATCACTCTATATACCAATATAGTAAAGATAAGAAGATAAGATAAGAATGCCTTTATTGATCCCACAGCAGTACTATCCCCCTAATAAGCACAAGTACTATCGAAAATGGGGACGGCACAGTGGTCGACTGGTTAGCACGTCCGCCTCACAGTTCAGAGGTCGTGGATTCGATCCCGGCTCCAGCCTCCCTGTGTGTTTGCATGTTCTCCCCGTGCCTGCGTGGGTTTTCTCCGGGTACTCCGGTTTCCTCCCACATTCCAAAAACATGCATGGTAAGTTGATTGGACTGTCTAAATTGTCCCTAGGTGTGATTGTGAGTGCGGATGTTTGTCTCTGTGTGCCCTGCGATTGGCTGGCAACCAATTCGGGGTGTCCCGAAGACAGCTGGGATAGGCTCCAGCACGCCCCGCGACCCTTGTGAGGATAAGCGGTATAGATAATGGATGGATGGACTATCGAAAATGGCTGGATGGATGGTTCTTGGTTTGTCCTACCAATTTGTTTTCATGTGGACACATTTATCTCTGAGCATAAAATAGCTGCATGTGTCCCTCCTTAGTGAGTGGAGCAATTGGAATTTCAAGGTTTGTCTGAAAGACACTTTGGCTCTCTCTCGGGAAAACCAGAGGTCGACTAGGTAACCTACCAAGTATGAAATGGCCACTCAACCTCCTGAGCCACGTCGCTCATTAAGCTCACCACTGGAGTTGCCCCCTGCTGGTCGGCAAACGCAACATTAGGGCATCCACTTTCCAGCTATCCTTTCACACAGCTGGTCACTACATCTCCGGCTAATTCCGTTGGCCTCATTAGCCGTATTAATAAGTCATTCAGATCTCCATCTCCAACAGTATCTCCCCTTTCTCCTTGTTCTATTGCTGTACAGGCCCCGCCTTTGAATCTTCATCCGTATCAGGGCCGCTAATTGCTTTCCTTTCTGCATAATTCCCCAAAGCCCCAAAATTGCCGGACACATTGTCACTAGTGGGTCTCTTTGACACGCGGCTGGTGAGAAGCTAAATGGGAAGGCTAAATGATGCTCCGTGGCCAGGGTGATGATTCGGATGATAATGACTGCCATGATAAAAGACGCCTCTCTGGTCTAATGGCGTTTGATTTCCCAGTTGGCTAGCGAGGGGTGAGCTGGGGGTAAGGGAGGGGTTGGTATCAGGGTTACTCATCCAGCGAGAATGACCTTTAATTTCACAACAAGGCCCCACAGATAGCAGGCGCTCCTCTCTCGACAAGCCCTCATTAGTTCTTAGAGCCCGGAGCTGACGTGAAACTTTACTTGGCTGCAAGCTAGGAAAGTTTGCAAGGTCAAGTACATTGGGCGGGTTTTAAGTATTTGGAATTTAGAGGATCTCTACCTCACTTGCAAACTTTATCTCTCAGGAGATAATGAGAGCAGTGTGGGTGGAAATCAATACGCAGGCCTATATTTCACTCACCTGCGGACCGTGAGTTATGTGTAAAGCTATCAACCAATCCCACATACCTCCCAGGTTTCCTTTCTCTCTTGTAAAATAAACCCAACTCCGGGTTACACACACACATATTCCTGCGCAGTAAAAGATTAATCATCCCCTCTGAGATTGTCTTCGCTGTGACTTTAACTGGCAGTGCTGGGAAACTAAAATTCTTTATTCAATTACGGTGCAGTTTGGCATAAGGCATGAATCATTGCTGATGTGTCACCCTGAAAATAATGTCAGAGGATCTTAATCTTATACAGGTGACAGCTGACCAATGTTTGGGAGTGTTCCACAGTAAGGTATGGAAGGATTTAAACCGTCTCATCTTCCCCATCGTCCCTGTCTTCTCCTGGGAAAACCTAATAACTGCAGTCTTCCAACAATGGGATTCAGATAAGAAGAGAACAAGGCTCCGATACAGTGCAAGAGAATCAGTTGTCATGGGACATAGCGCTCTGTCCTGATAAACATTTCTTGGTAAGCGCAAGGATCGATGTGTGCCGGCTCAATGGCGACAGAAAAGTGCCGTTTTTATCTGCTATTCGCAGCTGCCCCCAGTGACCATCAGTGTGGCTGAGAAACACCCAAAATACTCTGATAAGTGAGGCCTACAAGGGCAGAATGAATTTTAATCACTTAAGAACATGTGTCGTGGCGATACTGTCATGTTCCCACAGCAGAGCTAGTTAGTACAACAGCACAATCGTGGAAGGACTCCACAGGGATGCCTATACAAATAGGAGTGTTGTTTATTCATGAGCTCCTCCTGGCAGGGATGTGGGTATCCAATGCTAATATTTCGACACCATGTGGAGCATTGCCAAAGCTGTATTTATACATGTTTCCTTTTTGTTTTTGACAATGCTGTCAGCAGCGTTGCCACAATTACCTTGAAAAAGTAACTTAGTTACTTTCCTGATTGCTTGCTTTATAAGTAACTGTTGCCTTACTGATTACTTGATTTTAAAAGTAACTTAGATTACAAGTAACTTGAGTAGTTTACATTCAGCAGATACTGACAACCCCTCATGATTTTCATTTAAAAAATATATATATTTTCTGGATTCGACATAACATATATGGGCTACTTGTTTTTAACATCTTTTGAAAAGACAGTTTTACATACTGTGCTGTTTTTGAATTTTAATTGACATAGGATTGTAGTTAGAGCGTGCAGCAAAACCTAATATATTTGTTTTTAACTGACACAAACTCAAAATAGCAGCTGTATTTCCAGCTTGAAAATCTCTCTATGGACACAATTTGTCAATGCGCTGAAAACATGACACTATGCACACATGATGTCACTCTTGATTGTGACTCTTGAATGTCAATGGACGGCATCATTAAGTATGTGTTGTGCTCACGTTATTATCAATTTCTTCTTTTTCGTTTGGGTTCTTGATCTGTGTACCCGGCCAAATCTTTAAAATGTATAGGCGAAACCTAGTCTTCGATTCCTAGTCTTATCAAAGCAGGTTTTGAGACTGGACACTAACCCCTTGGGCCTTTCAGTTCACAAATGTTCTTCATCAGGACTTATTCGTCATATTTTTGGGACAGTTCCTAGCAACTCTTGACCCAGTCCCCTGCTTCCTCAAATGCCTCATTCGTCACTATCAAGACAGTAAACAGATACAAACCTGGTGGAGAATGGCAGACAAGCATGCTAGGTAATGTGACACTGTTGGACTCGTAGGCTGTCGCTCGTGTCCCGCAAAGTCACTCTTGCCTCTTTTGTTGTATCGAATGCCGTCGCTTAATGCTGTAATTACCATCTCATATGAATCTATTTGTCTCTCCATTAGGGGGGAACGCTCTGAAAGGCACGACGAGAGAACAGACTGGATAATGAGAGTGGAGCCCATTAAAAACCTTGAGTCTCCTAACATGATAAATTATACAGCCCAAGTAAGACATACTTAAAACCTGGCTGCTGCCCGCTCATTACAACCGGTACACTCCAGCATGTAATGCATGCTTAATGGGAGGTCTGGGACTATCTTGAGAGACTCGATTTATGTTATCAGTTTTGAAAGTAGCCTCATCAAAAAAGAAAAAAATAACTGGTTGGATGTAAATGCTTTTAGTGCAGAAAGCCAAGTGGCCCTGGGTTCATTTATCATTGGAAACACATGGCGGAATATCAATTTTGCAGCTTAACTCAGTTGCAGAGGAGCCAAAGGGATGTTCAGTCAAAGCGACGCTTGCATTGTTTCGATACGATGAAACAAATGAAGAAAAATGAGCCTCTGATCAAATATTATCAGGCGCTTGGAGGAGAAATGTGCCAATTGTGGACGGTACAGTGTTGGGTGCACCTTTAGCTTAGCTGAGGCCAATTCAATATCTCATTAGGTTTGGTGTGAATAGGTTGAGCACAGACGCGTCTGGACAATATGCCGGAGTTCGTGCAACAAAAAGGCCGGGCGCTTCTTTCTAATATTAAGTATTGATTGGGCAAGATTGATCCGAACAGAGCCTTATTAAAAGTGCATTGGGGAGCCAACTGTTCAAGCTGTGATGAAAGAGAAAGACTCAAAATTAGGAAGGAAAAAAAGTGTGAGCAAGCCTGAGAAGGGCAAAGGGTGGTATTTTTTTTGTTTTATTTATATATATATATATATATATATATATATATATATATATATATATATGTATGTGTGTGTGTGTGTACATACATACATATATATATATATATATATATATATATATATATATATATATACATATATATATATATATATATATATATATATATATATATATACATATATATATATATATATATATATATATATATATATATATGCGAAAAAAAGTGTGAGCAAGCCTGAGAAGGGCAAAGGGTGGTATTTTTTTTGTTTTATTTATATATATATATATATATATATATATATATATATATATATATATATATATATATATATATATATATATATAGGTAAGAACAAAGAGGGAATCAGAGGAAGAACGTGAGCCATGATGCAGAAAGGAGGTGACACTAATTGGGCTTGTTGGCAGTTGGAAAAGGGTCCTCTTGTTTTAGTCGAGCACATAGCTGTGGCAGATGTTGGTTATGTTTGTCTGCTGTGTATGTTCAAAAAAGTGCCAAGAGAAAGACCTAAAGACTGCATTCCTCTGTATTTTTCTGCCATTAGGGACCACCGAGGCTGCCTAATATTTTGACTCTCATGTTGCTAAAGTGGCCCAAAATATAGCTTTTCCTCTCCCTTCATATATAAGCAACGGGCTGGTTCTTGAAATATTATTCAGAATGATTATCCTGTAGTGTGGGGTGTGATAAGAGTGATTTTTTTCACCCCTCTCCAATTTTCTCCGAGAACGCTAAGGTCAACAATCACAAATGTTAAACCTGTTCTTCCTATTATGTAGTGTTCTGATTGCCCTGTGGCACTATGCTGCCCCTCACAGGTGTCACGCCAGTTGGCATTGACAATATCTTTCTGTGAGGTGTGGCATGTTGGTCATTTTGAGTACACCACACAGGATGAGCAGGATGAAACATCAATTTTCTTCATCATGCATGACGTCTGTCACTCAAGTTTCATAAATCAGTTAAGATGTTAAAAATCGGTATGTGTGTTCTTTATTGAGGTAACCAAAGTATTAGCAACCGCTGGTATATTTGTTGGCATGTTCTTTATTGTTTCTTTTTTTATGGACAAGGAACAAATTCAACTTGTCAGTCAAGGCACCACTGCATTGTTGAATTAATACCTGTCTGACAATGTGCATTACTGCCTTTGTGAATGCAGACATTTCAGCATGCATTACATGTATGTACTGTATAATGTATGTTCACTGTTTGCAGGATTTCTGCATTAAGGCTCTGATAAAGCTGCCATAAGCATCCTGTTAAAACTGGTGAAAGCCATGTGTAAGACCAAATGGGAAGCTTCAAGTGTGTTTTATCCACTGGACCACATGGCTAGTGATATTATTTATGTATTCCAGCTGTTGACACGGTCCCTGAAGCAATTCTACCAACGTGAGGAGGCTGCTCACAGCTATCACAGGTAATAGCAATGACAAAGGAATTATTTTTTTCATGGTTCATATTTCGTCTGAAGGCAGCATTTCCATGTCTGTGTTTGCATGCAAAAACATTCTGAGCAGGCAAACTTTGCACATAATATATGCTTCTGATACACCAGCGTGCACATACAGTATATCCATCAAGGGATGCGTGTTTTATGGCGAAGCTGTTTAGTCGTGGCGTATCTGTGTGCGGATGATCCACGGAAGTGTTTTGTATGTGCTCCGGCGAGGCTCGGCAGCCTTGGGGGAGCGGACCCCGCTATGCAGGTCAGGGCAGCTGTGTGATCTGAATAGAGAGCATTAATATTTAAACGCAAGCTCCTGGGGGAGGGACTGTAAATGATTCATGATTTATACTGGCTAAGGGGGGATCTCTCTGCAACAAAGGTTTTATGTAAAGATTCACACAGTCCAAGGCCACATATGTCCACATGTTCCTCTATGGGACGTCTGTCCTCTTACATCCGTCTCCAAGGGTAATGTCTTCTTCACCCGCTTCATGTGATTGCTTCTTCCCCCCGCACATAAGCGTCCCCCCGTTCCTTCTGGCCTTTAAGTTTGACTTCATAGTGTGAGTCACTCCCAGGTAATGACTTCAGCACCTGCTGAATTAGATGAAATTAGCGCTCATGTCAAACGCTTGGGTTCAATATGACTTCATAATGCCTATATTTAGTCAGCTCGTGCTCAAAACGTACTCTGCATTTCTGAATATGAGGCAGTAGGATTCATACGATTCCTCTCAACCAATCAGCGTTGGCGCATACACTCTGGTTGGCTCACTAGACACCAGGAACCAAGATTTGAACCACGACCGAGAGGCAGAGGTGTTAACTGCTTCCCCCACTATGCTGCTTATCTATATCATAAATACAATGTTCATGCCATAACATTTCCTCCACCATGTTTGACACATTATGGGGTATGCTTTAGATCAGTGTTTTTCAAACTTTTTTGAGTTAAGGCACATTTATTTCATTGAAAAAATCCCGCGGCACATCACCAGCTGAAATTGTGGGGGAAAAAAAAGAAAGCTTATTTTAACAATATAAGTGTTATATTGTTTACATAAGCATTTTTTAACATTGAAGAATGATGTCATACTATAACGTCTTGAATAGGAATTAAATAAACACAAAGAAAAAAGTATTTTATGTTTCATATTGATGCTTAGTGTGAAACATGGGCCAGTTTGGGTAAACATGCGTCACTAATTCGCTTGTCTCTAAGCAAAGACAATTAGCTACCTGCTGCTGCTGCGGCTACCTGCTGGTATGGAAGAGTACTACAATGTAGTAACTACATGATTACGCTGCCAGGCGCTAGACTGCACAGGCACACAAATGAGATAATTTCCCACGTCACACCTGACAGTGTGCCGCGAAAAACACTGCTTTAGATCATGAGATATGCCTTTTCATTTCCGTACTTTTCACTACTAGTTCATTCTTTGGAAGCATTCCGTTAAAAAGAAATCAACAGTTGTTTATTGGTTTTGGTAATATAATAATACATAATAATATTATTAATAATGATAATAAAGACAGATTTAAAGTTAGATTGTCATAGAACTTTGGAGGCAATCTGGTTTTAGTTTGCTGTCTTCCAGAACACATTTCATCATAATAGGAGCCATTTCTCTTTCTGACAAACAAACAATGCGTCTTGATGATTAAATAAAGAAATACTAGGAGGAAAGTGTTTTGTCTCCTGTATACAATTAATCAGCCTTGATACATTTGATCATCCTCATTCAGTTTGTGTAGCTTTGTTTTTATAAATAGCGGCGCTGCGCGTGGCCTTAACCGCACCGCGGCTGTCTGTTTACCCTGAGAGAGATGAATGGAGAAAGACAGAACCACAGAGCTGCAGCAGGATAAGAAAGAGATGCATGGACGGACATGTGTGAAGTGGCAGAAGTCATTCCTGATGGAGACTGATGGGAGGAGTGGAGGAAGCTGCCAAGATGGATGGAGAAGAAGGCTGCTGGGAAGTGAATCAGTGCTCGACAGAAATGATGAGCACCGAGCGAGCCTCAATTCCAAAATGGAGAGATTGATGGTAAGAGAGAGGAATAATTAGCTATCACGAAGGACTGCCATCTTGGTTCCTGTTGCTGAGCCTGTCAAGCATTTTGATGTCCCTGAAATGTTATCACATTTTGGGGAAAAAAGGAGGACAATGGAACCTTTGTTTTGTCTGACTAAAACTAGATTGTATGAAAAACAACTAAATATTTCTCATAGGAAATAATGTAAATCCAATTAATCCATTCCAGAAACCCAATTAACAAAAAAAGACCCTAATGAGGACTGTAGCAAATGGACGGATGGAAATATTTCCATGTGTCTGTTCTACGCAAGTATTTGCCAACCTGCTTCCTGTTGAATAGTGAAATAACAAAGGAAGACGAGTGCAAACCTTCCACAAGTCAACCCCCACAAGCACTGAAGAGCTTTCACAGCGTCCAACAGCAATTTTCCACCAACCTTCATGTAGCGTAACAATGTCAAATGAAATGTGATGTGAAGGTGTTGGTGAAGGTCATCTTGACGTCGTCCAAACGGTAAAAGCAAAAAATGTCACCTCATCATTCTTCTACATTTTTTGTTTTAGCAACTCAGTATTGCGACTCGGTGAGCGACTACTCCTGTCTTCACTTACCATTATACAAACGTCAATATTGCACTTTTGTCAGTGCCGCATCTCTTAAAATTAGGCCCTTTCCTGAAAAATATGGTGATCTCCTTCTGGTGTGACAGTTTTACGTTAAGGGTGACTTATTTGTTTTCTTAATGCGAGCTCATTTGCATTCAGATTCTCTCACTAGCAGCTACAAGGGAAGGAAACAACGGGAAGTGTTTTTCTGTGATTTGTCTCCCTTCTCCACTGTCTGTTCACTCCCAGAATAAGCTTTCCAGTTCTTAACTTTTTCCAACTTCTCCATTTTTCTTGCCTAACTTTCTTACATTTACTTTCTGAAAAGCCTCTCATCAGTTTCACCATTAAAATAATATGCTTCAGCAACTAATAAGCCCGCGTTGCCTGTTCTTTCCCCACATTTCCTGACACCAATGGGAGGCCATTTCCAACATTTAATTTTCACAGACTTGTACTTGCTCAATTCCCACCTCTTGTTAGGAGATCATATATTATTTTACATGGCACAAATACAGCCTTGCAATACATCATCATAATGAATCCTATCTTTTGTTAATGAAACAGCATATAAATGGTTGTTGTTTTGAACATTTTTAAGGGGTGTTCCAACACTGTCGGAATGATGAAGAAGGGGGTGGTGTGACTTAAAAAGGATGGAAAAGGCTTTTTGAAATTGCATTTTTATGTACGGAGCCGAAATATAAAACTCCAAAGGGGAAACACTGCCACCTCTGAAAGTTTGGGAAAGGCGTTTTTTGTTGGAGCTTTCTCATCATAAACGCATGTTTGCATTTCCTATTTCCATCCACAAACTAGGTGGTTGACTTTGAAAATGCTCTTTTTTCACAAATCCATCTGGACGCACATTAACGTCCCGCAGGCCCACCCTGGAACGATACTGAATACACAATTATGCTATTTTCTCTCTGTCTAATGGTGTGAATAACACTGAGGAATGTAATGAGTGACTGATTGATACACCGTCAGCTGGAGGGAAAAAAAACATGCCCAGCTGTACTGTGTCTGTGCGCGTACCTTAATGTTGACAGAAATAACACACACAAGTGATGTGCAAATGAAAATGACACCTCTTGTCAACAGATTGAACTGTCATGAGTGAGACTTCATAAGCAAAGTAACATATTTGCATATGCAGTGACGGCGGGGTTGTTTTCAAAGTGAACACCCACATTTTTTTCACATCTCACACACAAATAAAGGGGTCTCGGCATTCAAGTTTTGCGCCTACGGGCTCTTTTGAGGCTTCAGCCTGCTGAGGTGATTAATGGCTTTCTATGAATAGAACATGCCGTTAAAACCTTTGATCGATGCCTTGACGATTGCCAAGCATCGCGGCATATATATCAAACTGGCTTTTTGTTCTCTCTTTCAGGAAACTCAAAGGAGGAGGGGCGAGATCAGGAGGTTAGCCTAGTGAACAAAGCTTACAGTCTCAACGACTTCTCATGACATCCGAGATGTGATAAGATATTAATCAGTCACCTCTTTCACGCAAAGATTCCTCAAAACTGCTGCAAGAAAACCGTCACCAAAGATATAAGGGTGGCCGATTTAGATTTTTGAGACTGCGGCCGATTTCCCATCGGTGAGTTAATAGAATTTGTTCTTTATTTTGTTCTTTATACGGCTGTGCCGTAACTCTTGCAATCGTTATTTTCTTCCCCATTGTGCACACTGACTTATCACCACCTGTGTGTGTCTCCCTGTGTGTGTTTTGCGCTTGCACTCTGTGCTCCGCGGCATCCATAATTGATGGGCAGGGCCAGAGGGCGCGTCGCAGCTCCTCCACACCATCGCCGTCAGTGCGACGAGGCCACGCGCATGTCGACGGGATGACACGATGACCCCTCCGCCACCTCGTCCTCACTCATTCCATCATCTGCATTCGACACACACTCCAGCACTTCTGCGACAGGCATGCCCAGCAAGGCAGGTCAGAAAATAGAGATTGGAGTGTGAGAGTTGGAAATTAAAGTGCACTATATATAGACTAAAGCTATTGCTTTTCAGTAAGCATGGACTCAACAACTGGTTAGCATGGGGTAACCAACCGTTATGCTCATTAACAACCAGCCTATTTTTCAGACTCTCTGACCCACACAAGATGTATAAAACTGTCACCTTGTTGTCTGAATATTTTCATTGCTCCACAGAGCACTATAGTAATGGTAGCCAACAGACAACCGTAAAGTCCTCTGTGAATTGGCCAGTTGGAAAACAAGTTGCGGCGGCACGGTGGTCGACTGGTTAGCACGTCCGCCTCACAGTTCAGAGGTCGTGGGTTCGATCCCGGCTCCGGCCTCTCTGTGTGGAGTTTGCATGTTCTCCCCGTGCCTGCGTGGGTTTTCTCCGGGTACTCCGGTTTCCTTCCACATTCCAAAAACATGCATGGCAGGTTAATTGAACACTCTAAATTGCCCCTAGGTGTGATTGTGAGTGCGAATGTTTGTTTGTCTCTGTGTGCCCTGCGATTGGCTGGCAACCGATTCAGGGTGTCCCCCGCCTACTGCCCGAAGACAGCTGGGATAGGCTCCAGCACTCCCCGCGACCCTTGTGAGGATAAGCGGCATAGATAATGGATGGATGGAAAACAAGTTGCCCAAACATGGTTATTGATTAGTCGTTTCCAAGCTCTGAATGACGATGTAGAATGGTAAAGTTCAACGAGTCTGTTCAATTCCAGGATTACACAGTTCCAGCAGGCGCACACTTGGGTTAGGGTAGGATTGCTGATAGGGGTTCTTGGGAAGGTTCTGGGGTCAGGTTTAGGGTAGGGTTAGGTTCAGGTAGAGTTGTGGTTTCCATTAATGTTAGCATTAGAGTTAGGGAAGTGTTAGTGTTGGGGTGGTTAGGGATTAAAGTAGTGTTTAGGGTTATGTTTAGCAACCTCAAGTACCGCAATACTTGAGTAAAAGTACAACCATCTTAACAGAAAATAACTTTGGTAGAAGTCACCTTGTAGAATATTGCTTGTGTACAAGTCTTAAATTATCTGAGATTAGCTATATTTTAGTATCAAAAGTCATTTGTAGATATTTGAATGTACTTTTATATGCAGAAAGCAGACAGCACATTCTGACTGGCAATGGGATTGTACAGAATATCTGCGGTGTGGTTAAAGTATCATTGTAGCAAGGCACAACTGGGCAAATCAAAAGCCGACCACAGACATGGACGGCCTCAATGTGCTGACCTCTGCATGGTGCAGACACATTCAATCACGCTGGATAGAAGAAGAGGAAATAGTCCCCATTCTTGGCTGACAAGGAATCACTCAGCGCACAATTTGGGAGGCGTTTTCATTGAGGGAACGTGTTGGAGCGGGGGGATGGAGTGATAGTTGTCTGCTGCACCTAAGAACAAATGAGATTCATTTATTTTCCAACCAATGTATAACTTCTCATTGTTGTATATTATTAGTGAAACTCTAATTAATGACATTAATGTTTAATCATGTATCCATTCATTTTCAGTAGGACTTCTCATTAGCTTATCCAGGCTGACTTTGGGTGGGAGGTGGGGAATACCCAGGAATGATCACCAGCCAACAGCAGGGAGTTGGAATCCGGATCTCTTAACTGTAAGGCAGACGCACAAACCATTACTCTACCACAAAATATAGAGCTTTGACTGATTTGATATTTTATAACTCAATCATTTTTGGTTTAAAAAGAAAATCAATTATAATACTAACTAAATATTTTTAATCAATTCAGTTACTGAATAGTGTTTTGTTACAACAGTTTAAAGGAAGGTTCATATTGGATCAAATTGATTTAAAGTGGAAGTCAACCCAAATATATATTTTTTCAAGAATATGTTCCCAGCAGGCCCACTAGTTGAAACACGGAATTCCGATTAATTTTGTCTTTATGGAATATGTTAAGCAGCAAGTTAGCCATCCCTGGGGGCGGCCATTTTTTCTTCTGCCGACTGAAAATGACATCACAACTGCTCACAACGACCAACCACGGCTGACCTGTTTTCTGAATCTGAGCCGTGATTGGTCGTTGTGAGCAGTTGTGATGTCATTTTCAGTCAACAGAAGACAAAATGGCCTCCCGCAATGATGGCTAAAAACTACTGCATTTTGCTGCTTAACTTGCCCGCTGGGAACATGAAAAAAATATGTTTGGGTTGACTTCCGCTTTAGTCAAATTATATTATTTACAATGAAATACTGAAATTTAATCCCCAATCTGTATGATTAACCCATTAAGGCCTAAAGCGCCTGGCTCAACAGTGCAACAACCTAAGGTCGTGTTTGGAATTACCCTTGAAAACCTGAAGTTTTCCCAGAAATTCAACACCTACAAAATAATATGTCAGACCTGTAGCAGACAGAAACATAATTCCAAAAGAATTTGAGATCTTAGACATGTGGCTTTGACACAGACTGACACAGTTTATTCATCTTTACTGATTAAATCGAAGAGGTAAAAATAGTGTTTAATTTTTTTTTAAATCGAGTGGTAATTACAGCCTCTTTTCTGTTACAAAGACGTTGACGTTGTCATTATCTACAAACATATACCTTAACCATATATCACATTCGACTGGTTCTACTGGTTCAAAGTCCACAATCGCGTTGTCTATATCACTGCCGTAATTC
The DNA here is from genome assembly GCF_054856515.1 of Filicampus tigris. NCBI lineage: Eukaryota > Metazoa > Chordata > Actinopteri > Syngnathiformes > Syngnathidae > Filicampus > Filicampus tigris. The sequence goes on along the minus strand of NC_141234.1, from coordinate 6,098,040 downwards.
ATTTCAGAGCTCCCGCGATCGACGGCATCCGCCATTACTGCTAGAAAAAATTCTTGATATCCTCCGACGACTCATGACACCGTCACATGTCTATGCTGATGCATTTCATTGGTTAAGAGACCGAAAATTAAATAATAAATAGAAAATGACGTGTATGCTCTCCCGGCTTTAAGGGTAGAAAGACGCAACAGCGCTCCCGGCTCTAGTGGTAGAAACGCGGTTATGCGCTGCCGTCCTTAATGGGTTTACTCACTATATTTTGCTAGTTAGAGACAAAACCACAGTTTGATTTAATCGTTAAGGCGAATCGCAATCAATGTAATCTAAATACTGTTGGATTTTGATGTTATTTCTTTTTTTTTTTTTTTAATGTCCTCAATATTTTCATCTATTTGCCACTGTATTATATCTCCCAAAATAATCTAAATTAATTTTGGAGTCGGGTGCAGAACTTTAATTTTTGACTCCTTTCTTTGCACTTGGTCAGGATTCCATCACAGTGAGACATATCTTGTGCTTGGAATCATAAAGTCAGCGAAGCATGAGAGCATCACTTTAAGGGTCATTTTTCCCCCCTTCTGCAGTGTGTCCAAAGGGGATCATCGTTCTTTCTTAAATATTTTGTAAATTTCGCTCTTCATCTTTTTCTCTTTTTGTCTTGTCGTCCCAGTGCTCCACCACCATCATCACATGCACACACACATACGCGCAAACCCCCAGTGTTCCTTCAAGAAGCACATGAATTTTACATTAGTCGCTTTTTGGGGAAAAAAAAAAACACCACTGACCGCTGCGGCTTCAGCAGTCATAAGACACCCATACACGCGCACGCACATACACATACAGTCGACATGCATCAAATCAACATGACCCATAAGTCTGCAGAAGCACAAACAGCAAGCAGCCAGTCATTAATCTCCTTTTAGATGTATACTGATCAAAACATGCCTCAAATAACTGACATCAAAGCTCCCCTCTGATGTTTTATTGATCATAAAAAATCTGAAGTATTTTCCAACAGTATTTATTTCTGATGGGACTTGAGGGTGCTCCAACACAACATGGCCTGTATGGCATACTGAAAAAAGGAGAACCCTCACCCCGATAAAGCCGATGTAAAGACTGCTCAATAAACAAACGTCACCCCAAGGCACAAAGCGAGAGAGCTACAGAGCGTCCATAAGAGATCATAAAGTTAAAATGAATATTACATGCAGCATAAAGGCATAATCTAGTCACTTAATGTTGAACATGTCGAATATCATAGTGCTGTTTGGTTCTCAGATCAGATGAGCATTACAATACATCCTTATGATATTTAAGGATACTTTCCTCACACTATTGGGTTTAGCCTCAGATTGTGTTTTACCTTTTCATTATAAATGCAGTAGAAGTCAATTTTCCATCCCTCAGGGTATACTACAGAGACAATTACAGTGGTGCCTTGAGATACGAGTGTAATTCGTTCCAAGTCCAAGCCCAGGTCTAAACTCATCTTTTCCCATTGAAACCAATGGAAATGCCCACCCCCAAAAGGTTTTTATGTTTTTTTGTAGTTTTATGATTATTTTAATGATTTACTTTATAAAAACATAAAGCAATGGCAGGAAATTAAACCATACATTGACATTTTGTTGCTCCTTCTGGGGTGTGCGCCTTAGTCACCTGGAGGCAGTATAATGCAGATACACAAATGGAAACGCTCAGCTCCTTAGTAAACTGCAGCAATGTGAGTTATTCTTTGCAAAGGATACCGAATATATGCAAGTGTGTATTGTTTGATTATCTGTCTACATGTTTTGCTCCACTCTTTATGTTCAATTATCCTTAAATGGATATAATACATTGATACTAAAGCTATATTCTTTAGCCCGTTTATGGCATTATGTTTTCGCATTAAGGTAGTGAACTTCAAGGCTTTTAAAGGGTTTGGTAGCACTTTTTGCACCCGGTTGCTGCAAACTAACCAGCAGACATGTCTTTATTAAGGCATTATGTATGATCCCGCTCTTGTTTTGGATCTCATTAGATTGTGCTGCTATACCTGAAGCCAGCAAGTTTATACAGTCCATAATCCTGACAAGAATTTCATGAGCACCCCCTTGACACAGCAGGCCTTGACTCCATGCTCCAAAATGAGCATTAGTGTGAAGAAACACGTCAATAGCGGGAATCCATCTGGGCGCCGCGCTCGATTGCTCTGGCATGCATATGTGATATTAATGGACGGTAAACATGAGCATGCAGCAAACAGAAACCCACTGCTTTCCTTTACGGCAGATTTATGAGGATAAATAGCTTTCCAATAAGCAATCTCCCCCTGTCTTTCTCGGCCATGTCTTGAGATCTTTCTCCATGCGCATCCTCGATATTACACCTGTCTTTCTTGGATTTTATCACCATCACCTTCTTTTACTTCTGCTCTTCTTGCTTTGACAAAAAGGGGGGGGGGATGCTACTTCATAGCATAGATGTGGGTGGTGGTGTTGCCCATCCGTTGCCAGTGATGCATGCACATGTAGACCAAAGCATCTATGTATCCTCTTTAGAACACAGCCACATTTCCACAAGTAATTAGTTTCTGACTGCGTCTTTCCATCCATGCCCTTGTCTGACAGCCCCACCCCAAGACACACACACAGACACACACACACAGAACTCCAGAGGCTCGCTTCCCTGCACCCCTGTAATAGTTTTCCACACCACAATCTATCTGCTGCTCGTCGAGTCAATTGAGTGTATTATATTCGTAATTGGAGGCTATTGATTGACAGGCTTGTGAGCGGAGGAATAAAAAAGCTATTTGTACAAAAAAAAGATTTGAGGCTCACGATACACAGATGTATGGCTGTTTGAATTATAACACCACACACACTTGCACACAAAGTTTATGTTGAGTTGCTCAAATGAAGGTTGAGGAAGAGAATTTGTTCAAGGTGATTTGATCAGAGAGGGATGTATTTTAGCATACTACAGAGTAAGATGGGAGTAATCAGTATTCATGATATGTAGCATGGAATTTGTTGGTGAGCAAGTCACACTTTGTGTGTGGGCTTGTGTTTTCATAAAAGTGTCATAACTTTACGTAAAACATTTCCGACACCGTTCGTTCTGTTACCCGTCATTAATCAAAATCGGTCATTTTCAGGAGCGTGTGTGTGTGTGTGTGTGCGTATTTCAGTTTTAATTAGTGTGTCACATCTTTAATGAAGCAGCCTTTAATGCCTGCTAGTTTTTCAGAGCACACTGCTGCTTGTTCATGCAGTTAAAGTGGAATTTTTAACCCGAAGCTCAAAAGTGTGCGAGTTGAAGTTAAAGTTGAAAAGTGCGCCTTAAAAGCAGTGGTATGCAGTGAGGCACTGATATTAAGAGTCTGATTTATACAATGTAATAAAAAAAAAGGTTTAGAAAAATGTATTAGCATTGTTTTGACCCACGTAATATTTAGACTTAAGGAACCGTATTTCCAGCGGTTTAGAGAGAGAGTATTTGTGTTGCCAGTTCCTACTCTATATAACCGAAAGCTTATTTGTCCATTCATAATAATAGCTAAACATAATAACTATTAACTATAATGTGCCAGGGCACAGTCATTGAGATTCACTGTCTAAGCCAAGTTTAGTGCTCATATGCTTTTATTTTGTTGGCTACTTCCTGTTTTTGTTCCCAATCTCTTTGACTTGATAGGACTCTCAACTTGTTGTTGACCAAATTACTTTAATTTTGTGTGTAATATTTGTGTGTGTTTTTGTAACTGGCTTTATGCATTTGGAGTTCACTGAAATTAGTTATGAAAGTGTATTCCGATTTTTTATTATTTTATTTTTTATTTTATAATGGAGGTTCATTTTATTTTGATAAGCAAAAACAATTTTGTCTTTTATTTTGCGTAAGATGAACTTTTGAAGCCACTCTTGGATTTCATCATAATCTCCACATGTACATGAACGAAGTTGTCAGCAAACATGCTGGTGTATACGGTCTCGATTTTTAAAATTTTTACTCAGAAAATCATCTTGAGATCAGATTGCAAGAATTATACAACTTGAAAGAAAGACTTGGCTGCCAGCTGTCACCACAGGAACAATGTCATATGAAAGTCAAAGGTGACAAGCCGGGCGGGGCCTTTCAGCGCCTTTAGCGGTGGGCCTAAATTATCCAGCGGCCCTCGCAAAAGTAACCCAAGGTCGCCATGCCCCCTGATGCATTCCGCCCACTCATGGCCTGACACTTTGACCTGTAAAGTGCTTGTGTAATTCAGCCCGGGGGCTTGCTAGTTAGTGTCTCCAGATTTCCATTGGCTGGTTGCTATTGACGCCCAGCGTTAACAACCATTTATCTTTGGAGATATCTTTGAGAGCCACCTGCAAGTGTTGAAAATCTGCTACATAACGCAAAAGACATTTAAACACCGCACATTCAAACACCAAAATATAAACAAAAAACATGTAATTTTATAGAACGAAAGGCTGCTCGCGTAATGCTAAAATTGAAGACTAAGTCCCGTTAATGGGCTAGCTAGCAATGTATTATTGTTGCTGTCAATATTGTTGAATGAATACCTCTAGGTATGAAATTATTAATATAGTTAAGAGTTGTAAAGTTGTAAAGCAATATCTTTATATATACTGTATATTCTGTATTGGTACAGCTTAGCGGCAGCTGGCTGGATGTTGCTATGTGATAAGACATGACATTTTTGACTGGCCGTAACTTCTGCGACGTTGTGATGCCATTCACCGATGATGTAAATTTTAGATCGCTGCAAACTAGTGACTTGGTCACTCATGAAAACTATTGTGGCAGAATCCTGCACACTGTGCAAAGGTTCAGTCGCGTCTGACCCTGTTGCTCTTTGGCTGTCCAACTGAAGTGTCAGGTGAGTATATACAAAGAATTTACACTCCAAGTCCTCCTATGAGCTCTTCTAAAGCATCCAAAGATTCTCCAATTCTCTCCGCTAACTACTCACCCCTCAAAGGCTTAAGCGTGGCATTATTGAAGCCTCAAGTGCACTCACGAATGAGCAGTTTAGCCGTCTATTACACTATAGCACTGTGTAGGCCTGTCTCTATTTGCCTAAACTGCCTTTAGGACTTTGGGAGGTTGCTGGTGTGTCTGTTCACAAAAGAAGCGGGGAAACACTCTCCGCTATCATTCAGTCTGTAAATGAGATCTCCCAGGGTGGAAATAATCCCTCAAGTTGAATTGTGTTTGCCATTGAGGCGAAAAAGACACTTTGTGCTAAGCCATAAGGATGTTAAGTAGCTGATAAGTAATGCGGGGGACACTAACTCGTCCTCAATGAGCTTTGATTTTGTCCTTTCTGGACTGATCTGGGATCAGATAAGTCCTGTCAAAGAACAGGACTTGAACCTCCTGGTTCATTACAAACATTTGACTGCCTCATTATTAAGCAGAAATACTTAAAATGTCTGATTGGTAAGTTTGGGCTGCCGTTTGGTCTGACTTCATTATAAAACCTTGAAACCAGTAGTGGGGAAGCTTTATAGCTACAGTGTATAGCCCATGGGCAAGAGCATTTCCACCTAACAACCTCACCATGTTAAGCAAGGATTGTACCTTCCTAAATCATTATTACAGTAAGAGGCAAAAAGATCCTTAATTGCCTGCAGGCGTGAATGGTTGTTGAATGTGTGTGTGATAAAGCGATTATCTACACTCTGTTTTAAAGGAATTGTCATGGGCTACGTGTGCAATCCTACTACAGTTCTCACTGGTCCAGAAGTACAAACGCACGCTCACACACATCTAAAAACTCATTCTGTTGTTTTGTCCATCGAGTGATGAAAATTAGCTTGTTAAATTACTTTGGTATTCCATTTGCTTAGAAGAAAATCTACTGTGACGTGAGTGAGTGAGTGAGTGAGTGAGTGAGTGAGTGAGTGAGTGAGTGAGTGAGTGAGTGAGTGAGTGAGTGAGCGAGTGAGCGAGTGTGCGAGCGAGCGGGCGAGCGAGTGAGATAAAGGAATGACACCGTGGGCATCCAGCAACTGGCTTTAAAAAGAAATTCACGGCTGAGCAGACTTTAATTCATATTGCTGCGAGGGCGTGATGTTGTTTTGATTGGCCAGCACACTGGACCATTACTGACAAATCCAAATCGAATCATTTGGACAGACCAAATTGAACATAGGTTTCCGTCCGACAGTGGCATTATGGAGATTTTATGTCCAGTATATTTTTTGTAATTAACTTTATTTTTGGTGTTTCATATATTTCATTCCAATGTATTTTATATGGCAGTCTGATATTTGCAAGTACAGTAACTCCAGTTCACGGCACCTTAAATTCCACACCTGTAAGACTTTCTTCTCCTCCCTGTCACGTACAGCCTCTCTGGCTTGACTGTCACAACAACAACTTGAGTTGTTCTCCCAGCATCTAGCGGCCTCCTTTTCTCTGGCAGATACAAAATGTTTTATTAAAGCTCATCGGTTTGGAAAATGTCACGTCTCGCCGCGAAAGAGAAGAACAAAAGATAGATGAAAAATAACACCGAGGGAGGCTGACGGGAAGTTCCCAAATGTATTTTTTGCAGGTTACCGGAGAAATGGCCTGCGCTCACAAGCCAGATCTGTCGCCTTGATATTTGACATGACTAGCGCATTTTGCTGCGAGGTCTAGTTGGGTTTAGAGATGCAATCTACTTGTCTGTCTCTGAAAGAAAAGTGCCCCAGTTGCAGAGAAAAAAACTGGAAAAAGATGTCAGGCGGATACGTGATCGAATGCTAGATATGGCGGATGGAAGATGAAACGGCATTAAAATCTCATCTGTCAAAAAGTTTGTTTGCGAGGGGGAAAAAGCAGCTGGCTTGTGGCTGCATGGATAAATTAGCCACAAGTTAATATTTTTTTTAGGATAAAAAATAAAATAAAAACAGTCTGCAAGTGTTGTGAACCTCGGCTCAGCTGGGTGCCCAAGTCTTGGTGTGACACTTTTGCGTCCCACTTTCCGGAAGGCACCAGATGTTTGGCTGCTCTGCACCAGAGGGAGGCGGCAAGAACCAAGATCAAACTTGGGAGCTGTCAATTATTTGCACACAAGTTCTTTTTTTCTGAGGAAATGATCCATCTGTCAACAAATCCCCCCCAAAATGGTCAAAAATGTAAATCACCCTTATGTAAGAGAGTAGTTAACATTTCAAAGTATTTTATTTCCCTCAGGATGTAATTCTGTAATACTCTTGCTCTTTGCTTCTGCTTCCAAGGGAGTTAACATACATGCATGCAGTTTGAGGTCTGGCCAGGGATTATTTTTCTATTGGCCCATTTTAAACCCAAAACAAAGTTTACTGTTCATTCAAGACTGAATAGACAGTGTGTATAGTAGTACCTGGCAAAACACTAAATTGAAGACTCTAAATACAACTCCACTTACAAGTGACTTAGGAGTTTTTCGAGATGCCAAACGTCAGATGTTTTTGTTTTGACTGCTTAGATGGTGCCCGCAAACTTCACAACCGTTGTCTCATGAAAATCAGCTAGCTTAATGCTTAACACTAAATGAGAAACTCCATAAGCGGGCTAGCGGACCTAGCATTGATGTGTGGTAGCTTTAAATAATTTGTATTTGAGCATAAATGTTTGCAGCACATACTCACAGGCATATATTCTTTATCCTCTGTGAAAACCTGTCCGCCTGCTTCCTACTTGCGCCAAATTTCATTCACTGGGTCAAAAAATGGTGAGTTCATATTAGCCACACAGACGCAGGAACGCTTGGGACCGGGTCCAGCATGTCCCAGAATTGCTTCACAAGCATGTGCAGGGAATATGATGTTTTGACAAGCTGGTGAGGGAAGGCTTTGTCAAGTAATATCAGGACTCTTTCATGCACATGTAATTAGATGCTCTTTCATCCTCATCACTTTTTCCTGCTCACTCTCAGTCGAACACGCACATGCTTTTACCGCCTCTAATGAAAGTCTGCGGATTAATGAGCGCGCACCTCTGGTGCTAAGAACAATACGCTCAACACATTAATGACACCTCACTGGCAGTGAGCCGAGCGGCGTGACAGGCGTGACTGCGAAAATGTCACCCAGATCGAGACGCGCGCCGACGTGCCGGGACGGAGGAAGAGATTTAGGCAAATGAGAATGGCGCTGGAGGATAGCCAGGGGTCGCGCACTGATGGGAGGGATGGAGCAAGTGCGAGGTGGAAGGGCAGACTTGCAAAGGGGAGGATTGGCTTGTAAACAGAGATTGTTATAATGACACCAAGGAAGAAAGATTTGGAAGGCAACAGCCCGCTAATCCGTATGCAAAATTGTGAGCCCGTGCCTCGCTATCATTGCTAATCTCAGTCTTCATCTGTGCATGAGGAATGGCTTCCATATCGAAATGATCTGAGCTATTCGTCAAAGTAAAGAGATGAGCTCCGCTGGGTTGGCAAAAGGCTGCAAGATGATGATTCCCTCGCGGGAGATAGAGCACATTCTTTGACATCGTTTAAACCAGAGTTTGTCAAAGTGAGGTCCATGGACCAAATGTTGTCATGTTCAAAGAAAGCTAGGGATATTCATCTTTGGGGTGAAATTTCAGGATGAACCTTAAATGCACCATAACCTTAATTAGTGAACTTGAGCTTTTCTAAACTTGAATCCAACTGTTCAATGTATCAATACTTTTTGTGCATCTTGCCCTTCTCTAACAGGTGCCGGCAAAAAATCAGAATAGATCCTTGAAAATTTCCAAGGATGTCCAATACCACCTTTGCTTAACATTTCTGGAAACTGTCATCGGGTCAAGGAGCGATTTAAAGGTGCTTCTTTTCAAACAGGAAAAGACAGCACCGTTTACATTGAATTTGACTCCTTTTTTTTTAACTGACGTGTGACGGCGAGTATTGCTGACGTAAATCTGGAGCGTGAAAGTATTTCTCCCCCCAAAAAGTCGCTTCCTTAATCCATGCGTGCTTGTCGTATTTATTCCAATCGGATGGCCAACAGAGACAATTACTTAAGAAGCTAAATTTATGTCGATGTGAAAATTCACTGCCCATAGTCCTTTTGTATTCTGTCTTCACGAGAGTCTCCGTGTGGAGTCGGTGTGTCAGTTCTGTTGCTTTAAACATTGCAGCCATAAAGCAAAAAAAAAAAAAACACCTTTTTCAACTGACAGTGTCTAAAAAAAAAAAATACTTGTTTGTTGTGCATTTACTCTAAAAACCCTCAAAATGCAAAATTTAAACAAGTTCTCCATCACTGTTTGTCACTTTTATAGTTCTGATCACCATTTGTTCATTTAGTGGGTCACAGGATTACCCCAAAATGTGATTTCTATGAAACCGTTCAAACCATTCAACAACACACCATTAAAAGGTGAAGACCTTTTGTCGTTACAGTCCACTTGCGTTAGGGCCAAGCTTGCCTACCAGATCAAGCAGATGGACAGCGGGATGGATGAAGTCAGATGGACATGTTTAGGTTAGTTTAAGTTTGCGTTGACCATCATTGAAATGCAAAGCCATAGTTGTGCTGGCACACCCCGCAGTAGAGGGGTTGCAAACAATGGATCATTTGCACTCGACATGCTGTGCTTCTTCTAAAATGACATCATGTATCTCTTTTGATAAGTCATGTTGATTTCAGTGTACACTTTGGCGAAAGAAGTGACAGACTGCGCTCGCTGGTGGCCGATTTCTGTGCACAGCAGTGACTGCTTCTGCAATTATCTGCTCCGTGGCAGCCTCTTTGCACTCAGCGGGGGGCCGCAACCGATACCGACACACCCCCACGACCCCGCTGCTGCACTGCATCGCAACCCAGAAATGACTCTTTCTGTGGATAACAGCAGTGGAGATTCTTGCGGGCAGTGTTTGCTAACCTACTGAGCGTGGACATCATTGTGCGACTTGCAATGGTCATGTGCTGTTCATACAGTCTGACAGCAAGTGTGTGTGTGTGTGTGTGGACGTAACATGGGTAGTAAAAATGTGAGGAATGCACATTTTACGGCCCAGGGGGGCCAGCCATGCCCAATATTTATCAGGTCCAACGAGGCATGGGCTGATAATAAATTAGCTAAAATATAATTCGTATTATAAAAAAAATAACAATAATAGCAATTTGATCCCTTGTAAAGAATTTGGATGTTTTGGTGTTTTGACTTTTTTTCTCATTTCCGCAGAGAGTCTGACCAAGCGGCGAGACAGTAAATTTTACTGAAGTGTAAGTTGGAGAGGATGTACAGTGGATGTTCTCTTTTTTTGTTTGCCTTCGTACTCTGCAACATACCTCTCTCCTTGTGTCCCTCTACATTGCCCACCAACACGGACTCACCAAGTCAGCAGTTTTCCAAAATGCTCTCGGGGCATTGGGCTTGACAACATTTTCCTGCAATAAGAACACTTTGCTTTGGAAGGCTACTTTATACGACTTTGCACAAAAACAAAGTCTGCATGTCCACAGTTGAGTTTAACTGTATGTGGCTCTGTGAGTGTGCAGCCCATAATCTATCAGCGATTGAACTAGACCCCATAGTTCCCCTTTTTCTGAATTCTTGCTCATTTAAAGACTATTTCATGCTTCCAACTTTGTGATAACAGTTTGAGGAAAGCCATTTTCTGCTCTCTCTCTCTGCTCTCTGACCTTGCACACAGCGCCTCATACGCACACACATAAACATCATCAAATCAAGAGACCATATGGCTGCAAAATGATCCGAGATCTTATATTTGACTTTGAGATTTCCTCCAGAGGAACGTCGCGCTGCACAGGGGTAGAATTCCCAATCAAAAAAAAAGGCTAATTGCTCCCCAGCTTCTATCATTTCTATGGCTGCTGTTGAGCATGAGTCTGTGTGTGTGTGGGGTGGAGGGGGCGGGGGGGTTCGATGACAGAACAGAGGGTGGGAAGAAGCTCGAGGGAATATTGGCGCTCTGGTGTGGTGGATATTACATCCCTTAATAAAAGGCCCATGGCACAGGCGCAGAGGGATAGGGCAGCAGTAACACAAGAAGAAAAACAAAAGAGAGACATTCTTTACTTTTAAGATGACTTTGCCCACAATCATCTCTGCATGATAGATGGCCTGTCTGACAAAATGATGCTATAAAAAAAAAAAAAAAACAAGAACAACAGGGATTGGTAAAATGATCCATTCATAGTGCATACATCATATCGGATAAAAAACAATAAATGAAAGAGGCGCTATGATCCCTCGGAGGCGTTTCCAAGAGTACTTTCATCATTGGAGTCATGACAGAGAAGGAGATGAGATTATGAATTAAAAGTGCTGCTCCTCACTTACTGCAAACTTTCTTGTTTTTCATCACGGCAAACGGGCAATAAAAGCAACATCATTCGACTTACTCAATTCGAAAAAGTTGATTTGTGAGTAAATATTTCCCCCCCCTAAGTGACTGACTGCTCTTGTAGTGGTTTACGGTGATGGTATGTGTATGTGAATATATACTGTATATATAATATTCACGCACACATATATGAGAGAGAGACAGAAAGAGAGAGACCCTTCATGGTCCCACAAGTATAAAAAGAAGTTAACTGCTTGTAATAATGTTAACAAGTTACATTCATCACCTTAAATTTATGATGTTCCTCTCAAGACGTTACGGTCTCGCTGCTTTAAATGACAGTACAACTGCTTTGTGGCAGAAGAACCCAAAAGAGAAACATATGAACAGGTACAAGTATTCGGAAATTGGTGCACAACCTAACTCTAATCCACCAGTGAGCGAGGAAAGCGCCTGTGTTTGCACCACAAAGCACCGAAGCATGCCACCGGAGTCAATGAAGCAGCGCAATTGGTTGTACATGCACTGTAATTGATGAACACATAGACTGATCGAATACGGATCAATATGTACTATTAGCGCAAAGTGCTTTTATTTACTGGGGATGCTTTTGGCTTATTCTTAAGCTTTTAGCGACAAAGTGCTTTTAACCTCAAGGGCGATTCGGCACCTGGGTTGTTTTTATTATTATTTCTATCGCATTCGTCTCAATTTTAGCTGCAATTTACGGCTATTTTTGTGCCTCCTCTGCACAAAAATGCAACAGAAAGGCCTTCAAATGATGTGTCCTGCTTTTCCAGTGTACCACTCGACGCCCTGATGTGAGACAGGGGGGGGCCATAAAGGTGATGTGTATAGTGCCTAACTAGCTCGCCGTGGGCCTTTCACTGCCTCCCTGCGGTGGTCATAAATCTCCCCCCCGTGATTGGACAGAGGAGGTAATGAGGGGCCGAGTGCGCTGTGTAGCTACACGCACGCACGCACACACACACTCGAACAATGCTCAGTAAATAAAACCAGCACTGACCTGGACAGCGGTCTGACCGTTCCAGTCTGCCACCAGCACCTTACCTCTAGTAAATCTATCTAATTAACTGGAGGCAGAAACTGGGCGATGCTATTTTTTTTTTTTGCTCCGGTCAGAAAGAGAATTGAAAAAAAAAAAAAAAAATGTCCATTGCTTTTTTTTTTTTCTTTTTCAAATAGATGTTGTCCGTGTGACATCATCAGTTTGTCTTCTCACAGTGTACACACATACCGATAATTGGGACAAGCTTGAGGGTTTTACCTCTTTTCAGAACTCAAGTCGGCAAAGGCCCCATTTGTCAGAGGATTTTAAGATTATCCTGTACGAGTTCTCTCTGCTATCAGGTGAGTTAGTCGGGCTAAATTGAAGCATTTTTCCCTCTTCCAATCAAAGTTAGCAGACGCCCACTTATCAGATATCCTTGACTGTTCTGGATGTGTCAAGAATGATTTTTTTTTCCCTCTCCTATCTTCTCAGAAAAAAAATTGGGGTCAACAATGAACTGTTTAACAGATTGTAGTCCGCAGCACTACATTCCCTTTTGACTGTTACAAGCCAGTCAGAATCTCTGCTGACCTTTTCCATGCAGCAACAGCGATGGAATGAGGAGCTGGATAACATTTAATTGGTTATGTGCCCGCTGATAACCAATCAGACACATCAAAAGCTTCACCCACTAATTATATCGAGCGCCATCTGAAAAGGTTTCTTCTTCGCCGCCAACAATCATTCCCGACCTGAACCTCTGGCCCATTACTTGCGCAACACTATACTTTCATTCGCACGCTAAACATTATTGTGACGTATTGGACATATTTACAATAATTTGTAGAAACCTAATTAACGGATGATTGCAAAATACTGCATGCAAGCAGGTTTTTCATGAATTCTAATACGCTGCCTTTCCTTCTCGGGAAATGCACAATAGTTCAAGGGCAAGTGCTCACATGTATTTGTGCCTCCAGGAATTTGTGCATTGTGTTGAGGTTATTACAACAGTATAATGGCTATGTATGTGTTGTAGTCTAATGAGGTTCAGTGCAAAAAATATCCCATAATAATAGACCAGACCCATATACTGCTTTTATCCCTTTCTCGCTCCTTGGGAAGTTTCCAACTTGGTGTTTTGTTTTCTTTGCAAACCTAGTCAAAAATGAGCAAAGTATCATATCAAGTCTTTGTCAAGACAAACTTTGATTTCTTATAGCTTGAATAGATCTTGGATGCCATTAGCTTGTGCAAGTACCTGATGTCATGCTTCTATGACCGGTAAGTGAATGTCATTCACTGAAGTCCAAAGGGCGTTCCACAATATTTGACAAACTTTTTTGCCTTTTGACAGCCAAGATGCTAATGTAATGCAAACGAAGCACAGCACCATAAAACCCAGAGAGACCCATTAAATTAAAGCGGGATCTGTACAGCTCTGGATATTTGATGTTTCCCCCCATATTTTTTTTACTCCCTGCTTTTGCACTTTGGCAATAGATTTGTCTCCCTATGTGTCTATTATTCTTTCAGGTGAGGATTACTCATTGGTATTCACACGGCTCCCACAAATCTCCACCACACAAGAGGAATGATGGAATGATCCACGGGAATATTCCAAAATCACCTCGTCAGCATCCTACTTATCTGCTCCGCCACCTGGTAGATGCCATGAAGCCAAGCGAGCAGACAGCGAGACGGCGAGAGCGGGCCGAGGTGCTGTTCATCAGATTAAAAAAAAGTAAGGGGAAGACAGCGGCGAATAAATTTTGAACACCACATTATGAAGTCGTATCTCCTTTTTTCGCCTATTTGTGCACCACGTGGACTGACACACTGCTCGCTCCACCATACCCATGGAGTTATCGCTCCCTCTATATTATCCCCTAGAGCTGAGCTTCTCATAGTGTGGTCTGAGCATCCCTGGGGGTCTTCAAAAAAAAGTGATCCCAAAAGAAAGTGGATGTTGAAAGACTACACCATTGTCTTAGGAACAGGTTTGTGACAGAGGACAGGACAAAATACCCGAAATATCAGGAATGATGGCACTTTTCCGTCCTCTGTTTTTCTTGGAAATTTGGCTCATTTTCCTCATTGTACAAATCATTTATAGAGGGCTTCGGTGTACAGTGCAGTGAGAACGAGACAGGCCTGTTGCTTGAGGAGAATAGACGCTCCGTAAGTTTTAATGTAGTGATTAGGTGATTCTTCTTTTGAACAAAACTAGGTAGTTTAATACGCCTGCTTTCCTGGAGTGTTCAGCCGCTGTAGATGAACTAATTTTGTGCACAAATTAGCCTTATTACATTGCACGTAATTGAATGAAGGCGCCGTTGAAACGCCGCAAATTAGCACAAACAAGCACAATCACAACTAAGCAGATTTTGATGATTCGTTATGGAGTTTGTACTCCCCAATTGGCTCTGTGTGTGCAGTGACGGGAGAAAGTTGTTCATTCTCCACTGGAGATGTGGCTTTCAGGGAGACAGGCTGGCAGAAGTTGTCCATTGACCCCCGACTCTTTCTCACAGGAGGTCAAACTAGCCAGAGGGTCTCCAGAAGCTTCAATCACAAGTCTTTAACCAATCTTGGGATTTGTTGTTGAGTGCTGCATTTCCACAGGTAGTAGCCGGTTTGTACTTTATTCATCCAAACAAAGCATTTTTGGTACATTTTTATAAAACCAAGTAAAAAAAATGTTCAAATGTCAGATTGTGGAACCCCCGGTTTTAAAACAGATCAGAGTTTCAAACATGGGTCTAAAAGTTTGGCCTGCAAGCAATGTTCCCATTTTTAAAAGTGCTTACAAAATTGAGTCCCAAAATTCAGTTGAAAAATTCAGCTGTCAGGATGTGTCAATCTCTGGTTTTAAAGCAGTCAGTTGCTGGCAACCCCGTCCGTAACGTACTTGTAACTGGACTCCCTCTAAATTGTGTCTGAAAAATAATATTAATATTTAATCATTAAATAACACCGTATCGGCCCCAAAGTACACCAGCCTACCGGGGTTCTGCCCTGTATTCCAGGTGACCAGTCCAGCGTAGCAGTGACAGCATTTAACCAATATTTTTGTTTTCATTATTTATATTAACCAAGCCATAAAATAAACCATCGCAGTATAGGTAGGAGCAGTGTGAAAAATAACCTGTGATACAGCAGGGCTGTAAAAGCTCAACCTCAATAATATATTCCACAGCACTGTAAGTGTACCTAATGGTGTGTACAGTATGTTTAGGTCAGCAGTATGAAACATAGTTGCAGGCAGTAAAAAAAACAGTAGTCTTCACATGTTCTACTGAGTGATCCTCTCACTAAGATAATGATGGACTGTTTACATTTGAATGAGAACCTGGGGAATATTTTGCGGCTTATGGTGAGTAGGGAAAGTACATCACAACAGTCCATTCCACATACTGTACACTTCAATTTGAAAGCCCTCTGTTCGGCTTCTTGTCTTCGCTCTTATGACTCCGTCCCAGAAGCAGTGGCATTGATTAATGTGTAACCTTTGCTGCTCGGCCCGTGTATGATGTGCCTCAGCCAGCCTTGAAATGAGAAAAAGGGGAACAAGTGGCAAAGCAGTCTATCTATGCCAACGCGCCGGTTGCGGCCTGTGGTACATCCGCGCCGGTGGCTCAAGTGGAATGAAGCTCATCCCAAAAGCCACAGCTTGGATCTGTGCGAGGTGTTTGCTTTGAAAAAATGGCAATCATGGGAAAGTCTCTCACTCAACTTTGTCTTGCTGATCACTTAACCTCCGAGCCCTTTGCCGGGCACTGCTGCCATTTAATTTGTGCAACATTGCCCCCTATTGTCGATTCCATCATACAGCAACTCCCATGATCTGGAGGGCCACGCGGCTTGGTGATATCCATCCATCCATTATCGATACCGCTTATTCTCACAAGGGTCACGGGGCGTGCTGGAGCCTATCCCAGCTGTCTTCGGGCAGTAGGCGGGGGACACCCTGAATTGGTTGCCAGCCAATCGCAGGGCACACAAAGACAAACGTCCACACTCACGATCACACCTAGGGGCAATTTAGAGTGTCCAATAAACTTACCATGCATGTTTTTGGAATGTGGGAGGAAACCGGAGTACCCGGAGAAAACCCACGCAGGCACGGGGAGAACATGCAAGCTCCACACCGGGAGGCCGGAGCCGGGATCGAACCCACGACCTCTGAACTGTGAGGCGGACGTGCTAACCAGTCGAACACCATGCCGCCAGCTTGGTAATAATGTTCGGCAATTTAGAAGCAGCTGCTCAGGCAAATTAACCATGTGTGTGCAATACTACATTTTTATGTTTGATTTGTTGAAACACACACTTTAAAGGTCTTTCTGGAATCGATAAGTGCATTTACGTGAGCATCTGCTCGGGAATATTAATTTGTGTATGTATTATTTCATATATTGCTCAACGGTATTGTACTGAGCGGCCAGACCCTATTCACAGTAATACTTCTATGTTCTATGTTATTGAAATGTTCCCTTTCACCATTTTTTGCAGTGCCTCCTCTGCACTCAAGAATTCAGCGTGTCAATCCAAACGACATTCCAACATAAAAACACAGACACGCTCCTGAAAAGAGGAAGCGCAACAGGATCCAACACAAACCTGGGCAGGCGGCGTCTCGGCCCGGGACAAGAAGCGGCTGGACAAACTGGTCTGGAGGGCCGGCTCTGTCCTGGGCTGCTCCGTGGACTCGGTGGGGGACAGGAGGATGTTGGCCAAGCTGTCATCAATGCTGGACAACCCGGACCACCCCCTCCAGGGCACCCTAACAGCACTCCACAGCTCCTTCAGTGACAGACTGTTACACCCTCGCTGTGCAAAGGAGAGATTCCGCCGTTCCTTCTTGCCTGCTGCTGTCAGACTCTTTAACAAGAACATTGTGTAGTCTCTACAAACTGGCGGACATTAGTGCAATTGTGCAGTCCTGCACCTGAGCTCATATCGTGCAATACCCAATATTCCCCACTACTGTAAAACCGTGCAATACTCAACATTCCCCACTACTGTTAGTCTAGTTTTATTTTTATCAAATGCTGTTCCTTACATTTCCCTACAGCACTGCAGTACTGTCACTTAGAGTATTTTTCCTCTGTGCTATGTACAGGCCAAAATGAGTGTTCCTCATACTTTTTATGTAGATGTATGTTGATGTGTATATACATGTGTATATACACGTTACTGCTTATATTTACATAGGTTTGATCCCGAATGTTTGCCGTCAACGTTATACATTAATGGCTACATTATGCCGCCGTCCCTGTGTGACCTATATCTTTGCTGCTGTAACACTGAAAATTTCCCCACTGTGGGATCAATAAAGGCATTCTTATCTTATCTTATCTTATCTTAAATCGGCAGTCTTTGAACCTCACTGCCACAGCCAGAGTACGATTTGTTTTAGCCAAGAGAGTCACCGTCCTCCCTCTGACGCTTGAGCTACTTCAGTGATATTTACCAAGCTATCACCGGCTTTGCTTTCCCACATAGAGGCCAAATCCTTCTGTGTGACGTTTGCATGTTTTGTCCATCCTTGTGTGATTTATTTTCCCCAAGCACTCTGGCTTCCTCCGACATCCAAAACAGTTCTGTACATGAAAAGAAATCAAACATAAGACAATTAAACATAAATAATTTAAAAACAATAAAATTAAGAACAAATACTATAAACACTAATTAATACTAAAACACCAAAACAAGTGCATCTACCCTATTAAACCAAAAATGGTCATTGAGCCATGATTTTAATTATTAGAAGAAATATAAAATATACATACACTGTAAATGTATTTGCATTTGAGTACTTCTGTCAAATCTCCAGCAGATGTCACCGTTGCCCTGAAGCGGGATTTGCAGGGGGAATGAAGTCTCGCGTGATTTTGTTTGTAAGAACTAAATTAACTACTCCGCCGCCCATGACACCATTAATGAGATGTTAAATTCAACTCTTTTTTTTCTTTTTTGGTTTCTTTTCAGCACATCTCCCTCAAAAATTGGCACAGATGTTAAAGCGTTTATGTCTGTGATTATAACAGCTTTTTTCTTGATTTTGAAAGCTTGTGAGGGAATTGTTGAATAATGTGGGCCTCTTGTGGCAGGAAGTGGTCATTATATGAATGGTTCCGCCTCCGGCAGCCATATTGCCGAACTTACTGGAGCAAATTCTTCAACATAAGCTGAAAGAAAGGGGCTTAAAGTTGTTAACAGTTTGAATACACTGCGTCATACGCTTAAACCACATGGAGAACACAATGGGTAAGTTGTTCCGTATCACCGGTTTACTATAGACGTATGATGAGCTTCATGCTTAGTCGTCGATGATACTGATTGTGTAAATGTCGTTCTGCACGTTGTAGCTCAACCAATGCACTTTTGGTGACTTCAACGTTTGTACAATTTACCTTAAAGGTTCTGTATTTGTCATAAATCTGCTTGTCTGTCGACAGTTTGAGCGCAGCAGCTCACGCGTACATTAGCTTAGCTGGTGTTATGCTAGCCCCCCTCGACTCGAAACGCGTCACATAATGCAAAACCTGATACAAATTAGCGTTGTTTTAAGACTATCCCAGTAGACTTTAGACCGTTCAAGTCCGTTTGAATGTTGTACATTGCGCAGTTCGTGACTGTTTTGCTCGATTGATGTTTTGACGTGAGGGCTGCCAAGCTGCCCGATTTGAACCAACGTGTTCATGTGACACCAAGAATCCGTCATTCCTATGACATGCACGGTGTAAGTCGGAACGTAATGTCACAACACACTTACAGTATCTTACGTGAAAAGAAATCTGAACTATGTCACAAAGTGGATACCCGAGTTGACTACGTAACTTCTGCCATCTGGTGGGAAAGCATTTTAGTAGTATTTTTATTAATTCAATATAATTGACAGTAGCTGATATTAAAGAAAAGTTATGTACACTATGTTCTCTTGATGCATCAAAAATTGCTTAACTATTGAATTATTTTTAATAAAAATAAAAGTATCTGCAGTCTTAAAGTAGCAATACTAATAATGTGTATTGTTTAATTTGTGGTGGTGAAGCATCACACTACTTACTATTCCATTGGCAGTATACAGTACATCCTATACTCTACAAATATAAACGTGCTGTTAAATACTTTATGGCCGTTTAAATATGTGTGAGTCCACCATTTTAAATACTTTAATCCTCTAAAAATTGAGGTCTTTGGCATCACATGGCTGTCGTTCCTAAATGGTAAATGGTGTATTTTACAAATGCAATGTGGTGGTGCATTAAGGCAACCTTGCAATTGTCGGAATACTTTTGGTTCCATGTCATACACTTTTTTGGTCTGACTATTCCTAAACCATAGTAAGAACTCAATGAGCCCAACTTTATTGTTGGCACCATTTTGACTGCTGGCAGCATGGTCACTTTGTCTTGCGTAGGCAGTGTTTTATGCAAACTGTGCGATTTAACTCTGTCAACTTTTGTTCTGCGTGTGTGTGTGTTTGAGTGTGTATTTTTAGACGTTGCTTTCCACTTGCAGCCAACTAGTTTGTCGAAGGCCTTTTATATCCAGGCCTGTTTACAAGCACTTTCATCATGATGTCCTGTTATTTCAGATGTATGAACTTTGTCCTCGTTATACCACCAAAGTGAATATGTTCTAATTTGGGTCTGCGGTCTAGCAGAGCCGTCAGCCAGCCCGGCTAAGGATAACAACTACCGAATGAACCGCTACAAGAACAAAGCGCTGAACCCCGAGGAGATGCGACGCAGGAGAGAGGAGGAGGGCATCCAGCTCAGGAAACAAAAACGAGAACAACAGGTATCCCAGAACTTCACATCTTTAACCTTCGCACGTAAAATACATCTGTCTGTTTTGAAGTGGTGAGAGTCGTCTCTTCTTTCTTCCAAGCTTTGCAAACGGAGGAACGTGGACGTCCTCACCGAAGAGGAAGCCATGCTGGAGAGCCCTCTAGTGGATTCGCAACTGAGCTTACCAGTCACAGTGAGTGGGAATTTGAAATTCCAAATGGTTCACATACTGTTTCCTCCCACTTAAATTCTACAGTATATTTTGTGGCATCTCTGAGGGCTTTTTTCCCCCCCCCTTTAAACGGTGTCAATGTGTGTGTTATTGCAGGAAGGAGTCATCACCAGAGATATGGTTGAGACTCTGTTCTCAGAAGACCCTGAGCTCCAACTCGCCACCACACAAAAGTTCAGGAAGCTTCTCTCTAAAGGTAGTGTGCAACTTGTCTCAAGTCACAGTAAGGCAAACCAGCAGAACCTTTCAGCTTATGTTCCTTGTGTTGATCTCAGAGCCTAACCCGCCTATTGATGAGGTTATAAACACAAGCGGGGTCGTGGAGAGGTTTGTGGAGTTCCTTAAGATGAGCAGCAACTGCACACTACAGGTCAGTGTGTACAACCCGTGGTGGCGACTGTAACGACAAAGGCTCAATGGATCAATGCATTTCAACGCACTTGGTATGTCGTCGTAGTTCGAAGCCGCTTGGGCTCTGACCAACATCGCATCAGGTACATCCATGCAGACCAAGACTGTGATCGAAGCTGGAGCTGTGCCCATCTTTATCGAGCTTCTTAATTCAGACTTTGAGGATGTGCAGGAGCAGGTAACATAAACGTGTGGTTGTAGTCCCCCCGCCCCATATTTACTGTACATGTTTGTTTGTGTGTGTGTGTGATTTTTGTCCTTCAGGCCGTGTGGGCTCTGGGGAATATTGCAGGAGACAGTGCCTTGTGCAGGGACTATGTGCTGAACTGTGACATCCTTCCACCGCTATTAACGTAAAATTGCCACTTCATTTTTGTCCAAACTCACCAACTATAAAAGTAAACTGTTTTACTTGAATATATGTAATTGCTGTTGCAGGCTCCTGACCAAATCCATAAGACTCACCATGATCAGGAATGCTGTGTGGGCCCTGTCTAATCTCTGCAGAGGAAAAAACCCTCCACCCTCCTTTGACAAGGTTATCATGAATCAAAAAAAAAAAAAAAAAATCACTAGGTACACCTGCCAAGTGCTATTACAAGAGCAGTGTATAGAAAACTTGCCCAAAGATTAGAGTGGTTTCAGAGAAATATTCATTAAATTAGTATGAATATTAACAAAGTTTGTTGTGCGTCATATGGAAGGTTGGTCACGTTTTGGTCAGTGGTTACCTTATTTAGCTACATGTCAACCATAATAGTGCTATTCATGGTTTTCAAAAGCCTATAGATGCCACAAAAGAGCAGCAAAATACTACATTAAGCTCCTGAGCTCACGTCAACATAGTTCCTTGGCCCCAAGATGAGTGCAAAGTACTATTTACGTGAAGCGCTTTCAATCATATCAACATTGAGATTTGGCACCAATATGCCGTGCGATGGCAGCAAAGGCCTGCATGAAGCTCTTCAACTTATTTCAACATAGTTCACACATTTTATTCTGGACAGGACTCTAGCCAGAGGACAAAAACTGTAAATGGATATATCAGATTTTAGTTAATTGGAATACCCGTTTGCGAGTAAATGTTGTATTATCGTTGGAATTTTTTTTTTTTTTTTTTTTAATACAGCTCTTGTATCACACAGCTATGTCTACTTTTGTGTTCTGTTATGATGACTTTTTGTCAATTATTGTTCCTGAGCTCAGATCTATTCTGCCTGTGTGGTTGTAGGTGTCGCCTTGTCTCCCGGTACTCTCCAGACTTTTGTTCAGTAGCGACCCAGACCTGCTGGCAGACGCCTGCTGGGCTCTGTCCTACCTCTCCGACGGCCCCAACGACAAAATCCAGGCCGTCATCGACTCTGGAGTCTGCAGGCGCCTCATCGAACTGCTCATGTAAGCCTGCGTGTCTGCATACCCCACTCGTGCTCTTTCCAGCCTGTTGTTTTAACGCGTCCTGTTTGCAGGCACACGGACTACAAGGTGGCCTCTCCTGCCTTGAGAGCTGTTGGGAACATTGTGACAGGAGATGACATCCAGACGCAGGTGAGAGTCTGAGTTAAAGGGAAATGGCATTTGGTACCTCAAAGGTTTGACCGGTTCTCATTGAGTACTTTAAGATAACTTGATGCTACTGCTTCTACTTTGGGAAGCAGAGTCCAGAGTGTGGGGGAAATGAAGTGAGAGCCTATAAAGACAATGAAAGCGTTTTAATAGAAGCAGACGTCACGACACTATTCTGTGTGTATGTGGCACATAGCCACATGGCTCCCAAAAAGTTCAGACAGGTTGCTGCAGCACAGGAGCAGAGTGGCAGAATCTTGATTTATCGATCGGACACTTGTATACTTTTTATAACGTTTTTGTTTGGTGGTGTGCTGTTTTTTTGTAATGTAAAATGTGCTCAAAGTTTTGGCAACCACTGCAAAATGGTTGACTGGCTTGGTTAAATTTTTATCTGTTGCCGCTGTGCGCAGGTGGTATTGAACTGCTCCGCCCTGCCTTGTCTGCTGCACCTACTGAGCAGTGCCAAAGAATCCATTCGCAAAGAGGCGTGCTGGACCATTTCCAACATCACGGCCGGAAACCGAGCGCAGATACAGGTGGGACATAGCCACGAAGGTCATTGTCACTCAGTGGGCCTAGTCTTTCCTCGTTTCTGAGCTTTTGTTGTTTCTCCTCTACAGACAGTTATCGACGCTAACATCTTTCCAGTGCTGATTGAAATTCTACAAAAAGCAGAGTTCAGGACCAGGAAAGAGGCTGCGTGGGCCATATCCAACGCCACCTCTGGAGGAACACCAGAACAGATCAGGTCCGGACTCCTTTCAAATTTGGATACCTTTCCTCTTCATTGGGTTCAATTGTCAACATGTCTTTGCACCCCTACATCCTTGTTAACCTCCTTTAGATATCTGGTGAACCTTGGCTGCATCAAGCCGCTGTGCGATCTGCTCACGGTGATGGATTCCAAGATCGTCCAGGTGGCTCTCAACGGCCTGGAGAACATCCTACGGCTGGGCGAACAGGAGGCCAAGCAGGAGAACCACAGCACGGGCATCAATCCATACTGCAGCCTCATCGAAGAAGCTTACGGTACTGGGCAGGAAATTGACACGCTTTACCACAGTGGCGTATTGCTAATATAGTGAACCTCCTTGAAAATCTGATATAGAGGGAGACCGTACAATTCCCCCCCCCCCCACACATGCTTTATACACATTTTAAGATATGTACATTTCATTCTGAAATACAAGTTTATATGCAAAATATTTTTTTCCAGGGTGGACCTAATAATCCATCACACAATTTAATAAGATCCAGTGCAATCATTTCAGTTGCAAGAATTCTGTCATGTAATTCTGCATTCGAGTTGTACCCACCGGTTGAATTTCCGCTGTCCAGGTCTGGACAAGATTGAGTTCCTCCAGAGTCACGAGAACCAGGAGATCTACCAGAAGGCCTTTGACATGATCGAGCACTACTTCGGGGTGGAGGACGAGGACAGCAGCCTGGCCCCACAGGTCGACCAGAACAACCAGCAGTTCCTCTTCCCTCCGCAGGAGGCGCCCATGAAGGGCTTCGAACTTTAAGGAAGGTTCACACTTTCGTCCATTTGGTTGGGGGTAGGGACGGCGCTGGTTCTTGATCTCATACCTCTGTTCTCTTTCGCCGTACCCTGAGTTAAAGCTCGCGAATACACCTTTCTGTCGCTTGCTTTGTTGGGGGTCTCTCCATGGCAGACTGGATTATTTGGAGACCTTTACTTTCCATCCCGGTTTGTGGGAAAGAGCCCACCCCTGTTCTTGATGTTAGCCTGACATTTTGACAGCGCAATTAAACAAAAGTATTTTTTCCCTTTTACACTCTCCCCCCCTTCAAATAATTTTCATTCATGGATAGCACTAGTCAGAGGCTGAGGGAAGAAATCTATTTAATCTACTGCGGAAGGGTGTTTCAGATTCAGATCACTAATGTGTGTGGGTTTTTTTTTTTTGTTTAGTTTTGTTTTGTTTTTTGCTGTAATTTTAACCGGGATATATATATATATATAATTTTTTTGTATGGGCAGGTAGAAGAAAATATCGAAAGGCTTTGGGTGAAATCACGACGTGTTAAAAAAAAAAAAAAAGAAGAAAAAAAAATGTTTCTACGGGTGGTTTGGTTGGCGTTCAAAATGTCTGATGCGTGCTGTGTTATTAATAGGTTTATCTTTGAATTGTGACGTGATCTAACATGGAAAAATCTGGGCGTGGTGGCTGCAGTAAAAGCAAATCTATATATTTAGATGAGCGGATATTTACAGTAGGGCGAGAATTTTAAGTTCTGCTTCCCAGCTGCATGTGGTCGCATGGTTTTGTGGCTGTCTGCACATCCCTGACCTCACTCGCATAGCAGGAAGCACTTACGGTCATATAGTGGTGCTGTCACGTACAATATCGTGCTAGTGGATGTATAGCTTTTTAAAGGCGCTGATTCCGTGTCATCGATTGCGACAGATTTGCATGGTTCTAGTGTAGCCCCGCTTTTACGTAGCCCCTGGGCACAGGGATGTGTCTCAGACAACGCCATTCAACGTGTAGTCCCATCGTTTTTTGTTTTTTTTCTTTTTGCATTGATTATTTGTATGTATTTGTTTGCACGTACACACACACTTGCATACAACACCTGCAGACACTGCACATCACATAGATGACTGGCTACTTGCAAGGGAAAAAAAAAAAAGTTTCCATTGTCTGGTAATTTTGATATTCACGTCCAACTATCAACTTAATTTATGGAAAATTAAACAACTTTCCCTTTTCCTTTTAGTATTGACGCACTCGTACAAAAGGGCAGCAAGTCAATGGGAAACTACTTATTTTTTTTCCATTGTATTACAACTTATTTTGTGATTCATGATTAACATTAGTAAACTGTATTTTCTTTTCAGAGTGGCCCTATTCTAAATACTCAAAATTGCTAAATATTTTTTTGTAATTGAAGCCTTCACCGTAGATGATTGTGCTGTAATTTTTAGAAACAAAAGACTGAATTTTCTAGGCACCCAAATGCCACCAGAGGGCACCAAAGCAATACTGTTACCGCTGTTACTGCTTTGGCCACGCACAAAAACACAATTTTACATAAGATTTTCAGCAAAGCAAAACAAAAAATCAGGTAATCCATGAAACACTCTCGGGAAAAAAAAAAAAAAAAATTCTCCAATGTTATAACTTAATCCTCCTAATATTTTCCCATAATATTGCAAGATACAAAACGACATGAAAACTTTTCATTTAGCCGTTGCTTGTAGCCACAGTGACGTTTGGATGGTTTAAATGAGCAGCGTAAATGCTGACGCGGGGTGTCCGGCGTGCAGGCTTGCATGGAGCAGAAGTAGCGTTGGGGTGGTGTGATGTTTTGACTGAGCGGCACTGTGTGAAGAAGAGCTTGCTCGACTCTGACTTCGTCCCCCATCAGAGTCCCGGAGTTTGTGTGCTCTGTGGACAGACAAGGACGACTCTCCAATGCTAGTGATTGTCTTTTTGTTTACAATAGCACCACTCAGTCGCTGACTCTTTTGAGATGCTCTCCACAGAGCATGTGTGGTCTTTAAAAAATATATATAATATAAAAAATAAAAATAAAAAAAAATACTGTACAGCAGGAGTGGGAAGCTTAAGGCCCTAAATAAAATATTCACCCTAGAAAATGGGTTCCCCGCCCCTGTTGTAGAAGATGAAAAGCACATCAATAATTGAGCATCAACATCTTACTGTGTGTCCTCTACATGACAGATGTGTGTAGCAGGATTTAGTCTTTGAAAAGAAAAAGGAAAAAAACAAGCAGGAAGATGTATTCCACAAAACTGCACTCCTATTCACAAAAGTGCCAATCTGACCAACAATCTTTAACCTAGATTATTTTTTTCTTTACAAATATATATATATATATATCTTTTATTTACTTGAATGTGCACACATACTGTGCAAAATTGCTGCTCTATTATTTTCCTTACCTTTTTTTTTAACTTTATTTTGACATTGTTAGAAAAAAAAAAAAAGGTGGCTTTCCTTTCTGTGGGCGCCTGATTAAGTGTCCCTATGTGGTCTTGATGCATTTAACTGCTTTCTCCAGCAACCCCCCCCCCCCTATTAGTCCACTAATGGGTTTCACTGTGCATTTATTCAAGCTGCGGAAAATCATTTTCATGTGGCTCTTTTATAGTCTAATGTATAGTGTCCATGCAAGTGGAGAATTTCAGGTACTGACCTTTACATTTACCAAAGTTCCTTTCCCGAAATTGAAGGCTGTGATGTTTCCGTTCGAAGTCCCTCTCTTGTTATTGATCGACTCCCATTCACTGTCAAGGGAGTCGGTTGATCAAGTCAACCCCAACCCGTGAGACTGCAATAAATGTCCAAAAATCAGGCACTCTGAAGGCAACCATTACTTCCTCTCATCCTTGATATTTTTTTCTATGCTGAGAAAAAAATCTGACATTGAGATTTAATGGTGATTTATATTCAAACAGGGGTGGGGAACCTTGAAAGCGGCCCAAAACGTGCTTGTAATATACAATAAAAGCATTTTGCTCCATCTCTGCATCATATGTCTTCATAATGAGGACTCAATACAAGCCCAAATGGTTCCCCACCCCTGCGTGAAAAGGTATTAATTTTATGTATGTTTTGATACATTGACCGGGATTCACATGCAATTCTACTCACTTCTGAGAAGTGGACAAAAAGCCTCATTTGGAGTATGTGGTAGGAAAAATAAGCACGTAACAGGCCTAAAGCCTTTTTCAACATTTTCCTGAGAGGGATATTCTAAGATATATTTTTGGATAATCGTGTTTGGAGTTTAAAGTAAAAGAAAATGCTGCCTAGTAATCAGGAAATCATTTCCCAGATGGATCACGGGGAAATCCTACATCTGATGTTTTACGTCTTCCGTCCTGGAAAGTGTTGCCATCTGTATCAAAAGCCCAACAGCTTGTAATGTTGTTCTATGCTTCAAATGTTTACAATGTTTGTCTACAACTTTTCATTTACTGTATGCGACATCACTGACCAGTCCTCATCTTGTCTGCTCTGGTCCTTCTCATTTCTTTTTTTAGTGTATTTATTTTCACTTTTCTTTTTTGTCGTTGTTTCCCTTCCGTTTGCGCCGTAAATGACCCATCTTTGTAAACTGTGACTTGACTTGACCGACGGTATGAATGAGTGACGAGAAACACTTTCAACTCAACATGACACACAAACATGAACATGAAATAAACATAAAATGTGGGAAATTATAATGACCTGAAAATATTCAGTGAATATACTGCGCAAAAAAAATAAAGATGTTGACAAAAATGTGCTTACTACTTTATAGGTGTATTTATTCGACTTCTGCTGCTTGTTTTGATATTTTCATTACACCTACAACGTAAATGATCAGAGCTGGGCATTTTACTACAAATTGAGCGGCCGTTATTCGTCATCCATCTGCAGCATAGCTACCCTCCATCATTCGCCTTTTTTCCAGGGGTAAAAAAAACAGTATATACTATAGACTGACCTGTCTTTAATTTTAAATGGGCATCTGTCTGCGATTCCGATTAAACTTTAACTAGCTCGCAACAGCCATCGAAGCCTCGCCTAGAAAAATAGACTAATAAACTACTGACGAATACCGGACTAAAATAAAGGGGCTTCCAACTATGCTTAGTCCGTCTGTTTTATTTTTCCCCCCATCTATCGGTAGCAAAACGGGCGTCCGTCAGTGACTCATAGACGGATTGGTCCGTCACATAGGCGGAGCGCCCAGCTCTATTAATTATTGTGGCATACTGGTAATTGAACGAAAAATACACAGCCTTTTTTATTATACTGTAATCCGTTTGGTTGTTTGTGCCGGGTGCCATGACTTAAAGTGCCACCAGATGTCAGTGTTTTTCCATACGGAAGCAGGCTTTGAGTGAGCTTTCCAAGGCGACACTAACTACCGCTATGAGCACGCGAAATTGTATAAGAGCGCACCCTAGTATTGCTAAAACTTGCCGAATACACAGTTTAAGTATATTTTTCTATTTTCTCTACTGTATTTTGTCCCCAGCGGCTACCATATGTTTTTCAATGACAGAAGCTGATATGCACATGCGCAGTTGAGGGTGGTTTAGTGTTGCATCTGCCAATCGCAAAGGCATATTAACAAATAATACAGTCTCTGGTTTGTCCGACACACAGCCGCGTGTTTGCATGGTAGTGAACGCTAGAGTAATTGCTCATAATCTTTTTATGATATTGCTGCAGTGTAGGACGTTACGTCACATTAGGGTTAAGTAATTCAGCGCGTTAAATGAGTCCATGTAACACCGCATGATTTGATTGGCTGCCGAATTGGAAACCATATGTGTTCATCGATGCGATTGGTTAACTCCACAGCGGCAGCCCTGCCCTAGTGTGAAGTAAATGCATTGTATTTTAAGTATAGCTCCGCGTACATCAACAACATAGACTTGTTTGTTTTTCAACTTTTCTATCCCCCACACCACACACCACCACAATGGATAACCTTCTTTCGGCGTTATTTTCTTCTCCGGAGGAAGAGAATTACGTTTTGGATTGCATGGCTTACTTTATGATTTTGATGGCAGCGTGCACATTTGTCTGCCTACTGTTCCTGAACGCAGCGTACGGACGGTACAGTTCGAGCAAATATGGATTCCCGGTAAATGCCAAGCTGGCCTGGTTTGTCCAGGAGCTGCCCGCGTTCCTGCTGCCCGTGTGTCTGTTAGTGTGGGCATCTTCGTCGAAGAGCTCCCTGCTCGCCAATCAGTTGCTCATTGCCATGTATTTGTGTCACTATACTCAGAGGTAGGTGGACTTTCGGGATTCCCACTTATGTTTGGATACTTGAACACACCGTCGTGCTCCTCAATTTTGACAACTTCTTCAACCCCCCAAAACATTCGCAATTTGAACATTTGTGAAGTCACTTGATTGTGGCTTTTTAGAAGGCGTGTCTATAAAAATATTCATTTGGTGCCATCTAGTGGCATTTTAAGACCAAATGTTTATGTTGAGGTGAGTGGAGGAGCTTTATTTGGGCCATCAGAAAATTAAGTATGCTAGTACAGATGGGTGAAAAAAATCCATAAATTACTACTACAAGAGTGATATTCCACCACTGCACATACTACAGTACAGCACCATATGTAAGCGTTGAGTGTGTTACTTTGACACTAATTGTATTTTGATCACATTTTTTTCTGTTCCAGATCACTTATTTATCCATTTTTAATCCGAGGAGGTAAACCGACACCTTTCCGCCCCTTTTTCCTGGCTGTTGTTTTCTGCATGTACAATGGCTTCATGCAGATCAGATATCTGAGCCAGTATGCAGAATACCCTGCGGACTGGGTGACGAGTCCATGCTTCATTGCAGGTAATTATGTGCAACGTTTACGTTTGAGGGGAGAATTGAAATGTGCTTTAATAATATAAGAGCTGCACACTTCTGATAAGTTATGATTAGTAATGTCAGAGGGGTATTCATTTAACTATGCATGTTATTGTGGTTGCAGTTTGTTATTATGCAATTACTGTATATATTGTCACCAATAAATATGTAACATTTACTTTGTAAAATGTGCACTCAAGTATTTCGCTGACATGTAAAACGACATTCTGTGATTGGCTACTCTAAGGTTTAGTATCAGTCCAGTGTTTTTGTTAAAGCAGCTCTCGGTTGTTGCAGGTTCTGTGCTTTGGCTGCTTGGCTGGCTAATAAATTTGCACTCTGACCACATCCTGAGGAATCTGAGAAGCCCTGGAGAGACCGGATATAAGATCCCCAGAGGTAAAATGCTTTTGGCACGCGACGACTGGCATGCGTCTGTTACTTTGAAATCCTCTTTATTATTAAAAGAGATATTGTAGGCATTTCTTCCCCCCACAATTTAAAAAAAAACATCCCCATGTGTCTTGATAACATGTCTGTGACATTCTTTTGTCAAAAGAATTAAAGAACACTTTAAAACACCTTACATATTCTCTTGCTGAAATCGGCCTGTTTCTAGGGGCTGACTCCAAAATAATTCCCCTTTAACATGTATGTACTGTAGTGCATTTCATTGTATCGCGTTTACTTTACGCTCATTTGTGTGTTGTGCCCCCCACAGGTGGAATGTTCGAATATGTATCCGCAGCCAACTATTTTGGGGAGATAACCGAGTGGGCGGGCTTCGCTTTGGCAGGCCAATCTGTTCACAGCATGGCCTTCGCCATCTTCACCGCAGTGGTCCTTAGCAGCAGAGCTTTTGCCCACCACAAGTAAGAACACAAACACACTCGGTCGATGCCTTGCTTCCAGGCATTATTAATAGAACATCTCCTGTTTGCTCTTTCCAGATGGTACCTTTCTAAATTTGAGGACTACCCCAAAACAAGGAAGGCATTGATCCCTTTTTTGGTGTAGAATATTCTCAAATGCAGTGAACAAAAGCACTTTTAACAGGTTTAACATGCCTTGAAACTCATTTCAGGTATATATTCTGTCTGCTTCTCTGGGGACAAGGACTTTTACTGGTGTTTGGTTGTTTTTTTTTTTGTTTTTGTTTTTTTTAGTATCCTGCATTTGTTCCTCTCAGTGTGGCACATTACAACCACCTTCGGTACGACTGTTGAAGGCTCTTTTTACTTCAAAACTCTGCCTTTTAGGCTCAAACAGCTCGCCATCGCTATTTTACAGCCACTCGACTGGAAGCAAGAGTAAAACCCTTTTATTCATCTCAAGACGTTTTTTTTTTTTTTTTTTCCACCTGACTTCATCTACATATGAGCGTAAAAAAGTCTAAATGAAACTTAAGCGCACCTCTGGCCTGTAACCGTAACAGGCCCGTCCGCTCTTGGTTCCTGTGCTACAAACGAAGCCCGAACGGGAGGGGACGCTCTCAATAACTCCGCCGCACTTGAAATGAACGGCGTCGAGGTCGACACAGGCAATTGTGGATATTTTATGAGAGGCTGCTGCTAAGTAAAGGGGAAAGTGAAGCGTGCCCATAAATGACAATAAATAGTGTCGGATTACAAGAGGACGGTGGGGACTAATACAGGAGAAAAGCACAGCTGGAGTTGCATTCTTAATTTCTATGAAAACGTACAAGTGACCTTTAAGGCGGCGGCAGGACTGAGTGAAGTGTAAACTGAAGCTTGAGCTTCCACAGTGTGCCTGCAGCAAGTGCCATCTGTAAATTTTTCCCTGTAAATGTTCACTCAGGTCAAAAAAGGACAAATGCTTTTAGCCACCATCTTAAGCAATAGCAAACACACCCACACATTTTTTTAACTGATTTTATGAAACTTTGGCAATTGTCATTATGTGTGTACCACGCTTTAGCCAAATTCATGTTATTAGGATTCTTTTAAATTTTTTATTCAATGTATTTGAAATAAATGTGCTTTATCATTTGGACACATGGACAGAGTTGGTGAGTGTTTTAAACAGAAAGCAGTGTGAAATATCCTGAATTAGGCCATTTCTTTTTGTCACTCACTGTATTACATGACCAGTATTACACCTGATAAGTCTTCAGGCACAAAGGGAGAGATTTACTGTGGAAGTTATGTGCTTTGACGCCAAATGCAGTATTCATACTTCTCTACACACTGCATCGCCTACGAAGGGAGCATATTAGTTCATTTAACATGCATGGCAGAAAGAGGGGCGGGAAGTAAAATGCTCCATTTCCTGGCTACACGTTTTATTATTTGTTGAGCTTCTGTTGCAGTTGCTTAATGAGGTTTTGACTGGGAAAAATCCAAAGACATGCATCTTTTATAGTCCTCCTGTTATTGATTTTGTTTCAGTTATAAATGAAAGTAATTATTTTTGCTAGTAGTTTAGGATTTGTCCATCCATCCAACCATTTTCTATCAATTTCCCAGCTGACAATGACAATAAATCTGAAATCTCCTTTTAATAAATCTTTAATATAAATTGAAGAAATTTGATGCCCATGAGATAGTCTAGTACTCAGACGCAGACATGAATGTTTTGGGCATATGGGAAGGAAGCCTGGTGTACTTGGAGAAAACCGAAATAAACAAAAATTAAATTGCACAAAAAGGCCAAAGCCATGATTCAAATCTGAATCTCAGAACTGTGAGGCAGACAGACTACCCACTATTCCACCCTGCTGCCAAACATTTTGCAACCGTGGAAAAAGTACATCTGCTTTACAGTTGTGAGGTTCTGGGTTCAAATCTCAGCTCCAGCCTTCCTGTCCCTGTGCTTGTGTGACATTTCTCCGAGTACTCCGGCTTCCTTAAACATTACAAATACATTGTTATATAGGCGCTAATGGCTAACCTGAGATAACTAAATGTGTTTGTCAATAGTCTCTACCGCTAATTAACATTCAATAAATAACCTTCACGCAATTATTGCAACTGTAGCATTGTTTTATTAAAATTGTCTTAAATGCAGTTTGTGGAACATGTTTGCCCTCCTTAACGTTCACGCCGTATCCCGTAGACTCGCGACAAACCGCGTGAATCCATCACCGCCATCCACTTGTACAGTACAGATCTGCCTGTTCTTCAAGATGCTCTCCTGTGTTGCGTAACTCGCGTCTGTCAGATGCGGTCTGGCCCCTTACCGTTGTGGGTAATCCCATAAGCGATGACAGTGAGGCGAAGCAGCCTTTGCAAACCACATGCAGCAGAAGACTCGTAACATGCCGCTGTTGATACCCGTGCACGCTGCAGTGTGAGATTAAGATCAAGATAGGAGAAAGTGAGCTTCTATTTGCTCAGTGGGAGGGAGCAGCTGTGTGCATGCCTGCATGGGTGTGTTAGGAGAGAGCCACATATCCTATCTGACACATAGTTTGCTCCGGGGTCTTTTTTTTTTTTTTTTTGCCTTGACTCCGTCACATGCTACACGTGAGCAGCCGGGGTCGGGGGTAGGCATTATGCAAGAGACTTCCTCCTCCACTCCCCCTTTATGGTGTACATTATACTCACTTTCCCAGAAAGTGCTGCTTTATGCCTCGCCTCCATCATACATTTCAAGCGTAAAACGTGCAGGCTGGGAGATGGCTGGCTGTTACTGGGGGCTTGCCATGCGTGACAACACCTGCTGTGCATGGACGTGTTTGAATGGAGCTACCTAGAAATCTGATTATTCCAGTATTTCAGTTTATATCCACTGGGCGGCCTGCAGTGTACGTGAGCAGCATTTTAAGAGTTTGGGATTATGACCCACATAAGTATTTCATATTCCATCATCCTTTGTGCGTATTGGGTTATGAGTTATGTTCTGCTGGAGATTTGCCAGATTCTGCAGGGTTTTTTTTTCTTTCCTACTGTTATACATTTGGAGCCTTCTTCTTCTAGTAGCAAAAGTGTAGCAGATTCTATATGATTTCAAATTGTCAAGACTGCATGCATAAAGATTAAAAAAAGACTACTATATAATTATAAAGCTGTGTAATTGAATTATTAATTCTGATCAAATTATATGTATCGTATGTGTATATAGTATATACAAATACTGTATAACAATACTAAGTATTTTTAATAATTTTAAAAAATTGTTTGATTTGTTTTAATTCAATTCAAATGACGATTTCAATCAATCAATGCTAAAGTAAAGCTATTTTTTTCTACTTGTGCAAATTTAGTACCTGTATATTATTACAGGGATTAAATACTGTACACTACATTTACCATATTTAATAAATACATGTGATAGTATATACAGTATAATGTAAATGTAGATAATTACTACACTACACTATATATATATATATATATATATATATATATATATATATATATGTACATGTATATATATATATGTGCATATATATATTACAATTTATAATAATGAAATAAAGATAACACATTTGAAAATTTGTTTTTTATATGGTATGTGTTGATATAGTGTTCCTAAAATGAAGCCAATTTTTTTTACGAGTAGTGTAAATATAATTTAATAAAACGTTTTTATTTATGTTTACTGTATTTTTTTAATATTAAAATATGGGTGCAGTACCCCAGTTGGCCTCGTGTGGGCTTCCAAAGGAGTGGGCGCAGTGGTCGTTGAATAAGGATCCCCCTAGTGCGCATGCGCGAGGATTTGAAGAGACTACGCCATATTGAATCCCAATAGAAATCAGATAGCGTTTTCCCCCTATCTAGCGGTGTAGCGGGGACTTACTTTACCCATGCTCCTAACTCGGGTTCACGCGTAATTTTCGTGCTCCCCGAGACGGCGTTGGGACATCTCTCGTGTCGGTGGCTCGGTGCGCGGCATCACGACGGGTTCGCTGGTGTTCACAAGGGAGGGGGGGTCAACGGAGAACCAAGTTGAATGGATCCGAGGGTAGCTTGGATTCAGCCCGAACAGAAAGGACCGGCGAACGCCTTATGGATGCACGTCTGGGAAACGTCTCAGGGAGTACGGACGCTCTCCGCTCAGCACGTCCACAACCAGTGTGTCAATTACGCCGCGCTGGACGTGTTGAAAAATGCCGTGGTGTCGAGCAAGAGCCTGGGCAGCGGCGGCGGAGGCAGCGGCCATCACAGCATCATGAACGGCAGCGGCGGCTCGGCTTGTGTTAACGACGCCGCGATATCCTCCCTGGGCATGGCGCTCTCCAACTTTTTCACCCCGGTTTCCGACGCGAGCGAATGCAAGGCAGTGTCCCCGAAGTCTGGGCCTTCGTCTTTGGAATCCCGCACGGCGAACAGTCCCCACTCCGGCTGCCCGCTGGAGAGAACCACGACTCGGAATAAAAACGTCGGCCTGCTTTTTACGCTGGGTGACAGCACGGACAACAACCGGTACCACCAACAGCTCCTCCATCACAACCGTCACATGTTCAATTTGCAGCAGTTGTGCTCTCAAAGTCACCAGGTGGCCCCTTCCTTACCTGGGAACCACTCTCCCCCTCACCACCGTCATCACCATCATCCCGGCCGCAGGAAAAGTGACAATAAGGCCAGCACTTACGGGGTCAATTACTTGCTTTCTAATTGCACTAATGGCAACGACGCGAGCACTTGGACGCCCTGGAAGACGAGAAAGTACAACCCGGGGGTTCTCGGGTAAGTTAAACACTGTTTGGGGGCTTTACTATCCGAACTTGGCCAGGTATATTGCTTGTCTAGTTTTAATAGGCCCGTACGCAGCGAAACTGGCGTAGGCGTTTTGCTGAATAGCATCGGTGGCTTACACTTAGTTGCGTAACGTTGACATGTCGAGTTTAAAAGTTCACACACACACCTTTAAACAAACATTTCTGATTTCTCGACATATTATTTTCACGTCTTGCTTGAATCACATGTGCAAGTCACGAGTAGCTAGTTTCAGTGTGGAGCTACAGTCTAGTTTTTGTCATTCCAATGGAAAAAATAAACTCCTCTAGTAAGACCAAAAATATTCTGTCTTTTTAAACATTCAGTGTAAGTGCATGAATGCATCAAGATCCACAATACCACTTATTTTTATTTTGCTACAGAGTATAACTTTTTTTTATATACTCACAGATACCAAGTAGGTCTACTGTCACGCATTAGTGATGAATGTGTTTTATTTTTACCAAATATTGTTGAAAAACAAGGGTTTATTGAACATGGCCTACATTTCACTAAAATATAATCATTTTTAGAGTAACAACTTGTCATTATTGACCTTCTAACATCCAACCGCATGTCTTTCAAACATCCCTGCCACACATTTCATAAATCTGGCCTGTAACCCAAGGCACTTGAGTTATGTGGTTTCTCAGTCTGAACATGAGTTAAAAGGCGCATAGAGATTAGAGATGAAGAACAAATAAGGGATGAAGAAAAATTGAGACTATTGGATACAGAAACATGATGTCACGTAACATCTGTGTGTTAACTACAATTACAAGTTAAGCAAAAAGCAATCCAAGACTGCTTCTTCAGAATACTACAAGTTAGAAAATGAAACTGTGACAGGACAACGTTATTTAACCATCACATACTTCTATTTACATATTTACAAAGTCCCACTGTGTGAGCAGAGCACAGTGTCGCCCGTGTTTACTATAAAAAAAAAAATCTCATCTTAGTCACAACTTTTCCCATCCCTTTAGCACTTTTTTTATACTGACTTGCGGATGAATTCTCGCTAAGAAACCGACAGCATTGTTTCCCAAATGACAAGAGAGGAGCCCAGTGGAAGGCAATCAATCACAAAATCACGCTGAACCTTGCCAAAGACTTGGTGCCCATTTATACATTGCAAAAGTGGTGATTTATGGACATGTTGTAAACTTTTGATCAGAGGTATGTGCTTTGACGCCACAAAGGGTTAGCCTAGGTTGCCTTGCCTCATCTGTACAACTCTACATGAGATTCTATTTTAAGGTCATATTGTTGAGCCATACTGTATACGCGAGGGTAGCTTTTCTTAATTGTGCCTTTGTTTTGTCTTAGGTTGCCTTCAGGGGCACATTTGGTGTTAGTTTTTGCACTGTCTGTAATTTCATTGTTCCCTGGTGCAACAGGAAGATATTTGATGCGCGGTTCAACAACACCTATGCTCCTCTGTGCGACGACTGGTGTTTACGCATGAGTGTCTGTCTCGCTAGCTGGCAGAATGTTTTCACCAAGGCGTGGGCACATGGGCCGACTGAATGCCCTGCAGGGCTTTAGTAATTGATTGTGACAGTCCCCCTGTTCGGTATTTCACACTGACACCATGGCATGCATTCTTAGGGGGAAAAAATGAGCGGCCACAGGGGTGGAACAGAGTCCCACTGTTCCTCGGCATTTGACTGCTAACGAAGAAATCTTCTCGTTGTGCTGCGCCACCTCCAAAGGCGACCGCAATTTATTGCGCCATGCCGCTCGACATTCAGAACAAATCAGCTGTCACACAGGCATATTGAAATCAAATTCTTCATGAAGATTATCGCTATCATTACTCAAAGAAAACAATCACAGAAAAGGGAAAAAAAACACACTAGACTACAATGAATCCTTTGATGCGTATTTTTCCCTGAAAATGTTGGTGGGTTTTGGAGGCTCCACCGTACAAACATTCTGACGTTGGACAAGCGTAGTTTTGCCTTACTTGCGGTTACGTTGGAAATGTTCCTGATTCACCTCACATGCCTGCTGCAGTTAATGCAGATCAGATGGCATTACAACAGTTTGAAATTCTGACATCATGCCGAAAGACATAAATATTCCGGCTTTAGGTCTGCCTCAAAAATCACGTTGCTTTCCGGCCAAAGTTTTTAAAACTTGGTCGTTTTGTTTGCAAAGGTTTGGCAGGGAACCATACTTTTTGAATGCAGATTGGCGAGTTGGTGAGTGTACGCCTGATGTTTTTAAGTCAAGGGCTGCACATGTGCAAATGTTATGATGGTTCTGTTTTGGAAAAAATGCAAATGTATAATATTAATAATAAATGTAACAATATCACCATTGTGTTGGGAGTTAACCCAGTCACATAGAATATATATTGAGGGGGGGGGGGGGGAAACACCAGATAAGATTGACATTGTTGTGGTAAATTTAATTTTGCAAACTCACAATTTCAATTCATGTTTTGACTTCTTTAGCTCCCGTCTAGATAGAACCAAATAATATGTCACAGACAAAAAAATATTACCGTAGTGCCGTAACCTGTTAGTCAGTTTAGTGTCGGATTTTCTGGGGCGCCGCTACCAAGTAATGGTACAAAGCCACAAAAAGGCAGAAACGGTGCAGCTGAAATATCACCAGATGATTATTAGAAGTCAAAGTTGTGTGTGAGCACAAACAGTAAACTGAATGCATTTTTTTAAATTTTTTTTTTTGCTCAGACTCCACGAGGAGGTGATGGACTTCTACAACTTCATGTCCCCGCGGCCCGAGGAGGCCGCTATGAGGAAGGATGTGGTGAGCCGGATCGAGAGGATCATCAAGGAGCTGTGGCCCACTGCAGATGTAAGTTACAGTTCTCAATAGAGTTTTTGTTCAAAGGCAATCCAAACAAGTCGCACTATTTCGTTCTGACATGCATGCGCCGTCAGGCAAAGCGCCTTATCAGTCATCAGTTGATTTGTACCCTCGTCATCAATCGTGCTCTGTCTTTGTGCCGTTACCGTCTCGTCGTATTTCCCAGACGCCGAAAGGAAGGCCTTCCACTCAGCCTCCCCTTTGGAGAGCTGGTTCTCGCAGCCCTGAAATGCAGCCATTTCTCTTCTCGCCATTGTTTGCTTGGTTTGGCAGCGCTCTCCGCTTGGCACAGTCGGCCCGCTCCGAAGTGGAACCCGGAAATGCATTGTCCCGCAGTGTGTGGACATTTCAATTGGATATTATGGACTGTAAATCATCGCCGCGTACGGGGCTGTTATGCAATAGCGACGCTACTATGACAATGTTGAATGTTTTTTTTTTTTGTTTGTTTTTTTGTTA
The DNA here is from genome assembly GCF_054856515.1 of Filicampus tigris. NCBI lineage: Eukaryota > Metazoa > Chordata > Actinopteri > Syngnathiformes > Syngnathidae > Filicampus > Filicampus tigris. Next base: position 6,059,384 of record NC_141234.1, on the reverse strand, counting down.
AGGCAGCCGATTTTGGCCAGTGATCCCTCAAAACAAAACGTGTTTTTTTCTGTGCATGATAGATTAATGGGTCCACTTACATAGCCTGTCTATCAACAGGGAACAGCAGTACTAGGAACACATGATTAATGTGTAGCCTTAATTTCTTTTCATGTTTCTGCATTTGTAGGTCCAAATATTTGGCAGCTTCAGCACAGGACTGTACCTTCCAACAAGGCAAGAGAGACTTGCACATGAATCTATCAATGAGGCATTGTAAACCGTGTGTGTTTTTCCATGCGTTGTTTTGACTTGGAATGTGACTCCCCCCCCACCTTAGCGACATTGACTTGGTGGTGTTTGGAAAGTGGGAGCGCCCCCCGCTGCAAGAGTTGGAGCAGGCTCTTCGCAAGCACAACGTTGCCGAGCCGTTCTCCATCAAAGTGCTGGACAAAGCTACTGTGAGTATTCTGCCGTGCCGGGCTTCACGTTTTTAAGCAAAGCCGCCAGATGAGGCCGCCGATACGATGTACTCAAATGATTTGATGCTCTTTTCAAACATTTTCACGTCGCAGAAGCACAATGTGCCGCTTTAATGAGAAACGTCGCAGGGAAGTGGAAAACGCGCTGCCAAATCACAACTTGGCACCGCTTTTTATGCGCCTGGAAAACCCTTTTTTTAGACTTCAAGTGGTCAGCCAGAAATCTAAAGCTTTGGCTCCATCACTCCTTTATCTCTTTGAGAGGAGGAGTGGAGAAGAGGCGCACTTAAACGAGCAGACTCAATTAGTGTCCCCCCATCTGTTTGCGCGAGGGCGGGCCTGCTCACAGGTAATTTTGTGAGAATAGCTGACGAGAGGAGTTGTTGTCAAGAGAGGACTGTCGCAGACTCCTCTAAGAAGGAAGCGCTGACCCCTCACCCAGCACCGAAGCGTCAACTGCATTGACCCACACGCACACTTTGAATGGCTTGTTAAAGTACTGTTCTTGATGGATTGCGATCTCTCATTTTGCCACTCCCGTCGCCTTTCAGGTGCCAATCATCAAGCTTACAGACCAGGAGACTCAGGTGAAAGTTGACATCAGCTTCAACGTGGAGACTGGCGTCAAGGCGGCGAGCCTCATTAAAGATTATGTTCAGGTGAGATGCGGTCACATTGTGTTATCATACAGGTCAACTTTCAAAGTGGAACGCAATCCTTTTCTTGCCCCTGGTTGACGATCGAGTCGGTCTAAATTGGAAATAAATTTCCCGGTGGTAAATGTAAAGTGAAATAAGTTGATCAAGATTCAGTGCAACCAACCTGTGCTATGTTCCTGAGAGGTTTTGTGTTTTTCAACACTGTTTGATAAAATTGCAAGATGTAACGGTGCTATCAAGTATTTGTACTCTGCGTCAACGAGTATGGAGGTACTCTGTCTGAAAAAAGTGCTCTTGCTGCATACTTGCTATTCATGTTAGCATCTGCTTTGGAGAAATGATATGGTACAATGCTCCTATTGTCCTGAACATCCAGACCCTTTCCTTGCATTTTGCAGTAAATTCCATTTCCCCTTCCATGGTCAAAGTCATTCTTTAATTCATTGCCACCCACTCATGGCATCACAAAAAAACACAAGTCACTGCGTTAAAGTAAGGTGAAGTCTCATGAGATTTGCTGGCAAACAGTTTGAACTCCCAAGTTGACATTTGAGGCCTATTTTTCCAGAAAATTGGGTTGAAATCCAAATTGCACCACTTTACGGGAATTTGACTCTGGACGTTCCACTGCACCAAAAACTAAATGCCAGTTAGAAGCAAGCCATGCAGATGAAGAATGGAAGAGAGCGGCAAAGGGGCTCAAGCAGACGTATTTAAATCAAACCAAGCTGCCAGTGGAGTCACATAATTACTGTTTTAGAACGGCATCTAAATATAGAAGTTTGGAAATTCCCCTCTGTGAATTGTGGCCGGCCAGCATTTCAAAGCGTTACACTTGCCTCGCTTTGCCTCATCCTGGAAGCAGCGCCAGATTGTGCGCATGAGGGCAGGTTTGCTGCTTAATGTACTCCCGGGTGTCTCGCCACCTGAGGCTGGATGTCCGCCCGTTTTAGTCATGCAACACAACCCAGGAATTCCAGGTGCTGATCTTCCAGCAAGATGTCAGCCTTTGGCTTTTGTTGGTTTGTTGATGTTGCACCGCCGTTCTGCCGGGATTGCGTGTCGCGGCTTGAAAGCCCGCCGCTGACAGACGCACTCAATCAAACCCCTGCGAGCGTCGACGGTGTTAATGTGCGAGGGGGTGAGGCTCTGCTGCAGTCTTAGGCGCTGTCTACACGTAGCCGGGGTTTTTCAAAACGCCGGATATAAGCCTGCGATTAGCCCTATCATCCACACGTCCCCGGAGTTTTTTCAGTGAAAACGTAAGTGGAGATTTGCGGATATATCCGGATATCTGGATATATGTTAAAAAAAAAACCCGACTACCTGTAGACAAGGCCTTATTTTCGGGCGCGTATAGGGGGGAGGCAGCTTCCAGTCTTGTTCTCACCTCTTTCAAGTGTCTCTGAAAAGTCAGCCAAGACGCTCGCAGGCTTTTGCAACCTTCTCGATTGGAAAATGAACATGAATATTTGTCATTCCTGTCTACAGGCCTGCTGGGCTTTTTACATATTGGCCCCAAATATTCATGATATAAGTTTCAGTGATTATTTAATACTTAGCGTCTTAATCTCGTTTTAAGACCTTTTTGAAGATTTCTGCGTAATTAGTTTTTTGCAAATAAGAAAATGTGCGAATGTGTTGATTTCATCATATTATCTATGAAATTTCTACTGGCCCAGTCGAGCCAGCGTTTGTAAGGTGCGTAGTGGCCCGAGAAAGCCCAGGGCCATCGGACCACCATTAATGTCGGACCCTGGAACCACTGGCGGAGCGAGGATTTTTTTTTTCCTTGGGAGGACCAAGGCTATCTCAAGGGGTACGAACAACAAAAACATGTTTTTTTACAAATCCAGAAAATTATTCAGAAAACACTGATAAAAATGATTGTGTTCCCAACAAGGGGAGGGGGTAGAAATGTGGGGAAAAAAATCCCGGAAAAAATCATAAAAAAAACCCCCAAAAGTCAATTATCTGGTCTGGCATCTGGGTGGTCCAAGCATTTTCGGGGGGTCCGGTGCCCCTGTCGCCGCCCTATAGCAGTGCCTGGATCAGTAACGTGATAGCGTATACGATCATTCCCTTCAAATAATTCTCCAAAGTGAAAATCTGAACAGATTCCATGTATTTCCTCGTCCGCTTTCAGAAGTACCCGGTGCTGCCTTACCTGATCTTTCTGCTGAAGCAGTTCCTGCTGCAGAGAGATCTGAATGAAGTCTTCACAGGCGGAATAAGCTCTTACTGCCTCATCCTCATGGTCATCAGCTTCTTGCAGGTACTCGCACGCTTGTTTCCAGAAAAGAGAAATATGATTTGGCGCTGTAAATGGCAATAACAATGCGCATCTTTGCTCAGCTTCATCCTCGCATCGATGCCAGGAACCCCAGGGAGAACTTGGGCGTTCTGCTGATCGAGTTTTTTGAGCTGTACGGTCGCCATTTTAACTACTTGAAAACAGGGATTCGCATCAAAAACGGAGGTGCATACATTGCCAAAGACGACATGGCCATGACCAACGGTTACAGGCCGTCCATGCTTTGCATCGAAGATCCCTTGCTTCCAGGTATGCGCATCTCCGAGCATCAGAACAATGAGACTCAAGGGACTAAAACCTCTGCAAACACAACATTGCATTGTAATTCCAATTTGCCGCCACGCAGGCAACGACGTGGGCAGGGGCTCGTACGGCGCCATGCACGTCAGACAGGTGTTCGACTACGCCTACACTGTCCTCAGCCACGCCGTGTCGCCGCTCGCCCGATCGTATCCCAACAAAGACTCCGAAAGGTTGGATGCCTCAGCACGCGCGCCAGAGTTGTTGTGATTAATAAAACCGGGACTCCACCAAAACGCTTCTCTCTTTGTAGCACCTTAGGAAGAATAATCAGGTTGACCCAGGAAGTGATCCGCTACAGGGAGTGGATCATCAAAAAGTGGGGTGGCAGGGATCTGGCTCGAGCGGATAACAGAGGTATAATTCTTCAGATCTGCCTTTTGTACCGTTTGCGGCTCAGTGAAACCTTGTTTATCACGGGTAGAGAGAGAGAGACAATGTAAAAGAAAAAAAAAAAGCATGTTTTAGTACTTTTTTTTAAAACGTATCAAACGATGAAAGTCTGTTAGCTTAATGCTAACGTTAATGCGAAATACCATAGACGGTAAAGCAGAATTTGTGTAGATGTTACGGTGAGGCGTGAACGATGAGCCATGCTATAGCGGGGGGTTCACGCTACTCACATTCCAGCATGAACTTTTATTCTGCAACTCTAGTGCCAACTCCCAAGGAGCCGGCGTCTGACCAGGAGCCCGGCTGTGTGCTTGACAGTCGTGTGGGGTCGGAGGAGCAGCAGAGGGACTCGGTGTCCCCCCAGAGCGCTGACTCGCCAATGTCCATCTCCAGTCCCCAGCAGCACTCATCCGCCTCCTCCTCGGTGTCCTCGCTCTCTGGATCAGACAATGTGAGTAATGTGATCATTTAGAGCACCTAAGGCGCTTGGCATTTGTGCTGCTGGTAGGCAGAAGCCTTCAAGGTAAGGTGGGGTTGAACAGCAGGGGTACAGTTGTTGGAAAAGCAACAGGCCCTCTGTTGTCAACAGGCTTTTGTTTTGTTCTTCCTCCCACCCCTCCGCACCTTTGATGTCGTTCTCCAGTTTACGACAATACGAGTCCTTGACTTCACTCGTTCTCACCTCTGCCTTATCACCAGCTCTGACTGCCCACTTCCTTTAATTCAAAAGGTCCTTCGAGCACCAGTCCTGACTGGAATGATGACGTCCTCACACAGAATTTGATATATCCAAGGGTGCGCTCCGTAAGGTCATCAATTGTCCACACTTGTGCTCACGAGAAGCCTTTGAACCACAGAAACGTACCGAGGTGTTAACGCTTTGAGATTGTGCTTTGAGAATCCAAGAGGGGGCAGGGGTGTAGCGCGGTATGCATCTTTGGTGTTTGCATACAACAAGGCCAATGTTTTATTTTCTCTTGTAGCGCAGTGGACATAAGCCTGCAGTGATTAAAATCCCCAATGAGGATGCTAAAAGCCTCTGGGTGGAGGCTCCGTAGCCTGGCAACAGCTGTGTGATTTGTATCACACGCCGTTGCCTCTTTAGCAGATGGTGGAGTGTACACAGTTATGTCGGAAGAGAATTCCCCCGCAGATAAAATTCCCACAGCTACACTAACAGTTCAGTGTCCAGTGTGCAGACGTTCTTTGTAATGTGGCCCAGATTGCGCCACCTCTCTTTCCCAAAAATTGCAATCCTCCCTTCATCTCACTCAGAAACAAATCTCGATCCCGAAGCCAGCCACGTTATCAGCACGCTGAGCTGCTCCGTTTTATTTGCAAACGACTTCACCGTTTCCCATGACGATAGCCGGAACGGAAACTTGGATTTCTTCCTCTTCGACGACGCTTTCACACCGGCCTCGCATTCCTGTTGCTACGTTCCCCTATTCCGGATTTCCGTAGGAATCCCCGCTGGTGCTTCACACTCGCGCCAGAGGTGGCGAGAGCCAACAGCTGGTCGCGCGTGTATCAGAGCATCTGCGTGGCGAATGCGTGCACAAATACCAGAACTACTGGAAGAAAGTTGTAAACATTTCTTCAGCGGTCATGCGAAAACTTAGGAGAACAACAACAACACTTTTTGTCTGTTTAATGGCAACTGCCTCACTGTGCACCAATGGAAAATCTTTCGACCACTTGACCTAATTTTTCTGCCCGTTCATCAGGACTCGGATTCAGCGCCGCCCTGTCCCGTGCCTCCGCCCCCTCTGCCGCCCTACGCCTCATTCCCACCGCTGGGCCTCGCTTTTCCACCCGGATTCAGCATGGGCACCGCCAAACCAGGAATGGCGGGACACCATCTGCTCTTGCCCCCTGGCTCACAGGTACCCATGCAGCGATAACGTGAGAAATGGCATTTGTTGGATTGTACAAGGCAGCATGTCATTTTGAATCTTCTTCTCCTTCGCCAGGCTCGCGCCTCACTCCCCGGGCGTCTCACAATGCACTCCATACCTGGCAGACAGGTGTGTATCGACACCGGTCTCCCCGCCTTCTTCCACATGCCCCCCCCAGCCCATGCCCATGCCCCCACCCCTTCCAGTCCCCAGCCTCCGCCCAGCCCCCACTCCAGCCACGCACACAAGGTAGGCTCTGGACACACAACCATTCTCATTCTTTCTGCCCCATTTTATGTGTTTAATTGCGCAATGTGTTCGTTTTAGGTTATTATGCAGGGTTTTTCCTGCATGTAAAATTTGGAGGAGGCAACCTCCATTTAATTTCGGCCCACCTCGTACTCTAGAAGCTCTGACATCATGAAAACTTATCCGACCAGTATTGCACTACTCGGTTTATTTTTATTTGCAGTTGCATTATTATGCTAAACCATTGACGGAGATTTTTTTCTCCCTACTCCTAACATGTCAGGCGATTTTGTAGTTTTTCAACCTGCTAAGTACTCTTTCTTTTGTAACTAGCACTTTGTAGAAAAAAAAAAGTATTTTAAACAAACGTTACACGAGCGATATGTTTTTGACGATTTAGGTTTCATAAAATAAGTATTTTTCATGGTTAGTAGCAAATACTGAAAATCTGCGCTTAATTGACCCCGCTGTAAAAATGTTTGTAGTTGTCATCAGATGCCACAAGGTAGTGACGTCGAAATGAATTATTGGCACCAAGTTGCCAACAGAAGGCACCAAAGCAATACCAAAAATAGGCGAGTAATACAGAAGAGAATAAGATGGATTCTTCAGCAAATAATAGAGAGAGGTTCGGGAAAAAAAATTGCGTATGCCGAATCGCAAATATGCAGGGGGTACACTGTAAATAAGTCACAGAAATCGTGTTTGTTTGGGCCAGTTTGCAATGCGGGACTTCAGAATGGATGCCACTGATCTCAATTTGAGACTGGAAAAACCCCGGTAAATGCCACCACTAATCTATTATTGATCTCCTCAGTTTACAACAAGCTGCCACCTGGCCAGCATTGTGTCAACATAACATCCGTCTCCATCTGGACTCATTTCTCACACTGCAGTGTTGCTGCGATGTGACTTTTACGTGGTTTATCTTTGCGTTTCAGCATTTCCTCTGCGTGTTTGAAGCTGCGCACATTTAATACCAGCCCACAAGGGACTGAAATGAATGATTACTGAGGCTCTTGAGCACAAACGTTTATCTCAGTGTGCCATTCTCGTGGTTCTGCTGCTTATTTCTTAACATGTCATTCACAACTTGAAACTGCGTAATTTAGCTGAGATAGCGCCAAGATTTGACGACTACTCTTTAAACTGTGACGTTAATTTCCAAGATGCATGTTTACTGTTTTTTTTTTGTGGGTTTTTTTTTGTGGTTTTTTTTTTGGGGCGTGCTTGCTTCACTCTCTAATTGAAAACCTTTGAAGAAAGGAAGAAAATGAAGCAAGTGATAGGTCACTTCCTGCTTTTTTAAGAGTGGGGCTAGGTCCAGTTGACCTTTTGTTTCTCGTTAGAGCAAGTTAGCTGCGGCTTGTTGGTACCAAACGCTACTTCTGCTCTGGTCAGACTGTTAAACAAGTGAGCAGTGCATTTTTTAATATATTTTTTTTCCCGTGGTCAGTTCGCAACAGCCCCAAACATTTTGAGGTTACAGAGGTTTACATTATGAACATTCCTGTAATATTAATTGCATTCATTTATGTTTTTTTCTGATTTGGTTTAATTTATCTCATTAAATAGTTGAATAGTGGGTTTATTGTAAATAATTTAGCAAATTATTCAAATGAATAATCCTAGGCAAACATTTACATTTGTAGGCATTTATGAATATTTCTATTTCTAAACAAATTTTTATAATTAAAATTGAAATTTTTGTACTGGATGATGACAGAATAAACAATGTACTACTACTACTACTACTACTACTAAAAAGCCCCCCAAAAAACTATTGTACAGTACATACTGTACAATATTAAATACCGGTAATTTCATATTGCTCAGTACGTATTGTACAAAATTTAATAATTTTCCTTTATTTCTTTAAATAATTGGTCCACTTATTTTATTGTCAATATTTTTTTTTTAAAAAACATCCTCGTTTGGGTGGGCATTCAGTCTTGCGTTGTCACATGAACGTTCTGACTGGATGATGGTCTCCACCCCACCCTGTCCTCCTCAGAACGCCGTCAAGTTCAACATGAAGGGCTTGCACAACCCGCCGCTCATCACCAACCCGGTGGCGGCCACCCGCGGACACACTCACACGCACGCACAGTACCACCGGAACACTTGGCGGCGCCGGAAGAGGGACAGCCTACCGGTCAGCCCCAGCAGATAGAGAGCGGTCGTCGTCGTCCCCCCCCAACCCCCCACCCCCACCCCTCACGGAGACCAGCAGTTTTCACTCGACCGGAGCGGTCGCGACATTGAGCAGCCTGCAGCTCTGCTTCCGCTTCAACGTGACCTTTTGTTCACCGCCTTGTAGCGTTTCAGTATTACGTTGCGGTCAGTATTTTTGCTCCCTTCGGTTCCGGCGCTTTCCAGAGCTCGTCTTGATTGCGTTTTGATGAGAGCAGCCGTCGGCTCTTTTTTTTTTTTTTCTCAGTTTTGTGCAATATTTTCTTTTCTTTTTGGAACCTATATCCTTATTTAATTTAGTGTGTACATGTCAAAGGCATTTTTTATACAGTTGATTTTATTTTTGTAGAGATTTTACATTCTGTTTACAGAACCTTTTGGGTATTTCTGGTGAGAAGGAGCCCAGGTCAAAGACCCCTCCTCTTATCTTGGTAAGCCTCACATTTTCCCCTCCTAGACAAATGCGAGCCTGTCGCTCCCAGAGGAAGTTCTGTCCCTCATCCTGGAGGCAAGTGGCACGAAAATTACACCCTGCGATCATATCTCGGTGAGAGGATGTAATTGTGTTCTGGCCAAGGTTGTCTATCGTCTTTTTGTGGACTCTGTTGCTGCCATATTTCTTCCGTCACTGCCTTTTTCCCCTTCTTCACTGTTTTGTTCCAAGATGGGGATTGTGAAAATTGGTTAGAAAAATGGAGACCGACTTGTGAGAGTGACTGTGGGTGCACGAAGCTGTAAATCAGTGCCCAGACTAGCACTGGAAGGTGCTCAGTGGTAAGGGGCTTCCCATTTGTGGTCCGGGACAACAAAAATGCCTCCTAATGCGAGGACCCGAGTTAAAGGGAATTATATTTTGATTCCATTCAGGAATCTTGTGTATATATGATCGCCAGGTACTTCCGCTAATTGTTTGCAATGCCTTTCTTTGTGTTTACTCGGTCTGTGTGCGTGCGCGCGCTCACAGAGAGGACGGCGCAAAGGCTGTGACTCGCCATCAACACTACTAACGCACGGCCGTGTTATTTCTATGCAAAGTGGGTTATTCCAGTTTTTGCGTCTTGTGCATTCGAGAGTTGCTGTTTTTCTGACAGATAGCGCTCAGTTGAACTGGACAGGACTTAATTTATATTCTTGTGTACGTGGGTGAGTGTCTGTTTGTGTGCGTTTGAACCACAACCCCCATCCTCTAAAATTAGTATAAAACTCCCGAGATGTCTCAAAAGTCTAGTTTTGTACACCTATCCGCCAAATGTTAGGAGAAGGGGGATTTTATCATCCATGTTTGGGGTCTGAGTTTGTGCGTTCGTGTGTGACCTAGTTAAGTGCGTGTGGAACGCACGGTTCGGTTTTGGAGTCAAAACCAGATTCACCCAGAGAGCGACTTGCCCTCTGCCCGTGCAGCATCAGACAAGCTTTTAACGTTACATTGATGATGTTCAATGCTGTTAGACTATTTTAACTTGTTTCTTTTTTCTTTCTTTCATCCACGGAAGAAAACGCCAGGCAACTCTGACCCGCCGCTCGCAACTGCCCACCCGGCATCAATTTGACCCCCCCAGATGAACGGTTAGCAAAGGTAGACCCATGAGCTGATCAGCAACACTCACATGTAAAAATGATCCCACCCAAATTTGAATTATGGACTCTACTGCCAACTTTTAAAAAAATATTTTATGATTACATTGGAATGGCAGAGTTTTTCCTCAATAAAGGCCCCTCTATAAAGTTTTCAAAGCCATGTCTGCTTTTATGATGACACAACAATGCAATGGCATTTTCGATATTTGAAAGGGAAAACAAATCAGATAACCGATAAATTTGGACAATTATTATAAATATACATTGAATAAAATAATTTTTTTGATGGCTTAACCACCCTTTAATGTTTCATGAGAAAGTAGGATTAGATCTGTGTTTAATCGGCAATCCAGCCAATTATTATTATTTCCAAAAGGCCTAATATCGGCTCGTATAATCAGTTGGTCCCTGGAAATAAGCGATGGGCAGTTTTTTGGAGCGGGTCAGAGTTGCCAAATATCTTCATGCAGTATCCTATCTCGTGGAAACATGTTCACTCCTTGCTTCAATTTTAGAGTTCTGAAGTGAAGCAACGAGAGGTTCTGCCCTTACAATGTACACGGAGGTGCGATGTTAGCTCCCTCCTGCTCTCCATATTTTGAGGGGATTTAAGTGTGGCTGTTCTTTGGAGAAGGGTGCCCCTCCCCGCCCCCCTTTATTTTCAACCTGGCTGATTGTTGCGAGCCAGAAACCACTCGGCCAGCTTTTGTTTCGGGGCTGTTTTTCTGGAGGTTTTTATGTATGTTTTTCTATTTTAGTTTTTTAAATAAACGTTTTAAAATTGCCATTCATTGTCTACTTTTCGTTATAATAATGATGATGATGATGATGATGATGATGTAGTTCTTAGCACGTGCACACAGATCAGCTTTCCGAATTCCAAGGTTCGCCACTCGGGGGTAAGTCTTTCTTGTGAATATCATTTTACTTTATCACTGCAGTAGTCAAATAAAAATGATCCGTTTACAGGTTTGTTTTGAGATTGCAGAAAACGACACTCTGCAAGGATCAGCATAAAAAGTGAATGATTTATGTAAGTATTGAAGATTTTTTTTTTTAATTACCCAAAATATAACAGTTACCAGGTGTCTTAATGTCTGTGGACATGCTTTCATAAATGTGTATCTTCAGTTTTCATTGCAATAACAATCAGTTGGCTTAATCCAGCATCCACAGTTAATTTTTTTTAACAACTCATTTTTCACCTGTCTGGATGCCGAATGAGGAAAATAATTACTGAGTCAAAGTGTGATTCTTTTGTTGACCACCAGATGAGGCACTTGTACTCCGGTGCACATTTTGCTTTGACCATCACCTAAAGGTGAGTGTTTCCATACAGACATACAACAACACCTTTCACGGATGTTGGTGTTCAAAGCTAGCAGCACGGTGGACTTGTGGAAGTATGTTGAGGCGAAGGGATGATCTTAAAAAAAAAGTGCTAATGTCAGTTTGTGCTAGCGTGTTATTTAGGATAGCTACGGTAATGCTGTTGATGACACGTGAAGGTGATTTTGTTCGCCTTGAGTAATTTACTAAAATGATGTAACATCGGATGCACAGAATTGGTGCTTTATGAGCACCTTGTTTTAAAGGGGAAGTCAATCCAAAAATGTTCTTTACAAGAATATGTTTTATGCAGCCCCACCAGTCAAAACACGGCATTCTGATTAATAATGCGTTTGTGGAATGAGTCGTGCAGTAAAATCCACCGTTTTTTTGCACATCTCAGGGGGCGGCCATTTTGCGACTTGACATCACACTTGCTCAGGGCTGAACCAACGTCCAATCATGGCTCAGCTTCGGAAAACAGGTGAGCCGTGTTTGGTCGTTACCTGAGCCATGAACTGTGATGTCATTTTCAGTCGACAGATAGTGATGAAATTGCTCAAAACAGGTGGATTTTGATGCTTAACTCATATTTCACGAACGCAATATTTTAAAAATATTAATCAGACTGCCATGTTTACACTAGTGAAGGCGCATCGAACATATTGCAAGTAATTGAGGGAGGTTGACTTCCCCTTTAAGTGCGCCGCTGCTGTCCAGGGGCTTCCCTAAGCAATCACAAGCCTTTTTGTGTGGGCATCAATTACTCACAGATTTTTGCAAGGCTTCGGCCCTAGATTTAGATTTACTGGAAAGTTCCTGTCTCCAATAGCAGCAGTAGCAAAGTTTAACATCAAACAAAAAGTAATGTTGAATCACATTATTTGAAATCTTCAAATTGCCTCGTCCATGATCGGTTTCTCCCGATTTATACTGCAGGAAATGAAAGCAAAACATTCCAAACAAGTTTTCAAGAAGAATCAAAAGTCGCATAAAGTGTTCAATGATTTAAAGTTTCAATCATTACCTTCATTCGAGCAGGTATTGGCTTGCTATCCTTGACAAATTCCAGAGTGAACGCCCTAATGAGGAATCGGAAGCCTCTCGTTTTTTTTGCTTCCTTGATTGCCGCGGTTATAGGCCATCTCAGTGTGCTTTAATCACAGACGCGCGCGCGCTGTCGATGAGGCCCGTTTTGCCCTCATCAAGGTGGGCTCATTTTCGAGCTCATCAGCCCCCCCCCCCCCCCCGATTGTAATTGTCAGGGTGTGCTCAGCCGCATGCGTGTGATCGTTAATTCCGTGGTCGCAAGTAGATTTCAAATCAAATCCTCGATATCCGCTCCCTCACATTCCAAAGGTGACATCAGTTTGTTTGACCTTTGTGCTGGACACATGCCATTGATCTCTTCTCTTGATTTCCCACGTGTGTGGTGCCGCACACACAGTATTTCACAAGCTTTATCGAGCGAAGGCACATACAGTATTTTACAGTCAAAAATTCCACGACACACCGCCAAACAAAAACGCCACAAAATGTATGAGTACTGAAATAATGGGCCTGTCCGGTTGTATGGTTTCATATGTCAATTGTCACGTGCCTTTGTAAAAACAGACTTTGCCTATTGAACTTGTTATTGGCTTGCGCACGTGAGCCAAACGCACCTAATCCAAGGCCATCACTTAAATCAGACTTACACTTCAGCTCTTTCAATTGCCTCATTTTTCTTTTATGGAGCAACTCTGAGATAATTACTGTACATGTGTTCCAAGGCTTTATTCTTCATCTTCGATCTCATCATTCTCGCGTCTATTAAAAAAAAAAAAAAAAAAAAGTTGATAGGCCTGCCATTTGTCCGGTGTAAACGGCGAAGCATGTCGTTAACAAGCGTGCGGAGGGATAGGCAGCCGAAGAGTCTTTTTATCGGGCCCCAGGAAGAGGAATAATAGGCGATGAAAATGAAGTACAATTTCACATTGATCAAAGTGCTTGTGTGCAGGAATGTCAGCTCACGGGATCCACATGCATGCAGATCATGCCAAATAACACGCACGTAAAGTATAAAAGACTATTGAAATAGACCTTAAAAGTCCGGAACTTATGGGTTTGGTTCCACATTTTTCTTCAATTTTAGCTCTCCCCTACGCTTTAAACACATTTAATAGATTAAACACAAATATTACTTGGTGCCTTTTCCTCACTTGAGAAGAGGCAAAGTGTGCTTGCTTCAAGCTGCTTGTTGACTCCCAGTTGAATTTTATTTAAAACTGACACATGACACAAAAGAGAATAATTCATTGTGTTGTGAAACGCCAAAAAATGTTCAACCAAACCAAATAACTTGCTCTAAAAAAAAAAAAAAAAAAAAAAAAGCTTAATGTGAACATGTCATTTGAAATGCTTTAGATGTGTTTTGGGGGAAAATGTTCCAATTGAGAAGAACTGAACAAATACTTGAAGACGTTTACTATCTTTTCAAAGAGGTCAGACAATTTGACAACGAGACATTTTGCAAGTGTTATTTCCGACAACGCTCGAAGGCAGCATCCTTGTCCTTTATTCTGACACTGTGACTCTGTGTGGGAGGGTGTTTGATTCAGGATTAGTATGTTCAGGCCACTCTTCCTCCACGTGTTCCCATTCTGTCACCGCTTTGTGTGTGTGTGTGGTCGGGGAGATGGGGGTCAGCACCAGCACCGCCGCACCTGTTTGTGACATGGTTCACAAAGCTTATATCGCGTTCTCGATCCATTTATAGCAACACAACACGCATTGGGTACGTAGGCGGAATGTGGTTTGGTTTCCAAGCACATCGCTCATTGTTACCTCAACCAAGTAGGCCACGGGGAAGAGACAATTGCATTTAAGGTGGGGCTCGCTTTAGATAAGGTGCTTGCTTTGATTTAGCTGTGATCGAATGGCCCAAAAAATCTGGCGTGCGCTGGTCGTGGGCATCGCTTTCACTTGTTTTGCCATAGTGGAAGTTTGTACTGTACGCTTGATGATTAGTTTGTTAGACAAGCACACTGAAGGCCATTTGTCAGTCTTTCAGATTATTCTTTTATTCTTTAGTTGTTTTACTTCATCTTCCAAAATTTCAAAATGGCGTTGTTGAGTATTAGGATTGGGCGGGTATCGATACCTGGCATCGGCATCGGGTTGATACCAGCCTCATTATGTGTGAATGTTTGTGTTTTATTTGTGTGTTGCTCTCTATAACTGTCGAACCGCGCGTGAGCTTTAATCGGTGTTAGCGTGCGTAACTGTAAATGTTTCTGTAAATGCGTTTGTTAATGTGTCCGTGTGCTCGTGTGAGTCTGTTCATTTGAGCAAAATGGCTCAATGGCCCATGAACAGCCTTTATCGCAGCGAGACAAGGACACGTTGAATCAAGCCACATGAGTCACAGTTCAAACTGTCTCACACTCGCCGACACACTTACCCGTGAACGGTTTGTGCGTGCGTGCGTGCGTGTCAGCCAGTTCATTAACACGGCGTCCGCTGCATCAAGGCGGACCCAATTAGCTCGTCTCACATACGCTCATTCAAGGAAAGGCAGCAGGCAGTGGAAGCTACAAGTGTAGATTGGGCGTTCGCTCCCTGTTCTTGACGGATGGAGAACACGAGAGTAATGCTTGACTGGTTGTTTTTTTTTTTTCTCCTTTTTTACAGCTCAGCAGCTCACAGTTAAATTCCGTCAACGTGTCACAATTCCAACGCAACTGTCAGAATTTCGTTTATTGCCGCGCATGACTCCATGCCGCTCTACTGCGCTGCTCTCTTTAAATAAATACAAGTCCTTATGGACCAAAAAAAAAAAAAAAAAAAATCATGAATCAATCAAGAATTGGACTTGGTCTTACAGAATTAAAACAAGTCGTAATTATGTTGATTAATTTCAAGGTTGATTGAGTGATGCCGGTGTGATGCCGTCGCGCCATCACGCGCAAATGGGACAACATCTGGCACATCAGTCAAATCGGCACTAAAATAGATTCAGACTCGTTAACGGTCATTAGATTGATTAGCTGGGGGGGCAGAGTGTCCAGAAAACATCCCACTATCTGGCTTTTTAGCCTCAAATTGAGTGATTTCCAGGGAGAGCGTATCAAGCGCCTTATGAAAACATGATTCGTCATTTATGAGCATTTGTGGTTGAAATGCTTCAGGGGGTGGAGATGCACTACGGCGAAGCCTGATTGGCCGTGACTCTTCTGGCAATATCATGTGAGGCCATCCATCAAGGGGCGATCAATGTATTTTCATCAATACTGTGAAGTTTGTTCCCGTGACTCCTCCGTCAGCACCTGCAGCACTTACGCATTTTGGCCTTTGTTTACAGCGTTTTCGACATGCGTTGGATGGATTGCCGTGGAAGCGAGTCCATGCATCCTCACCCTCGAGCATGGAATTTGTTTCGTAAATTGACTTCTCTTCACCGCCGGAAGGTTTTCCATGAAAACTGGACAGCAATTTGTCTTGTATTCATATGGATTTTTTTTTTTTGGTGTATATTTTTGGATAGCTTTGACATACTGCATGTTACTCGTGAAGCAAAACTGTGCACTTGTTGACATTTGCACGCAAGTAGTACTACTAGTTAAGCACTAGATGTCACAACTAGTAGGCGAATACCAATGCCAGGTATCGGTATAGGGCCGATTCTGGGAGATTTCCTGAACGCCGCCACCGACGTTTTAATAATTGATTTCTTCTTTTGCTCAATTTTGTTCATCCTTGGCTCGAGTCTACGCTCTGAGGAACGCTAGTCTAGTTTTCTTCTGACAACGGGCTATCATCACGCTTCAACTTTTTCCTCATTAGCAGAATTTTTCTCGCCTTTTGAAGCTTTGCCCTTCTTCCTTCACCACACTCTCTCGCTCGCTTTCTTCCTGATGCGGCTTTTTTTTTTTTTTTTACATTCCTGACTTTGTTTCCCTTTCCTCTTCCTCCCCATTTTTTTTCGCCCCCTTTTCATCTTATCAGGATGGCATTTTCTCCCCTTTTTTTTCTCTCGTCACACTCCTCTTGCTCTAGCAGTGGTGGGAAGTAACAAAGAAGGCAACAAATATATTTCTACTCTACTTAAGTACATTGTAAGGCACTGCATGTGTACTTGAGTTATTTTTCTGGTCCTTTTTACTTGTACTCTCGACATAGAAACGCAGCTATATTTTCTTTCTACTCCTTATTGTGACTTGTTACTTTTCCACCCGCCGCCCAGGATGACGTGATATAAATAAGACGTAACTAGAGAGAGGTCAAAAGTGAAACTTCTCTCCCGATATAGCTGTACACGCCTCGTGTAATCTACTTTGCCATTACAATTTAACAATATTCCCTAACATTTGTTATTTTGTGTAAATAGCAAAACATGAGTTTCATGACTAAATTCCATTGGTTTTAAAGTGCATATCTTTTTTTTGCGCGTTCGTGATCTCGCGTCATTGTCGTAGCATGTTATCGAGGGCCACTATTCTAGCTCGTACTCTTGATGTGAAGGTTGTTTGTGATGAATTTAACTCCCGAATGTGTGTAGCATAGGTTGCGATTGTGTACTTGCCAGATGCAAGGTGTTGATGCTTTAACACCTTGTGGCAACTATATGCAAATACAAACCCCTTTTAAAATAATCTGAAAACAAAGTATTTTTTTTTTCGACGTTAACAATAGCTAATTTAGCCTTTTTTTTTTTTTTTTTTGTTAGTCAGTTCACAACGTGAGCAAAGCAACACGGAACACAGTGTTTTGAATGATAGCATAAAATTTTAAGCTAACACGAACTAGTTCTTTACTAGGGTTACTATTTTTTTGTTTTAGTTTTATTCTCTTTCTCTCTCTATATATATATATATATTTATTTTTTAAATTTTTTATTTATTCAAGAAGTCAAATCAGCACTATTTCTCACCAATCTATTTTTTTTAGATATGTACCTGTACTTCTACTTAAGTACAGACTGTGAGTACTTTTCCCATCTTTGTGCTTGAGCACAGCTGGTACAATCTGTCTCAACCACTCATTTTCAAAGGGCTTTTTCCACACATACACACACTCAACACACTGTTATCTTTTTTAATGCCCTCCTCAGCCAGTTTCACACCATTTTCAGTTACCCCTCCTCTTTACGTGACTGTTTGTGGACCGCGCTGGCACATACACAATCTCTCCCCCACCACACACCCCCTCTCCCTTTCACACTCTTTATTTCCTTCCCCTCCCTTCCAGCTCCACGCAGTCGCTCTCTCCCAGTCCTCATCTGCACCTCGGCCGAGTCGCACGCTGCAGCCAGAGAGGACGCCAAACAGAGAGGGGCCAGCCCAGCGCCTCCAAAAGAGGAGCCCTCAAGAGGCTCAGTAATGCTGTCCTGAGAGAATGTGAGGGAAGCCCGGGTGGGAGGAAGTGCTGGCATCTTCATCCGCTCATCCGTGCGTCAATCACACCCAAAGCCAAACTTCTTTGGGGTGACCCCCCCCCGCCGCCCCCCGGAGGCGTGCACCCATGTGGGAGGAGGCTCTGTGGACCCGCGGTCGCTACCTGCTGGAGAAGAGCGATGGGGCCGAAAGCGGCGAGGGGCCCGACGGCCCGGGAGCGGAGGGCTGCCCGGGCTTCCAGGGGGGCGAGACGTGCGCCGAGGGCGAGAAGCGACAGGACTGGCTGTACGAGTCCTACTACAGGATGAGCCAGCAGCATCCGCTCATCGTCTTCCTGCTGCTCATCGTCATGGGAACCTGCCTGGCACTGCTAGTGGTCTTCTTCGCCTCGGGGCTGGTGAGTGAGCGCCGCTAGATGGGCTTCGCATGCTTTCAACTTGGAAGTAACAACTTTTCATTCAGTCTTTAGTTTTAAATGAATGACATTAACAGTTTGGTTTAAAGATAAATGGCTTCATTTACACCGTGTGCATTACAAGAGGGCAGCTTTGTGATTGCTTTTAAGCCCCGAGCTTTGATGCCTTTTAAATCTGGCCTTTTCTTCATTTGCCGTCGATACTTGAGTGCTTTTTCGCTTGATTTTCGCACTTTGGCAATTTGCGTGATTCATTGTCATTATTTTATGATTTAACTATGATTCCTTTTCAAGTCATTTAAATATAAATACATACCTATGTTAATATGCTTAATGAATATATTATTGTTACTATTATTATGTATTATTAGTAGTAGGTGTATTAGTGGTAACATATCTTTTACCATTAACCAAGATTACACAAACTGTACTTGTGCGTGCTTCTTTCAGCAACAAATAAAAGCGAACTTGAAATAAAAAAAAATCTGAACATAAAAGAACCATTAAAAATAGATAACATATTCATTGTCATGATTATTATTGTGACTATAGTTACTGCTACTCTTACTACTACTAATACGACTGATGAGTAAAAAAAGTTATTTTGTTAAGTCATTATTTGTACCATTATTTAGTCGTATATATTATACCGGCACCACAAATACTCTGTATTTTTGCTTGCCTCTTTTTGCATCAAAAGTGCATGAGAAATAAAATGTAATTTAATTAATTATCCAACCACAGAGCAAAAAATAATAACTTTTATTGCGCCGTTATAAACGCAAGCTTGGAAAGTGATCTGACTGGCAAGTAGGCATACATGAAACAAAATAACTATTGTCGTGCTTGTGTATCATATAAAACTGAAAAAAAAAAAAAGAATGCATAGCAAAAAGAACGATAAGTAAAGGGAGGAGAAGGCGACGAAAAGGTAAGAAGTACTGTGGTGCCGTAGTAGTGTAGCTGCTTTTGTCTTGTCCCATGAGCTTGTAAATCCCCATAATAATCCATAACAGTGCTGAGCAGCCCATATTCAACCGCTTTTGGCATCCATATTGTTCCACATTTCCATTTAAAACAGGCCAACTGTGACTGTTGGGAATGCCGTATCTAACAGGGAAATGAATCCCACAGTAAGGCGGCAGCTCTCCTGATAACACCGTCCTCAAGTTGAATGAACTTGTGCCTCTCCTCCATCAATGTGCTTTTTTTTTTTTTTGTCCAAATAGAATGGAACATGCTTTGAGGGCGTCATCTGGAGTGGAATGAAGGAATTGGATATCTGACTTGGTGTGGTGCTCGTCTGTGTTTAAGATGCTTTGAAACACCTCGCAGTTTTTTTTTTTTTTTTTTTCCGTGAGTGAAACATTTCACAAGGTCTTTAGGTGTAAATTGGACAGCAGGAAGTCCCACCACCGCCAGCAGATGGCACTGTGCTGGAAAAAAAAAAAAAAAAAAAAAAAGCATTTTACATTGATCTATCTTCACCACTTCATAGACTAGATTTTGCGGATGTGGCGCATGGGCATGAACCGAGCGGACAACTTCACTGTTACATAGTTATGGGGACAAAAAGCAGAACGGCTTGCTTGCGAAAACATTTTTAGCTGTTGAATTTCACAAATGATGGGTGGGCTGGCACTCTCGAGGCCCAACTATTTGTATACAAGCCATTAAAAACTCCATCCATCCGTCCGTTTTGTACACTGCTTGTCCTCATTAGGGTCGAGGGTGAGTTGGAGCCAAGAGGAATAGTTTACTTAAGCAAAATTATCTGCCAGTAGATCCAGAAAATTGGAGTTTGCAAGACCTATTAAGACAAGTAGACTCGTGGAAATGCCATTAATATGTTCCAACCGCCCAAAATTAATGTTGTAATGTATTTTTTTAATAAAGCATACCGTTGTTACATTATTAAATAAAAATGCTTTAATTCAATGGATATTGTTCTGCTCTTTCTGGTGTGCATACCTTTGCCACCTGGTACCACAAATACTCTGTATCATTTGGCAGTGTGATACAGACGCACATACATATATTGAGACGTCACAACTCAGTTAGCTGCAGTAATATTAGACTATCTTTGCGGGTGATAACGAATATGAAAATGCATGTGAGTAATATTGTTATTTTCTGTCTAGATGTGTTGCTCCACCTTTAGTGTTCAAATAGCTGTTCCATAAAGCCAACGCTGTTCGTTAGCCTGTCGATGGCTTTTTGCATTGCGTGGACTTTCCTCAGGCAAAAATAATATACCACATCTTTGTTTGATGTTGAGTTTAACAGTCAACTGGGAGTGGAAATTAACAGCTTGATTAAAAAAAATGATAAAGAACTGTTCACTATCTGCCAAACAGCTGCTTGGTGTAACGTAATCTGAGTTGCGTTCATTGCCATCATTGAGCGCTCGAAATGCTCTTCCACACAAACTGCCTGACAGGCAAAGAACCAGCATATTTTGCCTTGATTTGAGACACAGTATAACATTTTAGTTTTTACCGTTTACATAAGAGATTAATGTGCTTCTATTTTTAATTATTTGTCAAAAGAAAAAAAAAAAAAAAAAAAAAACAGCACAGGCGATAGAGTGTGCAATTCATTATGTGCGGCAAGCTGAGAGAGACTGTGAAGCGCCACTTTAAAATGGCAACGCTGGGATTGCCAAGTGGATCAAGAGGCGGCGGGAGAGCGCAGTTCACGGCTACGCAGGCGTTAGTGCTTTTGTCAAGAGAAAGCTATTGTTCAGACCATAAACACAAGCTTTTGTCTATGAAGTGAGATTTTGTTGGGGGTTAAATACAAAGGCATGCGCACTTGTTGGTTTTTGTCTTTTATCTCCTTTTGTGGTATGTGCATCAGCACTGAGGTTTCTCTTGTATTCATGTCACCTCCATAATAGTCTTTTTTTCCTGGGGGGGAAAAAAAAAAAAAAAAAATCCCTTATTTGAAATGGATCAATAGATGTCATGCCCCTGTCAGTCACTGTATTCCCACCTTGCGCATGTACGTGAATTCCCCTCGTTTTCCCCCTTTTCCAATTTATTGCCATCGGACGACTGTGTGTAGTCAGCCAGGCGTTTTGTTATTAGCGCTGGTCAAAGAAGAATGGCAGAAATATAGTTGGAGAGGTGCTTTGGAGAAGGCAAGGATGTCTTTGTTTTTCTGTCTTTTTGTCACGAATGCTCCTAAAAATGAATGCTCCGTTATCAGACCTGTGAGTGATGGAAGTTGGACTTCATGGTGATGTAAAGTACTCCACCCGTTCTGTAAAAAAGTTGCTGTACGTGCTTGTTGTTTGGGTGTGTTTGTCCAAGGAAGTGTCTCATTTCCTTCTTTAGCTTATCTACACATTTCAGGGCAAAAATAAATCCCTTGAAATGGTTAGGTTTGTTTACATGCATGAGTCCACTAGTCCCAACATGGTGGCGTGTTAATTGAATGGCTTTTGCAGCGCAGTTTGACACATCAATAGAGATCGATACTCGAACTCAATAGACTCCCATCAAACTACCATCATTTTTATAACGCTCACCATTTATTTCATCTTTTTTTTTTTGATGATTATTACTGATCGCATGCTGATAATTGGAGCACTGTGGGATTCTAAGCAAGCACGTGTAGTCTAAAAGTGTCTTTTTTAGGTATTGATTGACTGCGCTAATGTGACAGCCAGCTCAGATGCGAGTGTCGCTTCTTTTCTTCTACGCTGTCTTGATTTAATTTCTGCTTTTCGATGCATTTCTGAAAAGAGTCACTTTGAAGAAAACATGCAAACATTAGCACAAAATGGTAAGAGCGAAAATGCATTATTGGAATGTCTCATGTAAGCGTGGAGTCTTACTTCCATCCTCATCAGGACTCCATTGTGCACTTGAGCTGGAAAGAGTGCAGTGGCGTCAGTAGTCGACTCCCGCGGGACCCCGGTGCCAGACCATGACTCATGCTACCTTACAAAAGCTACATTACACTAATACACTTTACAAGACCTCATCTCTCGCTCTTTTTGGCTTTGGAGCCTCTGCTGTTCTCAACAAGTCAGTGACCCGTCAAATTAGTCGCGAGAGGCGCGGCCGTCCAAACCTTTCTAATTGCACACATGCAGTGGTGGCAAGTGACATGACTTTGGAGTTTTTCACAATAAGAGCCATTATTTGAACTACTTGAAAATGAAAATTTGGTCTTGATAAGTGAACATTTTTCCCCAAAAGGGGCTTCAAGTTGTTTATTATTATTATCACTCCCGTTGAAATTTACTGTCAATCGAAATGCGAAACAAAGAGATAACTTTGCCGAGAAATCAGCTAGCTTAATGCTCCCATATAATGCTAACACATAAGGAAATGCAAAGGCAGGGTAATGAATAGCATCGGTGTCACTGTGTTGTAACCTTTAAGCAACCGCCGTTTGAACACATGGTCACAGGCTGCAACATATTCACGTCATTTCCATTCATTTCAACGGGGGAAAGATTTTTATAAAAGTGTTTTGACATTAAAACAAGTATTTTATGTAGTTTACATTAAAAATACATTTTTACTTTTGTACTTGAATACATTACAGAGTCTGTCCTTTATTTATTTATTTTTTCACTTTTAGCGAAGTACGGGAGTTGAATTAGTACTTCTTTCACGAGTGTCTTTTTCTTTACCCAAGTGTCTGTACTTCATCTTAAGTACTGAGTGTGAGTACTTTTGCCACCTCTACTGACATGTGACTGCTTATTTTAACAGAAGGAAGTTAATGGGCGGTGAGAAAATTCTGCTTAGCCAAATGTTTCAAGTGCATTAATTGGATGGTGTGTGTGTGTGTGTGCTGACAGTGTCAAAAATGCTGACTTTGACCGTGCGAGCCCAGAAGTGATGCTCTAGCACATTCTCCGGGCTCAGACCGTCTGTCTATTTGCCGATCTGCTCGCAGTCTGTTCATCTGTTTGTGTCATATTGTGCCTCTGTCCCTGCGAGGACCGGCTGCCCTCATCATTATGCAAAAAAAGATAGCAAGCACTTTGCTGCTGTTAGCTCGACATTAGTTGTCAGGTCTAAGGTGAAAAAGCAGCAGCGAGTGTTTTTAATTGCCTTCTATGATAATAACGTTGATAGCCTGTGTTAGCCGCCCTGATAGATAAAATATGCACTACCAAATTTCAATTTTCTCTTCTGTATATTTTTTTAAAGGGGAAAACAGACAATACAATTTGTGGCGGGGGGGAGCAGCTAAATGTTGCCTCTATAGAAGTTTTTTTTAACTGCGCTTAATAACTTTCTTCTGTGTACTTTGTGGCAGGTCTTACCTTTCTCCCGATAATCCTCAGAAGCTCTTGACCAAGCGCAATCAATCTTCTTTTGTGTGTCTTCCACTTTGGAATAATGACGCCAATTGTTGTCGCCTTCTCACTAAGCCTTTTGCTGGTGCGAATCCATTCTTGTGCGGGTCTATAATCTTGTCAGACATATTTTGACAGCTCTTTCGTCTTGTCCACGGTGGTATGGAGATGGGAAGAAATGGATGCCTGGCACTCGTGTACGTTGGCTGAAGCCAATTGAAACCGTGTTCAGCAGCTAGTTGCAACGTCGCCGATGAAACAGCCGATGAAAAATGCACACACCCAAAATAAACGTTTTAAACGAGACCCAGCCGGCTGGAAGTATACAGTACATGTGTTGCTTTCCCATAATACTCGACTTTATTTAGACAGTCTCCGTCGACGAAATGCTTGCTCCTTGACAACCGCGCAATGTTTTTGTGGTTCGATAGAACATAACATTGTACAGTGTGGTGCCTCAAAACCAGATGCGGGGTCAGAGTTTTTCCATGTGAGTTGGAATCGGCAACTACCGTTTTTTGGGGTTTTTTTTTTTGCAATGGTCAACTTCAGTTGCATTTGGCCGCGTTGTTTGGTGTGCGGCAGTTCTTAGTACAGGTGTGTTTTAAAATGCACATTTTATGATTTTGTTGTTGTTGTTGTTGTTGTTCATGATCAAATGTTCTCTCTTCTCAGAACACAGAGGACCACCTGACCTTTCTGATCACGGTGCCCACGGCCCTTTTCCTCTTCTTGTCCATCTTCATCCTCGTCTGCATCGAGTCAATTTTCAAGCGAATGCTCCGCCTCTTCTCCCTCCTTATATGGGCGTGTCTGGTCACCATGGGTTACCTCTTCATGTTTTCCGGAGGGATCCTCAGTCCCTGGGACCAGGTAAGAGCAATTTGTATGCATCGCAATACATAAAGACAGAAGAGCGGAGACGGGTTGCGATAAAACTGTCAGCTTCGATCACATACGCATTATTACGCTTCTATTAGACACCTGCATTCATGCGAGTCCTGGTTTTACACATCAGCCTGGCGGTCTGTCTTTGTATGCGCATCCACATTACGTGTGTGCGCCTGCGTGTCTAAATTAATTCCACATGTGACAAGTCTTAATTAGGTCTGATGCAAGCAAAGGAGCAGTCAGACACATTCGTCCTCCGCGCCAGACTCCTCCTCACTCGCTGTCTCGGGAATCCTATTTTCTCCATCTCGCACCTTGTCTCCACATATTCATCAAATCCCGTCCTCTCCCCACCTGCCGCCAACACCCCCCCTTGATCCCCACCCACGGTTTTCTGCCCACTCCCCACACACGCTCGGGCCCAAATTTCCTCTCCCCCCGGTGACAATTCTTTGCCTATTCCTCCATGACAGGAGATATTTTTATCATCAGCCACCTGTGGGAGCGTAATCAATCTGAATTATTAATCACTCTATAGCTCATTCTCTCCAAGGTCCTGATACAAGCAAAAATATTAGGACTAAAATATGAAGCGGTGCCTATTCCATGCAGTGAAAACAGCTTTGATTTTCTCCAAGAAAAAAAGGAAGGAAAAGGAGTGGAGGATGTAATGAGAGAAGAAAAGAGCGGGTGGGGATTGAAATTGCAGCTACCTCTCCGCGGGTTGCCGGGATGGTGATTACTTGAGCCCACAGAGCTAATAGCACAAAGGTCTGAAGCAGAGGAAAACAAAAGCAACCTATAGACTTGCTTGCTCACACACAATCTGTGCTCACGTAGACACACGTACCAACCAGAAAAACATGGCTGTCAAACAGACTCTGCGAGAGGAATGCCAGAGTCGGTCGGTCGGTCGGTCATGTCCACGTGCAGTAGAAGCTCCCATCGAGCGCCATTAACCTTTTAGTCCGGGGCTTTATTCAATTTCTGAGCAGGGTCCGTTTCCCTGGGGAGAGGGGCCGCTCGGACACAGATGGCTCCACATGTCGTTACGCTTACCTGGAAACATTTATAATACAGACTCGTTTCCAACAAGCATTTTGTAAGGTACACAATTTTTTTTTTTTTTTTTCTATTTTGAACGATGTCAAATGTTTTTTTTTTTAATCAATACCATTCCACTTTTGGTAAACATCCTTACTTTACCAACTACGTATATAAAAGAAATGACCCTTTGGACCATTTTATAATGTTTATACACAATAGGCGGCAGGATATTTTTCCAGTGGCAAAATAGTGACTACCGCTGACCTGAATTCAAACGGTGACTCTAAAACTCTAAAATTAGACATACCCCAAAAGGTTTGTTTTTCAATTTCTATCGAAGAAAACAAAAATTAAAATCGTGATTAATCTATCGTGACCTGTAGCCGAGGATGTAAATTCATACACTCAACAGTCGAGTCAAAAGTATCCCAAATTGGGTCAAAAATGGACTGATCCAACTTTAAGGGTTATTTATTTAACCCAAAGAGTTGGATCAAATTTTGCACAAAACAACCCGAGTTTTAAAAAAAAAAATTCACACAAAACTACTACTACTTTTCGGCGATGTTTTGGGAGTTATTTTAACTCAATTTTGCATTTAATGAATAACCCAAAAAAGGAATAATTTTGAATACAAAATGACCCAATTTTCCATGTTAAAACAACCCAGAAAATGGTGTCAAATTGCCCATTGTCCTTTTTTTATGCAAATTGGGGTATTTTTGACCCAACTGTTTTAGGGTACGTATGTTGTGGAACGTCTTATACCGCAATACCGCCAGTAGGCCAACTGCACATGGATCTGTGCCAATTTTTGGTGACCCTCTGAGCATAGGATACAAGCTACATACATGATACCGTCTGGAATGGGAAGAACAACAGAATCATCTTCCTCTGCTAAGCTGAAGCATAACACAAGAAATTGAGTCTTTAGGGTAGACACCGGTGTCAAAGCAAGAGAGCGGAATATTCTGGAACCTCAGCGCCGGTTTCTGTGATCAGAGGCACTGACATGGGAGTGGGAGGTAATCAAGGTAGCTGAGGCCAGGTGATGGCAGCTGCAGCTCCCATCTCGAGGTGTTGGAGAGGGTATTAGCCTGCGGGCGGGAGTGCGGCGGAGATGAAATGCGCCAAGCTGGCTTCGGAGGGGGCGGGGAGTGACGTCCCTGAAATTGGACTGCCAACGTCAGTTCCACCCAAATTACTGGACGCCGCGCTCTCCATCTACGGGAGGCTCTACCGCTGCTCCGATGTCAGCCTTCTTGGTTCCCATGGTAACGGAAAGCCTATACGAAACACCTCTTTCGATCAAGTCCTCTGGAGCCGCAATTCGGTCAACCTTACAATCACTTATCTCAGTACTGGAAGCTTGTTTTGTGCTTGATAAAAGGTCGCGGGATAAAAGTAGGAGCAGCAATGTCCTGCTTGCTACATGTGCACCCAGATCACTTGTGCCAAATAGCTGTCCCGCTCAGCAGACGCTGGAAGACACAGGAAGACGACAGACAGACAAGGCAGGAAGGTCAGAGTTCATCTGGTTGAAACGGTGACCTGTCTGTGACGGTCACCATCACAACAGGAAAGGGTGGGCTGACCACAGAGGAAGCCCACAAGGACAATGTCAGAAGTCACACTTTGATGAGAGCTGCCATTTTTGCAATGGGTACATGTGCGCAATATGATGTGAACCAAGGTACAGTTTTAGATGCATAAGTAGACCAGTTGGACAGGTGTACCTAATATAGTTAATTGTACTCCGTTTTGTTTTGGTAGCGCATGATTTGAACTCTTCACTTGATAAATAAAACTGCCTTAAAGTTGTTTTTTTATCGAACTGTGTGAATGCTGAAGAGCGTAATTTTCACAAAAAAAAACAACATTCTAATGAATTGAGAAATGAATGTTTTTAAAAATCACCCCAAACTCATTTTCCAACCGCTGTTCAGACCGAATGTTTCAGCATTCCAAAAATGTCAGCTTTTTCTAAGAATTCTGCATTTTCCATTCAATAATCCACAAATTAATGAAGACATTTTACAGATTCAAATCAAATTCACTATTTATTGCCCAATTCAAACCCGGCGGTTATACATTCTAAAAATGTCAACTTTTTGAATAAATCCACGTTCCATGAGAAAATTACCTCTTCAAACCATTTTAACTTCAACATATTTATTCAATATTGCCCCCCCCCAAAAAAAATCCTTTGTGTTAAAGAATTCCCCCCTTTTTTTTTTCATTTGATAATTAAAAATGAATTTACTGCATTTCACAGCATTTCATTTGAACGTCAGCTCAAACATGATGAGGAATTGAAATTTCTGTACTCTTGTTTTATATCAACCTTTAAGTAGAGAAGGCTTCCCGATGGCAGTCAAAGACAAACTCTAGATCTTACATAAGTCTCATATAAGTACGGTCGAATGTCTACTATAGTTAGAGAAAATACAGACAAAACAGGGATGATGGAGGAATTCCTCTGATGCAGGATGTTTGTGTTTTCAGGTCTCCTTCTTCCTGTTCATCGTGTTTGTCGTGTACACCATGCTGCCTTTCTCCATGAGGGGGGCCATCATGGCCAGCGCGGTCACCTGCTTGTCGCACACCGTCGCCCTCAGCGTCTGCTTGGCCTCCGTCGCCAAGGACTTGGAAGCTCTTGTCTGGCAGGTGAGACGTTAACTCAATTTTGGAACCTACCGGGTGATTGAAAAGTAACAAAAGAGGTTGTTTTTTTTCTTCGCAGGGGGGCTGGGACACATTGATGGCATTTCAATTCATTTCAAAGGAGGAAGTTAATCTGATATTCGAGTGAAGTGAGTTAGCTTGGTCAAAAAAAAAAAAAACTATTAAACTAAAGGCAAGGTACCATTGTACTTAACAAGTAAAGTCCAAAAAAATAGCACAGCTTTAGGATATTTCGTGTGTCTGGAACCAAAACAAATTTTGGTGAATTATGTCCACTTGTCCAAATCCAACATTGTTAGAAACATAAAGAGCACGAGGGTAAATACTGTGATTGTCTCCATGAATACACTAAATGCCATATAAAGCCCAGAGAAGGAGGAAAATGTCACGGATGGCCAGACTACCTCAAAGTGATGCCGAAGTTGTGCGCACACACACACACACACACACGCTCACACACAATAAAACATGTCTAAAGAAGCTTGTTGCCCTTGGCTAGTGTACCAAAGGACGACCTATTGATATGCGTGGCCACAGTTTTAAAGAGCCTGAGGTTGACACAGTGGTGGGAAAGTGCGGTTGAAGTGTGCGCTCTTGTCTGGTTTTCCAAGGTAATCATGTAGGCGGGCGGAAGATAGTGGGTAAACATGCGTCACCTCCCTGCGCTTTTTTAAATGCCGTGTTCTTTATGCGTGTGCGTACATGCGCAGATCCTGGCCAACGTGATCATCTTCACCTGCGGCAACTTAGCGGGGGCGTATCACAAGCACCTGATGGACCTGGCCCTCAAGCAGACCTACCAGGACACCTGTAACTGCATCAAGTCCCCCATCAAGTTGGAGTTTGAGAAGCACCAGCAGGTGAAAGCACACAACGGATAGATGAGTGTCCCAAGATTTAAGAAAGAAGAAATGATTTTTGAAGGTGGCTTAAATGGTGTCATGTGATGCAGTTAGCCGCATCCCAAAAATACGGCTTCCTTTGCGATAGTCAACTGCGTGGCCATTAGAGTGCCTCGTTGTCGGATGTGCATGTGCATGTCATGCAGAGAGATGCATGATGGAGAGATTTAAAAAATAAGAAATAGGGCTGTCAGTTTAGCGCGTTATTCTCGGCGTTAATCCAACCAACCCCCTTTTGACGCCGTCGATTTTTTTTCCTCGCGTGATTATGGTTTCCATAGCAACCAGCGGCTGCATTGATCAAGGCCGCTGGTCACCACGATCTATACATGTATATTAAAAAAAATAAAAAAAAAAAAAAGCTTGACAGTAGAGGAGGCATTACATCTGCTTGAAAATATTTCCGATGAGGATGAATTGCTCAGCTGACACATGCACGGCTGACATAAGTGTAACCCTCAAACGTTGTTTTTCCCTATCTTCGGAGGCCGCGGTATGGCGGGTTACAATATCGGTTTGACTATGTATTTCTTCTGGCATCTTCCTTGCTAAAGAGAACCGACACGGCAGTACAGTGTTTTGTTGCGTCTCAGACGTGAACAGCTGCGCCCTAATTCACCTCTCTCTCCCTCTCTCTCGTGTTTCCTTCGCACAGAAAATTGCGCCGCACCAAACCAAATCAAAAAGGAATAAATACTTAAGCACAATATACATAAATAAATATATACTCACAAATCAATATTGCAGCATTTTAGAAAAATAATACATACAAAATAATGTGTATGTATTTTACATAGCACACACGAGCCCGGGGCAATCTCAGCGGACTGTTTCTCATTGATTTATCTGACGCAATTTGCATTAAAATATACCCACCACAGAATTTTAATAAACAAAATACCTTTATTAGACACTCGAGCAGCGAGTAATCATCTTTTTAGTCGTTCTAAAACCAAGCGGAGCTTGAGCAACAAGTCGCCCGATTGTGTATGTGTGTGTGTGTGTGTGTGTGTGTGTGTGTTACCTGAGCCCTGAGCAACTGTGATATCATTTTCAGTCAAAAGATGTGGCAAAATGGCCGCCCCCTGTGATGACTAAAGAGGGGGTGGATTAACTCTTATTCCACAAACGCAATATTTATCAGAATGCCTTGTTTCAACTAGTGGACTTGCATGGAGCATATTCTTCAAAAAATAATGTTTGGGTTGACTTGGCTTAATAAAGTATTTGCATAAGAAAATCAATCCTCTTATTCATGTTAAGGGTATTAAAATTCAAGAAAATAATGGGACAGAAAAAT
Organism: Filicampus tigris; assembly: GCF_054856515.1. Taxonomy (NCBI): domain Eukaryota; kingdom Metazoa; phylum Chordata; class Actinopteri; order Syngnathiformes; family Syngnathidae; genus Filicampus; species Filicampus tigris. The sequence continues at coordinate 6,029,073 of NC_141234.1, read as the reverse complement.
CAAGGGATTTTTTTTTTACAATAAATAAAATATGCGATTAACTAAGAGTTAACTATGAAAAATGCGATTAACTACAATTAAATATATTAATCGCATGACAGCACTAATAAAAAATGTATCTCCCCACTTGACAGACACTGTCTGGGCTAAGGCTTTAGAGTGCCTCGTTGTCCACGATAAGCACACACTCATCAATAAGAAAAGAGGGGAGGAAAAAAAGTCAGACACTGCTTATAGAAAATGGATATTCTGTATTTTTTGTATATTTATTATGCGAATTTTCTAAGAGCCCAAATACATTTTAATAACCTATTGTGCTTATTTTCCAAACTATTTCCCAGCTCAGTTTGTCAGATTCAGATTGAGAAAACTATTGATCCCCACAGAGCAATTATCTTTCGTTAAAGTTAGTTTTGTTATTTTGCAATGTGGAAAGAGGCATTACGTAGTAACATTTGCTTGACATTAAAATCTTGACATTTAACACTCGTTTGAGCCTGAGAAATGGCACATAGGCTCGAATTAATAATTGAGCGTACACTCCCGTTGACGAGCCATCCATTTTCCATAGGACTTGTCTTCGCAAGGGTCACGGGTGAGCTGGAGCCCATCCCAGCTGACTTTTGGAAAGAGGCTGGATTGGTTGGCAGCCAACTGTAGAGCTGTGAATGTTTTCATCGCTATGTTTATATTTAGGTTTGTGTATATATTTCTAGAGACATGACAAAGTGAGAATGCTCCAAATCAATGAAAGCGTTGAAAAAAATCTGTAACATTTAAATCCATCAGACCGGAGTACACAAATTCCAGTGTCAAAGCAAAACGGCACACCATCCCATTCATCAGCTACCACTGACTAAGCATCACTTTAGTCCATTTGTCCAACATGCTCGTAATAACAGTGGAGTGCAGTGAAGCGGGTGGTAAAGTTGCCTATTTTTGGTGCGGCCCAGCGCCCCGCAACCTCTCAATCTTGTTAATTTTCCGCTGTGTTTTAGGAAATGAGTCCGTGCTGTGAGTGAACAGTGTAATGACCCTCTGTGCTCTGAGCTGCATTTATGAGTCACACCCCCTAAGGCGGCTACTCAGTCTCTGTAGCGCGCGCACACACACCTACACACACACACACGCACACGCGCACGCACACGTTTGAAACATCAGCCCGAAACACCTAATGTGCATTCTACTAAATATAAGCACCCCAAAAAAAACAACACTTTTAGTGGTTACACAACAGTTGCAGTCATCTAACACCCCCCGCCCACCTTAAAAACACTGACCACAATGCAGGGTGGTGTGCAGCGCTTTTTTTTTGGGGGGGGGGGGGGTGTTAAAATTGGCTGTACAAGGGTTATTAGTTCATCTGCACAGTTTTGATGTTCAGGATTCCACATCTCGGAATGCCTTTCGGTGTGTGTGTGAGAGGTTGTTTGTCTAAATCAGGGATGGGCAACTTAAATGCTGGAGAGGGCCACAATTTTTCTTACCACTTCCTAATCAGGTCCATGACAAAAATGCTAGTTTTTATTTGCACCAAATATTTTTCAATGCACGAATGAAGGATCCACTCTCCAAACCAAGGACAACCAAGCACGTGTATGAGATTTCAAGTTACTGAGCGTAGTAACTTTTCCACGCCTCCTCCCCCTCCTTAGGAACGTTTGCTCTTGTCCCTGTTGCCGTCTCACATCGCCAGAGTGATGAAAGCCGAGATCATCCAGCGGCTTCAGGGCCCAAAGTTTGGTCGCACCGAGAGCGCCAACAACTTCCACAACCTGTACGTGCAGCGGCACACCAACGTCAGGTGACTTTCTTTTCTCATCTCTCCTCTCTGCTCTAACACTACGCCCTCCCCCTACTCGCTCATCGCCGTCTGTGTTCCTTTGTACTCCGACCCGCTCTCGCGTCCAGGGCGCTGCTCTCATATTCCGATCGTCTGCTTTTATTTCCTTACCGCCGCCGTCGTCTCTCTTTCTCCTCCTCCCAATCTTTTTATTCCTATTGTTGCCAAGGACAATATCAAATCAAGAGTTAATCCGCCTTCATTGTACGCCGAGGTCACTTTATCCCCCTCTCCACTTTTCATGTACGAAACCGAGGCGAGTACAATAATTCTGGATTATCATGAGAGGCTGTCCAAGGAACGTCCTCTGGAAACCTGATTTCCTAAAGAAGGGAAGAATATGACAATGTCCTTAAGTGGTCCTCAAGAGTGTGTCACAGTGTGTGTGTGTGTGTGTGTGTGTGCGTGCATGTGTGATTGTCTGCAAACTCTTTGGAATCAATCACACATGCGCACGATACTCCACTTCCTTTATGCAGTACTTGAACAACACCCGTAGCTGTATCAAAGCGCTGTACATAGAACATCAGAAAATAATGAAATAAAAATTCATGTAATAATAATTGACTTCAATAATTCCGTCCCATAGGCCTAACGACCTTGTGCCCCAATGCTATTGTTCGTGTCCTGTACGTAGACGGAAGGATAAGTGCCGGTTAATGCCAGGAGGGTAAGGATTATTAATGATTGCGGTTTGTTGCTGATTCCCGCAGTATTCTTTATGCTGACATCGTGGGCTTCACCAGGCTGGCCAGCGATTGCGCACCAGGGGAGCTGGTGCACATGCTCAATGAACTTTTTGGAAAGTTTGATCAGATTGCAAAGGTATTGTCACCAAAATGTTCCTCAGCATATGTTTCATGTAAACGCTCAAGCCACGCAACCGTTTTCCGTAAATGTATTTGACTAAAAATATATTTTATGTATAGTATGCCTTAAATTGATTTTGCATCATTTTTTACAGCCAAACTAGATAAAAGCCACTTTTTTTTTTTTTTTTTTACTGAACAGTTTCAGTCACAGGCAATTAATTATTTTGACAGAATCGAATAATGTTTGACTCCCCCCCCCAAATGGATTGAGGGCATTTCGGAACAAAGCTTTTGACTTCCTCTTTTATAATGGGTGAAAAAAAAAAAAAATCCCATTCCTTAAACCTTATCAGTTTTTACCAAAATTAACTGTGTATATGCAAGGCAACACTGATGACAAACATTTAAGCCGGGGAAAAAAAGTTTGAGTTTCTCTTCGACTTTAACGTTTGGAGATAAAGATCCGTAGAGCGTAAATAATGGCCCTTTCTCATTTGGTGCCGCCTGATCGCCTATGAAAACCAATCTGCTTAGTTATAAATAACAAGGAGAGGCCGCCCTGCGCCGTCGATCAAATGAAGGTCAATCAATACATCTTTCCCGCTTTCCCGCGTGCCACTCGCGGCCCTCCAAGACACGTGGGCTGATGGCTTTCAGCTGCATGAGGTTATCTGGCGCTTCTGAGCGCCTGAGTCAGACTCTTGCCGCTTCGTGGCCGCCGGTGGACGCAGCCGCTGTTACGTAAGACCGGTCCGGCCACGGGCTGCTCCGCATCCCACATGTGGAATGTAGACTCATGTTATGTGAGTGGGTGCGTGATGTCGGCCTTGATGGATGTGCAATGATTCTCAAAAGTTGGGAATCTACTTCGAAAACGGGAAATTCAATCAAAGATTGGATGAATGAAGATTTCACTCGATGGCTTGATTATTATTAAAAGCTGAGAGCTTAGTATATTTTAGGTGCTACTTGTAAAAGGATTGAGAACCACTGGTCTAGAGGAAGGAAAAAAAGCAGAAACTTAATTAGAAAGCTGCATGATTTTTGACACATTAATAAGTTATTTCTTCCATATTCTCTCTTTTTCCTCCCGTTAGGAAAACGAGTGCATGCGAATCAAGATCCTAGGGGACTGTTATTATTGCGTGTCCGGTCTGCCGGAATCTCTGCCTCACCACGCCAGGAACTGTGTGAAGATGGGCTTGGATATGTGTGAGGCCATCAAGTAAAATACCAAATCTCTCTCTCACGGTTTGGCTCTCCCCTCTTCACACGTCGCGCACGCACATGCCCGTCAGAGCAGGAAGAAAGCCAGAGTTGGTTTTCGCTCTGTTTGAACACTCAAGTAAACAAAATGTGAATGCATTAAGATAAGCTGAGGCCTGGTCCAAGCAAATATTAATTACTTCAAACAAATGGGGAAAAAAAAATGTGCTCATGGAAATGTCGTAGCTGATAAATGAATAGCCTTTTTTTTTTTTTTTTTTAAATACATTTTTGTTTGTCACTGTTGGTCACTTGTTGCAAGGCAAAATTGGGTCAGATACACTTGTTTGTATCCCGAACCAGTCTTCACACTCACGTCCACCCCCGTTGACAATTTTGAATCTTCAATGAACCCAACGTGCATGTTTTGGAGGTGTGTGAGAACTGCCCCTTTCAAATGTGCACGTTGCGTCGCTCTTCAGGAAGGTTCGAGACGCCACCAGGGTGGACATCAACATGCGCGTCGGCGTTCATTCCGGGAACGTCCTGTGCGGCGTGATCGGCCTCCGCAAGTGGCAGTACGACGTGTGGTCACATGACGTGACGCTCGCCAACCATATGGAGGCGGGAGGTGTGCCGGGGTATGACACATGCACCCAAGTCGCACCGCATTAGGCGCTGTAGGCGTACTGGAATCATGGAGTATGACAGGAGTTTTAAAAACATGCATTTTGACAATCCAAGGCAGAATTCAGCTTTTTATTTTCATGGCATTCGACCATTGTCAAGCCAGTGCCAGGATATTACTAATGTTTTGCTCCCCCGTGGTGCCTTCTGACAGGAGACTGAAAAATAACACCGCTGTCATCATCCATTTCCGTTTTAAGGGAAACAATATTGACTTTTTTAGGGTAGTTAGTAAAATCTACAAATGACACTTGAAGCCAAGCTGCTGGAGATAGCCCAATGTGAGTTTTTCTTCTCCAGGAGGGTGCACATCTCGTCGGTGACTCTGGAGTACCTGAAGGGCTCGTATAAGGTGGAGCCAGGGGACGGACAGAGTCGAGACTCTTACCTGAAAGAGCACGGCGTGGTCACCTTCCTGGTCATCAACCCCAAGGTGGGGAGAACACGTAAAAGTCTGTCAATACTTTTTACTACTCTTGACTTGATGAGTGCTGTTCAAACGCGTTCAATCGCACAGACAATTTTATGTTGAAAAAAAAAAAAAAAAACACGACACATACAGTATACACTGTCATTCAAAGATTTGGGGGACACTTTTTGAAATGTCTATTGTTTAAAGGAAAGCGCAAGATGTATTATTTTTCTACACTGTTTCTCTTTGACTTGCAAAACTGCACATTTTAGAGTGTACTTCGATTGTGGGTAGCCTTAAGGCATACTTGTGCAAAAATCCTACTGATCTGGGCAAAGTAGAAGTGTGCACTAACTAGTTTAGAATTAGATTTTCAGATGCATGTTTATGCACTAGGAATGTGCCAGTACCGATACCAGGTCAATTTTATATATCGAAAGTACTAGTGGTATCGGGATTCAGCATCGAGTGAATACTCGTCCTGGTATCCGTCTGAAAAATGTATTGAACATCCCTAATATACGGTACAGTATATATAGTATACATAATGGGCTATTCGTGGACTGGATGCACATTAAAAGTATCATAGAGCAGGCAAAATGACGATTTCATATGATTCCCTTACAAAACATGACGGGTCTTCCACTTTGGAGCCTCTTCATTCGCATTTATGATCTTTTTAATATCCTGTCAAGATATTAGAAAGAGGCGGCAGGACTTTGATGGCATTTTCAAGAAGCTTTGAATGGATGAGGCCACATAGGGGCCGCTGGCTGACGGGATGTGTCGTCTCTGCAGCCATTGTTATTGAATGTCACTGTCAGTGCACCCGCGGTGGCATTAACACAGCCACGAAGGGCTGTGTCGCTTTCAATTCCAGCAGGGATCGGTTTTAGTCGCCCCGTTACACCCCCCATTTAACTTCAGTCATTGTAAATCGCCGGGGACCATCCAGCCAGATCTCACAAGCTATATTCAGAAATAGTCCTGCACACTTTGGGAGAAAGAGCAGAAAAAGGACAAGGAGAAATCCCAGCAATATAGGGATAAAAGAAGGGGGAAAAAAAGGATTATGAGGCATATTTTCCTCCAACTTTTGAATGTTTACATACAAATAGATTTTTTTTTTTACATTTACCAAATGTGATATTTGTCTTTGCCGGTGTCAGACGGACAAGCACAGCCCGCTGCTGGGCTTGCGCTCTCGCCCGTCTCTGGATGGCGGCAAGATGAGGGCGTCCGTCCGCATGACACGCTACCTGGAGTCGTGGGGCGCCGCCAAGCCCTTCGCCAACCTCCACCACCGTGACAGCATGAGCACGGACAACGGCAAGATCAACACCACGGTCAGTATGGTCACACTGTGACTATTGGTAGAATTCGAGACATGGCAAAACGTTCTTCTTGTTGCTAGGACGTTCCGATGGGGCAGTACCACTTCCAGCGACGGGAAAGGTGAGCTGCAATTGTCTTTTCGGGCTCTGTTTTCACTTTTAATGTTTGATTTGACTCCCCTCCGCTCGATAAGGTCCAAGTCACAGAGGAGGAGGTTTGAGGAGGAACTCAACGAGCGGATGATTCGCACCATTGACGGCATCAACTCGCAGAAGTAAGCAAATACAAAAAAAAAAACCAACAACAACGCATAATATGTATCCTTTTAGCCTTTTTAAATGCCAAACATGAGTTGCATGCGGGTTGTGTGGCTTAACTACCTAAGACTTGTGTTCCTCCGCTCTCCAGACAGTGGCTGAAGTCGGAGGACATCCAGAGGATCTCATTGTTCTTTCACAACAAAGCCTTGGAGGCAGAGGTAAAGCCAATGCATATAAAACACCAGCAGTCACCATTGTTCCCAGACTCAATCAATTGCTATGAATCGCTACTTGCGTAACCGAGGCCATTAAAGAGACAGTTCCAGTTGGCAACAACATGCTGTACATCGCGTCGCCTCTTTTATCCTCTTTAACCCTTTACCAAGCGATTCAATTAAAAAAGCCTTGTTTTGGACCTGGATAATTGTCTCGGGTTCAACGAGTGCCCTCAAAAGCAGTCAAGTTGTTTTTCTTGGGAAGCAAAAGCCTACATCCCAATTTACGATGGCTAACTAATGCCTAACTAATGTCTGATTTTGTGGGTTAGGGCTCTCTGCACAGCACCCCAATCCAGTTTTTTAATGACCACCCAACTAGTTTACGTTCTAATACCAAGACGGCATAAAAAAAAAAGTGCACATTTTTTATACATGCAGTATATACTGTATATAAAACAGTATTTTTTTCAGACTCATGCTTCTGTCCTGAATTGCCAACACCCTCTCCTCTCCCAACAGTACAGATCCACAACCTTACCTGCGTTCAAGTACTACATCACATGCGCCTGCCTCATATTCTCCTGCATTTTCATCGTGCAAGTCCTCGTCTTGCCCAAGTAAGTTCACTCCTCCGGTCGCCGCGCTGGAGACGTCACGGCACTGTCGCCCGAGCTCCGGCTGCGGCGGCAGATTGATGTTAGAAAAGCGATTTGACGCCAGCCGACTCATTAAAGGGGCCTGGCGGGGTGGGGAGCGGTAGGCAGGATGTTAAAATACAAACGGGGGATGAAATGACGCCGTGCTGCTGGTGATTATAGATCAGGTAAATCAAAGTGTGACGGCGAGGAGAGCGAGTCATGCTAATTCACTGCCTGGGCGGGCCGAAAGGGTAATTCGGCATCTGAACGGTTATTGATTTTCCAATTTGGCCCTCTTTGGCTGTCTCTTTTTTTAACCTTTGGTCTATTTGTGGCCAGCAAAAGGCAGCGGCGTGACATCATCCACTTTATGATAGTCGTCCTTAAATCAGACTCGCTGATGCGTTCAAGTAACTCCGTTGCAAAAACACATAGATCCTCAGTGCAATCTGATAAATGTTTACCTCTGGTAAACGGGTTGCCGGGCGGAATACATTAGGAATCTTGATGACATTTACTGGCGGCCGCGTGTGTGTGCGCAAGACTATATGGAAAGCTCATCTCCGTGTATTGTATTGTACACTCTGGTAAGACAATTTTGCACGCTAGTAGATCGACTGTGTCTTTCTAGTAATGTTTTTTTTTGTTTTGTTTTCTTTTTCACGACCGTATTGCATTTCTGCATACCAGTAGGATGAGGCACAACTATTAGTGTACATTTTGGGGCTAGGTTCCAGGAGGCTATTAGTGTTTCTACCAACATTAGTTGGCTGAATTACAATACATTGCAGATGTCTTACTAGTGAGGACAAGTACATAGACCTCAAAGTGGAAATCAAGGATAGGGAATAAATGCTCACATGGCTTTCCTAGTGTGTCTGTGTCATAGAACTGCAGTGCTGGGGATATCCTTCGGCCTGGCCTTCTTGCTGTTGGCACTCATCCTGGTTCTTTGCTTTGCCGGTCACGTTCTGGTGGGTATGGACACATTTCTCAATCAGCATCCGGAATGTATTCGCAGCACTTAATCCAAAATACATTGAGCTCAGTTTTTGTGTAAACACCATAACGACAATTATATATATATATATTTTTTTTTTATTAGGAAATCACGTACTTCTCCAACTAAGCTGTGGATTGACCTTCGCACAAAAGGCTGCGAATGCTTTCCGGATGCGCTGTACAATCTTAAAAATATACACCGGCGTGTAAAATGAATTTCCTCCCGAGAGCTTCTAATGAGTATATCGCAACATTTAGCTCATCCCATCAGGGGTTGACACAGCGAGCCACCCACATGATTTGTTTGGCACCGTTTTTATGCCAGATGCCCTTCATGACACAGCCCACCCAGTTTTTACTGACTGGGGAAAAAAAAAAAAAGTTTTGACTCCTGCAAAAATCACAATTTGGCGTCTTGCTGATGAAAAAAAGATGTATTGAAATCGTTCCCAAGTACGCTAAATAAGCAGAGCTGGGCATTTTATTAAAAAAAAAAAAAAAAAAAATCCATTATTCGTCATTCGTCTGCAGCTTTCTCATTATCCCGCTCAACTCGTTTTGATTTGCAAGCTGCAAAGTGTCTGCAAAGTTTTTATGAATATTCTTTCTATTATTCTAATCCCCGTAAGACCTCATCAGTCTCCCAGTTCTCTCTCTGGAGAGTATATGGTCCACCTGCAAATGGGTCGCTTCTCTTCCAGCAATGCTTATCAATAACCTTGACGTCTGACCCAGATGTCACTTGGAGAGGGATCCTTTTTAATGGGTTTTCAAAGGTCATTAATTCAGCGCGTTTCTCAATAAAAGCTTAAAAAGAGTGCACGGGAATACTCAACGAGGTTGTCATAGAAATTGCAAAGCTTTTGTCCATTGTTCGAGAGGGATTTGACGAAAGGTCCTCACAGTAGGGACACAAATGGATGAAGATTGCCAAAGGGGAAAAAAACGGAGAATAGTCAAGTCATTTGCTCGCTTGTTTTTTTTCTTCTTGGTTGATAGTGAGAGGAGGACGCCTTTTAAAAAGCAATTTCTTTCTATACAGACAAATGTCAGCCATGTTAAATAACAAGGTATTATATGCACCTGAATTACTTCCTGGAGTGCCTGCTCACTCAAGTGTGAAATTACGCAACCAACTCAAGCTTTTCTATTCCTGAAAATGTGTCTGTGCATGAGATGTTCTGAATTTCAACAGGTTGTGACAAAACAGGGCAGCACGCCGTATGAGATTTCCCTAACATTTCTGAGGTTTAGGGTTTGAATCCCTGCTCCGGCATTCCTGTGTGCAGTCTGCGTGTTGATGACTCAATTGTCCATAGGTGTAAATTTGAGTGTGAATTATTGTTTTTCTATATGTGCCCTGTGATTGGCTGGTCCAGGGTTTACGGCTACTATGCCTACTTTATATAACACCTGCACGGCACAGGGATTCTCCACCCTTGATTTGGAAGTTACACTGGGTGAAATCGCCACACAGCGATTTGTCCCCTGCATGTGCTCCTACACGGATCACAAGAGAAAATTGTCTTTGTGGGGTGGCCCGCGTGGATTTTGCAGTTCATGTTCGTTATTTTTTTTATTTTTTTTTTTCTAGACACAAGGCCCCTTGTCGTCATGGTAACAAAATCTGTACTTGCCATTTGACCAACAATAAACGGGGCGGGGGAACAATGGCTTGACTGCCCTCTTTAAACAAGCTAATTTCAGCAAGACAAAAAAAGAGTGTGAAGCGTTCAATTCTTGGTCCTTGGTATATTAAATTAACGATTGAACATGATTTTTGGGTGGTGTCATGTTGATTTTAGTGCGCAATTTATATGATGGCAATATATAAGGTATAATACCAATTTGAACGATGCAGTGTTTGGTAATAATCAACATGGCTCTTTTTGTTGTTTTTGTTTTTAAAAGGATTCCGCCCGACAGCAAAAATCAGTCCCATTTATGAAAGTTATTTGATCAAATGTTTTCACACCTCCATATCATTGTTTATTTGCATCTCCAGCAAGGACGCAAGGGATCGGTGTGCTCTTTCCCCTGGTTGAACACTTCCTCCCGCATCATCGTCACCAACAATCCTTGGCTGCGGTTGGTCCTCACCATGACGACCACCGCTCTTATCCTTGTGATGGCCGTCTTCAACATGGTGAGCATGTCATACGCACGGGACCTTGTTCTGTGTTTGTGAGACGGCTACACAATCCCGATGTTCATTCTCACATTTTCCCTTTTAATGGCCGCTGCGGTTTGACAACGTGTGACAGCCGCGACGAGCGCTTTGTGCTTCAATCGCACGACACAACCGGAACACTTTAGTAGATTTGCTTTAGGCCTGACATGCGTGTTTCAATTTGTTTTGCCGCATTACCATGTAAGGGAATCGGAACAAGCAAAGGGGTTTCACGAGACTCTTCATTAACACTTTATGAAATCAAATTAGATGATATGGTCATTGTTATTTAAATAGAAATTACAACAACACAATGTTTCAAAAGTGCTTTTTTTTTTTTTTTTTTTTTTTTTCTTTTAGTCGGTGCTTTAAAAACTGTTTTTGGCGTAGACAGTCAGTCATGATTTGAGTCCGATTTTACTACTTTACGTGGAATTGCTTGTAGTTCTTTGTGGAGGATCCCGGGAGGTCCATGCAGGGAGTCTCGGCAGCGGCTTCCCCTGAAGCGATCGCTACCGGTCCCGCTGTGAATCTAACAAACGGCACCATGCTGGACTTCCAGGCTCAGTCAGCAGGAGAACGGCGATTTTATCTACCGGTAAGTATTCCAAGTAAGACGCCCGAGAGTTCCCTGCATGCTGCCATCACGATCGTTTGGACGTGTTGAGATTCTCACTAGGCAAGAAAAAAAGATTCACTCACCCTGGAGATTTTGAAGCATATCATTCGAGGCCCCTTTATGCCTCACATGCGAGGGGAATTCATATAGATCAAAAGCTTCCCTTTCTGTGACTGATTAAATCTTAATGTGCACATGAGGGCCCTATGCCGGGTAGCACAAAATGATTATTTACTGCATTCTTGAATGTCACATGAAGTGGGATTCCTGCATTTGAATGTCAAAAGGGATTCTGGGGAATGAAGCGCCTTTTATGAGTGTCACTGAGGCTCAAGCTAATTGTAGATTGCGAGAGTTTCCATTTAATTAATAACCTGTTTGACTGACGGATACACAATACGTACCTCTGCGTACCCCCACAGTACTTCATCTACTGCTGCATTCTGGGCTTGGTGTCGTGCTCGGTCTTCCTGAGGATCAACTACGAGCTGAAGATGGTGGTGATGCTGGTCGCCTTGGTGATCTACAACATCATCATCCTGCAGACGCACGCCTCGCTGCTCGACAGCTTCAGCAAAGCTCTGTATACCACCGAGGTGCTGGACAGGTACCCGTGTGTATACTCTCCACAGGCACTTCTGATTGACAGCTGCAATTGTCACCGCTGAGACGTCCCGCTGCATATTTCCGATTCACTGGATTGGCCCCATTTGCAATTTTTTTCTCGGGAACGTATCCTCCCAAAGCCTACCAGTGCAAACTTTTATCTAGGTTGTTTATTTTTCCTTGGCCCTTGAAAATATTTTTATTGAATTGTACAGGTCTCTTTTTTTTATATATACATCCCAAAAACCTGGCGTTTTGGATGACTGAAGATTCATTTAAATTATGCGCAAGGAAGATCAGTATGAATTGATAGTGAGTGATACTTTGCTTTTATTGTGCTTCTTCCTGACTAGACCAGGAATCCTGAAGGACCTCAAGACAATGGGCTCGGTGTCGCTCTTCATCTTCTTCATCACACTACTGGTATTAGCCAGACAGGTCGGTGGCTGTTCCTAAACTTTGGTCCTGAATGTGTTTGACACGGTTTCGAGCTCGGGCAAGTAGCTTGCAAGCTAACATGAGTTGATATCAAGATTCAGCACAGTGTTGCCAGTCTGTGTTGAGCCATGGCATGTGTTGCATTTGCAATGAATGAATGATAATTTATTGACCCGTTCAGTGAAAAAGATCTCTCATGGCACAATGGTTGAGAATGCATTGAGAAGTGTGTCGCAATCTATTTGTCAATAAAGTGTCAATTATCGGGCCACTGTTTGACCTACAATTTCCCCAAATTCCTGCGAAGCTGCTTGTGTGACCCGCTTTCATGCATCACCCGCCGCGTCACCAAAGTGAGCGAGACATAAAAAGCTCAACTGACACACTTTTTCATTGGCTTGTCTTATCTTTATTTTGGCGTTGCTATCCATCAGCACTGCCCCCCCCCCCCAGAGCAGATGTTCTAGATGGGAGGGCACCCTCCAGAGTATCAGAGTACCAAGAAGGCACACACTCTCCCCAGAGAGCCACAGTTGGTCCGGACAGCTCAGCATGTCCTCATTCTGTGTCGCTGTCAACAGATGGGAGGAGGACATTCTGTCTTGGAAGCAAAATGTGTAGTGTTTGTCCTACCTGCATGCTCTTTGAGGTTGGAATATCTCCACCAACCTCAAAACAATACCAGATTGTGGGAGCGTAAGAGTGTATGTGGAAAAAAAATTTGGAGCAGAAAACAGCGCAGCACACAGAACTGTTTGCTTGTAAAGCTTTTTTAAATTTGGTTTTTGGGAGATTTTGCTTGGTATCTTTCATATTTTTTCACATCGATACTGCATGCCAGTCGACATGCGTGTGTGCTGTTTTTCCAAGTGACCGACCAGTCTAAAGTGTTGAAGGTATTTTGCTTTGCACTGTTCCCTGATGCCAGCAATATACATTTTGTCTTCTTCCTTTTTTTTTTTTTTGGGCTTATTCAGCATGAAGTAAAGGAGCACGAACCTGAATACAAAATAAACTGTCTGGTGTCTGGCACTTGAACATCGCCCACGTAATTGTCGATGTTATGCAAAAAAAAAAAAATCAATATGGCGTCGCCGAGTCATGCATAAACTAATCCTGGATATTGTGGCCACAGCGCATCCATTTTAATCTGCAACTTTAGATCATTTGCATTGCAAAATTCCACCGTCAGCTCAAATGAGCCTTTTTCATTCCATTTAGAGCAAAGCTTGTTTACAACCATGTTAGCTGCTTTCCAAACTGCATCTAAAATGAGACGGTTTTTCCCCCCTTCTTCTGGCCCACTTTTTTTTTTTTTCCTCCCCTTGGACCAGACACTTGCTGTATGTTGATATAGATAGATCTCAGCACTTAAACTCTCACTGTCGGCTAAATTGGCGGCATACTCAAATCACAAGGGGGGGGGGGGGCTGCACTGCTCACATATATCATGCGGACCGCTAATAACTCACACACTGTGCGGGGGCCGGTCCACAGGTAGCCTGGAGCTCCCGGATATGTGAGCGCAACGTCGGTGGGAGTCGGGTACCACAACACAAACACACACTCCAGGGAGGTTTTGACCTGGATGGGTGACGCTTGCTGTCGACAAAAAAAAAATGTAGACAAAAGTCTCTCAAGCGTGAAGGATGAGGAAATATTGGCTTGTCTTTTATGCGAAATAGTCCTGCTTGTCGTTTTGTGAGCGACGAGGGCTGAGCTTCTGCATCATTTCTTACAGAGCTTCCATTTACTGTTTCGCTCACTTAGGTCTTTCTTTCTAGCGAACATTGATAAATGCCAGCCCATCCGTCAATTTTCTAGAGCACCTGTCCTTATTAGGGTTGCGAGCAAAAAAAAAAAAAGAATGTCGAGCGTGCATATAAAAAAACAATGTAACTTAATCCTCATTTTTTTCTGCATATTAAAATTAAGTCAATAAATGATTTTGTTAATATTCCACAGATGCACACTTAGAGCTGGAACTGGCGTTTTATTAGTCAGTGTTTGCATAAAACCTGACTTCTGATCGAAGAAATTAGTTAGTTTTCAAATTAATTATCTTAGTGTCCTTTTTTGCATCACAAAAACTTGGCATTCGAACAAGGGCTGTGTAGAATTTTTATACCCATTATAGACAAGCACAATCAAGAAAGATGTTTTTAGAAAGTGAGAAAAAGCTGGAGTACCTGGGTGAAAAAAAACAAAAACATGCCAGCACAGAAGAACATGCAAATAAGAATTGAACAAGAGCCTCGGATCTATGAGGCAAACATGCTGACCACGAAACGACCGTTTTGCACAGGCGAACTATGAAAAAGGATTAGTCATCCAAAAAAGAAGCTTAAAATATATCGTACAATAACCTTCTGATGCAGGGGGTCTACTTTTTGTGGTACGGTGATCCGTGGCCAAGTGCTGTCTGGGAATGACGCAGGTGTCTCTTTACTCTGTGTCCTCCTGTAATAGAATGAATATTACTGTAGGTTGGACTTCCTGTGGAGGGACAAGTTCAAGCGGGAGTGCGAGGAGATCGAAACGATGGAGAATCTCAACCGAGTCCTGCTGGAGAACGTCCTGCCCGCCCACGTCGCCGAACACTTCCTGGGACGCAACTGGAAGAATGAGGTCAGCTCATTCCTCGTTTGCCTTTATTTCAACAAACCACCTTGAAAAATTCACAGATCTCAAAGTACAATAATGGCCGAGATTAAAATACAGTAACGTAGTAGGGCCGAGCGTTCAAAACCGAGAAAAAGGCTTTATTAAAAAAAGGTTTTCATAAGTTTGCTTGTCTTCAGGACCTCTACCATCAGTCGTACGAGTCCGTGTGCGTGATGTTCGCCTCCATCCCGGACTTCAAGGAGTTTTACACCGAGTCGGATGTCAACAAGGAAGGACTCGAATGCCTCCGTCTCCTCAATGAGATCATAGCAGATTTTGATGAGGTACGGTAATCTGATTTTCCGCTCCCCGGAGTAAACAATAGCTTGCCGAGAGTGCACGTGAAACAGGGCGGTATAATGTGACTTCCTGTTTGTGTTCATGTCATGTGTCCTGCTTTAACACCTGTATTCTTCCCGCCCCTCCCCACCATGTCCTCAGCTGCTTTCAAAGCCAAAGTTCAGCGGAGTTGAGAAGATTAAGACCATCGGGAGTACCTACATGGCAGCCACCGGACTCAACTTGACGCCAGGACCAGAGTGCGCACAGGCACGGTTTTACACTCCCATTTTGCACTCACACACAACAAAAAACAAAAAAAACAATTGATTCATGTTTCACCAGCCTAGAAATCATTTGGCTCCTTTGTAGAACATTTTAACGGACACATTTTTTTTTTTTTTTACCTTTTCCAGTGCCGGAGTGTCAAGAGTTAATAGAAGTTACCAGCATAGCGGCAAGCTTTTATAAGTCAAATTAAAAACAAAAAAATGAAAATGTCTCAAAAGATGCGCTGGACAAAAAATGAAGACATTTTTTAAAATCTGTGTCAAAAATACATTTCGGGGCACATAAAGCCATTTCTGATTCAAATTTGTTGTTGACCAGTGTTATGTTTTATTGTTTGTCCTCCATAACTAAAACCACAATTTCCACAAGAAACCAAAATAAATGTCTCATATTATCAATGTATTATCTTATGATAACAGTTTTATTTGTTTGAATGTTATGCTTCTTTCCGACAGGAACATGACAGACAGTACATGCACATAGGCACCATGGTGGAGTTTGCCTTCGCCCTGGTCGGGAAGCTCGACGTCATCAACAAACATTCCTTCAATGACTTCCGACTCAGAATCGGTGAGAACAAACCACGTGAGCGTCATTGCTTTCCTCAGTATTGATTTGTGTGTTTTCCTTTTGCCAAGGGATAAATCACGGGCCGGTCATCGCGGGGGTCATCGGGGCCCAGAAGCCTCAGTATGACATCTGGGGAAACAGCGTGAACGTGGCCAGTAGGATGGAGACCACGGGCGTTCTGGGCAAAATACAGGTGGAAGCCTCTTTTTTGCAAAAAACTGTCTGATCAAGCTGTTTGATCATTTATTCAATATCCTACTAGTGGCTGAGCTGTGTATATACTAGTATGCTCTTTGGCCTCAGTAGTAAGAGCATTCAGAAGTAGTGGAAGAAAACTATTCAAACAGACAGTCATACTGTGAAGACAAAGAGCACAATTCACCGCACTAGTAGTATAGCAAACAACAGCTCAAACGGCTTTCCATGTTTGTCGATTTTTACCTGTTTTGTTGTTGTTGTTTAAAAATGTCTACTTGGTTGGCCTTGCAGGTGACAGAGGAGACGAGCGAGATCCTATCGGCGCTGGGCTACATGTGCTCGTGTCGAGGCATCATCAACGTGAAAGGCAAAGGGGAACTGAAGACTTACTTTGTCCACACCGAGATGACCCGTTCCCTGTCGCAAGGCACCGTCATGCCTTGAGTGCTTGCTAGGGGGGAGGGGGGTGGGGTTGGAAATCAAATTAGACACAACACACAAAGTGGCATTAGCGACCGTTGGTCATGCTCGGGATGTACAAGTCATTAGCGGAGGCCCCGGCGTCACATTGGACAAACAACTGCGAAGACGACGCTAACGTCCGATGTCGGCGGACGCCGCTCCCTGTCGAGCGTAGAAGACGGCTCTCCGAGGGCTATGGAGTGCCTGAGAGATGTTTGTTATATTACTGCAGCTCTCAATGAGCGCAGTCAACCGTTTAGCCAGAAGTAGTGTGGAGCTAATTAGCCATGCCAGTGTTGTGAGCAGTGTGCTTCAGAGCCTTATACTTGAGCAAAGGTGGCTCTATAAATAGTATACACTCTGTGGACAAAAGGAGACACGCTAATTAATTCTCGACAAGTTTAGAATGGACCCAGGCTCGAGTCAGACTTACTGTAAATCGTAAAAGACTTGCTCGGCTAAAATGTGTGAGAAGCTCAAATTGACTTGCTGCAGTGATCCCTTTCACATTTTGGATTTCGCATTGCGAAACGAGTAAACTATATTACATAGTCAAACGGGGGGGGGGGGGGGGGGACCAACACCCAATTTTCTTCCATTTTCACGTCCCGTAGGGAATACTTTTGTCCATGCAATGTATACTGAAGCCATTTTTCTCACTGTTATTTCAACTGGATTTTAGATTTGTTTTTGTTTTTTTGTCGCCATGCCAACAAATTCCCAGAATGACAGGTAGTTTGAATGTGAATTACAATTAGTATGGGTAGTTTTAGAGGCTTGTTGGAAGAGTCGTTGGCTCAAGAAGAAAACTAGATTGTTGCTTTTTATAAATCTCCCCTGGAAGCAAACCAGCTGCACTGTGTGTTTAAATGTCCTTCCCTATGCTGCCACTCTGTTGTTATTCATTAAATATTTGTACATATATAATGTACCATGGCTCGCAATTGTTTATTTTCTTACTGGCGTTAACATGTGCGTGCATATATTTTTATTTCACTCTTAAAATAGTCCAATGTACCAAAATAGTCTTTTACAGTAGATATAAAAAGTCTGTCCGAATGCCGCTTTCGACGCGTCATTTTTGGATGAGTGGTGAAAATGCAAGCGAATATTTTCCTGATTTTATATATATATATATATATATATATATATATATATATATATATATATATATATATATATATATATATATATATATAAAAAATAAAAAAACATAAATTGAGCTTGTTAGTGAAAAACGGCCCATATCGGATGATGCCATTAAAGAGCAGGATAAAGTGTCTTGACTCAAGACTCTTGAGTGTGATGGTCAAACACTTTCCCCCAAGAGGCCTTTCTGACTTCTCACTGTGCAACTCTGACAGTGGAATCAATTGAGAACACTAGACAGAGTGTGCCTGCCTGGAAGCGCTCTGAAGAATATGTACTGCAGTAATAAGCGACATGGAAGTCCAATTGCTTCAGCCCGGGGATATAAATAACTTCGCAGTCCGTCATTGACTAAAAGCAGTGTGTGCCTCACCACCTCGGTCTCAGCAAATTGAGTCCAATGGGGTGAGGAGGCCCAGAAGAATAAAACGTTCAAAAGAATTGGGAGCATCACTGGCACAAAAAGAAGAGAGTCCAATCTAATGACAAAATGAGAATCAACACACAGGAGTACAGTAAAATCCTCCATCCATTTTCTTTAGTGCTTGTCCTCATTAGGGCCACGATGAGGCTTGCAAATGTTCAAATGTGTCTTGGAGGAAAAATATGAGGAAAGTGTTTGAAGTGTACATTCTCTTAATTCATGAAAAAGTAGATGTGTGATTTTGTGAATGACTAAGAAATGTCATCATGATGTCATACTTCCTGGTAGCAAAAGACAAATCAAATTTATTGTATTTGTTTTTAGTAAAAATTCAATTTGGGAAAGGCTCCAGCTCAACTGTGACCCTGTAAGAATAAGCAGGAATTCATTTTATTTTTCCACTTATATTTTAGTATCTACATTATATAGTATATATACTATAGTATATATTTCTGTATACACATGGAATACACTGGGGGGAGTGTATATAAAACTAGAGAGGATAAGAGAATATGGTTAAGGATGCAGGGTGCTTGTAGTTCTAACAGTAATCTCAGCCTGCCCTCTACTGGGATTTTAGTGAAGTGCAAAATAATTCAATTACAAAACAGGCGGTCCTCTACTTAGGACGGAGCTTGAACCGAAAGTGAACGCAAATCGAAATGCGGCGAAGATTATATATATGTATATATTTTTATATATATGTATATGTATATATATGTGTATATATATATATATATATACATATATATATATATATACATATATATATATACATATATATAAAAATATATACATACATATATATAATCTTCGCCGCATTTCGATATATATATATATGTATATATATATATATATGTATATATATATATATATATATATATATATGTATATATATATATATATACATATATATATATATATACATATATATATATATATATATATATATATATGTATATATGTATGTGTATATTTTTTTTAATTTAAGTTTGCAGTTCCAGAGAATCACTGCAGGGGGCAGCAGCAGCACACAGTTGACAAAAGGGAAGCGAGCAAGAATTGCCACAGACAAAATGTAAATCAAAGCAGTTGACCTTTTCTCCTTTCATCATAGTTGTTCCCGAATGACGTTTTTCAAGTGTCCCGTATTTTTATCGTTCATTATTTTGGTAATTTAAATGTACTCCTCGCTTTGGTTTTGACACGCTGTTGTTCGTGGATAAGCCACCAGCGAGCGGCCCCTCCCGCCCCCTTTCCTCCGTGCGAGTGACTCTCCCCTCGGCTTCACTCCGAGGAGGAACCCGGTGCACCCGGTTCATCGTTTCTTTTCTTTTCTTTTTCTTTTCTTTTTTTTTTTACAACTACCCCCAAGATGGAGGCTGGCAGATGGCAAGATTAGCGCTTAGAATACAACCATACCGTCCGCGTGTCTTTAATGACGCCTTGGTTGGCAGCAGAGGGGATTTTCTCACTTCTTTTTACCCATTTTGAAGGATCTATTCGGGAGATACTGAGCTCCGGGGGTCGCGGTTGTGGCAGCCATGAGCTCCGGGGAAGGAGCGGAGGAGACGACGAAGGACGCCGGGGACATAGCCTTCAGGACAGGTAAGAATTTCACCAGGGATGATTGACATTGATCCCCGACAGTGGTGACCGTTTTTGGGGTGCCAGACAGTGAACGACTGGGGTCGAGGGGGCCCCCCACATAACCCGACTGTAAATGGTACAACTGTCATAAATTGACACTACAACTGACTGTGATTGTTTAACACATAGACATGTTAAATGTTATGATTTGTTGTTTTATGTTTTAAAGTGTAATATACTACAGTATGTTAGCACAGCCAGACTGTATAGCTAAGCATTAGCTTGAGTGCTAATGTCTCGAGCCCCATCTTTTTCCAAGATGTGGCACCATTTATCGACCAGCAACTAAAAGGAAACACTGTCCGACAGTTTTGACTTTACTCTGGCCACACTAAGAACCATTACACATGTAAAATAGATTGTGAGCAATGCGAGTTTTTTACCCAGGTAAAGTTGGAAGGCGTACAGCAACCGCGTGCTATACACCTTCCTACCACCACAATTGGGGAGGTAATCGAGCATATGCCATTAATATTAAGCTTGCGTGCGCGCTTGGCACTTGGTTTGTGCTTCAACCCTGTGAACTGTGAGCCGAAAAGCGGCGTTGAGGCGAGGGGAAGTGCTGAGCGTTTTAGCTTGGAGTTAGCCTCCTAAAAAGCCACCCAAACCAAAGCCGAATGCTAATGTAGCATCCCTAGCTCGCCAGTGAGTTGACAAAGCCGGCGTGTCTTTTGACTGACTTCTTCCCTGAGAAGGAACAAACGGAGATACAATGTGAATAGTTTGAATCCACCCACCCCCCACGTAGATCAATTTCTGCTTTTGGTGTTGTCAAAATTACACGACAATGTGAGCTATGTAAACAATACATGGCGTGGCACATCCAGCATTATGGGTGTGTTAGGCTAAGCTAAGTATGGCATATAATGCACATTAACGCTAAAAACAGGCGTTTAAAACTCTATCACCGTCTGACACTTATGAGGGGCAACCACAGGAAATCCGGCGCATTGATTTATTGTCTCACAGTGACACCATTGCTTAGCATTGTGCACAATGCTAAGATTTCCTTTTTCAACTCTTAACAGTAAGAGTGACAGGCCTGCAGTGATGGAAAAGACAAAAACAATAGGCCATAAACTGTAAATTCCAATAAGTTAAATGTGCATTGGTAGCGTCTGAGAAAGGGTTTTACATTTTTCAATGCCAACAGAGGCATAGGTGGTTTATTTTGACAGCTTCTTAGGTTAATCCACAGCCCCACCTTTGCTCAATATACATTTTAAATGTTCAGACATGATAGAATTATATGGTGGATCTGGATAAGCCTGCGGGCTACACTTGTACATCCCTGCCAAGTCACCCCCAGCACAGTTGACTCTTTGCAGGCATTGAACTGCTTCCAGCGCCTGATGTCATGCCTGCTTTTGTCGTCATGCTCGAGCTTCGCTGCTTAAATACATTTCAAATCAATTCCTATGTAGTCAAAGTTTCTGAGTAGATGAGTTATTGTTCATTATGGTGTTCTCACATATCCACGAGTGGCTATTGTGCTGTAGCTAAGGTTTAGGTGCGATAAATACAGATATTTTAGTTTTATAGCCCAATCCCATACGAAATTTTCAAGTTACGAAACCCCTCAACAGGAAAATATTGCCTGCTGTTACGAAAGAAATTTCAGGATACGAAAGGTAAAAATACAGTTAGGGCTGATAGTCGCAGCTCTGGGGTTTCCTGAACGCAACACACTCATCGCTGCTCTGCCATTGGATATTACCTAGCATCTTCCTGGCATCCCATTGGCTAAGAGGGACCTCTACTGTATGTGTCTATGTGTGTAGATAGACTGGTAGATAGATATATATATGATAGATATGTCTATGCAGCGTCCTCGTCAGTCGCCCCTCGGGCCATGAGGTGTTCCGATAGTTTTATGTGAATTAGAAATGAGGAAAAGAGGAAAAAAAAGGAGAAAATCTTTTTTTTTTTTTGTCCGTACAAACAAAGCAAGAGATAACAGAAAAGTATGAAAAGGGGCTGCGTTTGGTTGATCTCGCCAAAGAATATGACCATAATGTATCGGCTGTCGCCACGTTATTAAATCAGTTGTTTACAAAACGCCAGGCAAAAACCACTTCTGAGAGAGAACATGAACCAAAGAGGGCAAAAAGCGATTAGGACAGCAATTAAAAGGTAAACAACCATCATTTTTATTCTTTATCCTTTGTTTTTTACATTATGCACAACTCTCAATTATTGTGCAATAATCAAATTTTAACATGTATTTGTTACATGTTTTGATGCATTTTTATGCTTTATAAATCACTTACGTCTGCATATTGGGTGGCTTGGAACGGATGACATGGAAAACGCGTCTCTACTTACAAAATTTTCTACTTAAGAATTTTCTTTCAGAACCAATTAATTTCATAAGTAGAGGTACCACTGTAATTGGCCAATTAGTACTGCCCCCCCTCCAAAAAAGGTCTAAAATTGCCTCTATTATCAGTTTAATTATATACAGTATAATACAACTTTATTGGTGCGTTCTGACCAAATTCAGGTTACATTGCTATGTAATTTCTTGGAATCCTGCCTATTTGTAGGGCTGAAACGATCAAAGCTTTTGCTTTGCAGACAAAGCTAAGGGAAGGCAAGAGTGTCACATACAAGTTCTTGTTTTGCATTCGCAGCTTCTTCCTCCATACTGGGACTCTTGTTCAGACTTGCACAGTTTTGCGTGTCTCGCCACAGGCTACACACCCTCCCTACCCTTCACTACATCCACATCTTCATCCTCAACCTCCTTTTTCCTTGACATCGCTTTTTGTCAATCCAATGTGGTCTGTTATTGTGTGTTTCCTTCCTCTGTCAGGACAATTCATGTTGATGCACAGTGACAATTAGAGAAAAAAAAAAAAAGCCTTCCCTCCTTGTCTGACTGGAATTAATATCTTGGCTTCGCTGCACAGGGACGGGGGGAGGTTTGTTGTGGCGTTTTGTCAATCATCAACTTGTTCCACACCACGATTGTCACTGTTTGTGCACATGACTTCAATATTGATTCCGAACGCTTATTACAAGCCGGCAGTTGGCTCAAAAGGATCCCATAATCATCCAGGCTTGATGAATGAACATTTCGGGGGTAGCATGGCGCCCGTTCACAAGCTGGTTGTGTGCTGTATGTTTTCAATGAGCTACGGTGTGTGTTTAGTATGCCGGCAGCCCAGGCATGGAAATTTGATCCGAAGCTTATATTTATGACTCAGGCCCATTCACCCAGGAAGAGGTTTGCACAACGAGACGCACGCACACACACACATACACACACACTCATCGCTAATGGATATTGATCCTGCAGATGGAGACTGATTGAGGTTTCCCTTCAGGCTCAAAGCAACCACGTCAGGAAAAAAAAAACATGAAATTACACGCTTAGTTGAGCTTCCTAGTGCATATTTTGTTTAAATAGTTATGCATCCAATTTCTCCCGGCTCTTATCGCAAGGTGATATGACACAACGACTGGTCATCCAGGTCAGGTTTACTTTGGCTTTGCAGTGACGTAGTTCAATGTCTGCAGTTGTTTGCACAGCTTTGCTAATGCTCTACTTGGAGGGAGAGTTTGATGTTCAACTCACTTTATCTGGCCATCCTCTTCTAGTATGTTAATAACGGGCTTGGCTAGACCCCTTAGTATTCTTCCAATATTAGCTCTTTGTCTTCTGTAGACATTTTGAGACAATTCTATGCTTCCAGCATTGTAGGAACAGTTTGGGGAAGGCCCTTTTCTGTTCCAGCAGTTCCAGCGTGACTGCCAACATCTTGTAGCTACAACGTCAGGGTCTCAAAAGCTTCTATTCGTAGAGTGTATGTCATAAGGTAAACCAAGGCATCCTTTTCTAATACGTGCATCAGCCCAGTAATAGTTTCCTGTGTGAAACACTCAAGATTTTAGTGGTGGAGGCCAATCTGGCAGGAAATTGTATTAGCTCAGATAAGCACTGACTGACCAGCGACTGTTGAATGATGCAGGTCCGTAAATGGCGACATTGTCGTTGTGTTCGCATAAAGATGCAAGTGCTGACGCAAAGATTTTTGGCACCGTCATGGTAACGAACGAGCCAAGAGGGGGGAAAATGTTGTGACCTCACAGATTGGGTTCCATAGCAAAAAAAAAAAAAAAAAGATGGAAAAATTCGTCCCACATGCCTGGCTGCGCTGCACACTGTAATTATTCAATGAGAGCACCATGAGCGAAGCCATGCAGCGAAATGAATGGCGGCTCGCTGGGAGCTTCAAGCACGCATGACGTCAGCGTGAAACTTTTGGTGCACCCCAACAATACAAGCCTACACTTGAACAAAGCGCCGTAGGTTAAATTACAGCGCTCAGTGTAAACTACTTGATCTTTGCCGGATGTGTTCCACAGCCCAATTTGCAACTCCCATGTGTCAGCTAGTGTAAGATTGTCTAGCGATTTGCACAGATCAATGAATGAATCAAAGTGACTGATTTCGTCTGCTCGTCATTGTCTTAACATTACGCGGAGCAGCAGAGTAGCAGTATATATTTTGTGGTGTGCCGATGTGGCCGGCAAGAAGGGCCTCTGGCCTGTTAGAGGTGAGAGTGCATTGGATTACACACTAACCTAATCTAGACGGTATTTTCTGTGGTTGTGTGTGTTCTTGTGGGGCTTTCAGGAACTAACGTGCTATCTTAGTTGCTTTGTGAAAGTTGCGTGAATAACGCACACAAAACTAGCCCTTTAGTCACTGGTTCTCAGATTTCAAAGGCTAAAAATTAATATTGTGTATGCATTGTTAGACAGTGCACTGTTCCCCCGTATATTCGCGATTTGTGGGTTTTAAACCCCCCCATTGTGTTTATGTGGTCAGGCTGAAGCCCTGGCTACAAGTTGCATCAGACATACGTTTTGCCACCCCAAATAACTTTCCATGGCTATTTAGCTGGGTGCGCAAAGGTCTTTGCTGTTACGCCTCTGATGTGCCAATTTGCGGCGAAGGGCAGAGTGAAAGCAACTTTTATTTAGTCAAATGGCAAATGACAAGCTGTCTCACTGATATGGTATGATGCCACACTTTATGTAGCTGACATAGCTGCCACCATCCCACCAACACTGCATGCAGCGAAAACACACGCCAGGGGAGAGTTGGCCAAATTTATTCCAACTGAACTGTGGCGAACTGAACTGTACTGCTTGGGGTATACTTGACTTAATATGACCCTGACACGAATCACTAAATCTTTGCATCTGTGCTGGGAATGGAAGCCGCATTTTGAGTTTTGGTTCAGACAAGAAAATGAAAAGGATAAAATTGGACTTTTCTTGGCCCGGTTCAATCGCGTCTTATGATCCTGGCTTGTGTGACATTTTATGATGGAAACGCTTCAGGTCAGGATATCAAGAAACAACTAAACTGAACCTGGCTGTTTTTGTTTGAACCAAGTAGACTAATAATGTTTAGAGCCACAGCCTCTGCAAAAAAAAAGGTCCTATGTAGTCTTTAAGCCCAGGTCTGTGTTCATCGAAGCATACAGTAACTAGGTTTCATCACCATACAATATCTCACCACGTCTATATAAACAACAACTAACAGGCCTGTGTTATAAAACCATGTTAGTCAAGGCCTGTCAGACTTTACAACTTCCACACAAAGGTTCAGACTAGATCAAATCAAAGGTCAACTAATATGGGCCTGAGCAATACGTAGTGTCATTCTTTGTGTCAGAGAGCTGAAAGAGAGATCGAAACAGGTCATGATGTAAACGTGGTACTCATAGTAAACTAAATATCTGTGAAACGGTATTGTTAGCTTTGGTGTAAACAAAGCTCTCGGATGACTTTTAGCCTTCAATGAGTGTCATTCACTGAGGCGGAAGCTGCAGTGTTGAGGTGTTTGGCAGATGTGCTAATGAAATGAGTGTTTGTCTTTGGCTTTTCAATTACAATAAACTCAACATCAGTACACTCGGCACACAGTCATGTACAAATCTCTTGCCTGCCTGTGAGTTTATTAAAAGGAGCTTGTCCCACTTCCCCCCGCTCCTCTCATCTGCTGCGCTCTCTCGTTCGCTAATTTCTTCGGCGTGATAGCTAATTGGTGCAAGCTCACAGTAAATCTCCTGCCAAAGCCGCTGCTTTGTTGCAAGAATATGGAAGGAGAGAGTCAAGGGGAGAAAAAGGGATAAGAGCTCGAAAGGTCAGAAGATAGGTGGGCACAGGTTGCAAGACGCCGTGACATCATAACTGGAGACATTCATTTTTCAGCGCATTCTTGTCGCAGCAGCGTAAACCAGAAGCCGATGTGAGCCAAGTGCAGGTAGTCTTAGAAAAATGTCCTTGCACTTTACTCAACTGGGATACGCATTTAACTGGGAGGGTCTTCGGAAAAAAGGCAGTGAGGGAGTTAACCAAACTAGGACAGGTCCTGAAAGACCATTGTACTCCTTTTTCCTGTGCTCTAGTCTCCAGAGTGTTCTAAAGTGCTATCTCACTGTTGCCCTTTTCTTCTTTTTTTTTTTATGTCTCTGTCACTGATTACTTCTTACCCGTGACTTTTCTTAATGTAAAGACTGGAAGCAAAAAGGATATCGACGGAGGCTACCTGATCTCTTCTTCTTCCTCCATAGAGCCTGCCTCGCTGCTAGCAAGTAGAGCGGCAACAAATAATCTCCACTTTGGCCCGTCCCTGGATGTTTCCCTGCAATTTGTGGTCACTTTCTGTTATTCGCCAGCATTCTGATCAATACAAATGAGACGAAAGTACACATGGCAGCTCGATCCTGTCCCACAGAGCAAAAGCACGATGGTTTGCTCCAATTCAGGTACGGCCTGCAATTGGCGTTGACTAAAATAAAAGCTCTTTACTCATCACTTTTTAGCATCTCTGTTGGGATATTAACTGCAATGATGAGGATCCTAAGGGTGCACAAGAACAAAGTAGGAAGGACACAATTTCCCCTTTTCTATTGTACAGTGCCGACATGGCTTTTCCATTGACGCTTTGATCGCTTTTCCACCGTCAAAACAAGGTACCAGGGCTCCACACCTTCAACACATGGGTGACGTAAACTACTGCTGCTAGGTCATTGGTCGCGTTTGGTTTTGCATACCCTGTAGGTGCCAACAACAATTAGGCTAATTACTGAGATCCATGCTGTTTGTTATTGTTGTTAACATCTCGTTAGGACCGATCCGTTCAAAACAGTCAGCTTTTTGCAGTTTTTCCTCAAATAGAAAACAGACTGCACCAGACCGAGGTAGCCTTTAGCTTTAGTCCTCATCTCCAAGTACCTCGTTGGAGAGTTCATGCCTCGGCTAAGTGAGTATCAAGCATGGAGGAAGTTATGGTCGCATGATATGAAAGTTGATTGCGCCTGTCAAGACCTAGCCTTGTGTTTATTAGCTTACGAGTAGGCACAGTGCTGTATTTAATGATTGACATTTGATTGGAATGAAGAACAACTAGCTAGCTCGTAAATTAATGAATCAGCAAACGTCTGATTGACCCCTATGATACTCTCTTAATAGTTGTCTGTGTTGTTTGGTGTACCTTTTAGGTCAAAAGACCCCCTTACAGGGGTGGCATTTTTCCAAGGACCCGACCTAACCTGGACTTATCTCTTTTTGGTGCCCAAACAATTTGGGACGGGGTGACATATCACTTCATGTTCAATATTAACTGTTTGTCAAGTTTGACAGCTTGCGGTAATAATGCTTGCGGGTTTCTCTCTCACCTCCCTGCATTCCAATATGCAAGTGCTGATCTCTGACTTTTAGCTTACATTCTTTGGTCATACATTTGATTTCTACCTCGGCAAGACCGCTTCAACAGTAGTCGGCCACTAATAGATTTCCTGCCTGACTTCTCATTTTAATCAGTGTGACCAAGACAAGAGGTATTCTCAAATGAAGGGGCTTCATTCGTGCCTGCTCGTGAGTCAAGCGATGAGTGTGTCTGCCGAGAAGGAGAAGGCAGGGGCCCATAGCAAGGGCGGTCTTGTGTTCATGTGGGCCGCGAAACAGAAACGAGCGAGCGTTGGGGACGAGGGAGCTGTTTGTGCAGCGCGTGCTCACTATTGAGGCTACAGTACTGAGGTCTATGTGAGTTCACTGCATCTAAGAGCACATTTCATAGACATGAGACGTCCGGTGTTTTATGAGATCAAGCCCGTTGGATTTTTATTTCTGCCTTGTCATTTCCTCAGCGGTTGTTGTAGAAGTGTGTGTATGTGTGTGATCTGTTGCATTTTTTCCAAGTAGTTTGGCGCGGTGTTAATGCATGTAACGTGTGTGTGTGTGTGTGCGTGTGGTTTGCATTCAAGCCTTCTAACTGCAGGAGCACTCTGGAAAAGCTTTTCTACTTGAGTGTGTGAACTCTATCTGTGTGCATGTTTTATCTCTGTTTCGTCTCTTGTTTATATAGTGAATACAATGTGGGTAGCCGTACAGGTGGTCCGGCATTGCGTTGTTGCACGCTGTGGCTTAAGTGGACGTCTTGGGCATTGCAAATATTTAAAGTATGTTTTGTCTTTTTTTTTTTTTTTTGTGTATTCTCCTTCATTCTCTGAAGTTATCACCAGCTTCCCTGACATTTCAACTGCTTGATTAATGACTACACTTTACCATTCAGCGCTTGCATGCAAAGCTAATACGTGAGGCCTGTGTCTGTGCTGTGCGGCTTTAAAGTAAATTATACCACGAGCTCTATGCTTTCAATTTGTACAGTTTTGTCTACCATTATTGGCACTCATGATCTCTGGCGAAAAAAATCCTTGGACAAACTATAGTCAGTCTGGGAACATGTTCTGTGGACAGACAAAACCAAAATATAGATTTTTGGCAGGGAACACCAGTGATTTGTTTATAGCAATGAAATGAAGCCTACACCGTACCAGCGGTTAAGCATGTTAGTTATCCGTTATGTTCTAATGAGTGTATCAACAGAATCATGAAATTAGAGGAATAAAAAAACATTGTGTTGGATTTGAAATTGAAATGTGCTACCCACTGTAAGACATCCAAGTTTGAGCGCACGATAATGACTTCATCAGAACAATAAAAACCATAGCCATGCATCCCAAAGCACACAAGAACGGCCCCATAGAAAATCTTTGTAAAAATCGGAACTCCATCATCGGTGAAAGAAATGTCCTTACTAAAAGGTGAGCAACTAAATATAAAGGTTTCTTTTATTACTGTCAATGGCCATCGTTTTTTTTCCTGTTTGAAACTAGTCAAGTTAAATAGATTTCTTCCCATAAATTAGTTTGTACATTTCCATGAAATTGCAATGATACAATTAAAGGCATAGCTGTTTGTCGGATTACAGAAGTCAGTGGAAAATCTTGCCGATGGCGATTGTGTCATATAGATCACAGTGTTTATAGGTGTAAACAGCTGGGTGTTTTAATGTGGTATGGCGATCCTAGCCACTAGCTTGCTCCTGCCACAACTTCATGCACTCCTGGAAGGGTTCTTCCAGGTTCCCCCGCAACGCCTTTATGATCGGACAACTGTCTCATGTTTACTTGATGTTGACGCCTGTTAGAAAACCGAATGGTTCTCTCCAAGGTCGAACAGGAAGCAGGCCGAGGCTGAGTCACTTTGGGGCCGGAGCGTGTGCCCCACTGAGTCAACCAATTGACCCGCTTGACCAGTCACCATGTTTACATTTAGACGCCGCGTGACACTGAGACTGAGCACGTCTTCGCTTCGGTCACGGCAGCAGCGGCAGACTCGCTTGCGCACACTATATATAGACTGCATCAATGGGCTGATTGTTTAGCCACAGAGACTGTTAGCACTCTTGTCATGAGTTGTTGTGTGAAAAAAAACCCATCATGGCTCTGTGAACTTGTCCAGTTCATGTTGGAGGGCAGAGCATGAAAAATATCAAGCCAGTCCAGGGTGTACCGGGTCTCTTGCCCAGAGTCAACTCAAGAGAGACTGCAGATCATCCACAACCATAATGAGGAGAATTGATTGGATTGAAGCATCGCTTGTTTAGTATCAGTATGTTTAGGTTGGTTTGAATCAATGGAGACCAAAGAATTTGGAACCAACCAGCAATTCAGATCAATACCGCCTTTAGGAGTTTCATACCGGAAGTACAAGTATTAGATAGATGAATGGATAGATCATGTTAAGGCACTTTGTGCTTTAATGAACTGGTCAGTAGGACTGCAATGTTGGTGACATGCTCATGCTCATTTTCAATGGCTTCTGTTTCTTCTAGATGGATCCCTCCCCAAAGAGGCGAAAGGAGATGTGTCCAGTCAGATTGCAGGTAAAACCAACACGGCACAAATTCAAATGTTGTCACTGATTTGTTATCCCTCCTCAAATGTGTCCCCGCACGCATTACGAGTGTCTATTTCATAAGTTTGCCGGATGAGGTCAGGGCGCTGTCACAGTAATTTCTCACCACTACACTCACCTTGACTCCCTATCCCTCATTGTCGCCTCCCTCTCCTGATTGGGTGACCGTCACCGTAGCGACAGCAGCCTCTCTCTCCCTCTCGCGCATGATTAGAGAAGGATGTGCATGGCCTTCACTTCTTTCGCTTTCAGCACTCTGCTGTCCTTGTTGTGTTGGGCGTTTGATCATTTATTGTGTGTATACGTCATTTGTTTATCCTAGTTCCCAAAGCAGCGATGGTACATTTTGATAAATCTCCTCATATTGGTTGTAAAAATAAATAAATAACAGAACCCCCAAACCTACATATAAAGGAGGCCAGTGAATTGGCAGGTTGCACCAGGGCCTGGGGGCAATGGTGGGAATGGCTCCCATTGACAAATATGATGAAAACAACATGAATTCAATGCATACAGGGCATCGCTGCTCCTGTGCCTTCTCATTTCTCTTCGCAAGTCATTTTTCTTAAGATTCCGTTGCTTTCCAGTCATTACTAGAGATTTGTCAGGGATTATCTCTCCCCATCTGTTGGCCCGGCAATAGAACTGGTCCGACTGGCCAGGGATGGGAGTAGAACAGTTATGTAATAACTGTTATACCTTCAAAACCAGACAGATGGGCCAAGCAGCGTCTTTGCTTGTGCTTTTATATTTCCTTTGACTGCAAATTATTGGACTGCTCTAAAACATATCCCAAACATTGAAATGTCCCTTTGAGGAGTCAATTGTATTCTGTGTTTTAATGTAATGCCAATTTCACCTCCAGAGGGCGTATTTGTGTAGAGTACAATATCAAGAGCAGACGGCTAAGAGCCATGTACCGCATTGAATCTCCTTCAGTCATTAAAAGACAGGCTACTGCACTAAAAACTACGCAGTCCAACCGTACTCATAATAAGATTTGATTAAGAAATGAGCTTTGTTGTGGTTTCCTTATTGAATTGTTCCAAAGGGATCCAAAGACCCTGACAATGAACGGTTGGCACTGATGAGACATCTTCCTCTGCCTTTTCTCCCTGTCCTTTTTTCTTTTCGTCGTCATCTTATGGTCACTGGGGCAACCTTGGCCTGCTTCTCAATTGGTAAGCCTACCCTGCCATTAGAGGTCTGGACGAATGGAGAGAAATGAACAAGGCATGTCTTCCACCTCAAATTCATGTATTTGAAGCCAAAGAGTAGATTGGAAACGGGGCTAATTGCTCTGGCTTAGTGCTTGGCATTTTCAGTTAAAGCGATACATTTATGCAGCTTTTTTTTTTAATTGCTTCATGAAATACATAGTTGTTGAAGAGGGGAATTATTTTAATCGTGTTGTGATTTTAAGAGCTGCTGGTGGAGGATTGTAGAGTCAAATGTACAATGGCATTCCATCCTCTTACTTGTGGTATGAAGAAGTGTGACACCCCTCTTAACTGGTGGCTACTCCCGAGGCCCTTTTGCAACCGCATAAGACCACTTCGGGATGGACTACAACAGACTGGAGTCGAGCCAAGTCCTCTCACAGTCCAACACCAGTGACGTTTGACCTCACACATCGCTGCACTTCTGGATCAATGGATTTGTCAAGATTCCCAAAGGCATGCTCCAAAATCTGGTAGAAAGTCTGCCCAGATTTGCAGAAGCTTCTTTTAAGAGCCAAGGGGGACCAACTCCATATGTCCGTCCATTCTTATTTCCTGTTGCTGCAATTGGCAGGTGTTAAATACTCTTGTCCCATATATTTTACTTTGGAGGCATCAAAATGTGTTGAGGTACATATGTATGCAGTTAGTATGTGTGCATAAGCAGCACTGTCCCATAATCCCTTCATTGTTAGGAGTGAGTAGTACTACAGCTGTTTCCGATCACAACAACCAATCGGAGTGGCCCTTTTGGTTTCCTGATGGGCAACTCCTTCTTGTAAACTGGAACAATCCCGACGGATGATGAGGACATGCACTCGTTGGAAGCTGGAGTCCTCCTAGCATGCTAATCCAAACCATATTTCCATAATTTAAAATGGAGAGTCTGGTGAAGATGTGAAAGCTCTTATTGTACGCTATCTCCAATGAAGGAAGAACAAGAACTGGAGCCGCCAATGATTGGGGGATATAATCTCACTACTGCCAGTTTTACACCATGATCTTTACTAATTCCTAGACACTGTCAGTGTCACAACCAGAGGCGGAGCCATGGGTGGGCCTGGGTGTGCACAATCCCACCCGGATTGACAGACTGCCCACCCAGTGAGATTCATAGAAAAATATATAGACTTTTTAATTTTTTGTAAATTATTATTAAATTATTTTTGGAATTTGTGTTTCGTTTTATTTTATTGAATAGTAAGAACTGTGGTTGTCTAAGGAAGATCTGACCTTCATATTATTCAGTTTGTCATTTTATTTGAATATACGATGTGTCGGGACCGGAGAATTGTTCTCAGTGAGAGAAATATTCAGGCCCACCCTGATTTTTCCAGGCCCACCCATTAGCCACGTTCTGACTCCGCCCCTGGTCACAACTCATGCATTCTCCCAATGAGGCAATCAGGATTTAGGTTAGGATTCCAGGTCACGGATGGCCTATTCCTGTCTACCACATCACACCTCAGAGAATTCCCGCTCTTCCCACACATCACTTCTGACAGGAATTTCTGGCACGCAGTCAACGCATGCTCTGTGGGGGCGCACATGTGCAACTGTTCTGGTTTCTCTTGCCCCGCAACAGCTGGTCCGGAGGCCGTGCATCCCAATCAGCTGCCAGGGAGCTATTACGCGATTACACCGTTTGCGATCGCTCTTCAATGCAGACAGCCAAGCTCATTTTGTGGTATGATGGGAACTATGACCCTCCCTCCCTTGACCCGTCCCATCTGTCCCGGTCTGGGCAGCCGTCGCCTTCTGTCTTTCTCCCCCAAGCAAAACACTCTGGAGGTATTTGTCACGCAGTCATCTTGTGGTGTTCTTGACTAATCTGCTTTGTTGTATCAAGCCCATCTAATGCCCACTTGACCTCCTGGAGGCCCCCACAAGGCTCCCACCATTGAAGAGTGCGCCGGCCTTTGATGTTCCTGACATGCATGACTCGCTAACAGTGTGACCATGCTAGTGGGCGCTCACACTGATGCAAAGGACGATAGACATCTGTAGAATTTCACTCGCATTCTTTGCCCTTTCTCAATGTGGGGCGTAGTCACATATCGATTTCGCCAGTGCCCACTTGTACTCAAACAGGAGATAAATCACATTCAAGGATAGATCATGGCACACACACACGCCGTGAAACATTTTGGGAATGACTCGTATTGAATGTACAGTTAACCAATGGATCTTCCTTTAAACCTCAGCAACAAGGTAACAACAACCTCTTGTCAAATGAAGTCTATGTACTATTTACTGTAAATAAAGAGTGTAAGCCTAGTGGTCTAGGACTAGGACTCGTATACGGGACATGTAGGAAACAGATCTTGAATGATTATTTTTTTAATTATGAAAACTCCCCCAGAAGAGCTGGGGTATTTGGGTTAAAAAAAAAACTCAAAAAAATTCATTCTCTCATAGTGTATTGCATTCAATTTAAGTCATTTGTACATTGTAATGAGATGATTAAAGCTAATGAGTTAAAGAACCTTGAGATACTGTGCCAGTGCAGTTGCACATCTTTTGCTGTTAGCTATTGAGCGATTCTGCTAAAATCTCAGCAGAGCACAAATTTTCCCAAGTTTTCCCAGAGAAAACCTTTGCACGAGAGTGGATAGGTTTTTCTCTGTCAGCCTCAAGTCTTCATGCTAAGCAGCTTGTCAGGATGCATAAATGCTGTGCAGGCATGTTATAATTATGTGCCGACCCTAAACATTCAGGATTACCTCCCGCAACCTGGCCCGACCGAAATACAGCACGGATGAACAGCTTGGTGTATGTACGTCGCATACCCGGCACCCAAAGACGCCGTGTCTGCTCGGAAATGTTTGCACCGGCTTTTCCACGGGAATGCGTGGACTGGAGCAAAGCGCACAGTTTTGGTTGTCTCCTGGATTGGAATATCTCTGCCGAGGAATGCCAGGATTAGGTGCAGCTGCTGTGGCTGTGCCCACAGCGGGCCGGGATCGGTCGGTCATTAGCGCCGATGGACGACATCCTCCCGTCTTTTTTTTTTTCCCCTATATGAAATGATTTTTGGATGAAGCGTCAAGGATGTCTTGCTGCACGATTGATCACACACGACACAAGTCCGCTGTCATATGTGTGACAGGTACTAATCCGTGTGTGTGTCCTGAATGGTCTTGGGCCTCACTTAAGTGTTTACTGTCACTTCCTTACCTAGTACCAGCCATGTGCTTTTTGCGTTTGCATGTGCGTGTGTAGCTGTGACCAGCCCGCTCTTTATTTAGCTGCTGTGCTACTTTCTCCAGTCCCGTGGTACTCTTGAACAGGATAAGTGATGTATGCAGGTGCCTAAATTTAGCTTTTGTGTTTTGCCCATGTCCTGCTTAATTAATTGTCTGGCTAAACATAGAAAATATGTCGTTGCAGGAACAGTTTAAGGCAGAAAGCATTGTGTAAGGGATTCTTGGAAAGACTACAGTTAAAAGTTGCTTGGTCCCTGTGTAGAAATTCATACTTTGCAAAACTGCAACGGAAATTAAATCATAATTCTGCCCTGAACACAAAAGATGGATTATTTTTAATGGTACAAGACAATCCATGGTTTTAGTCCAATCCAGTGCTTATTGAATTTATGACAAACTCCATGCGTTAACATGAACATTCACTTTTGTCTTGCTGCAAGCGGTGAATTGTGTTTACAGGAAATGCCGGGCCTTTAAATCGCCTTTAACGTTCACATATTTTTTTTTTTTTTTCTCTCTGCGCGTCGTCTTGTCAGCATCAGAACGCTTCATTGACCTTTTGATACTCCCCGCGCTTGGTGGCAGCTTGCCAGTCAGACTGCACATCAAAGATGGTCCCTTTTATCTTGGAGATGACTCACTGAGCGGCGAAAAGACGCTGACGTCGTTGCCGTCCATCGCTGACATTCTCCCTTATTACGCATTCCCTCACACTTGTCTGCATTAATTCGCACGCCTCTTAACTGCTGCTAATTTAGCATGACTCAGCAGTGGACAAAGTACCCAGCTTTTAGGGAAGGTAATGACTGAACGTTCACGCTGAGAATATCTATTCTCGCATCCATAACGGAACTAATGCGCCTTAACATCTTGACTCCTGCTCTCCTGAAAGCGAGAGGATTGGTCTCTGGGTGTCCCTCCATCCTTCTCATTGATCACCTGTTCAGAAGTCCAAGCTGTTTCTTTGCTGGAGCGTTGTGGGAAAATGTACTTGATCATGGCAATTTGTTTTTATGGCACCCTGAGGGGATGGCAGCAGCAGAGTGGCCAGCCAGAATAAACACAGACTCATTCTCAGACATCATTAGGCTGTAGATACAGGCACTAGAAAGATTACATACAGTAATTACACACTGTATGTTTTGAACTATGTCACTTTAGAGTATAAGTCGCACCAATCAAAAAAAAAAAATTCATCATGAAGAAGAATAAATGTATTTAAGTTGCTGCGGAGTATAAATTGATTTTGGGGGGGAGAAATTTTACAAAAACTGAGACCAGAACAGTACAGCTCGGACTCGCCCCATAATGCCCGTGCAGTGCGCACTGCTTCACTCTTACCGTTTAGAAGCGCAGAACGGTGTTCAAATGTGCCTTTCGCTTATTCAGAGTGCCCTAATATACAAGGAAAGGAAACAGTTGAAGTGCGAGGGATTGATGGCTTTTTAGCTGTGTTCGGAAATTAATGGAATGGGAGCGTGCTCTGCCTCTCCAAACATACACACTGAGTGGCGTCAGGGCGTCAGAGTGAATTTCCGAACGCACTCCAAGTTGACGTCAGCAATAAGTTCTGACTGGACAAAACTTACACTCCTACCCACAGAGAAGGTTTTCTTTTTAGTTCCTTAAACTAGAATCCCGCATTGCATTGTGACCAAATGTAGAATCCTGCTTGGTCATTGCGCCCTTACAAGCCTGGTCTCACTCTGTCCAACTTTTGACATGTTACTGTGTCTCGACAGAGGCTGTGTGTGCATGTGTGTGTTTTGTGTAGGTTTTTGTCATCTTTGAACATCTGACAACCGGCGCTTCACTCTGACGGCATATTAGCAGCGCGGCGGAAGCTTTCTTGTCATCAGTCATGAGACGTTGACGCTCACAGAGGAGCTGTTTGTTGTTGACGTTATTGTCCTGTTGGGATTTGCAGTCGTTCCATTTCATCTCTTCGATTTATTCCAGAAACATGTGATGCTCAACATTACTCTTATGCTGTTAACCGTATTGGTTTGTTTTAAGACCAGAACAAGACATTTGCAAACGCTAAACATTGCATAATTTATGGCCCACAGTAACATCAGACTACCACTCACTTTGTGATGTTTAAAGGTTGAACTTAGCCTATCCTAATTTTAAAGAAAGGGTTGTTTTAATATATCTGCCCCAGTGATTCCCAGCCACTATCAGGTGCGCACTCTGGACTCTGCGAACTATGTCCGCAATAATCTCCAATCAAGGATGAAAAGGGCAAATTTTTGGAGAGAATCAGATGTAAATGAACATCCCGTTTTAACAAGATAGAAGAGCTTTCTCTCCTCAAGCAAGGATAGGTGTATTCATTCTCTCTTCTTCTTTTCTATCGTTCCAGGTTTTAGGAGAAATGAGGACATGAGAGCGATGGAGGTGCTTCCCATCCTTAAGGAAAAAGTCGCTTTTTTGTCAGGTAAGGACGTTAGCGCCGGCGGTGGTGGTGTTTTGTCTTGCTTGTGACGACTGCCAAAGACAACTGTAGGACACAAAACATTGCGTAATATATGTTTGATTTTCAGACTTGCACATCCATCCAGTGTGGGCATTATTGTCATATTCGTCTACTTGTCCATCCAAAGTTTCATGTAACGTTATTAACATTAATGATGAGCTGAAGGCATACTTCTTGTGAAAATTTTGGTCACACGCCAAACCCTTGGAGGTTCCACTATATAAGGAGCTCAAAGAGTCAATAGTTGGCCCCTTGCCTTGACCCCGGCTGCATGCATTATGCAAACTTCCCCCACCGGTTGTCTCGGCAGCATCAGCAGGGCTGTGCAGTGTCGTTGAAACCCCCCCCCCCGGCCCCGCCCATTGAGAATCTCTCGCAC
Organism: Filicampus tigris; assembly: GCF_054856515.1. Taxonomy (NCBI): domain Eukaryota; kingdom Metazoa; phylum Chordata; class Actinopteri; order Syngnathiformes; family Syngnathidae; genus Filicampus; species Filicampus tigris. The sequence goes on along the minus strand of NC_141234.1, from coordinate 5,991,572 downwards.
ACTGGAGCGCACGCTTGTCTTGTCTCAGGCCAGGGAAAAAAACCCAGGAGCATTGAGAGATGGAGCTGTGGATGGATCACAATAACAACAATTCTTAGAATAATGTTATTACCTGAACGCGATGTTCGTGGTGTGTGTGTTTGTGTGTGTATCTGTGTGTCCATGCCTCTGTGCCCGTGTGCGAATTCTAACAAATACAAATGTTTTTTTTTCTTTTTTTTTTTTTTTTTCTTTCTTGCACGCTCTGTTTCGGGAAGGTCAAACAGAATAGCAATGACAGTCACGATGACTCAGACAAACACCGATATCCAAAGAGAGAAAGTGGGAGAGACTGGGCAGCGTTGCCATAGCGACGGCCTATCGTCAGCAACGGCATCCCCGAGTAGTAATTGGCTTCATATTGAAGAAAGGGGACCAGAAAAGAGAGAGCATGGGTCAAAATGGGGGACAATGAGCCATGTTATCATGTCTGTCTCCTAATAATCAGGTTTTTACATTTTCTCCTCCGGGCCTACGTGCTCGCTGCGCGCCGCCTCCACTGACTAATTTGTGGGCTGAGCACATTCACCTCGCGTTTACAAGCACAGCATCTCTATATGCTTCCATTGCACTCGCAAAATGGTTCTATATTCTCAATCTCATGTTATTGTGATGCAATATAATGGAAATTCTTCCCGCTGGCCCATCTTCTGCCAACAGAAAATTGTGGTTTTAAGCAGCGCATGGTGTAAGAGTACAAGCAGCAGGAAGTCAGTCAGCATACCGAGAAGTTACGCCCGGTTGCCCGCATGCTCACTGTGACCACTTCTCGTTTATTACTCCCCGCAGCATTCAAAACTGATCTGCTGTCGAATATGCAAAAGAAAAACGCCTCTGCTTGGACATAAATTAAGGCATACTGTCACGTTGTGGTCATTTTCAGACTGAAGAGTGAGACTCGTGATGGGATATTTAAGTGCACCAGTTACATTGCACGGCTCAGTGTACGCTGCTATGATGCATAGCTGAGTTGTGCAAAAAGATGGGAACACTTTCCTGTTTCTGATACATGTGATGCAACAGCTGTGCGGTCAATTAAAACGGAAAGACATGATTCGTTAACGTTCAATGTGGTTTTAGCCCTGTGGCAGATGTGCGCAGATGTAATTAAAAGTGGATTACAGTTCTCAAATGCGATGGACGATTCACAGCCTTCTATAACGACCACTTCACTAACTGCTGTTCGATATGGACAAAGGTATTGGGACACATGGCCATCGTAGTCGACAAGGACCAGACTATTTGTTGTCGTGTTAATGTTAATAGGCCATGCTGTCGTTTAAGCGGGGCACGGAAGAACACACAGGCAGTCCACTCTGACAAATGAATTGTGTAAATCTATTTTAATATACAGTATACATTTTTTAAAAAATCAATTAATAGTACATGTGTACATTCATTTTATCTATCCATGAAATATAAAATTGCATGTCAAACTGTGGATCAGCAATTGTCATACAAATTTTAAAGTCTTAACATTGGTGTTTTGTTACAGACCTAATATTGGCCAATGGTACCTATGTTATATGGACAAATGTAGTGGGGCACAAGTTTGGTCCCTGTGGTTGATCGGCTCTCCACCCAAAAAAAAAAAAAAAAAAAAATGTTTTTTCGTTTCTTAGGTGGCAGGGACCGACGCGGTGGTCCAGTGTTAACCTTCCCGTCACGCAGCAACCACGACAGAATACGAACCGACGACCTGAGGAGACTGATCGCCTACCTGGCCGGCATTCCCAGGTCAGACTCGTATTTTGCCCCCCCGCCTTAAAAGAAAAAAGTGCACACGGATGTCCAAATTAAGTATGTGTGTAAATGTTCACGTGAAAGTGCTGAGTTGAGCATGTGATGGGTGAGAGAGAGAGAGAGAGAGAGAGAGAGGAATTATTCAAGAGCAGTTAGCTTGCTGCATTTTTTTTTCCTTCTTTATTTCTCGGCTGCCAAAAAATCAGTTGTTGAGACACGCAAAGGGACGTGAGGGAAAGCCTGGATGGATATCGGAGCACGAGCGAGGGAAGGGATCCACTGGGAGAAAGGAGTGAGGAGGAGGGGCGAGGATTAAAAACCCACAGAGATGGAACGCGCATGTGTGAGCTCGTGTGTTGTGTGTGTCTGTGTGTGTGAGGAAGCAAAACAAAACGTCGCAGTAGCTGAGGCAGTGCAGCAGTGATAGTTAGTGTGGACCAGTTCTCACTTCGCAGGTAAATTCCTCCATTCATCTCCATCATTCAAATACCATCATGCAAAACACAGGTTTTAAAATTAACATTCATGTCATCATTCGGGAAAGTGCGTTCATATTCCGCAGCAGTACGTTTTGTCCTGTTCTATTTCAGGAACACGCTCTCGTGGTGAATGACTATTCAAATCTGATGGAAGTAGTTTTAGTGCAAAAGGGGGGTTCAGAAATAGTTCACATGACAGCAGATGCGCAAAAGTGCAGATCAATTTTTTTTTTTCCCAGAGTGTGAGCATTTTAATGGTTGTTGTCACAGGTTTCACCGTGTGTGTGGGCGGCTGTGCGTGAGTGGGCGTGTGGGATCCGTGTTTTGACTCCGGCTTGTGACGTGATAGAAAACTGCGTCACCTCATGGATTTTTCCCCTCCTTTCCCCCCCCTCCACATCATCCCTCCTGTCATCTGTCCCCTCTTTCTGGATTACCTCCAACCTCCGCCCGCCTCCAGCGAGGAGGTCTGTAAACATGGCTTCACGGTCATCGTGGACATGCGCGGCTCCAAGTGGGACAGCATCAAGCCTCTGCTGAAGATCCTACAGGAGTCGTTCCCGTCGTGCATCCACGTCGCGCTCATCATCAAGCCTGACAACTTCTGGCAGAAGCAGAGGACCAATTTTGGCAGCTCCAAGTTTGAGTTTGAGGTAAGGTGGTTTGACTGAAACGACAACTCCATATTATTGTTTTTGGTGTTGTTGTGATACAGTGAACCCCAGCTATCTCGCAGTTCGTTGTTCGCTCGCCCACAATATCGCAGGTGTAGTACCACGTCGTGCTGCAACATGCCAGAAAGCATTGCAGTCTACTGAAAGAGATGCACTGTGATTAGGTGCACAAAGAAGAGGCAAAGAAGGTCCCTTACTAGGGTGCGTTAATAGTAATCGTTCCCACAAAGGCAGAGGGAATATATGCCTGAGAGTATCATTGTATGTTCGTATGTGTCACTGTTTCCCCCCCTCCCCAATAATACTAAACTGCATTTGTAATAAGAAAATGAAAAAAAAGGGAGATAAGTGTTTTTCAACTGACAGCGACGATATGCATCTGTGGCTGATGCGCACGTCGTCGCAGTTTCCGAAATGCTCAAGTGCAGTTACTAACTGGGGGCTATCAGTGCCAACAGCCTCTCTGCCAATAAACCTCTCTTTGTTTTACTTTAATATAGCTAAAAAGGCAAGAGAAATCAGCTTCTTCCTTTACAATTGCACCATGTTCTTTGTGGCTCAATTAAAAACAAAACATCACAGCAGTGGTCCCCAACCTAGTGGTGCTGAGCCACGTGAGGGTTGTTGATTAAGCTTTGGCAGAGGTTTGCTCTTGTTAAACATGCCTTCCTTTGCGTATAATTTCACTTCATTGATTTGAGTTTATTAGCTATTCCGTGATCCCTAGTTATATCATCCAACAACAACAAAAAGAAAGCTCTTATTCACTGCCACATTCTCACTGAACTGCTCTTGTCGCACGTCCATATCGATTACTTGAGTGGCAAAGTCGCATGCAAGCTGCCATTGGAACACTGTAAACTTTACACTGAAAGTGCTGTTCTTCAGTCTGCCTTTATTCACTACTAGCCTTGCCAGTAGTTCATTTATTTATTACATGCTTCTGTAGGTGATGAAAAAAAAAATGCACAAGGCTCATTTCCTCGCTCGCATGCTCAAAAATCAATTAACCTGGCAACAATAGCCACAACACAATGGCGTCAGCGGCCCCCCCTTGCATGGGTCGGCCTTCAGCAAGCTGTGGAGCCTCGCTTCTCTGCCCATGTGTGTGGGGGTGTTGTGCGGAGGAGGAGGCTTTGCAGAAAACGCGTCGAGATGCTCAAGGCTTCTCCTCGCTCCTTGTGTGCGCAAAAAATGTGATGTTGTCAGATGCGATTGTTGCCTTGTAAGCTGTTATATTGTATTTGTAGATGGTCATGAGAAGGGAGGGGGGGCAGAATGGCACATGGAGTTGCGAGCCGCGCTGTGCTGCTGGCTGACATAATTGTAGGAAGACCAAGTGTTCAAGTCAACTGCTAAATGTTTAATGAGTTGGCCTCTCGTACTGCGGAGATTAGTGAAGAGTCCCACTAATTCTGCTCCATTAGGATCCCGTGTTGGTAGTTTTCGGGAGGTAAATGTTGAGCTCAAGTGCGCTAATTAAAAAGTTCTCACTGGAGAGGATTAGATGAAGCAATTTACACCCATTTGGCTGAAACGATCGTAGATCCGCTCTGACGCCGCTTCGATCCCTTTCCGTCTTTTTCCCCAGACCACCATGGTGTCACTAGAGGGTCTGACGAAGGTGGTGGACCCCTCCCAGCTGACGTCGGACTTTGACGGCAGCCTGGACTACAATCATGAAGAGTGGATTGAGGTGAGAAACCTTACCTGACTTTTCAATGAGTTTTTTGCTAGAGGTGGGAGTGAGTCACATTACACCCTACAAAGATGGTAGATCATTTATATAAAGACAAAACAGGATTGGACCCCAGGTTGAACCCTGTGGGATACCTGTGAAGAATTCCTTGGAAGTAGATTTTGTATTATGTATTTTACCAGAGATATCGGTTAGTGAGATACGACTTAAATCAGTTGCAAGTATACTGGGAAAGATATTATGATTAACTGTCAAATGCTTTTGTACCCAGTATTTCTATTTTTCACAAGCAATTTTTTTTAGACAAACAAGTTTGAAGCCATAAAATTTGTGACTCAAACCTGTCTTGAGTCAAGTGGCGTGACTCAAGTCCCGCGACGCTGTTTTTGCTTATCGAAGTGACTTTGTTGACTTTCCGTCCAGGTCCGTGTGGCGTTCGAGGAGTTCTCCGGTCACGCCACGCAGATGCTCGCCCGGCTGGAGGAGATGCAGGAAACGGTGTCACGTAAAGACTTCCCCCAAGATCTGGAGGGTGCACGTAGGATGATCGAAGAGCACGCCACTCTTAAGAAAAAGGTCATCAAAGCGCCCATCGAGGAGCTGGACACGGAGGGACAGAGGTAGTCGGCCAATCTTCAACAAAATGTATCACAGTAAGCCAGATGCATAGTAACTTGGTAGAGCAGCTACATGCTAAATTGATTTCCAAGTTGCTCTAATTTCAAAACAATCATTTTTTTCTACATAAGTAGCCTTCAGAAAATGATATTTAATTTCTATGTTTAAATTTGACCACTTTCGGGGCATCCGATTATGGATGTTCCACTGTAATTAAAAATTGTGAGAAAATCCAGAAGAAGGAATATTGGAATGTGACCATGCATTTGTAATTTCTAGTCTCCCTTTGCTCATGTTTTAAAAACCATTCGGCTCTAAAATTGTTAATTTGTGCCATTTTACACTCCATCCAGGCTACTGCAGCGGATCCAGAGCAGCGAGCCCTCGTCCAACCGCAACGGTAGCGGCGGCGGCAGCAACACAAGCAGCAGCGGCGGCGGCGGTGGAGGCAGCGGCGGGATGTGCAACGCCGACACCCAGGGCCTCGCGCCACGCATCACCCAGCTGCTGGACAAGCTGCACACCACCCGTCAGCACCTCCACCAGGCCTGGCACGTCCGCAAGCTGCAGCTGGATCAGTGCTTCCAGCTCCGCCTCTTCGAGCAGGACGCCGAGAAGGTCGGTCGGTCGGGAGTTCGCGGGTGTCACTTGGCGCGAGCGGTGATGCGGAAGTAAATCGGAACAACAGCGGCCGATCACTGCGGGGCAGCAATATAAACACAACCTAATTATGGCCGCGGTGAATTGATTTGCACTGTGTGTGCCGAGCACATCAATTCAGGCCAGCTTCAGCTGTGTAAGAGAAAAAACGTACAGCGCACTCCCGTTCATCGCGGGGGATACATTTGACACGCAGCTTAGTCGAGGAAGGATATGCAAAAGTGCTTGCATAAAGTGGCTGCTATAGGAGGCAATACTTCCAGTATGATGTCACGTTTATGAGAGCGCCACCCATCACTCTTTGACAAGTTTAAGGTAATGTTAACATATTATAACACTGTCTTGAAATGAACGTAACCTGTTATGAGAGTTGGCGTGTCCACAATTGGCGAAAGTGGGCTGGTGCTTGAATAATGAGTGGCGAATCTACGTCACGGCACGCCGAAATCAAGTCCACTTGTTTTTGCGGTAAAACCGTTATTACAGTCAAACCTTAAAACAATTGCTACTTTTACTCACATGGAGCTGCAACACATAATAAAGGGCATTTAATATTACCCACAGGCATATATTCTATCTGATATGCGGCAACAAAAATGATTACAGTTGAGTTGCGTACTGTCTCCGCCGCTTCTTCTTGCTCTGCTTATAGTTGAGCGGTATCCCTGTAGCGGGAGTTCACTGTGTATGCAAACATATGGCCTCATACTTGACAACTGATAAAAGCCACTGCACGAAAGAAGACAGAATGAGGCAAAATTAGGAGATCAATCTCGAAGCGAACGGAAAAAAAAAAAAAAAAATTAAAAAGCAGGTTGCATTACCACAGATAGCTACTGTCTTGGATATACTGCAGTAGCAGAAGCTTGTTGCTAGGACACCATAGGCCACCAGTTGTTCTCTGGATGAGGCTACACTTAATAGATTCATTTTTCTGCATGCTGACCTGGAAAGATGACAGCTCCGCACCGGCTGCGGTTCTTTTACGCACCTGCCCTGCTTGTATTCCAGCTGGTTCACAATGAAGTTTGAAAAAAAAACAAAAAAAAACTCTGTTTGTGTTTGCCCCCTCCCCCGCCTCCCTTCCGCAGATGTTTGACTGGATCATGCACAACAAGGGTTTGTTCCTGGCAGGCTACACTGAGATTGGCAACAACCACCCGCACGCTGCGGAGCTGCAAACCCAACACAACCACTTTGCTATGAACTGCATGGTAAGACGCACACGTACTCACTATGCACTCCCGTAACCAGCATGCTATTTTTGTCCTGCACATATAGGCAGTAAAACCTCCAGTCTTACATCTATTTTTTTAGTGCTTGTTTTTCTATCCCAGATGAATTTGAGCAAATGGTGGAGTACCCCCCTGGCCCCTGCCGATTTCATGCATTCACACACACATTATCCACTGTCGACAATTGAGTCTTTGAACTCAGCATTCATGTTTTTCAAAGTGGGAGGAAGCTAGATTACCCGGAACCTGACAGGAAGGTCCGAGCCTAGACTTGAACCCAGAACTCTGCCGCAGACAGTTGTACAACCACGAGTTCATCGTGTTGCCCCTTCCAAAGTAACCTCAAATGGAACATTTTTCAGTTCGATCAGAATTTTCCTGAAAAAAATGTAAATAATAATTACATTATTCAAAAGCCTGTCAAAAAGTCTGGATGCAGCTGCGTAGTCGGTTGCTTAGTCCTTAACTCTGCTCATCTATAAACAAGACTATTTATAAATAGCCTCATCAAAGGACACAATTTTGCTTGACACAAAACATAAGACTTCTATTTGAAGGCAAGTCGTTTACAAACGTATCATTTGCTAACCTGACAGTCTGAATTCTGACTCGGTGTGTAGTTTCATTTTTGTTTCTTAAAACATTGTCCGTTTTTGAGAATGGAACAAATGAAGTCCCTTGATTTTCAAAACAACTTGTATTAAACTTTGGAGGTTCCACCGTATGTGCGTGTTCATGTATAAAAGAAGGCCTCTTTGGGAGTTAAACCAGAGGTGCCTCTGTTTGCGCGGACCTTGTTTTAGTCCTGATTTTCTCTCCACATTATATAAGCATTACGAAACCAGTGAGCCTCTGGAGATTCTTTCCACACTTGAGAAAAGAAGGCGATGCACAAGTCAAGCCCTTGAAGTTGTTCAGTAAATCTGTCTACTTTGCAGAATGTCTACGTGAACATCAACCGCATCATGTCGGTGGGCAACCGGCTGCTGGAGTCGGGCCACTACGCCTCCCATCAGATCAAGCAGATCTCCAGCCAGCTGGAGCAGGAGTGGAAGGCCTTTGCCGCCGCGCTGGACGAGCGCAGCACGCTGCTGGAGATGTCCGCCAGCTTCCACCAGAAGTGTGACCAGGTTTGGGAAACGCACACTCACTGCATTATTATGGCAATACGTGGTACACTGCAAAAACAGGTCTTACAAAACAAAGGGATGAAACAGAGGATAGGAAAAAAGAAATAAATTGTGCATATTTTGCATTGCCTTGAGATATTTAATACTGTTTCCATTTATTTTTTTGTACTGTATATTTTGACTAAGTAATCCTGTCTAACTCCAACAACATGTTATGTAAACATGCGCAACAGCTTTCTCTAACTCAAAGTAAACAAAGGCATCTCCCCATTGGCTGGATTCAGATATTCAGCTTTTCCAGTACCAGTTTGGCTTTATTAAATCCACACAGCCTGATGTATGTGCCACATTTGTATTCATTTGCATACAGTCTCAGCAGGTTGTTTATTGTCCATTGTCCATCTTTATTTCTTCTCTTTAGTTGCAAAATAAGATGGCCCAGATGCCTGATTGGGGATCTTCTTTTCAGTCACCGCAGGCCAAAGAGGCAACATTGACTAGCATCTAACGGTGTGCATTTTTTTTTCCTCTTCCTTTGGCCCCTAGTACATGAGCAACGTGGACTCGTGGTGTAAGGCATGCGGTGAAGTGGATTTACCCTCCGACCTTCAGGACCTCGAAGACGCCATTCATCACCACCAAGGCTTATACGAGCACATCACTGCTGCCTACTCGGAGGTAAAACATCACTCCGTTAGAACCTCAAAACTGGACTCTTTGTCGCTAAGTTTGAAGAATTCCAACCGTTCATTTTTTTTCATTTTTGTTGTTGTTGTTGTTTTTTTTAACCCAGGTGAGCCAGGACGGCAAAGCCCTGTTGGACAAACTACAGCGCCCGCTCACGCCGGGCAGCGCCGACTCGCTGACGGCGTCGGCCAACTACTCCAAGGCAGTGCATCACGTCCTGGACGTCATCCACGAGGTGCTGCATCACCAGAGGCAGCTGGAGAACATCTGGCAACACCGCAAGGTCCGCTTGCATCAACGACTCCAGCTCTGCGTCTTCCAGCAGGACGTGCAACAGGTATGCGCCACTCTTATATAAAATTTTTTTTTGTTTTTTTCACAATTGTTTGCCTAAAATGTATTTTTTTTTGGACTCATAGTAGTTGTCTTAGATTGAGTTGATTAAATGACAAAAATTGTATCTGCATTGCATAATGCTAAAATAGTTATTGAATATACACATATTGCTGGCTTGTCCTCACATTCTACAAAATGCATTCGACAATGTGTGAAAAGCAACATTGCATTTGTAAAAAAGCAAATGTGTTCCTCCAGTTAAAGGTCTCAAACGCAAGTAGATTCATAATGAGATGTGATCATCTGAAAAAGGTCCAGTATGATAATGCGCGTACGGACCAAAAATCCCCAAATATCAAGGGCATTCTGCACTGTGTTGACGTGGCAACTGTTGCCATGGAGAGTGCATGCTGATGCTGTGAGGCAGCAAGTGAGAGGCTCAACAGATAACACTGATTGTAATAATAGCGGCAGTGTTTCTTCTTGACACTTTTTACAACTGCAAACACCATTTCAGTCCTGCCCCGTACGGTCACCCCTGCGTTGATTGTCTCCCGTTGTGTCATCGCAGGTGTTGGACTGGATAGAGAACCACGGCGAGGCCTTCCTCAGCAAGCACACAGGTGTGGGCAAGTCCCTCCACCGAGCCCGAGCGCTCCAGAAACGACACGAGGACTTTGAGGAGGTGGCCCAGGTAAATGGCTTACTTTATTCTTGTACAGTAACCTCCACGTGTTTGCTTTTAATGCCACCTGTGCTGTATAAAAGCAGGATGATTTATGTTATTACTTCCGTTGTGGTAGCAAAAGCCATGTTTTTCTGCAAATACCTTGGAACATTAGTTTACAAACAAAACTCGAAACAGAGCTGACACTGAATATAGCGGTACATGTAATGTATGGATCGCTAAATGTGGCGCATGCAGCTGGCATGTTGCCAAACACAAGTGTATGACTAGAATGCGACAACTGAACTAAAATCTCAACAGCTTTCTTGCAGGTACTAGAGGTGGGCGATATGTATCGTGATCAATATCATCGTCAATCTTGCTTTCGCAATGTGTAATTTTACATTATCGAGTATTAATACTGCCTCGAAAAGCGAGTCAGCCGACGGCCGCAAGGTATGAGGAAATGCTGAAAAATCAGTGTGCATGAGGAGGAAGTGATAATCATTCGCCAAATCAGCGGGCAGGACCCGGTCACGTGACTCTGTCCGCACTGCAGCGGGGCTGTTTCCTCCTCATTTCATGGAGGAGTGTCAAGCGGGGATTCAGTGCGAGGCGCGAGTCCACGTCGCCCGTAGTCTATAAATGGTTTGGAGTTGACAAGACTGACGTCGGTGGGAATAACATTGTTAGATGTGCCAAAACGGTCACCGCGAAGAGCAATTCAGTTGCACCAGAAGCCATATGGATTACGAGGAAAACTTAAACAAAATCTTAAACACGCCCACACACTCAGAAAACAGCCGCCGAGTTGAACCAACAAATATAAACGCACGCGCGCACTCACGCACACACACACTCAGTACATTAGTGAGCAAGTCAAACGTGACATCCTGGATGATCAGTTAACATTCAGTTTACACGCTTGTAGTCCGCACCCTTCATAACTAGCCTGTACTCCCGAGACATGTTGCACAAACTACGACGGTTTATTAGTGCGAGGCCAGCATACACCCAAACATGAATAAAGTCACACGTCTACATATCACAGCGATGAATGAGTGGGAAAATGCACTATTCGGTAGATTGCTGTTTTGTTATTCAACTTTATTCTGAATACGGTGGCCAATGTATGCGAATGGGTGTTGTCATGACGTATTTTTTTTTCCTCTCGCTGGGTGACACATTTTTTCTCATTCTGATTGCTGTAGTTAACACCTTTTTCCTCATTCTGATTGCTCTAGTAGATGGCAGTCGTACACCAGTACTTACTGCAGCTCAAAATGTCACATCATTATAGAATAACAGCAGAGACATTTAAATGACATAAATACAGTGTTCCCAAAAATCAATGTAAGTCAATACATAATTTTTTATTGTTAAATATTGTTGTTATTGTTATTGTTATAAATATTGTTAAATAATCATTGTTTTGCAGAGGCTGTATTTAGCAATTTAAAAGATGTTGTTCACAAACACTGTCTATCCACAATTGGTCTTTGAAGCAAGTGCAGATTTGAAATATTTTTTGTATACTTTTTTGAATATCATCAAATTATCGTTATCGAGTTTTTTGAAAAAATATCACGATTTTTTTTTTTTTTTTTTGCCCATATCGCCCAGCCCTAGCAGGCACCTTTTCAGAAATCGGCAGCTCATAGAAATGACTTGGTTGTAATTTCACACTTGGGTGGACAAGCGCTTCAGAAGCCCAAATATCTGTGTACAAGCCAGTAAGAAATACATTTTTCATAATTTGATTCGCTTGACATGCTACGACAGCAACATTATTCTTGTAGATAATTGTTGTTAATTATATGATCCATTGGTGCCGTAATGATGATAATGATCATCTCTGTCACCACCACACTAAATGGCTTAAAACGTTTCCTCTCTCTCTATATATGTTCATGTTGGAAATACATTCGCCTCCTCACTATGTTCATCCCCTCCTTGTGTAGAACACTTACACCAATGCAGACAAGCTGCTGGAGGCGGCCGAGCAGCTGGCCCAGACGGGAGAGTGCGACCCGGAGGAGATCTACCAGGCCGCCCACCAGCTTGAAGACCGGATCCAAGACTTTGTTCGCCGCGTGGAGCAACGCAAAGTCCTGCTGGACATGTCTGTCGCCTTCCACACGCACGTCAAAGAGGTGGGCAGAGGGACGGGCGGGGGGGGGGATAGTGGGTTGGTGACGTAATGCTGAAGTGGATGGTGGGCTGCCTGTTGAGAGCTTTTTACACCGTCAAGGCAGATAATTAACACCATTTATTGTTTTATCCTGGCATAGGATTAGTCATGGAGCTGTGTATAACAATACAAATAAAAAGACTGGCACTTGATAGAGGCCTGACAATCCTGATTCGGATCAGCAGCACAATTGTACTCCTGCATAGATATTCATATGCCTCAACTCAGAAATGAACGGAAAACATCCTCACAGAAATACAAAGTACAGAATGTGCCAAAAGTATGTTTACACATTCACATTACATTCATGTATTTATTTAATTTTTACAGTTATGAATAATGGCAAATTTGAGTCAAGAACTGTCGTGGATGAAAGTCACTCAATAAGATACAGAAGGCAGCAAAGCAGGTTTAAGTGGCCGAAGAAGAAAAGGAAGGTGAAGTAAAGAAAGGGAAAGAAGTAAGGATGTACAGTATGACGGATGCAAGGCGGGAAAGAGTTAAAAAAAGAAGGAAGACAAAGGAAGTATAGAAGTAAGGATGCTAGAATAAAAAGCAACTCTGAAGCAAAGAAGGAGGCCAAGAAGGAAAAGATACCAGGAAATGCATGTCAATCATTTTTGGGGGTTTCTAATTTTGTCCCACCATGTATGTAAGAATCAATGTACGTACACTCCATTTTTTTTCTGTTCTGTTCAGGGTGGCTGCGCATGTGAGTTCTGAAGTAAAGCTTATTTTAGCGTTTTTTTTTTTTTTTTTTTTTTTTTTTCTCTTGCGCTTTTGTAGCTGTGGACGTGGCTGGAGGAGCTCCAGAAGGAGCTGCTGGACGACGTGTACGCCGAGTCGGTGGAAGCCGTCCAGGATCTGATCAAACGCTTCGGGCAGCAGCAGCAGACCACGCTGCAGGTCACCGTCAACGTCATCAAGGAGGGCGAGGACCTCATTCAGCAGCTCAGGTAGCAGCAATGGCAAAACGGTCAGCCCAAAATGTATGAAATCTTCAGAAAAATAAATAAATAAGCAGTTTAAAAAGAAGAGTGAATTGGAGGAGGAGGAGGAGGAGGAGGAGGAGAGGCGTTTGCAGTTGACCCTTGGCCTCCATTTCTGTTTTCTTACTCTTCCTCCATCTCTTGTCTCTCTCTCCTCATTTGTTCTGTTCATCATCACCCCATCCCTGGTGTGCTGCTCAACCGTGTATTACGTAACTCTGCTTTTAAAAGCGCCCATCTAATTGTGCAGCAGTCTCCTCCACACATCTCTCGTGTTTGTGTGTGGGAGTGTTTGTGACTATCCTTCAAACGCCAATCAGCTGTCACCTTTCTTGCTCGTTTGGCCGTCTTTGTTTAGCGGGTAGCGGTTGTATGCTTTTCAGCTGGCAACAAAAGCGAGTGTACATTTAAGTGAAAATTGTGCCCAAAGTGTCAACATTTTTTGTGTCCAGTGGCTGCCATTATTTTACAGCGTTGGGCTTGCACTGTCAAGTCGGACATTGCACATTCCAAAGTTTAGAGAAGGTCAAATTAAGTGCACCTGTGAATGTTAAAGCACATTTAAATTCATCCTGTAATATTCCCCACAAAGCCCAATATCCCTAACTTTGAGTACAGGAGTGTACCGTTTGCATACCTTGTTTGACTGCGTGTCTCCCATTCCCAGGGACTCGGCCATCTCGAGCAACAAAACGCCGCACAACAGCTCCATCAACCACATTGAGAGCGTGCTGCAGCAGCTGGACGAGGCTCAGGCCCAGATGGAGGAGCTCTTCCAGGAAAGGAAGATCAAACTGGAGCTCTTCCTCCAGCTCCGCATCTTCGAGAGGGACGCCATCGATGTGAGAGTCTTTCAAACGCATGCGGCGCTCTGCCCTCTTCTGCCCTTTTGATTGTCACCTCGCTCCCCGCTTTAGATTATCTCCGACCTGGAGTCGTGGAACGAGGAGCTGACGGGTCAGATGAACGATTTTGACACGGAGGACCTGACGGTGGCCGAGCAGAGGCTGCAGCATCACGCCGACAAAGCCTTGACCATGAACAACCTCACCTTTGACGTCATCCACCAGGGACAGGAGCTGCTTCAATGTGTTAATGAAGTCCAGGCATCTGGTAAGTCCCTCGAAAAGAGAAATGAGGAGACAAGTTTGTTTTTCCCAGGCCCAAACTTGAGGCTAGAAGCAGGAGCTGTGGCAGAGCACGTTCTTGCTGTGTCGGTGTTCGATATTGACACTGCGGAGGTGTTTTGAGGGTCACATTCGGCCAGTGTTTGTGATGAGAGGCGCCCACGCACAAAGCATAAAAATTCACCTGTGAGCCCGCATGTTAATGGCTGCGCAAGAAGCACTTACATCACATCGGTGGTTTGGAGCTTGCTGACCAATAAACATAAAAACCTAGTCTTTAATGTGTAGGTTTCATGTGAATATCAAAAGAGCTGCCACGCATAAATAGCAGGCAAACATTCTACTTATAATTTTTGATACTGACAACTGGAGGATTCCCAAGTGAAAATTTGGACGTCGTGGCTGACTACAACCATTTGTTTGTAGTTCATGATCTGTTTTGACAGCTCACCCGCAGAGATCACATGACTCTGTTCTTCCTCCAGGCGTCGTCAAGCTTTGTCCTCGAAAATGGCCAAGGCAGACAGCCATGTGGATCAAAATGGGGTGGATCTACTCGATAGCAAAGAGTCTTTTTTTTTTTTTTTTTCCTTGCTCAGGAAAAGTTAGAACATTTTGTTTTCATAACTTGATGCTTTAAAGACTTGACATTGAATGAATCATTCTAACGCTTGATATAAATCTGCTATGTTAATATTGATAGCATGCACCAGATACGACTTTTCAAACGGCAATATGAAAATCACCGACTGGTTGCGTGCTGAAAGTGGCACATGCACATTGCTTCTCTTGTGTGTCAAAGTGTATTTTATATATCTACCTCTGTTATTCCCCCAGGCGTCGAGCTGCTGTGCGACCGTGACGTGGACATGGCCACCCGCGTTCAGGACCTGCTGGAGTTCCTCCACGAGAAGCAACAGGAGCTGGACTTGGCCGCCGAGCAGCACCGCAGGCACTTGGAGCAGTGCGTCCAGCTGAGGCACCTGCAGGCCGAAGTCAAACAGGTAAAATCTTCAATTCGAACAGTGTCAACCTTAAAAGCTTCCATTTTGGGTGGATTTAATTGTTTGTTTTTTTTTGGCAGGTTCTGGGTTGGATTCGTAACGGCGAGTCCATGTTAAATGCGGGTCTCATCACGGCCAGCTCCCTGCAAGAAGCCGAGCAGCTGCAGAGGGAACATGAACAGTTTCAGCATGCCATTGAGGTTCCATTAGTCTATTGCAGTGTTTCCCAACCTTTATTGAGCCAAGGCACATATATTTTTTGAAATCATAAAGCACACTAGCAAACAGAAATGTCACAAAAAGTGGAGAAAGCCTGATTATCAGCAGTCCCTCTAGGAATTTGTCATAATTGCAACAAGTTAACATGAATTCAAACAATTGGGCTTGCAATTTCTTCCAATCAACTCAACTCATCCCATTTACCTGCTCTGCTTTTCACATTGCTGCCATAGATAGGCGAACAAATTGACACTATTTGAAATAAATAATTCTCTGACTGATAATTGAAATTGGCTAACTTCTAGCGATGCCGGATGCTGTCTCATGGCACACTGGTCGGGAATCGCTGGTCCGTCGAACCGCGTCTCCATCGTTGGCCGCTCGTTCATTGTGCTTGTTCGGCTTCCTGCCCGCAGAAGACCCACCAGAGTGCCCTGCAGGTTCAACAGAAGGCCGAGGCCCTGCTGCAGGCCAACCACTACGACATGGACCTGATCAGAGACTGTGCCGAGAGCGTGGCGTCCCACTGGCAGCAGCTCATGCTCAAAATGGAGGACAGGCTCAAGCTGGTCAACGCCTCTGTGGCTTTCTACAAAACTTCGGAGCAAGTAGGACATACAATGAATGGACTATGTTTGACATTTTAATTACGTTACATCAATTCAAATGATCCTACATTGATGGCTATTTTTTGTGCATGCTATTAATCCTAGTAGGCTGCGTTGATGGGGCTTAAGAAATCACTTCAGTGGCATTCTGCATTGTAGGAACAAAATACAATCCTAAACTTAATTCCCCCCCCCCTTGCAGGTGTGCAGTGTCTTGGAAAGCCTGGAGCAGGAGTATAAGCGGGAGGAGGACTGGTGCGGAGGAGCGGACAAACTTGGCCCCAACTGCGAGACGGACCATGTGACCCCCATGATCAGTAAACACCTGGAGCAGAAGGAAGCCTTCCTCAAGGTTGACATGAGACCGTGGAAGATATAAACGGAGTCGCTACGTTACACCTCTGAGCTGGCCCGTTTGTCATTGTTGTCAATCAGGCGTGCACTCTGGCCCGGAGAAACGCCGACGTCTTCCTCAAGTACATGCACAGGAACAGCGTCAACATGCCGGGATTGCTGAGTCACGTCAAAGCGCCAGAGCAACAAGTGAAAAGTCAGTTTGGGGCAAACAATTAAATGGAGTTAACTTATTTATGTGAGCAATTTCTCTACGGCCACTTCGGAGTGATTAAAAAGAATTGAAGAAAGCTAATTGTCATAAAATGTGTAATCAATGATGGGGAGTAATTTGCTTAAGTAACTAACAGAAGAGAAGGATGAGAAATGTAACGAACAAATACTTGAAATTAGTAGCCCAAATGAAATTTATAGTAGCCGCAACAGAATGTTGGCATAAATGTTGCCGTTTAGCATTTACAAATGTACAAATGATCAATGTTTCTAATGGTTAAGAAGTGACTTCACAATGTGTCCTTGAAAAATGGTAACTTAAAGACAGCCAATTGTATCAAGATGGGCTGGATGAATATACCAGCTGACAAAGAGTCTACATTTTTGAATCATAATCCATAAGAAATTGCTCAGTTCATTCGCTAAAGGTAAGGATTTATTTTTGCGCCTTAAATTGGAATGTTCTCATAAACTCTCAATCCAATGACCTGTTTTGCAACGGTTGACAGCATTGATTTTTAAAACCACTTAGCAACGTGATTTCCACAAACCGACCAGAGTGGAGTTTGTGACGTGATTGCGTCAAATGAAATTTTATTGGGCCAAAGAATGTCTACTGTGCAACGGTTGCTGTTACAAGGATGCTTCTAGCAAACATCTTAAACATTTATTCAATATCCTTCATATCCAGTTTAAATTGCTAGTACACTAGTACTAGTGCACTGAATTGTCGTACTACTGAGGATTGAGAGCATACTAGTACATCATTTTGATTTAATCAGAGAATCTTTCATCATCTTTGTTCCCCTAACGGGTGAGTGTTCTTTTGTTTTCACAGACATCCTCAATGAGCTGCTGCAGAGAGAAAATCGCGTCCTCCACTTCTGGACCATGAGGAAGCGACGTCTGGACCAATGTCAGCAGTATGTGGTGTTTGAACGCAGTGCCAAACAGGTGAAAGAGATTGGAAACATTTATCTCTTGTCTGCACAGGTTAGAAGACCAAATGTCACGTTTGCTTTCAGGCCCTTGAGTGGATTCATGACACGGGCGAGTTTTATCTGTCCACACACACCTCCACCGGCTCAAGCATCCACCACACGCAGGAGTTGTTGAAGGAGCACGAGGACTTCCACATCACCGCCAAGGTGGGTCGCGCGGCATTCTCTCGCCTCGGCACGTGGGCGCCGGCATGTCAACGCCCTCGCTCGGTCCTCCGCAGCAAACCAAGGAGCGCGTGAAGCTGCTCATCCAGCTGGCCGATGGCTTCTGCGACAAAGGTCACAGCCACGCCGGCGAGATCAAGAAATGGGTGACGGCCGTGGACAAACGCTACCGGGACTTCTCCCTGCGAATGGACAAGTACCGCTGCAGCCTGGAGAAAGCTTTGGGCATCTCATCCGACTCCAACAAGGCTGTAAGTCTGTCACCCGGTGCGGACATGATATCAAATTATGATCCGCCCATTTCACGACTTTTAAGAGTGCAAAAATCATACAGGCTGAAGACAACAAACAATGTCGCCTTTCTCCCCGTCTTTTGCCAGAGCAAGGATCTCCAACTGGACATCATTCCTGCCACGGCTCCGGGCTCCGACGTCAAGCTGAGGGACGCCGCCCACGAGCTCAACGAGGAGAAACGCAAGTCCGCGCGCAGAAAAGAGTACGTAAACACTTCTACCCCATTCGTGCCCTTAAAAACGCAGTTTACCCGATGGAGGGGCTGCTTATTGATTAAAATCAACTGCTCAAGTATGTCGTGGTTGACAGTAGTTATTTGCCATCAGCTACTGAATACTAGATGACGTCAGTGCAGAGGCACATATATAATGCATTTGCATGATTGAAAGTGTTTGGCCAGCTCAATAACACCAGACATCCCTGTTAAGCACCTTACACACATACACACACACAGGAAGCAAGTGTGTGTCATTTTATGAGTCTTACAAATCACTGTCACTGTGTCCATCATCCACGACTGCTTTACGACCGTGTTTTAGAGCCTCTGAATGTATTTTATTCCTCTAAAATGTTCAGTGTTCATTAGGGTAAATGGGCGGCAAAGCTGACGTGATTTCGGCCGTAAAAGGCTGAGATCATTACGATCAATCGCGCCTTGTTGATGTTTTTTTTTCTTTAGGTTCATCATGGCAGAGCTGATTCAGACGGAGAAGGCCTACGTGCGAGACCTTCGTGAGTGCATGGATGTGAGTTTGACTTCTGTTTACTCACCTTTTATTTATTTATTTTTTTCCAAACCTCGACGAGTGACACAAGTGACTCTTTGTGGCCTCTCGCAGACTTACCTGTGGGAGATGACAAGCGGGGTGGAGGAGATCCCGCCAGGAATCCTGAATAAGGAGCACATCATCTTTGGGAACATGCAGGACCTTTATGAATTCCACCATAAGTAAGCATCTTTTTTATTTATTTATTTTTGACAGGCTCTGCATTGACTCAACCAATAAAACAAAATGAGAGTGTAATTGCTACTGTTATAGCGCCTCCAAGTGGTCAGTTAGCTCTTTACACATAGTGGCCTCACACTAATGCATTAAAAATGTATTGTAGGGATTTAAGACAGGATTTCATCTCCTCTTTTTCAAACCCTCCTCTCTTTTTCAGCATCTTTCTCAAAGAGCTGGAGAAGTACGAACAGTTGCCTGAAGATGTTGGCCATTGCTTTGTCACATGGGTATGCGTCACTTTCTCAGTAAACATCATCATGTTGATAACCGGTTAAGAAACGTGATCATTTTTGTTTTTATAGGCTGATAAGTTCCAGATGTACGTGAATTACTGCAAGAACAAGCCAGACTCCACTCAGCTCATCCTGGAGCATGCCGGGAACTATTTTGACGTAAGTTAAACAAAAGTACAGGCCATCGTTTTTTGTTGTTGTCTTACATGTTTTTGCTCTCTCTCCGGGGTTGACAGGAAATTCAGCAGAGGCACCGACTGGCCAACTCAATCTCCTCCTATCTGATTAAGCCTGTGCAGAGAATCACAAAATATCAGCTGCTGTTAAAGGTACCCTGAAAAAAAATACACCAGATGTTTGGGTCATTTTTAACCTTCAAACAACTGCTACTTTTACACACGTGGGAGCAGCAACACATACAGACAGTGCATAATGAACCGAGATAGAGCATGTGTTGACCGAATTATGTTGTTAGATTTGAAGTGTATTTATTTGTGTTTTTTTTTTTTTAGGAGTTGCTGACATGCTGTGAAGAAGGCAAAGGCGAGATCAAGGACGGCCTGGAGGTGATGCTGAGCGTTCCCAAGAGAGCCAACGACGCCATGCATCTCTCCATGCTGGAAGGTGACTCAACACACGCAAGAGCGCCACCACTGATTCGTTCGTTGTTGACGTTTTAGTTGCTGACGGTCCCTCCGCTCTCCTCCCGCAGGTTTCGATGAGAACATTGAATCGCAAGGCGAGCTGATCCTCCAGGAGTCCTTCCAGGTGTGGGATCCAAAGACTCTGATCCGCAAGGGCCGAGAGAGGCATCTTTTCCTCTTCGAGATGTCCCTGGTCTTCAGCAAGGAGGTCAAGGACTCCAACGGCAGGAGCAAATACATCTACAAGAGCAAACTTTTTGTGAGTCCTCCTTAACGCGCGTTTCAACTTTGCGACGTTGCCAGTGACGATTAATACTCGGCTCTCGCCCTAGACCTCCGAGTTAGGGGTGACGGAGCATGTTGAGGGCGACCCCTGCAAGTTTGCTCTTTGGGTGGGACGCACACCCACGTCAGACAACAAGATTGTTCTGAAGGTAAGACGAAAAGCACCTTTAAAGTTTCAACCATCTGTGTTTTTTCACACTAAACTAACATTAAAGCACTTTTTAGTTAAGCCTCGATTTGATGCAAATCTATTGACAGGTGTGGATTTTTGTCTGATTTTGTTATTTGCAAATTTAGCTTACGTAAAATGTGATATTTTGGCTACTTTTTGCTATTTTAAAAAAGCTACATGAAAACTGTTGTTTATTTATTCATTTTCACTGATTTGAGTCAAACGTTTTGGGTAAAATGGGCTTATTTCTAGACTCGACTCCCCTTTTATACATTTTTGGGGACACGGAAGCAATTTCATGTTATAGTCTTAGTTTCCAAATGAGGCTTAAATGGCTTTCTGCATTCCGAAAGACCCAATGAATGACACAATTTTGATTTTAAGAAGTGGAGATATCCTCTATTTTAATTTAAGTCGAAGCTCTGCTGAATGTCGAAAGGCTGTACTTTGGCTATTTAAGAAAAAAAAGATAATATTCATTGAAAACTTACTTTACTTTCATTACTTTATGCAGTAATACACACAAAAAAAAAACTAATGGGCACAGTGGTGCTGTAGATGCACTTGTTATAAACACACAATAGTGTTGTTGTCCACCATTTTACATGCTGCTTTATCTAAATAAATATTTGTAACATTCACAAGACACATAATATAATGTCAGGTAAATTACACCGAGTAAACTGCAATGAAGATGACCGTATTTTTATATGGTCTGGTGCTTGGTATGGTCTACCATCCGTACTTTTTTGCTGTCGTCTTTCCTGTCACTCCAAGATGTCCGCTTTGTTCGCATGAGCAGCTTCAAGGTCGCTGCCAACTTTTCTGTAGTCACGATGCCCACCCCAGTCCCCCTTTTCACTTTTTGCACATCTCTGTTGATCTCCCGCTTTTGATTGTGCCTTGTTAGCGCGTGCGTCTGTCTATCTGGGGCTGTGTTTTCTCTGGATGTTTGTCTCCAAAGTGTCTCTGTGGGCTGACATGCTTCCACCAACGCCGCTGACACTTGTTCGACTTCTCAACGCCCACAACCTGGCTGCATGCCGTTGTTTCGAAGCAACCGCTCAACTTTTTATTGATTTGACCACCGCTTTCGGTGTCATTTTCTCCAATCCCCCGTCCTCTCTTTCCAAAGTGGCAAAAAGGTTGAGATTTCGTGTCAGGGTTTGGAAGAGCATGAAGCTAAAATCAACTTTCCACCGAATAACAACATGACAATTGCTTAACTAACAGCTATGGACTGCTACGTACATTAAATACGTCTCATCACTAACTACACGTTCATCACCATGACAGTCTGCCACAGTCTTATTTAGGCTACACTGTCAAGGCAGGTTGTTGGTGTTGTGCTTTTTTTTTTTCTTTTTTTTTTTTTTTTTGTTAATCATGTCAGTCTATCTTGTGATCAAAGAAAATGTCCCCCACCCTTTGTAAAACAAAACCAGTGAAATTGTCTATCTCATATTTCAAATTCAAAGCTAAGTCAGGGATCCAAACACGGAGCGATGGTGAGTACAAAATATCCCGCAACACAGCCCTTCAACTTCTTACGAGTCTGAAACTGAAACTCAAAAGCAACTCTGAATGTTGACTTCTCATTGTCTGACTGTAAAGCACTTTCAGTTTTATGACTAAAACCTTAATAATCCTGATGTGAAAGGGCTAAAAGGTAGCATTAGATTTCTCACAGCATAATTCTTTCAACTTTTTTTACTATACTGTATTTAGCTTCTTCACAATAAATAAAAGTAGAAAATAAAGTATTGTGCCAGAGCACATACTTCAAGTAAACCTCCAACTGTAAAGAGAAGCTAATGTGTTTCATTCAGACTTGTGGGAAAGACAGAGTGAAACAACAATTCTCAAATGCGGTTGATTTCCAAATGGCCCTAACCTTTGCCTGTCCTCCTCACCAATAGGCGTCCAACATTGAGAACAAGCAGGACTGGATCAAGCACATCAGGGAGGTGATCCAGGAGCGCACCATCCACCTGAGGGGGGCGCTGAAGGAGCCCATACATATTCCCAAAGCTAGCACTGCCAAGCACCACAAGGGCCGAAGGTAACCAAGGAAACGTTTGTATATAAGGTTGTACATAAGGTTAGAGATCACAAACAGTGCACAGTGACAAGAATATGTTACGTAAAACAATTATGAATTACAAGCGTGGTTCCGGAACAAATTCTTGTCAATTTGTTTGGGTTAGGCTAACTACTGCAGGCTGAGAACTGAATCTAAGAAATTGCGACTGTGCTTTAGGGATGGGGAGGATCTTGACAGTCAGGGTGAAGGCAGCAGTCAACCAGACACAATCTCCCTGGCCTCACGCACGTCCCAGAACACACTGGACAGTGACAAGGTGAGTGGCGCTTGCCCCGCTTACACCTGTGAGCCGCTCGCTCTCTCCTCTCCTCACCTGCGCCCCGGGTGCGCCGCAGCTCTCCGGCGGCTGCGAGCTGACGGTGGTGATTCACGACTTCATGGCGAGCAACAGCAACGAGCTGACGGTGCGGCGCGGCCAGACGGTGGAGGTTCTCGAGCGCTGCCACGACAAGCCCGACTGGTGCCTGGTGAGGACCACCGACCGCTCCCCGGCTCTGGAGGGCTTGGTGCCCTGCTCCATGCTCTGCATCGCGCACTCCCGCTCCTCCATGGAGATGGAGGGCATCTTCAACCACAAAGGTAACGGAGGAGTTCGATAAGAAAACCATAGCCGTAGAAATGGCTCTCAATATGATGAAGTGCACTTCTACACCTCAACAGCAGTGCGGCACGGTCGAACCTTCCTAGTGAAATGCCCAAAAAGGGCTTCTGTTATACAAGTAGGGCAACTAGGAAAACTAGTAGTGGGCATTTTGGTGCTGCTAGTAGCGTTACTAGCACAGCACACGTAAATACTTATAAAATACAACAAGGTGATATTTTACCTTTCGATTACGTATCTTGTCCTGTCGTACTCAAAGGCCACTGTTTGAGCCGAATTAACTTGACATCAATTCCTATTAAAATAAAGTTATGTATTATGACAGAAGGCATCAATATGGAAGTTCCACTGTACAACACCTGTAGTTAACACATTGTTAAATTAATCGTTGGTGTATCTAATGCTTTAATACAAGGCGTTGATATTTAATTACAGACACCTTGTCAGTGTGCAGCAATGACTCCATCATGCCAGGATCTTCTGCTACACTTCAGCCTGGTCATGGAATGGGCTCCCATGTTTCACCCGGGCCAAAACGACCAGGTAGACGTGACACCGCCTCGAAAAAGCTTTTTAAAAATGGCTGAGATTGTATTGTGCAGTTGTTCTACAAGCCGGGATGACGTTCCGCGTCTCGCAGGTAACACTTTGCGAAAGTGGCTCACCAGCCCCGTGCGGCGGCTGAGCAGCGGCAAGGCGGACGGCCACGTGAAGAAGCTGGCCCACAAGCACAAGAAGAGCCGCGAGGTAAGGAAGAGCGGCGAGATGACCATGGGATCCCAGAAAGACTCTGACGACAGCGCCGCCACGCCCCAGGACGAGACCGTGGAGGAGGTGGGGCGTCGCCGCCGCCGCCTTCTCTTGCGACATGGTGTCATTCTGTAAAGCGCGGGAATTTGAACCACCGTCCCGCTGTGTCGCAGAGGGTCCGCAACGAGGGGCTGTCGAGCGGCACGTTGTCCAAATCCAGTTCGTCGGGCATGCAGAGCTGCGGCGAGGAGGAAGGCGAGGAGGGTCCCGACTCGGTGCCACTTCCTCCGCCGATGGCCATCCAGCAGCATAGCCTGCTGCAGCCGGACGCACAGGATGATAAGGTGGGAAGCCACAGGCGCAACGCAACGGTCAACAATAGAAAGGCCGCAGCCAGGAAGGAATGATGAGTGCCCACATGTCCACACATACACTGGGCGAAAATCTCGCTTTGAAATAAAACAGATTCAACTATGACGCCGTTTTAGCCAATGAAGGGAGGCATTTGTGGAAAAGGTCCGACAACATCAATGACTAATTCAGGAGAGTCCAACATTCAGAATAAAGCAGAGGAATTTGGGCTTTTTACAAAAAGTCACATTTCAATGCTATTTTTGTTTATGTACAATAATTGATTGCATTTTTAAGTGATTTATTTTATGAAATAAAATGCAGTTATCATGTGTAAAGAGGGTTTTTGTCCAGGTTTAAAATGACTTGTGTTTGTGTGGACATTGAGAGGAGAAACTAGATGTTTATCGACTGACACATTTAGAAAAAAAAAAATAGTTCGGAACATGTCATTATTACTCATCATATTTTTTTAATTTGTCCAGGTTTTAATCTTATTTCCGACCGAATATTTTCCGATAGTTTGAGCTTTATCTTCCTGTGTTGCATCCTATTCTTTCCTCTGACAATTTTTTTTAGGCAGCAGAGAGTCTTTCTTCTGACACTAATTTGTGTTTCTCTTTTTTTTTTGTTTCCTGATTGTATTGTTTGCCATAATGTAGCATTACCTTGATTTATGTCCTGTCTTTGCTTTGTCTCAGTTTCCGTACCTCTCCATCTGAAAAGCCTCATCTTCCTCCCTCTTTCTTCCCTCACCTTCTCCGCTTCCCCTCTCGGCACTCTTCACCTGTAAATGCTCTTTTCCAATTGCTCCTTTTCCTTTGCTTTTTCAAACTATGTACCGCCATGAATTAAGTCCCCCTATTTTTCCTGATGTAAGCTTCTTGAAACTTTATCCTTTTGTATTTTTTTTCTCAAAACAATACCCAGTTTCTTAGTGAATGTTCCTGCCGGTTCATCTATTTTTATTTTTTATTTTTTTGTCACACGTTCTGACTTCATCTTTCTTGAACACGCAGTTGTAGTCAGGCAAAGGAGTCAAGAAGCCTTATGTGCGCCAAAGTGCTAGAAAGTTCTCCTTCAGCCCGTTGAAGTGTAACAACGCTGCAGCTTTTTCTGCGTGCTGAAAAGCTTGAAAGGCTTTAAATGAACGCAATCCATCCAGTCCAAATATGAGCCAAGCCCGAGGCTGAGGTGAACAGTTTAAAACGTTTCCCCTTGTTGCACTCACCACCACCCTCCCTCACCCCGCTCTTCCTCATCTCCCTTTTTACCCTCTGTGCGTTGAATTTCATAATTGGCATCTGTATAAACGCTGGCGAGGCCACAAGAGCACACAGGCTCACCCAGAAAACCTAATTGGGGAAGCACAGCAGCGCAAGGGTGAGACTCTCCTGAAATGTTTTTTTTTATTATTTGCATCAACATAAAACTCCTCCATCTCCCTTTTTTTTTCCCATTTTAAAGATTTCATCACCTCAATAAGCAGTACAACATATTGAATTTGAACGCATTCGCTCTTCATTGCTTTTTTTTTTTTTCCTTACGTGATCCTTTTTTTCTTCTGTTTACGCATTTTCACCGTGGCACATTTTTTTTTTTTTTTTTTTTTTTAAACCTGTAACTGAGTTATCACTTGATTTCAAGTTTTATGATTTGACCGCAGCTCTATATTCCAAACATGTGAAATCACATCACCAACAAAACAAATCACCTCGTTTAACAACAAAACTTTCAACGGATTCACTTCTCAACATTAGGCATTAAAGCTTGCATTTCCATTTATACGCTACTGGTTCATCCAAGTCCACTTCTCCTACTTGCATCAAAGCATTCTTTGAAGAAGGGCTTTAGGGTCCCGTGTTCACCAAGACGTGACGCCAACAAACTATATCCGTCTCTCTGGTGGACATGAGCCCTAAAGGAGCAGCTTTTCTGTTAAGTGGACCTCATTTTTTTTAATTTCCTGTACATCTACAGAACTCCTCTCATCTGTCCGTCCGCCCGTCCAGCTCAGAGACGCCCAGTGCTGCTGAGTTGGTGAGCGCCATTGAGGAGCTGGTCAAAAGCAAGATGGTAGGAAATGTGCCACGTTGCCCATTGAGGCTGATAATGTCTAAAAAAAGCGAGTGACAAGAAACGACCGTGTCTCGAATGCAACGTCGGCGCCCAAATCAAATAGTTCAGTCTTCTTCAACTCTCTGCCGCAGGTTCTAGAGGACCGTCCCAGCTCGCTGTCAGTAGAACAAGGAGACAGCAGCTCTCCCTCCTTCAACCCCTCTGACAACTCCCTCCTCTCCTCGTCCTCCCCCACGGATGAGATCGACGAACGGCGGGCCAGCATTCTCAAGAAGAGACAGTATGTAACCTTCCGTTTTCAATCCGTCCGCATTTTTTTTTTTTTTCAAATCTCTTCTCGATAATATTCTGCTATTTCTTTGAAGGTACATTCTTCTGGAGTTGGTGGAGACGGAGAGGGATTACATCAGAGACCTCAGTCAGGTGGTGGAGGTGAATGGAGCGTCACTCATTGGCTGTTAAGTGTGTGTGTGTGTGTGTCTGTGTGTGTTTGATCGCTGTGTGTGTGTGTCTGTTAGGGTTACATGAGCAGAATGAAGGAGGAGGGCGTCCCTGATGACATGAAGGGCAAAGACAAAATTGTGTTTGGCAACATCCATCAAATCTTTGACTGGCACAAAGAGTAAGTACGTGATGTCCGACTAGATTCTGCGGTGCAAAGCTCACTATCTTCTGTTTTCGACAGTTTCTTCCTCACCGAGTTGGAGAAATGTTTGGAGGATCCAAACAGACTGGGACCGCTCTTTCTCAAGCAGGTTTGTTGTCACTTTCGTGCCACTTCCTGTATGTGTTTTTTTTTTTTTTTTCTACCCTTCATCTAATCATCATGTATGCTTTTTTTTTTTTATGCCTAGGAGCGAAGGCTAAACATGTATGTGGTGTATTGTCAAAACAAGCCCAAGTCTGAGCACATTGTGGCAGAGTACATCGATACTTACTTTGAGGTAATGTTGCGAATAATAATTAAAAAAAAAAAAAAAAATGCAAGTGAGACACATGGCAGACTTTTCATGGACCGTCGTCATCCGCGCAGGAGCTGAAGCAGCAGCTTGGCCACAGACTGCAGATCGCAGACTTGCTCATCAAGCCAGTGCAGAGGATCATGAAGTACCAGCTCTTGCTCAAGGTTGGTGTGCGATTGGACACTGGAGGGCGCCAGAGCTGCCAACGTTTTTAGGAGTAGGAATTTGTCCTCCATTATTCACCATGAAGCTTGCTCAGTCACTGTTTTTGTGCTCGCTGAAATGCCAAAATATGCCACAAGATGGCACCGAGCCCTGTCTATTGGAAATTAAGTCCTGCTTTTCAATTAGGCGCAGGTTTGGTGTCAACAAATTACGTGGAAGAGCAAAGTGTATTAATTTAAAAAGTTTTAAAGAAGTTACATAATTTGGATGCATTTTGTGCAAAATCAAACAATCTTTTAGCCATTTATTTTTTAAGAGAAATGATTTCAAGGACTGCACTTTGTGGTTATATATATAGAGTATAAACTTTTAATGTAGGCAATTATGAACTTCTTTTGGAGGATTGCTGTCAAGTATTGCACAAATTTATAGGCTCCAATAGTATCTTAATCGTATGCTTGTTTTAGGACTTCCTGAAGCACTCAAAAAAGGCAGGGCTTGAGTCTGTGGATCTGGAGGTAAGAAAACCGCTTCAAACCAGTCATTTCCATTTCCAGCAGTACCTTTTATAACCATTTATGACTCTTACAGAAAGCAGTCGAGGTCATGTGCATCGTACCGAAAAGGTGCAACGACATGATGAATGTCGGCCGGCTTCAGGGATTTGAAGTAAGAAATAAAAGTCAACACGGCATGGATGTCTTCGTCTTCAAAGTTCATCTTGCGTGGCTGACTCGCTGTCCTCGCTAGGGTAAGATCGTGGCCCAGGGACGCCTTCTGCTGCAGGACACGTTCTTGGTGACTGACGCGGAGAGCGGCGCTCTCGGACGGACGAAGGAGCGGAGGGTCTTCCTCTTTGAGCAGCTGCTCATCTTCAGCGAGCCGCTGGACAAGAAGAAAGGCTTCTCCTTGCCCGGCTTCCTGTATAAGAACAGCATCAAGGTACAAGGATGGCAGATGTATTTATTTACTTTTTTGGAAGCGTCTTCTGTAATCGTAAAAATGTTCATTTCTCTCTGTGCTGCTCCAGGTGAACAATTTGGGTCTGGGAGATGACGTGGAGAGCGACCCCTGCAAGTTCGTGCTGACTTCCCGCTCGACAAACGGCACCGTGGAGTCGTTCATGCTGCACTCCTCTCACCCGGGAGTGCGCGAAGTGTGGACACTCCAGATCGGCCAAATACTGGAGAGCCAACGCAATTTCCTAAATAGTGAGCCGACGTGAAGACACGCAAGGGGGGGGGAAACGATGTTTTTTACCCAAGCTAAAGACCACCTTTTGTCTTCTCTCATGTCGCAGCTCTGACCTCACCAATTGACTATCAGAGGAACCACGTTGGGGCGAGCGGGGGGGCGTCTTGTGTGTCCAGCGCGGGCTCTCCAGGTGGAAGCAGCAGTGGGCCGAACGCGCCGGGAAGTTCCCCGGCGAGCAGCTCCATCCCTCCAGGGTCCCAAGGTGGCTGCCGTCGACCATCCAGGATCCCCCAGCCCTCTCGCCTACCCCAACCCCTCCGCCACCATCCTGGAGCCGATCCCGACGGCCCCAACAAGATGTCAGGTACGCCTCGCCGTGTGAGCCGTAAACGCCGTCGGCATCAATCAAACATGCTTGAGGTTTTAGTTGTGCTCACTTATGATCCAGGTCCAAGTCCCCGTCCCGTTCCTCCCCCCGCGCTCCCCCCAGGGGGTAGTCCGCAGGGCAAGCGCCCCATCCAGAACCTAGAGGACCAAGCACAGCCCCCCACGAGCGTTGTCGCTCCGATGGTCCGTGCCGCGGTAGGGCCGCTGCCCCCCACGCCCTCGCCCAAAACGCGGCCTGGAGCCGTACCCCCTTTGGTCCCTCCCGCCTTTGTCAAGGACGTCCTTCCGCCGCCCCCGGCCAGCCCCAGTCAGAAGTCTGGATTCTGGAGCTCCATGCCAGGCTCTCCGGCCAGCCGCCCCGGCTCGTTCACCTTCCCGGGCGAGGCGGCGGAGAGCCCGGTCCGTCCGAATTCTACCCAGACCCCAAATCAAAGCCACAGACACTCCACGCACAGCAAGGACGCTGACCGCATGAGCACCTGCTCGTCCGCCAGCGAGCAGTCCATCCAGTCCACTCAGAGTAACGGGGTAAGACCGAAAGCCCGCTGCTGCTCCGACTAACACGGAGGCCGAGGGGAGACCTGCTGTGTCCCGTCGCCTGTCCCGCTGCGGCCGGCGCTACTAATCTGTCCACTACTCCACATCTCTGCTCTTCAGCGCCATCTTCTCTAGCTTTGATAATATCGGAAGACCCGAGCAGCTCCTTTCCTTGTTCTCAACTCCTCTGATGGACCAAACGCTGAGAGCGCCTCTCGATTTCTGACTTCTAACCCCGCTTTACTAACGCCTGACCCCGGTCCTTCTCTTGCTGCCGCCACGGCGCGGTTCTCAAGTTGTCCTCTTTCCCGCAACTAACCTCTGACGTTTGTAGGCCGGCTACAAACGGATCCTCTCACTCAAGCTAACCCGGCTCTCGCCTTTGACTGGAGCTGCAGAATCAAAGAAAAACCTTTGCTTTTCCACCTTTCGTGTGCACTTTCCTTTTTTACTCTTCAAATGATCAACTGTTTCTGTCTTCTGTTTCACAATGCGCTAAGCTACTTGTTCATACAGTGGTACTTTGACTTACGAGTTGAACGTGTTCCGTGACCAAGCGAGTCCCTCAATTTAGTCGCATTGTGAATCAACATCCCCATTGAAATAAATTGAAATGCTACAAAAGGGGACTGATTCAAAGAAGCTCCTTTTTTTTTTTTTTTTTTCTTTGTGGTAAATGTAAGCGTTATAGAAACAATGGCGGCTTTATTCTTTATTTTGATTCATATCTTTATGTTATGTCCTCATTTTCAAGGCAACATTTATTTTTATGTTAAAGAGACAGTGCCCAAGAATGAATTGTTGAAATAAAACCAACAAAATTAAATGATTTTTTTTTTGTTTTTTTTTTTTTACATTTTCCTCTTGGTATGACGAAAGGGTTCGGAGGTGCACAGGACCCAAAAAAGGTTGGTCACCACTACTTGAAGGGGTGCGGCCTAGTGAGTGACATCAAAAACATGGCCCGTTAGTCTTCATGCGAGCTTCTTCTCATTTTGTATTCGACCGTTGATGCACTTGTAAGACAAGGTCCCACTATATTTGTTAATAGCCTCTCCTGATATTAAATAATCCACATTTATCGATCCAAAATGAACACGTCAATCCTCTGGCATGTCACTTAAGCACCACGTTTCTTCCCTGTGACACAGAGTGAAAGCAGCAGCAGCAGCAGCGTATCCACCATGTTGGTGACGCAGGACTACATGGCGCTGAAGGAGGATGAGATCAGCGTGAGTCAAGGCGAGGTGGTCCAGATTTTGGCCAGCAACCAGCAAAACATGTTCCTGGTGTTCCGGGCGGCAACTGAGCAGGGCCCCGCCGCCGAAGGCTGGATCCCCGGATTCGTCCTTGGTCACACCTCAGCCATTGCGCCCGATTGCCCCGAGGGATCCATTAAGTGAGTTGGAACGGCGAATGTTGGAACGGCGAATGTTGGAACGGCGAATGTTGGAACGATGAAAATGTGGATTCTCATTTTCGCAACTACGTGTTTTTAAAAAGTCAAATAATCTGCATTTTCTTTCCCCAGCAGGAAGTCCTCTTCCTGGCATCCAACCTTGCGCATCCGAAAGAAATCGGAGAAAAAGGAGAAGGAGGCAAAGAAAGACGGCAAGTTGGAAAACGGTTACAGGAAGTCCAGAGAGGGCAATAAAGTTTCTGTAAAGGTGGGCTCAGCACAATTCTTCAGCACAAATCACTCCATTCTCTGACGTTGTCTCCTTTTTCATTTCCAGCTTCTAAATCCAAACTACATCTATGATGGTAAGCGTCTCTCGGTGCAGCCAGCATCCATGCTGAATGTTCTTCAAAAAAGAAAAAAATCAAATTTTGCCCCCGCCCTTCCAGTCCCACCCGAGTTCCTCGTGCCTCTGAGCGACGTCACGTGCGACAACGGCGAGAGCGTCACCCTCAGGTGTAAGGTGTGCGGTCGACCCCGCGCCACCGTCACCTGGAGGGGACCCAACCAGAGCAACCTCACCAACAACGGCCGTTTCAGCATCGCTTACAGGTAGGATGGCAAACCATAGAGAAGCGAAAACCCACCGCAGCAGCACTGGAGATCGTTTTTTTTTTTTTTCTAATTTTTACTCAAGTTTGATTTTACTGAATGCGTTTGTTTCAGTGACACCGGCGAAGCGACCCTGCGCATCATCGGCGTGGCGTCGGACGACGACGGCGTGTACACGTGCGTCGCCGCCAACGAGCTGGGCAGCGCCACGTCGACGGCAAGCCTGCGAGTGCTCGGTGAGTCCAAGACGCAGCGCTGGCCGCGCGGGTGCCGCCGCCGCCACCGCCGCCGTTGTTGCTAGGCGGCGCCAGTTTTAAACTGCGCGTGTGTCTTTTCTTAGCTGTGTCCACTGACGGCTTGCGAGTGAGCTGGAAAGACAACTTTGACTCGCACTACATCGAGGTGGTTGAACTGGGCAGGTAACAAGCTAACATTGTACAGACACCCACTGGACACTTGATTAGGTACACCTAATGCAAGTGTGTTTCTATTCTATTTTAAAGTGAGGACCAAGAGTGTACTATGAAATGGACCTTTAGTTGAATATTGAGGAGAGTGACTAAATGCTCAAAACGGCTTTCCACGGACATGAGCCTGACCTCCTTTGTCGTCCACCAGGGGTCGCTTCTCAGTTGTCAAGCGTTGCGACCACCGGGCCACCAAGCGTCCGGTGGCCGTCAAGCAGGTGAACAAGAAGCTGATGAGGCGAGACCGCGTCACGCAGGAAGTCAACCTGCTCCACAGGCTCCAACATCCCAACATTGTCAACCTGGTGGACACGTACGAAACCCCCAGCAGCTACGTCTTGGTCCTGGAGATGTGAGCAGAAACACACGCACGCATGTATTACCGTGAGAAAGAAGACTTTAGTGAGTTTTTTTTTTTTTTTTTTTTTGTCTTTGTTGTCAGGGCCGACCAAGGCCGTCTGCTGGACTACATCATCAGCTGGGGCAATCTGACAGAGGAGAAGGTGGCCTGCTACCTCCGAGATCTTTTAGATGCTTTACACTACTTGCACAACAGCAGAATAGCTCATCTGGACGTTAAAGTAAGATTGAACAAAAATGTATTTCATTTGCAAAAACATGGCAGCATTTTTTTTTCTCTACTGGACTACTACTAAAATTTTCCTTCACAGGATTTTCAAAAGAAAACAACATTTTCCTTATCAATTTGCATTCTACTTGTGACATAAAATTCGACTTAGCAGAAATGGCAGTCGGTGCCCATTGATGAAAATGTCATTAATCCTTAAGCACCTTTTGTCTCCACAAGGGGGTGCAGATTCCCCGTACAAACACCATTGATGGTTAAAAATGCCTTCCATGTGGCTGCAAATATGCACATAGTAGAAATAAAAACATATCTAGTAAGACACTTGTTCTACTATTGTCTTTCTGGGGTGGACAAAGAGTGCACTAGTAACAGAATTATCATAGTTTGGGAATTTTCATTATATAGTTTTGTTTTTAGAGCCAGTTTGTTCATTTTTTGTTTTGTTTTTATTATTATTTTTTTAATGCACAGAATATTTGTTGAGTGTAAGAAGGGAAAAAAGCTCACAGTAGGTATTGCGAAATAGTCAACTACAATTCTCAAACGACCCTTTGACCTTCTTTCTTTGCTTCTCTTAAACCCAGAAAGCTAATGCATGATGTTGACAAAAACATAAAGGAAAGACATTCACTATAATATAGAAAGTGTCGGTTAGCTTTGTTTTATTAGTTGTCGTAAAATGTGACAAGGACATGGACTGTAAGCTGGATATCAACTAAATGCTGACGGCGTCTGGTGTGGTTTGTGTGTCCAGCCCGAGAACTTGCTGGTGGTCCACGCTTCCAGTGGCCAGCCGTCGGTCAAAGTGACGGACCTGGGCGACGCCGTGCAGCTGGGCGGCGCCCCCTACGTGCACCCGCTGCTGGGCAGCCCCGAGTTTGCGTCCCCGGAGCTGGTGCTGGGCAAGCCGGTGTCTCTCACGTCGGACGTGTGGAGCGTGGGCGTGGTGGCCTACGTGCTGCTGAGCGGCGCCTCGCCCTTCCTGGACGAGAGCGCCGAGGAGACGTGTCTCAACATCTGCCGGCAGGACTTCAGCTTCCCCAAGGATTACTTCCACGGCGTCAGCCAGGCGGCGCGCGACTTTGTCCGCCTGCTCCTGAGGACCGAGCCGACCGGCAGGCCGCCCTCGGGGCTGTGCCTGCAGGAGGCGTGGCTGCGGACGGCCGCCGACGACGACCACGCCGCTCCCGAGTGCTGCCTGGACACCTCGCGCCTCGTCTCCTTCATAGACCGCAGGAAGCATCAGACGGACGCGCGGCCCATCGGAGGGGTGCGCGGCTTCATCCAGAGTCGCCTGCAGAATCAAGTCTGAACTAGGGTTGCAAAGGTCTGGGAATTTTCCCCCGAAACTTTCCGGTAAATTGCCATGGGAAGTTAAAGGCTGAGTTTGCGGTTTTAAAATTGGAACGTACCCCCACTCCATTAATACGAACATGTTAGAAACAAGGATGGATGGATACTGCAAAGCTCCAGAAGCTCAGGCGAACAGCCCAGTGCGAGCGGAGTGCGCCTACGAGTGCAAACGATTGAGTCTAAAATAGATTTCTCATTTTGTTATCGATTAAGAGACACCCTTTAATTTTGCCAATGATTCTTTCGCTCCCCTTACTTCCCATGGAAAGTCTCCCAACTTTGAAAATTCCTGTAATTTTGCAACCCTAGTCTGAGCAAACATCGGGAATGTTTGCTGTGCCAAAAGAAACGCTGAGCTCATCCTTCTTCACAAAAAAAAAAAAAAAAAAAAAAAGCAATGATTCACTCAAAGTCCTTTTGGAGTTCATGGATGCCCTCGTCTACTGCTGCTCGCTGCTTTACACTCACATTTTGAAGAAAAAAAAAAAACAAATCAAGAAATTATATATAGTACAGTATAAGTAATTTATTTTCCTTAGCAAGGGTTCAAAGGCGACCAGCGGTGAGCTTTTCCATAGAAAGTGACGCCATCTTGTGCGTTTTTTGTTTGCTTTTTACACTCCCAACGAACTTTCGTACATTTCTAGAAAGGACGCACGGACTCCACGGACTGTCCAGCGAGACACCCAACAACAAAAAAGACATTGTTAAAGGAACAAAAGTTGTGTTTAAGCCTTACCTTGTCACTACATTACTCACCAAAAGTTTGCGATGTTGGGCTTTGCAGTGAAATTTCAGAATGAACCTAAACTGCATCTGTAAAGGCTATAGTGCGGTTTTTGGTTGGTCCTGAAATCGCACCTCAATATCCCAAACTTTTCCCAAGTAACATGTGACTAAATCGCCTAAGGAAATCAAAAGTGTAAATGCACTCATCGTATGTTCTGTTTCTCATGTGCAATGTTGCAGCTTTAATGTTTTATGCAACTATTTATGAAGACATCCATCAATATGTATAAGTGAGTGTAGAACGAAGGTACAGTATGTACTTGGTACTGCGAGAACTGCTGGTAGTTGCGTGTCATTGGCTACAATCATTCGCGTTGATCAAATTTTTGTTTGTACTGTCTGTTCTGTGTAGTATTGGTACACCAAAATTGCTAGCATTTAATTGTACTTTTTTTCTAAGGGTTTGTTGTTGTGTTTCACACAGTTCTATGTGAAATGATTGTTTACACGAGTCAAAAGCGATGTTTTGGGGGGAGAACAAAATGCAGAAGTGAAGTTTAATTTGAGGAGCTGTTTTGTAAATCATTTTGTTCAACTTGTTTGTGTACAGATGCTCTTTTTTGCCAAATTCAGCAAGCTCAAAGTCCTTCTGTGTAACATTTTATTTATTTTTTGACAGTGTGCAAACTTGAACTGGATACCTCAGTTTAGGCTTGTTGTTTTTTGTTACATGTCCACATTTCACTCGTTAAACAAAGTATGTTTGCTACTTGTTTTTATTTTGTACTTTTGCATGTATATTTCTTTGTACAGATCATATTTTTTCTTGTAAATATTTTCATTTTGCCATCAGTTATTTGAAGATTAAACATAATGGCCACTAGGCCTGTTTAAGGTGTCATTTATCATCACCGTGCTATTAAGCACCTTTTTCCCCTTTTAATGGCTTAACATTCTGACGTTCGATATTCAGTTAGTTGGGGACCGTCCACAAATTTTATGGGCGATTGTATCATAAATTGGCAAAACTTCTCCGAAATGACCTATATAAAATACAATGTGAGGTGAAGTAGTTAGAGGCTTTACTTTGACACCTACTACAGCAATCAGAATGAGAAAAAGTGTTTCACTAGATTTTTGGTGAATATTTGTGTCAGTTTAGCACTATACTCATCCTTGAATTGGCTCCAACTTCTCCCAAATGATCTATATAAGGAATATTTGGGGTTTAGGATTTGAGGTGTAGTAGTTAAATGCCTCCCTTTGCTCATCTACTACAGAAAACAAAATTACAAAATGTTAATTAACTGATTTTTGGTGAATATTTTTTGTCAATTTATGACACATGACATTTGTGGACTGTCCCTAACTCGTGAATATCGAACGTCAAACCAACTTTTTCTCGCTGAGCTGCACCCCATTTGTAATAAATTGGTAGAAATGTTCACATGCGAGAGATTTAGCGCGACCATTTCTCTTATTAAATATCCTTCGGGTTCGAGGGGCACCATTGTTTAGGTAGCTGCAAGTGCGGGCTCCACTAAATAGACGCGACCGAGACGGCTCCGAATTGAAGGGTTTTCAATCGTTTATTTTACAACGTCAAAACAGCAACTCCCCTGGGCCACAAGAGGGCGCTCAGGGTTAGCTCGTGCAATTAATCTTAGTCTACCATAACAACCATCTCGCCCAGACTTCAAATTCGTGCCATCCGAATCTACTTCTGTTAGCGCTGCCGTTAAAGGCAGGCTAAAGCACTGCTTCCGGGAAAAGGACCTCTGGTCACTTTGTAATCGAGATTTTAAAATATCCCTGCAATTTCGTATTTTGGATGAACATATTTTGTATTCTTCGCGTTTATCTGGGAATACAAAAAATAACAACAGGAAAACTATACATAATCCAATTTAATAGCTATATTTTTATGCAAAATGGCTCGTATTTTATTTTTTAAACCAGCTCCAATTATTGAAAAACGAAAAACACCCCGTTTTTGTTTTCAGATTTGCGTACCCAAATCGGAAATTGGATGAACGTAAGGTACACGGACCGCGAACCAACGGCTGAAAAGCAGAAAAAAAAGAAAACTCCACATAGTTTGCAGTTTATTTTTAAAAGGGATCCTTCAATACAAAGCAAGCAGGAGGACCTCAGACCAGGTGAAAATAATTTTGTGTAACGTTTCAGCTTGTTTGACATTTATGGATGGAACTGTGTACACGATTGCATCTTGTCTAAACTGATTTCTTTTCAATTGGAAGGGCCTGAGTGTCCAAATGTGCAATGTTCATCTGTGCATCAACAAACTGTTTTGTGAATTCCACAAGTGAGTTGAAGTGACATGTTTACAGTCCACACTGAACGGTCGCTCAAACTGAGTGTGAGGAAAGGTAAGTCAACTTTTTTTTTCTTCAAACAAATGTAGGCATCAAGGAATTAATGTGTGCAGTGTAGGAGTTTTAGTGTGCACTCAGTCATAGTGATCAACACAAATAAAACCTTGCCCCCCCTCTCTGTTTCAAGGTTGTGGAGGCACCAGATTTGGTGTGGGGCAACAAGAGGAACTGGACCAGGCTAATGAGTACAAATGAAGTGACCGACACACGTTTTTTTTTTTTACCTTCCTTTGTGTGGTTGTGCCTGGTGGATGAGTCAGGAAAATGTAGTTTACTCAGCGTTGGGTTTTTGATGGGTTTTTGCGTTCATTTCAACATTTTTTCCCAAGAAAATCTGCAAAAATGAATAAAAAAAATCTTCGAATACACTCCACTTAAACGTACCTGCTTAAATTATTGCACGCTCTTCCGAGTGTGCGGGTCGCATGATTATGTAGTACATAAAGATGCCACCAGGTGGCGGTTGCAGTTTATTACTCCATTGTTCACCATCTTTGAGAGAGTATTGCAAATGTTGAAGGTGGATCTAAAGTGGGAACTGTATAACAGTACACTTACAATTTTATTTCAACAATACAATTTTATTTTTTGGACCGTTAACGTGAAAATGCATTAGTAAAAGGAAAGTCTGAAGAAGGAAGGTGGGGTGGAGGTGGTTATAGCTGCTTTTGTCCCAGCACTATGTATTGTGCATCTTGGTGTAAAAAATGAGCAGCCAGAGAAGAAATGATTGATCAGCAGGCCAGGCCATTTGGTTTATAGCAACGTCGTATTTTATTCTAATTTCCAATAAACAGAGAATATATCAGTCCCTTATTTGTACAAAAAATACCTGAACAGGATACAATGTATATCCAGGAGCTGTGTAGACGCTTACAGATTATTAAGCAAAAGCACAAAAAAGAACATGAAACACAATTCACGTGTGGACTTTTTTTTTTTTTTTCCATTTTCCTTTCCCTGACACGTTTGTTGTTTGACTTGAGCTTAATGACTGAGCTTATGAAAACACTGTTGACAATTGGGACTTGTTTGGCTTGATGACAACTGAGTGGAAAATCAAGAACGAGTGGATGGACTATGAAGAAACCCGAGGCACCGCTACGTCGAGCGCTTTGAGCTAGGCTGAAAAACTGCAGACTGCCTTTCAAGACTGGAAGTTGCTACCAAAGTCCCCAAAGAGTATACATCCATGAAACCAACACTGTTGTATGCGTACGCGTGCGTGCGGTTAACGTGAATGACCAAATATTTGTTGAATTGAACAGGTGGCATCCAATGCAACACTGCCAGAGGTGTTAACTGAACATCACATTAAACAAACAGTATCAAGTACAGGGCCAACCAAAGTAGAACATTTTAGTATTACAATGAAATTAAATCATAGAACTACAAAAGTCAATATAGTCAAAGAAAAAATGGTGATGGATCATGAGAATAAAGTTGCAATATTACAATAATTTGTTATCATTTTGCGGGAATATGGTCACAATATTACCAGAAGTGTCATTCACTAATAGAATAAAATCGCCGCTGTCCTGTGTAAAACACTTATCTCCAATTTTGGAAACTTTTTTAATTTTCACTTTAATGCGATGTCTGTAACGCGGAAACATGAAACATCAAAATGAGAAAATGAAAAAAAATTGAGAAGCGTTTTACACATGACAGCGACGAAATACAATTTTTTGGTTGGAAATTAGCTCCCTTCCAAGCCTACTAATTCTCAGTAGTTCTTTTCATCAAAATTTGTGACCTTTAATCGCCCATAATTAGCAAGATTTTTCTTAGAAAATTCTTTTTTTCCTTTTAAGTTTACAGCTTTTTTCCTCAACAATGGTTTTATTTTTTCTTGAAAATGTGTGGCTTTTTACTTGGAAATGTTCTGACTTTTTCCAGAAAATATTATGACTTCTTCGTGCAAATGTACTCCTTAATTAAAAAAAAAAAAAAAAAAAACGTTCCATGAAAATTGAAGTCGAAAGTGTGCAACATTTTTTCTTGGTTTGCCACTAACTTCCAGAAGGTTTGCATCTATTTTTCTATGAAAGTTTGCAATTGTTTTCCTCATAGGCTTGCATTTTTTTTCTACACATAATGTTCAACCTTTTTATGAAAAATTTGAGACTGTTTCCTTGAAATTTAGCAACTTTTGTTCTTCAGAGTTTGAATCTTTTTCACTCATAAATATGACGATTAATTCATGCTAAGTTTGGGACAATAAAATTGAACACTTTTTTTCCAGATAAAATTTTGAGTATTTTTTCATTCATAAGCACCTTTTCTTTCCTCTAAAAATCAATGAGTTCTTTCTCGAAGTTAGGGACTTTTTCCATAGAGAAATTGTAACGTTTTTCCCCTTGGTAAACTACTGCTGTTTTTCAATCTTTTTCTTTCATATGAATTATGACTTTTTGTTCTATGTTTCTCTCTATTCTTGTGGTTGTTCTTGCTTCATCTGTAGCAACATTTGACATTCTGTCTACTAACATTTAAATCTTTTGTCTTGTAGCATTAAAAATGTCTTGTAGCTTAACAAATTGTCTCAGAATTTTACCATTTTTGTCCCTCTCTCGGTGTGAGAGTTTGAAGTCTTAAAATTTGGAGCATGCTTAATTTAATACTGTATATAGTGTGGTATGTTGTGTGTCTGTATGTATATACACATACATACACATATACATACATATATATACATATATACATGCATATATGTATACATACATACATATATATATATATATATATACATACATATATATAAATATGTATATATATATATATATACACACATATGTACATATATATATATATATATACACATATATATATACACACACACACATACATACATACATATATATACATACATACATATATATATATATTAGTCATTTTGTGACAAAAACCGATAAGCAAATACACAATAATGTCAATGTACACATCATCAACAAATGAATTAAGGACAAAATAGCATTCTTCATTTTACACGGCGTTATGGGCAAAGCATAACAGCCATACATAGTGATCTGTGACCTAAGGTACAGTGTTTGAGCTCCACCATAGTCTTCACATACTCATTCATACGGAAACCAAGGATGCACTAGATGGCTGTTTCATGCTGGACACAGTGATTTCAAAATAAAAAAATAAAAAGAGGTGGTGGGGGTGGGGAAAAGTGCCTACTGGTGTCTAGTGATGTGGTTCAACTCCCCCCTCCTCTAATAACATGTGAATCTAAGGCATCACTTCACTTTCCTGACCTTCCACACTGTCTCTACAAGGCAAGTTGGATGACCAGCAGTTAACAATAACAGTCGAGCCATACTCAAACACACACACACAAACGCGCGCGCACATACACACACACACACACACACTCTTATTCACCACAGGCTCATAGCTTACAGGCTGGACACAGGTGGGAGCGAGAGGGCGGAGGGTGGGGGGGGGGGAGTGGGGGTGAGTTTCAAGCATTATCCAATCCCTGGAGAGAGTCCGCCCCGGTTGGTCACGTGGGCCTTGTGCTAACCCTGCTCTGGTACAAGATGGATTTTAGGCGAGGTGGAGGGGCGTTAGTAAAGCGCGGGCGGGGGAATGACTTTTGGAACATCCTTTTACGGGAGACACAAGAACTCAACTAAGAAAAGTACAAAGTTTGGATTATTAAAAAAAAAAAAAAATACATTAAATGTTAAAACTATTTGCGTAGGAATCAGCACTATATTTCTTCCTATTAAGGGGCCAGTGAAGATCATTTTCCAAGACATTTACTTCAATACAAACTAGCATACTGTCGCCGCTTATTAAATGGGTAGAACCATCGTTGTTTCATTTCCCAGAAAATGAATCAAATGTTGGTCCAAAGCGTTCAAATAGCTAGCCTATCAACAGACTTGTACGGAATTGAAAAGAGCATAAAGTACATCTCGTTAGTGCCAACAAACACCCGAAAGCCTCGTTGCTAGCTGAAATGCAGCCAGAAACAGTTCAGCACAAAACAACTAAATATAACTTTACTGAATAATACCTGTAAGGATTAAAGGATGAATATGACCTGTTGGAGGGGCTTTGTGGTGCCTTTAGTAACTCATGCTAGTCAGCTAGCTGGTTGTTGCTCAATAGTTACACCAACAGACGTACAGAGAATGTTTTTTTGTTGTTGTTTTTTTTGTATTCGAATTTAGGTCATGACCGTGTTTGACTTTTGACACGTTTGTGAAAAGAATGAGCGTGTTTTAGCCACAAGCTAGCCGACAGCTAGCAACATTACCTTAGCACAGTAAAATGCACCCAGCAGCAAGCCCAAGAAAAAAAAAAAAAAAAAAAAAGTAATAATCCTTTGTGTATAGATTAAATGAATATGAGCTGTCAGAGAGGGTTTTAGGTGGACTTTGTAAGCCAGGCTTGTAGCCGGTTGTTGCTCCATCGTTAGCATATAGTTTCGACAGTGGCATCCGTTTCCCCCCCCCAAAAATGTTTGTTAATCATTGCTGTGTGTGCATCTTCATATAAACGTTTCAATTGTATGTACAAGGCTCATTGTTTTCACTTAAGGCAAGTGAAGCTCATTTGATTGTGTTTGATGCGCAGTCAGCTGAGTTTCACACTTCAAGTCTTTTTGTTCGTTTCCACCCTTTAAAAAAAAAAAAAAAACAACAACGTGGGAGTGCTTTTCTTTGATTTGTCTCTTTTGAGCGGGGCGGGGGGTTAAAGGGGTGGCGGGGGGGTGGGGGCGGGGGCGGCGGTAGTCAGGATGCCTTCGACCCTTTACTATTACCTCAGGATCACTGAAAATGTGCAAGCAGCGAGCTGAGAACAGACTCGGGGAACAGAAGCAAAATGACATTCACAACGCCGACAAATCACCTTTTATCATTTCAAATGGTCTTGGCGGAATTCAGACGTTCCTCCTCCTCTTCCCAGTTGCACTTTCCTTCGCTTTCTTGTCATTACTACAGTAGTGTGGCCGCAGAGATGTTCCTAAACCTTTCGGGAAGGCACTGCATCATCAGCCGTGACTCTCTTTGCCCCACCCCCCCCCCCCCTCCACTTTTTTTTAATGTTTTTTTTTTTTTTTTTTAATCCCATCAGCGTAGATGGAGATCAACATGCGTGATTCTCCCAATTGGAAGAGGAGGAGGATGATGATGATGATGATTGACTGGTGCCTGACCACCCCCCCCCCCCCCCGCACGCGAGTGCAAACTAGTTCTGCATTTGAATCAACAGTAATAAAACAGCATTAAAATGACATCAAGTAATCGAGTCTAAAAGAGAGGCTCGTCACGGCCTTCCTGATAAACATTCCT
Source organism: Filicampus tigris (assembly GCF_054856515.1). NCBI lineage: Eukaryota > Metazoa > Chordata > Actinopteri > Syngnathiformes > Syngnathidae > Filicampus > Filicampus tigris. The sequence goes on along the minus strand of NC_141234.1, from coordinate 5,949,112 downwards.
TTGTCCTTTCTGATAAGCCTCTGCTTGTTTAGATCCTTCTCACGCTTGACTTGATCCTGGACACAGCAGTAGAGCAACACACATGGGGGCGGGTTTGTGGGGAACGGGCGGGGCGGGGTGTTGTCGGGCGGAGCGGGCGGTGTCATGGTGTCAGCTTATCCAGACTGGACTGCACAGGTTGAGAAAACCTCCTGGATCCAAAGTTTGCTCGAGACTCGGAGGCCTTCCCCTCCATCCCTGATGATCAATGAAGAAGAAGTAGGGTGGCGCTTCCTGCACCACAGCTTATCAGGCCTGGGGGGGGGGGGGGGTAAATAGGGCGGGGTGGGGCGGGTTCAGTCGGAAGGAGAGCCATCATTCACGAGCTTCTGTGCACCATCGCAGACGTTCTGGTCTCCGCGGCAACAAGGCAGGAGTCCACAATCCACGAGGTTCTGCACCCTTTCAAACCTCCAAAAAGCAATAAGGCGGAGAAAAGCTCGGTTCACTTCTTCACCCAGATTCGACTCACCGGGGCGTGGGGCGGATAGGTGGGATCTCGGGGGTGGTTGGTAAGGAGGTGTGCAAAACAAAAAAATTGAGAGGGGAAGGGGAAGGAGTGTCACAAGGCCACGGCGGTGCACGGGTGTTTGAGCTTGCAGGGCAGCACTCCTCTGTTGAGCTGGTAGAACTCCACCAGGTGGATCAGGTCGGTGAACTTGGTGGCGCCGTCGTCCAGGCTAAAGAACACCTGACCGTCTTCTTCACACTTCGCGCCACAAAATGGAAGAGGGCAGTCAGTTAGCGACACAGCGACGGAGACGATACAAGCACCCGTTGCCTCTTAGTTGGGGAGCTAAAAATTCAAAATGGATGCCGCATTGCTTTTACACTGCGAGAGAACTGTGCCAGTTATCCAAGCCAGTCAACAAACACAAGTAATAATAATCATGAAAATGTATATATATATATATATATATATATATATATATATATATATATATATTTTTTTTTTTCTAACATTTTGGAAAAAGCACTACAATCATTTTCTAAATAGCCTCAAGAAAACCACTTAAATTGGTGCAAAATAAGGCTTCAATTTGCTAGGGAACATAACATTGTGCTCTGGAGCAATGGAAAAAAAGATCATGTGATCCAACGAGTCCAGATGGACCATGTTCCAAGGGTATAAGCAGAGAGTACAGTCCAGACCTTAATCCCATAAGAATCTTTGGGATATGTCAGAGAAGATTTGGACGCAGTGGTCCAACTCTCTTATCTTTCATACAAAAAAATGAATGCAGCTCTGGATGGAAATGAATGTTGTTTGATTGCATAAGATTAGCCAGATGATGCCAAAAGGAAATGCTTGCTGTAATCAAAGCTAAAGGCGGTCCATTGGCTGGCTTTTTGGCTGGCTTGTGCTTTTTCCACATTACGCAACACCGACTATGTCCATTTAGGAGCATTTACAAAAAAATGAAACCCGCTTGCCAGTTCAAACACAAATTAAGTTTTTAAAAAGATTGTTTTTTTTTGTTTGTTTCGTTTTTCTTAACCCGATAATAGCGACCAGCCATAACTTGGTTTACTTCTGAACATAATAATCCACCTCTACACTTCGAATGTACCAGTTTCTAAATTTCCAACTTCCTCCCAGCACATAGCGCATCATTTTATTTCACTGACCGGTAAAATTTGGAAGTGCTTAATCTTCTGGTGGTGGCACATGGTGAGCACGAAGGCCTTGGGGTTACTTTGACTGTCCCGCAGGAGGAATAACCTAACAAAACACAGGAGAGAAGTGGAAAAGTTATGGAGGATAAATAACAAGCAGCCACATGTTGACTGCGTGCTGTGCGAACAATTGCCTCTGGATGATATGATTAGCCCTGAAGCATTATTGACTTGCTAAATCCACATAGAATATAGGCTACACTTCCATCCGAGGGTATTGGAAAAGCGAAGCTAATTCTTTTGAGCGCTTACATCTGAATCGGATACGGAATTTAGACGATAACGTCTTTTGTTTGAGCCCGCCCAATTTTCATGTGAGCATTGCAAAATGCGACCGACGGGTTTGTTTTTGTTGCCCAGGTCAGTCCGATTACTATTACATTGATTATTCGGACAATAAATACGCTCAGCTCTGTCATTTGCAATCCGAGGTGTAACCAACATGAAAGCCACAGAGCCGTCTATACGTTTGTTCGTTTTTGGGGGCTTCGCGGGCGTTGGCCACAGCCAATACGACCGATTGGGATGCCCCGAAAAAGTAGAGAAACCACTAGTGTACTGAATACCAAATGTCAAAAAAAGGTAGACCGAGGGAAACAGCCGTTTACATTAGAAACAATCTTACCCGTCTACTTGGCCTTGTTGTATGATCATTTTGTGGGCTTCTTCTCTCATGATGCGACCGTGAAACCAAACCTGCGTCCTGTGGATGACTGGTAATCACACACACACATTAGCCCACCGTAATCAAGCTCTACTACATGCTTGTACGGTATGACATTGGCGCAAACCTGTGCTCAGTGAGGACGGGTGCAGGGGCGACGGGCTGCCCAGGACATTCATACGCTGACTCCGTTTCTACATGAAATGAACGCAACGGGCCCAAATTAGCATCCAACAAGGCAAAGCAGGGGATTATTTCATTCCCCTTCTTCTGCTTTACCCTCCATGTCTGTCCCTCCTCCAGGGCGGCGCTCTGGGCCTCCACGGGGTTGTCGATGACGCGGCCGGTCCGTCCCGAGAAGTCCATCGCCACCAGGGAGTTCTCTGACACGCTTCGCTGTTAGGGGGCGAGGCGGGGATGTGGAAAGGGTAGGGCGGGAGTGGTGGCAAGGGTCGGCGGAGGGTGACGGAAGGTGGGGGTATGAAGTGAGAGGGGGAGGGGGGGGGGACAAAGGTCAGAGGTCTAACAAGCCAGACACACTCACTGGGGCATGACAAATCCTGTCTGCACAGAGACCCACTTCAGTCCGCTCTCAAATCACAAACGTCCCCCTTGGCTTACTGGCTTTGCCGCTGGAATCATTTTAATCAACGGCAACTACTTCCAATTTGAAAAGACACAAACTTCCTGTCACGCACACAAGTTGGGGTGGGGGGGGTGGAAAGTGTCTGTGAGCTCTGTGGGCAAGTCAAATAAAAATCTATCTAATCTAATTCAGAATTTCAATCAGGAAACGTGGTACCAATTTACAGAAAGGATCCACTTGTAAAGAGCCGAGAAAAAGGTTGATAATGAAATCATAAACTCCTTCCAGCAAATTCATAAACAGTAGATCATGACAATCCGCTTTCTATTTGGCAAGTTACTGCCCCACCTTTTAGTTAAATCTCTCGCAGTGGCAACCCGCAATTATCCTAACCAACACTAAAGCAGTCGTAATTACAGCGTGCAAAACACTTCTCGGCCACAGATATTAAACAATAAAATAAAACTAGGACGCCCTTTATTAGCATTAGAACAGTAAAGGCTTACGGCGGGCTCACTATTTGGCAAATTCACCAAAATTGTGATCAGAAAATGTGGAGTGAGGCATGTGAAGTGAACAGCTCTGCAATTCATATGCCAAATTAATGGCCCCCCCAGTGTGGACGGGCGCTGACTGAGTGGAGAATTCGCATTAGCATGCCGGACAGGGGATGATGTCACAGGGCAGGTTCCTCACCACAGGCGTGGAGAAATGCGAGAGGTTTGTCTTCCTCTGCTGGGGTACGCTGTAGCTCTTATACAGGACAAGGCCATACTATGAAGACAAGATTGAGAGTATTAATGCGTGCTGGTGATGAACTGTGGGAAAAAAAATTGAAAAAATAACACATTGGGTTAAGTTCAGCCTTACAACAGTCAATCGGGTACCTTTAGAAGTCTGAAGGCGGTCATCCAGCAGGTCCTGCTCTGCTCGTCTTCGGCGCACAACATCTTCAGCTCCTTACAGTCACCCCTCGCTTTACTGGGCTAGAAGAGAAGAAGAGCGGCAACACGTGACTTCAACAAAGCAGAGCAGTGCGGTAAGCCTAATTTAGGACGGCGAGATAACCACCTCCCACTCATGTATTAATTATGACATTAAGATTCGTTCATTATTGACTTAGATGGAGGGAAAATGCTGATGAAAATGGGAAAAAAAACAAAAAAAATAGAATTTGGAGTATTTTTTTTTGCACAAAGCTGCTAATTAAAAAAAAAACAACAACAACAATTTTTGACGTTACTTAAGCAAAGAAAATAAAAATAAGTCTCGTATTTAACTACAATCAGAGGGGGTACATACTGTTTACACCCACAAACACTGGGGCCAAATTTCTCCAAGCACAGCACTTTTTTTTTTTTTTTTAACACACACTGAGCACAGTAGCTTCATTGCTACAGAATTACATTTACCGGTAGATTGAATGAAGCTCTTATTTGATCAAGTATATCAATTTTCTCTTTCATTTGCCTCAGCTTTACTTCACAATTGCCCTTAAAATTGCAATTGAGCCGAACCATCTGTGGCTGTACCTCATTCTTTATTTAGTCGCCATAAAATGTGTGTTTTTACACGTCAAGCATTCCGCGCAACCGCCCGAGCTTTGCATTCTCCAACTCTTAAAAGGTTGATTGCAATAAAACGCCTGCAAACTTTCTCAGGCGGCAGTTGTCACCTCAAGAGAGTTCACAGGGGGAGTGAAGCGGATTTGGTTACACACTCGAGCATCGGCTGTGCGCGCACAATGCGGCGTTACACTCTCGTAGCAGACGAGCATCGCCTGCGGGCTTTTGTTAGCCCCCCCGCCCCCACCCCCGCCCCCTCGGCAGCGACGAGGACCTGCCAGCCCCTCGCGATGAATTAATTCATGTAACCATAGCGATGATACAGCCACCACCCGTCAAGTCCAATCCCTAACCCAATTCTGCACTGTCACCCCCGCTGACAGCATCTGACATGACGGTCGCCTAGCATGCGTGTGCACGTGCGTGTGCGTGTGAAGCGAGCTGGGGGGGTGCGGAGCAGGGGGGGGGGGGGTTGGTTAGGCAGATTCTCTGTACCATCCTGGCTTATCCCATTGGGCTTATCCCAGATCAGCAGGTGACCCACCACAGATAACTCCTGGAGTGGGACACACGGTGCTGAGTGTGTGTTGGAACCCCTGCTGGGTGGTTTTAACCCGTGTCCTCTGACCCACGCGCACTAACACACATACTCACACACACACACACACACCATACTTGAAAGGCGAAACAGGTACATCTGTTCCAAAGGGGTTTTACAACATTTCATAAATGCCAGTCATCCATATAAGGGAGTGATCAAGTTTCGTCAGTCTGGCGGCATCGTGTCTGCAGGTGAATTAGTAAGCGGCGGATTGAAACATGCCGCGTTGCAGCGTTTTCGCCGTGGGCGTTACCTTGATGGAGAACGGGTAGTCTGTCGGGGCATTGTGTGGTTTTCTGCCAGTGATAATGGTGAAGACGTTGCTGTCGTCCAGATCAGACAACAGCTGCAGGTGTCGGGGTTCCTGTTCAGTCAAGGGGAAATGATGCTTTGTTACAAAGCCCGATATACAGTTTGATTCTCCATTGCCTTCAAAGTTGTGAATGACCACTACACGAGTACACATAAACGTCGACTGCAAAAAAAAAAAAAAAAAAAAAAAAAAAAAAAAAAAAAAAAAGATAATCCATTCTTTTGACCATAAAAATCCTATTGGAGTGGTTTGAATGCAGCTTGAAGTAGTTTTCAAATCTACAATGACAGGCACCATTTTGAATTGTGTTTTTGCATCCCACAGGAACGTACATCACATCCATTTTTGGCCACTGTTTCTCAATCTTAAGTGCTTTAACTTTCTAAAGTCATATTCAAACATAACATACTAAATTACCGGTACACTATGCATAGGTATGAAGATGACGGAGCTTGTCGTTAGTTTGCACTCTCTTTCATGCAATATATCAATGACATTAACCAACGGATAATAAAATAACCTTTTCAACTCACTGGCTCACAAATACAACATGCAACACATCTCGAATTCCAATCCCTGTACTGCAAAAGTGAAGCAAGAAATCAGCATGTCATCACTGACTGTAATCTCAATTTCACAAGTCGTATCGACGACATCACAAGATGAGCATGTTACCCTCTGAAAAATATTTCCAAATTAAGGGAAATTCCTGTCAGTCTCTTGGTCAGTGAAATAAACCCACGTAATCATAACAAGCAGATCAAATTATTGTCATTCTTTACTCAGCGGACTCCCAAATCAAGCATTGAAAAACTGACATACATTCAAAATGCAGCTGTAAACATTCTCATTGGCATAAAAAAAAAAAAAAATTGCGACACAACACCTGTTCTAAAATCCCTGCACGGGATACCTGTCAAAACAAGAAATGTCTTTAAAATACTCCTGCTTTATAAAGTTTTACACGGCCTTGCACCTACATGCTCATCAATTATGCACCTCCAGGAACTCTCTGATCTACTAGCAATTACAGTCTAATCATTCTTTGCAGGAACGGTAAAAGCAAGGGGAGGCTACCTTTTTGCATCGATGCATCCGGAACAACCTGCCCGACCGAGACGATTAAACTGGCAACGTCGATCACTGACCACGTTCAAAAACAATGACCAAAATTGAATTATTTGGTCAGATCATGTAGCCAGCAACTAAGGTAGCCAAAACATTGCATCTAGAAGAAGAATCATCTTTGTCAGCTACACATCACAACTCTGTACCAACACTACCACAGAAAAACACCTGCATGGTCATTGACGACTCTAATGCATCCCAGCGGATATTTGGTCTCATGCCGGGATACTTAAGTATTGGTCCGGAAACAAAAAAACGGTACAATGGTATTTTGTCACATTTGCAAGCTAGGAGTAACGGGCAACAAACGTGTCACGCCCGCGCATGGAGTCCAAATCCTGCGTCAGCACCTTGGTCGAGGGAACTTACTGGAAACTGACCTTTCTAACCAGGGATCTTCCTGCTGCGAGGCAGTCGTGCTAACCGCTCTTTCGCCATGCCAGTAAATGTGAATCATGTTTCAAATTAAACCCGGGAGTGGTGGAAGACTATGCATTCCGACGGGATACAATTATCCTCGATTATAGTCTCGATCAAAACTGAGCACTGGCGGGCAGCTCTCGCATTGGGTTTGTTTCGATTATTGACGGAGTGCCTGCGATGTGATGTCAATTACCTTGGATGTTCCTTTAGTGGAGAAGTAGAGGCCGGAGCGTCGCAGGAACATGTAGAGCTTCTTCCAGGACTTGCGTCCAGGTTCCTTTACAAACAGATAGCCCTGAATCTCTGGACAGCTGCTTGAGTTCAGGAAGTTCTGTGAGCGAGACGCAGAATAAGCGAGAGTGAGAGCAGGACAGGACAGCAGCAATACATTTGTGTAAAAAAATAAAATAAAATAAAACAAGAAGAAAAGATGGCATTTTCTATATTCCTAAATGTGTTGCTGCAGCACAAGCAGGCAAATGCAATTAGCAGATTGCAATGACTCTGCATGAATGTTCATGCATATTTTTAGACAACAGATGTCCTTGTCACAGCCTTCAGGAGGAGAGGAGACTTCTTTTTTTTTTTTTCTGGTTTCACTCCGTTCAAGGACAGGATTTGGAGTTTTCCGATTAAAGGGGGGGGGGGGTTAGATAACCATTCACTCGCACGTGCAGCACTGTGTGTGTCTGCACTGAGTCATCCCTCCTTACCTGTAAAAGCTGTGATTGAGGGATTGTGCCATCAGACTCCTGACACCAAGCCACCATCTGCTCTGGAAAAAAGTTCTGCATGGAAAAACACAGAGAGAGAGAGAGAGAGAGAGAGAGAGAGAGAGAGAGAGAGAGAGAGAGAGAGAGAGAGAGAGAGAGAGAGAGCGAGAGCGAGATAGAGAGACTTGAGCCTGAGAGTGGATGCAGTATGATCTCACCCGCTGATGTAATCCCCTTTAGCCAGCAGCGCCACTCTTAGTGTGATTGACAGGCTGCGGCCAGCACTCTGGTGTTTTAGTGCGCTCATTACCACGGAGCTGAGGTCACCTGCTGGCTCTGACACACACCTAAATCACCACGGCAATAATGTCACCGTAAAGCCGGCGCGTCACGAAGCGCCGCGGCCCCGTGCTGAGTCCACATCAGCGCATCAGCTAAAGACGCCACGCCGGGACGGCGGCCTCAATCGACGTGCTTGAAGCTTGGAAGCTTGAGATGCGGTCTCTTTGAAACGGCCAAAAGTGCTTAGTTTGAGTTATCAAAAAGATTAAGATTTGCATTATATCTAAATTATACTGTGACATACGGTAGGGCGGATTTAGACATCAATTTAACAACATTAGGTAATGTTGCCGATTAATGTCGATTAATGACAATTCTACTTTTTCTTTTATTGCATTTAGGGCAACAAAATTCTGGGAATTTAGAAACTCTCCATGGGAATTAACAATGAATGAAATCGGAACTCACAAAATTAAAGGTTGGCTCATAACAGGGAATAGTTAGGAAAAAAAAAATGTAACATTCCACATTCCGTGCAAGTTCAGATGAATAGCCCGTTGCCTGAAAGCTTTGAAGAAAAATGCAGAGATGCTTGAGGGAAGATGCTTTCTCGGTTGTATATTGAATGGGACTTTTTTTTGGAAGGAAGAAGGGCTCTTTTCATTTTACATTTTGAATGGGACTTGGTACGCTATTTTTGGATGCAGAGTGCATTTTTGTTAATTTTTTGAATGGGTTGGGCCGGAGGGGGATGACTCTACATTCATATTTTTGTTCCTCAATTCATCGTACAATAAAATACTTGATAAAGTTCTACTTTCAAATAAATCTGTTGAAATGTCCAGCTTTTCAAATGTATTATTTTGCGAGGATATCTGCTTATGACAAAACACATTTTTTTTATATTTATGCTTGAATATGATACCTTTCCATTCATCCTTCTGGTTTGGAATATTTCAAAAATTCCCCATCTTGTCTCTTGATTTGTTTGTATATTCTTTTTAACAGCAAATTGAGTTTGAAAGCAGAAGTTATAGAAAACAAAATGGCCAGCAAATATTTACGTATATAATTATAGTTCAATGTACTGTAGGTTAAGAAGGGATTTCAGGGACCATGGGGATCAGAATGAAAAGAAGACATTCACACAAACTTGCTATTTGCTTTAGTGGGCCACATGAATTGATGTGACGGGCCGGATCTGGCCCCTGGGTCATGAATTTGACACCTATGGTCTAAATGGGCCAAATTGTTAACCAGCAGAGGACTTGACACTTGCGAAAAATCATCTCATTAGGACATTTTTTACATTAGTATGAGAATGAAGGTCACTTGTGTGAACTAATGGACATCCGCCGCTGTTTAAAAGGTTTCAATAGTCTTCGTTACTTTTCATTCAACATTCGTACGGTATACTGTGTTTGCCACAGAATGGCGACCAACACCTAAAATGTTCTGAACATCATGAGCCAGAACCATCACGGTGAAGGGGGTGTGCGCGCGCATGCGTGTGTGTGTGTGTGTGTGTGTGTGTGTGTGTGTGTGTGTGTGCGCGCAGGGCTGCGTGCTAAAGCGAAGCAGTCAGAGAAAGGTCAACACGGGGATGCGAGAGACTCACCAGGGGGTTCCTGAAGAATTCATATTTGGCATAGTTCTTCCTGAAGAGGAATTTGCTGTCGCTGCTCATGGAAGCTTGAACCTGAACCACCAGTTCGTGGTCCTCCAGGCATCTCTCTGCCACCGGGAACACACGGACAGACGGACGGCCAAGTGTGACTCACAGTGTTATCTTTGAAATGTCCGCTGGGAGCTTTTGAGGCAGACTACAATTCAAAAATGCATTCGTAGCCTTGTATTATTTATGACTGAGAGGCGGATCTGCCCTTGCTCATTCAAACCTGTTTTTTTTTTTTGGTTTTTTTTTTTCCCTTACCATTAAAAACCCACCGTGCTCTGTATTGTGCAACCCTAGTAAAAAAAAAAATCTTTGCTTCCCACATCATTGTCCTTACACAATGATATAACGGGAGCAAAAGAGTTTAACCGAGTAACAGCAGCAAGAAGAAAAGAGGCACTGTGAGGCAGGGAGGGGAGGGAAAGAAGTGGCAAGAGATGGCGAGGGTGGGGGTGGGGTGGGGGGGGGGGGAGGGAGTGGGGGAGGGTTTGGCCGTGTGGGCATTGCAGGAAGATGATGTCATCTATTTAGGCTGATTGCCGAGAGCAGAGGAGCCATAAGCAAAGTGCGCCAAGCCAGCAGACGAGCGTACATTAAGAGCTCACGCAGGCCTAACGTGATCTCTGTCGTGCACACGCGTGTGCGTGTGTTAAATGTGGAGGGTATGCGATCTGAGAAATGGATAGTGACACGACGTTCTGTGGACACACGCGCGAGCAGGCTTCAGCCATAATCCTTACCCCCACCCCCCCCCGCCCCCGACAGTCCTGCATACGTCTTATTATCAAACACACAAGCGGTTGCATGCTAAAAATGAATGTGGCAGCAACGCATGGGTGGAAATGTTTGACCTCCGTTGCGCGTGTGTGTGTGTGTGCGTGTGAGCAAGCGGGGGAATTTCCTATGGAGGGTTAAGTGCAGAGTGATTGGCCAGCCGTGCTAGGGGCTCGTCCGACAGAGATCCACGATTGGTTCCTGGCGACTTTGGTATGACGCTTTAGTCCAGGCCTCTCCGCATGCCCCCCCCCCTCTACCACCACCACCCCCTCCGTTCCCTCTTTTTTCTCTCTGTCGCTCCCTCTTTTTGCTCGCTTTTTTCCTTCCCTCCCTCCGTCGGCTCACCTCACATTCCATCTCTCCAGTGCACTTTTTTTTTTTTTTTTTTTTTTTTTTTTCCAGCAACGCAGATGAAGCAGCAATGCACAAAGCGATCCTTTGACTCTAAAAATACAAGTCTGGGAGAGGGAAAGCCTAACGGTGGACAAAGAGACCCGGAAAAAACGAGCTAAGTAAAGCTTCAAAAGCATACGCTGCGAAAAAGTCAATGCCGTTTTCGTGATCTCCCTTTTATTTTATTATTATTATTATTATTATTATTATTATTGGGGGGAAGGAAGACGCGTATGTTTGGGGAGCTGAAAAACGCTTCATCCTGCTTGCGAAACCACCTCCTCGGGACGTAAGGAAGGCATACAAACACTTGTGCCATGCTCAAGTGAACACACACACACTGAGAGCACACACGAGAACATCCCCACCCGCACATGAAGGTCCTCTGATAAAACAACCTATAAATCGCTTGGCAATATGACATTCTGTAAAATAGTGTTTCAGTTCGTGATGCATGTTCAAGCCAGGCGGGCTTAAAAACGTATATAAACACAATCGGTGGAAAGCGGCGCACTATTGCAGTGTGTCACCATTTACCTCGCAGAGGTAAAGTTTCACGTATGCATGTACTGTACACGACTCAAATTTTAAATGCATGATTAACATTGCAAGCACATACAAACTTGGGGGGCCAGGGCCTCTCTTTTGGGTCACAAATAAAGTAGCGCATGTTGATTTCAGGCGGGCGCATAACTGCGTGCCAGATAACTTCCGTTGTAATGAATTGTTTTAAGTAATAATAAATTCAATTCATTTAGCGCTTTCCTTAATACACAAAGCCCCGTAAAATTGTCATTGTGAAGGCACGACATCATTTTAGTAAGTTTGGGTCCTATTTTGGGTGATACTCGGAAAAGGTTTGAGAAACCCTGCCCGAGATTATAGAGAAAACGTGACACGGACGTATTGAAGTTGAATTCCTTCCCAAAAGACCAAGTGGTATAATAAAAGGCATGAACGCGGTGCTTACCAAGGCCGAGGATGGGGTGGTGCTCCACCAGCGTCCAGGCGTTGTCGTCCACACAGTGGCTCTTGTAGACCAGGAGCTGGCACACGTCTCTGGCTGTCATGTCCGCCGGGATCTCCACCACTTTGCCAGCCCCATCCTCGCTCCACACCTTCACTATCTGAAAACATGCACGGGCCAAGGTCATGTTTGCCACAGGCTGGAAGAAGTGCCGCCACGGTGGGACGGCACGACGCGGCCTAAGCCGCTTTTCAGGAAAATTGTACTGTAAGAAAAGGACGGCTCGGATTCGGATTCGGAACGTCCGTTTACCTCCATCGCCACATGCTTTGTCAAGTCCATCCTTAAAGTCCCGTTCAGTTTCCTCTCCAACAGGAGAGTTTCTTTAAAAAAAAAAAAAAAAAACGCAGCAAAGTCCCGGAAACTGGCGCCTGCACGCTGGGTTCAGCCCTTTTGTCCACGGCTCAACCAAACTCCCTCACACGCACATGCCCGGATACGCATGTAAACTTGCTTGCGCACATCGCACGGCGACGTGTTTTCTGCCGCGCCGACACCGAGGGCGAGAGGGAAAAAGTAGAAAATATTCACAGTTGGAGGACATTTTGATTATGTCCTTAAAAATGCCACCACTGGGAGCAGCAAGCGGGCACAGTTCAAAGCCCAAGTACCGCCCATTGTTGCGCCATTTTGAACCATTTCAGCCAACCGCCCAAAGCGACATTTAAACTAGCTGTAATTTTGCCTGAGAGTGTGTTTGCTCCACGGATAACCACAGAGCAGCTGCTTCACACCACTCCATCTGCACATTCGCACAAATAAAAAAAAAAAAGCCCTCGCTCACGCATGCAGCGCAGAACACGAACGCATGCAATAAATATGAGCGCCACAAAGTGCTTGAAAACCACAGCGGCGACGCACATTAGGTCAAAGAGAAGGCGTTACATCTTTGCATGGTTATGTGTGTGTGTGTCTGCGTGTGTGTGTGTGTGCATGCTCGCACACCTACGTACTTCACATCCTGCGCCTAGAGCAGGCGTTCTGCTCGCAAACTCTGCTGCCCCGCACTGCACACAAAGCAAGCGGGAGCAACTGTTGAAAATGACATGAAACAAGGACGAAAAAGAGCTAACGGACCACTCGGGAGATCGAGCCGAAGAACGGCGCCGCGATTGGAAACGCGCCGGGTGCCCAAAATGGCACAAAACGCCACAAGCACCATCGCGGCGACGCTAAGAGAGCCTCCTAACACGAGGGAGGGAGGGGGGAAAAAAAAAAATAAAAAAACGTCACAGTGCTCCCTGCCCCTTCTGAAGCCAGAAGACTCCCTCCTCTCCTCCTCCCACCTCTGACACCCCCGAACCCCCCCCCCCAATAAAAAGTGATTTCATGACGTGTGACTTTTGTTTGAGAAAAGTTTGTGAAACATCGACAGGGGAGGGAAACGGAAGGCAGCGGGGGTCTCGATTGCTGCACTTTGCCAACCACGCAAACACACGCACGCTGTTTTAAAGACACACACACACACGCACGCACACACATCCAGAAAAAGAATGAAACACAATGCAAGTCTCTTACCTCCACAGCCTGAAAGAGGCAACAGTCTGGAGAGCAGGATGGCATTTTCACACTGAGACGCTCTCCAGTGACACAGAGAGAGGCAGAGCGAGGGAGGGGGGGGGGGGGGAGGAAAAGAAGTCAGGAAGAGGGAGGGAGGGAGGGGCTGACTGGCAAAGAGAACATACGAGAGGTAAGAGCGAAGGGGGCACACGGGGAGGAAGAGGAGGGAGGAAGTGACAGAGGAAGGACGAGAGAGAGTCTCGAGATGGCTCGGCCCGGCGAACTCGCGGCGAGCAGCACCGAGGCTGGGAGAGTGACGCCGAGCGCTGTGAACCGCCGCCGCCGCCGCCAACCGCTACATCCACCGGTCCTCCTCCCCCCGCCCATTTCTCCCCTTACTCCTCCTCGCACTCGATTAACCCAGTGCGTTTTTTTTTTTAATGTTTTTTTTTTTTTTTTTTTTTTTTAAACGGTGAGCTGCTACCTGTCATTTAGCCGACACTCTTGTCGCCAGGGTTACTTCCAAATCATCACCTATCCGCCCTTTCAGCCCCCCCCCCTTAACCCTCACCACACACACACACTCACTCACACACACATATCCACGGCTTAATGTACTAAAGTACAAAGCCAATCACTGTACACACGCATCCCTCACGCTCTGCCTGCCAGGTTTTAATTTCCACCCCCTCCCCTCCCTCATATCCTCTTTCCTCTCAACAGCTGTGTGTGAAATATTATGCTTGGGGTGGTTAGCGGCAGGGAAACATGTGTAACGTGCGTCGAGGCGATGAGGTAGTTGATTTGAAGCCATACGGATCAAGCGCTGCTCTGGCTTCGCCGAGTGGGGGTCAAGGGAGGGGTGGGCGAGGGAGGAGGGGAAGGCGGTTGCTCAGCAAATCTGCCCAGCCCGAGGCGAGGCAGCGAGCGGGGGGTTGGGGGTGACGGGGTGGGAGAAAAAAAAAAAAAAAAAAGAAAAAGACAAGGAGGTAGGCGAGGGAGGGCTGAGAGCGAGTACAGAAAGGAGAGCAATGGTGGAATGTCAGTAATGCAATACTGAGTCATAATCAGGCTCATGTGTAGTGTGCGGGCCAACACAGCTGGCCCCTAATACGGTGTGCATGAGAAGTGAGAGCCAAACGAGCAAGAGCGAATGTAAACCAAGATGACTTTTTTTTGTTGTTGTTGTTGTTTTTTTTTTGTTTTTTTACTTCTTTCTTCAGCCCATCAGGTTCGCAGCCCATCGGAGCTGCGGCATATAACGCGGCTCAATGTTCATGTTTATGTATGCCCGCGTGGGAGGATCATGCATGTTCAAGCATGAGAGGACGAATATAAAGCTGCAAATCTCAGTCGCTCCGTGCTTTTCATTGAACAACCTCGACCTTTAAGACACTTGAAAGAGTTGTGAAAGGTAAAACTTTACAAGATGAAATGAAGTCGCCAAGTCTTCTCTCTCTGCTCCGACCCTCCCCCGCTGCCCTGCGCCGCTCTACCAGAGAATGAGGGTGTACGACGTTATTGGCCTCCTTGTCAACACACACACACACACACACACACACACAGTGGGCTTGGAGCATATTGGATTGAAGGGTCACGGACAGACACCTGCATGCATGAAAACAAAAGAACACACATAACAGTCTGTACAGGGTCAGCGGTCAAACTGAATAATCTGCACTAGGGTCAGGACTACTTGACCAAAAAGGTTTATGGGGCCCTAAACCTATCAGGCTATTTGCAAAGACACACACACTACACACACACACACACACACGTATATGCACGTAGTAAAGCGGTTGTTCTAAAGCGGAGCAGATCGCATCCACGGTGACAATAAAAGTACAGCTTGTAAAAGAAATCTCAATTCAGTTGCAGCCGAGGGAGGAGGAGGAGGAGGCGAGGGCCTTTATCTGCAGATGCAATCTTTTTACGTAACATAAGAGCACAATGATGGTTTCTCTCCTCTCCGCATGGCAATAGAAAATCTACAAAAGCACATCTGTGATGGTATTAGAGGGAGATTGTCTGCTGACTGAACATGAGTTGCCGCCCTGAGGTTTGGTTTCAATGTACTTGAATTCCAACGCTGACAATCATTGGCTCGAAAACAATCCAATGTTTCGAGCCTAATTCTTTGAGGTATTAAATCATGGCAAAGGGAGAAAAGCCTATTCTGATCTCTTAGAACCGAGTGGCTTGAGCTCATCTGCAAGGACTTGAATTATGGAGCGGGAGGGAACCGGTTTGTCTACTCTTACTTTAGCTCATTTTAGCTTTAACGAACTAGTATTTTTGTATTTTTGGTTATTTAAAGGAGTGGTCCAAAACGACAGGTCCGTCGGATATTTGCCGCACCGACAGACTAAACAAACAATATTTTATTGATCAGAGCTCGCAAATGAGGTAATGAAGCTTTCAAAAGTGACCCCCCCCCCCCAAAAAAAAAAGCACTGAACACCATGCTTCCGTTTCCAACGTCCTATCTTTGTGAAGCGGCATTTTATGCAATGACGGCAACAAAACCAAATCGCGGAGTAGACTGGATCTAAGTAACACACTCGGGTGTCATTATGTCCCATTACCAGCTCGTAGAAGAGAAACAAACGCAGGGTTGCCACTAATTACAGCAACTACCGTGAGTGTAATGGTCTGCTGGATTTTTAAAACGTTTTGATTTATTCATAAGCCAGCCCGTCAAAAATGACATGAAAACAGTCCGCAAAAAAGGCTGGGTACCGCTGATTTAGGGTACGTTTCAATGACAAAGCTCAAGTAAACTTCTTTTGAATACCCTTTGTCGGCATATGTGTAATAATGTAACGGAATACATACAGTACCGGTATGTTTTTAAGTTCAGAAGCAATTTTTGTGTAAAAGGTCCCTTGGTTGGTTGACGCGCTGTATGGTGAGATTTCTCCCCGGCTGCCGGGGGCGCTACCACACCCTAAGTGCTTGTCAGAGGCGAGGACTTCCCTCATCGGCCGCACCGCCCGACGTCTTTCATGTCTTTGAGTTGTTGGGTTTCAAGGCAGACTGAGTTGATTAGCTCTGCAGACAGGCCAAACTCAATTTCACCTCGCCAGAGGGCCAACACAAAGCCTGAGTGTCTCACCTCCCCACGACCCGTCACTCAAGTGGCACACACACAAAAAAAAAAGTCTAATAAACTCATGGATGTGCACCAGTGTCACTTCTACCAATATCCCTCCTCCATGTTCAAGTATCTCCACTTCATTAGCATACATGACATGGTTTATATAATAAAATAAAAAGGCATGAAATTGGATAGCTCCAGATGAGAATCAAGCGTCTTCCAAGTGTGGATAAAATTCAGGCAAGTATCGAATATGTGCATTGTCTGTCCTGAAAAGTATTATACAAGCGCAATTTGTCATGTGTTATGTTATAATTCTTATTTTTCAGGTCATGTTACTCCAGACAATGAGAAAACACACAAAATCATCCTCCACAACTGGCCAACGCCATAAGATGAAGTAAATAAAACTCTTTCAACTTTGCCAAATGGCCACTGTTTTATTGCGCAAACTCAAGTCTCTTCACCGATCACATTTGAAGTGTGATCAGGCCAAAACTAAAACTACTGAAGCGTTTTGCAGAAAATATGCGGGCGAGATGTCGGGTTCCAAAAACATCACAGACGGGGCTGAGAATCAGTAGTGACAAGTGGTCAATCATCCTACCAAACACCAAATAAGACATGAACCCTGCACACTATAACCAGGTAGCTGACTGAATTCCCATTTGCAGTGAAGCACCTTGATCCGCATTAGAATCGACAGTGACGTTGTATCTCCCTAACAATAGCGCTTACACATC
The DNA here is from genome assembly GCF_054856515.1 of Filicampus tigris. NCBI lineage: Eukaryota > Metazoa > Chordata > Actinopteri > Syngnathiformes > Syngnathidae > Filicampus > Filicampus tigris. The sequence goes on along the minus strand of NC_141234.1, from coordinate 5,931,909 downwards.
CATGTCATTATGAGCTTATGCTGTAGAACAGGCTCTCTCTGCAATCGTTGCACGCACGCAACACACACACACACTCGCGCACCTGATCTGATTGCAGCGGGTCAGCAGACCTTTGCGAGTAGGGGAACATCAGCTGACCGCAGACAAAAGCAGGGGAAGAAGTCCTCACCGCAAGGAGAGAATGACTCAGCGCTCAGATGCCATGACATTGTCGCAATAAATACTGACATCACGCCATGTTTTGGGTGATAAATCGTAACACGTGTCCGTAGGTGATCACAACTTTGTGCTAGCAATAGCACAAAGTATTGTGCTAGCAATAGCACAAAGTATTGTGCTAGCAATAGCACAAAGTATTGTGCTAGCAATAGCACAAAGTATTGTGCTATTGCTAGCACTGGCTGCAGTTGGCCAAGCAAACGTTTCTTCTTGGTCATTTCTTCAAGTTAAAATTAACACTCTCTTGCTAGATTGCTTTACGGGTTTTTTTTGGGTTTTTTTTCCCAGGAATGGCTCTTGAGTTGCTACACAAATAAGTCCACCTCGCCACTCCTATTCACTGGCACAACAATAGCGGTAAGGAAGATCTAATTTCCTGCCGGACAAAAGATCTTCAACTCCAATGAGGCATCAGCAGGCAAAACAGGGGAAACACTTTGAAGGGCAGATTAATGGTACAAAAAAATCATATAAAGACAATCTGGTAGCGTATGAATCAGAGTCTACTGGAGCACCTTGACAAACTGTTATTCAAATATTATAGGACTTCTCTACTGGTCCTCTTAGAGAAATAATCGTTTTCCCAGTGGTAATAGCACAGCTGTGGGGTAAACGTACATTCTCAACGGAATAATGTTCATAATGCAGTGTCCGTGCTCACAATTAAAAGCATGAATTAGTTACAGCCTGCAACCTGATGCTGAAGTTGAGCGATTCCGCCGTATCGTGGCTGATCAAATTCCTGCAGGCAGTAGCTACAAAACTGATACAGTGTAGCACCCCCAAAACTTCAGACACGGTTCAGGTTGAGGAGCGCTACCAGAACCAATGTGCGAGCTTAAATAACATTGGGGTATCCCCTGGAGTGAATCTCCAAAACCCGCAGAAGTTGTCACGTTATGTTGTTCATGGTGGGCTGCTCATAATACCCAGAGGACAAATCCATTGATGTTATTAGCAACGATGCAGGCCATAAACCTGTCATGTCACGCATGTACTCGGGTATACTTGTAGTATAATAACATAAGCTCATAATATGAGCTGTGTATCCCAGCGAGAAAGACTGAAGATTAGTGAAGAATGTTCAGATTCCAGCAGAACAGCTGGAGGGAGCAACTGTGAGAGAGATCCTGTGATTTAAAAAAAAAAAAAAAAAACACCACAAAAAAAAAAAAAAAAAACATGCTAATGCAAATACTATGCAACTTTGTCTGTAGATCAACGCACCGCAAGATTGAGATCTGTGCCACTGCATAAGATATACTCGAACTCGACACATCCCGACGATCGGAACCCTCCTCGGCATACACCCCGACCCACTTGCGTGCATATGTGTCTGCAACATGGACGCAACACACCGGGCTCCGTGAACATGTTACACAACATTGCATGCCAGCAGAAAGCGCCGTCGTCTGGACTTCTCACTGTGACATTGCGGTAAATTTGATCGGAGATTTGATCAGTTAAGGCCAATGTTCAAAGGCTGGATGTGGTTCATTTGAAGCGTTAACTAGAACACATGATGATTCCAGGGAGGGAGGCCAGGACAGATCGGAATTACCGTGCCAATTATCATCAAAATAAAGCAATGGATGTGGACACAGGTGTATGGACACACCAAAAAACACCCGCTGTAACTAAAAACGACAACAAAGTAGAGCATAGATTAAATAAAATATGATTAGAGATAAGCCATTAAAGGATTTAGCCCGGAAAAATGATTGCAGACCGTGTACAACCTCAACCAAAAAATTCTGAGTGTGTACACCACGCATGAAACTTTAGACTTCATCATACTCATTGTGTTCAGGCAAAAAAAAAAAAAAAAAAAATACAATCACATTAAAATGTAATCTGCATGCGAATGCGTTTTGTCCCATTTCGGCGCACAAGGCAGCCGTTGAATGAGCTGAACTGAACAAAATGAAGATGTTTGAGGAAAAGTCGCACAACCGGCCCTTTGTGCAAAGTGCAAGCTTGCTCGCTGACTGCACATCTTGTGAGATGATGTCAAGGAAATAGAATGAATGCGTGCATAATGCACCTGCGAACTGGACAAAACTCTCAGCACAGGAGTGTGCCAGTCAAAGTGGGTGTAGTGAGAGGACATTCAGAATAATTTTCATTATTCAGGGAGTGCATCCTGAAAAGGATGGAAAATTCCTGGGACAGGAGGCTTTGCCGGGGGAAGGAAGGGCAAGGCTATGACACACACACACACACGCATACACACACAGGCGTGCTTTCACACACTCACACAGTGACGCCAAGAGCCATCTTGAAAGCGTGTGAACCGGAAATGGACGCCTGTCTTGCCGGAGCAGGCAGATGGATTAACAAAGTTCAGAGAGAGCCAACCTGCAGACGTTCCCAGCCGCGTTCCCGCCTCTGCTACGGAAGTCTGCGCCCGGTCTCCAGCATCCTGGAGACATTGCTCACCTCCTTCCACAGCAAAACACGCCTGTCACTATGGCTGTGTGAGTTTGTGTGCTTTTGATAATATGACTTCCACTGCGCTCGCAAAAAGGCGCACATTTGTAAGATAACCTGGGGTAACCTATGATTGGAGGGAACGCTGGGAGCATGCAAAGTCAACACAAGCTGCTCTGACCTGAGCAAAACAGGCCAGTCAGCTGATCTCAAACACACACACACACACACCCAAGCTCATGCACTCTCATGACTGCTAAACAATTAAAATAAGGGGAAATGCAGGAAAGATTCAGGACGGTGTTGACTTTGTGGCAATTTGGGGACATGAGAAAAGAAATAAGAATGATACTCAGGGAAACAGAATGGATTTTAAAGCTCCGAAGTGGCTTGTAAGCACTTACATGTTGGTCAGAGGCCTCAATGGGGCTGAGAACTGGCGAGCCGGTGGGACTGCAGAGCTCAGGGAAAGGGTTGGGGATTGCCGGCAGCGAAGCAGGACGCAGATGCTGCTCCTCCCGCAGGCACCTGCAGGGGGAGACACAGACACACATACACTCAGGTCTACGTCTTAGCCGATCAGTGAAACCACTGTTTGTAAATTGACTGCGTAACAAATGTAAGACCACCTATTTAATTATTATTTAATAATAAACTCTTTTACTGTACCATTTCGATTGCAAAGTTGATTTACTTTGCTCAGGTGTTTTTTTTTTTTTCTTTGTGTGTGTGTGTTTTTTTTTGTTGGTTCCCCTCCTGCAATCACCACGTTTGTTGATGTTGAACGAAGAAAGCGTTGCGTGTCTCTACCTGACGGCCTGGATGTGCATCGGCTGAGAGTGCCGCAGCCTTTCCCTGGCGGGTACGGAGGGGGGCGTGTGACGTCGGACGGCTGGCCCGTGCCTGACGAAGGGAACGTGCATGAGGTGGTGGTGGTGTGGCGCGTGGCCGTTGTTGAGAATGAGTGCTGTGTCCGCCGGCGTGGAGTAAACGCTCTCCATGGAGGAGTTCATCTCGTTGACGAGCTTCTCCAGATCCACGTCGTCGTCTGTGAGGGGACAAGGGAGCGTGAGTGACAGTGGAAGATGCAATGGGCTACAGGTGTCAGTCGCATGTTAGATTACTTCTGCACGTGTGAAAAATTGGTTAATTAGTTTGTGCATCAAATGCAGATGCATACCTGTAAATATAAGCTGAAGTGTTATCTTTTCTCATATTCATCTTTTGACAAACTCAAATGTTTGCAGTCAGGAAAAAAAAAAAAAAAAAAAGGAATTTGCATCACTGTTCCAATACTCTTGGAGTGTAGCAGTGGAACAGAAACTTCTTTAGTCATGCCAGTTCTATGTTAGGGCCAGAATAAAATACTACATGAAGGCACCAATATGTTCCAATGTCCGAGGCCCTTTTGACCGATGGGTGTCCCAAACCAACACCGCACAGAATTCCTGACATTCCTATTGGTGAAAAAAAAATATATATATATATGACAGCCATCTGGGAGCGCTCACCAGCCTGTGTGTCGAACACCAACATAATTGTGCGCATACACACAGGGCAGCCGAGGACACGGTGTACAATATGCGGTGCTGATGTGCACGCAATTATACGGGCGAATCAAAAATGTACAACATCTGCAGCCCGAGCAAGCCTGAAGGGTGAGGGGGGGGGGGGGGGGGGGGGGCAAAAAGGCGCTCTGTACTCAGAGCAGCAGGGCGTCAGCTCAGCTCAGATCACAAAGAGGTATGCATGACAAACACGGAGGGTAAGTGGAGGACACAAGGTCATGTGATGTTCAAGAGTGGGACACGGGTTATGAGGTGAAGAGCTGATGATGATAGCGAGGGACGGCTATTATGCAAAGCTCGGGATGGATGGTTGTGTTATTATCCCCTGCGGACGGCTTCATACACAAAGCAAGTTCACTTTGGCAGGCATGTAATACAAGTCACAATACAAACAGAAGCATTTATTTATTTATTTTTTTAAATATGAAAACAAAAATAATATCTGAACCGCGTGTAAGATGGCTCTACTCTCTGATGAAGGGCTGCATAGGAGCTAGCTTGACAATCTCCGAATGACATTTAAAAACCTTCTGTAATTAAAAAAACAAATTGGTGATGACAGCTGTTCCAGATGCAACATCACTTTCAGATTTTGGCCCGATGAGCCATATGGAATTTGGAATTAAATCTGGCCCATCACGTTGCTTTAGGAGGATAATGATAGTATCATTGGCATTCATCACCCTCCTCCTATTGCTGGCTTGGCCTAAATTGCACTTTTAGTTTCAGCCAGGGAACATACATATAGCGTACAAAGGCTTTCTCTCCCCTTTTTCTTAGATGTTTCGGAACTGCAGCCTCCGTCTGGCCGGCATCTGGCTACAAAAGCTCCTGTGCAAGCGCAGCCAGGACATTCCAGTGAGATCCCAGGATACAGTGAATGAGTGCTCTCTGTCCCTGGCAGAGGCACCCTGCAATCATTGATGGGCAACTCGGAGGTCAGAGAAGGACTGATATGAGCTTTGACCTCGGCTACCTTGGCTAACTTGTGCCAGATAAGATTGAATGGTTCATGCGTTCCGTCGGATGCAGTCCAGCCCACTCACCTAAAGGATCCAAATGCGGACCCACAAAACACCTTGCAGCCGTGGCAAGTATTGCGAACGCACCATACAGTGGACAAATGCGAGATTGTAGTCACGCTGCGTTGTTCATATGCAGGCAACAGTCAAAATGAAGCAGTGGCTTGATGACTCTGTTATCTCAGTAAACTCTAAAAAGTATATATTATTTTCGATGGCAAAAAATTCTGAAGAAAGTGTATTTCCTCGCTGAACCCGTCTAGTCGAAAGAAACTTTGAATACTCCATCAATTAAACATGAACTGCATTGAACTAAAAAAAAAAAAAAAAGGCCTCACTCATGAAAGACGGCAGAGCCTGAGGCAAAGTTACACGATATAGCCGAATGAACACGCTGACTTGATAATGTAACTGCAGCCTACAGATTGTTTTCCTGAGGAGATGACTTGGATATTACAAATTGTCAAGTGAGACTTGAGTTTAAAACAAAATTTTAAAAGTATTCAGTTGCAAGAAAAAAATGTTTCATAGTGTAAACATGGATGCAAATAGCAAAAAATGGCAAGTAATTGATGCCCCCCCCCCTAGAAAATGTTACAACTGCCAATCTCAGTAGTTACAACTGTAACTATGCCACAAACTGATTCCAAAACACTTTCATACCAACACTTATCTTCATTATTGTAAATGGCTTCCAGATAAGCGGTACAGAAAATGGACGGAAGGATGCTTTGATTTTGGAAAAAATAATGCAACAGAAGTGCATGTGTGCATGCACATGCAGCAAAGACACCCCGTAATTTCCACTAACAACCCAGGCCAAACTTAGCTCCTCCATGACATATTGCAAAGATGTGAGTCTCTCAGTGGAGATATATCACGTCAACATACATTATTTCCTTGACAATTACTCATTTCTCATTAGCCAGAGCGTTGGCGCCATCTTATGGCATCTTTGTGCATAATGGAAAAAAGTCAGTTTTTCAGCGAACAACGGAGGGTAGGGTCCAGAAAAAAAGGGATTAGGTTCATTTGTGAATTGGGGGTTATACTCTACCACCTTTTTTCCCCTTGTAAAATAAGGGAGGTATCCATTTCAACTGACGACTGCATGGGATGCATTCGTTTTTAATTGCAGTTCGACATTTTCTGCATCCGATGATGAACCTGTTTGTCGCTTCGACAATTAGCACCTTTGTCCCCCTGACCCCTGTCCTACTTTCTCCAATATGTCCCCCCAACAGGGCAATATAAACACACATCCTAGTCACGATCCTCTCTCTGGGCCATGTTTACAACACATTTGCACAAGCGTGACAAGCACACATCGGCGAACTCGAGGGAAGAACAGGAGGACGGCAGGCGTACGATTTACAACGTCTCCACTGCTTCCAGGCATTTCCACGACGACTGAAGGGATTTCTGAGAACGAGGCGCGAGGAGCAAGTTTTTACCATGTGTGTAACGTGTTCAAGAGGTCATCAGTTTGGGGGGGGGGTGAGCAAGGGAGATAGAATTTAATATTTGTCTAAAAGCGCTACATCTGGATAGCAGAGCTTGCAATGATGAAGGAAGACAATGTCCTAGATGAAGAAGATAGACAAAGAAGGGGGAGGGGGGGGCTGTAGGAAGGTGGGGGTAAGCTTTGTGAGCAAGACGGTTTGGCAGCGAAAAGATTCCACGACTGAACATATGGAGGAAATGGAAGGGGCAATTGTCAGAAAGAGAAACGTGTCATCCATCATCTACAGCTTAAAGGCAGTGATGGACAATTACTGGCCATACTTGCCGTGTAATTTAATTTCTTGAATAGACAGGACAGGGGAGTTACCATGGTGATGTGGCAAGTTTGGATGGGCCGAGCGCTGAAAGCCTGGAACAATCAGCTCCTCAGGCCTGCGAGAGGAACTGCGGTCCATGCCCTCCTGCCAAATAAACAGAACAGGCAGAACAAAAAAGAAAGATGTTTTTGAACTGAGCGTGTCACAAAAGGCCACGCAGCAGTGTTGGATGTCAGATATTTAAGTGAGGCAAAACGCAGTGGGTTATTTTCACAGCACTCGGACAATAGACGGGGTTCACGCCTCTGCTCTGCTCTCGAGGAACACTGAGTGACACACAGGCGATACTTTGACCCTGTAGCACTGTGACTTTGTGACCCGCTGACCTTTTTTCTCTCAGTCCGCCTGTCACACGCTAGCACTTGCGCGCACACACACACTCGCTTCAAACCGCCGCGTATGACACTAGCTCCAGGCAGATCAATCACTCTCCGAGCACACTTCAACCATCGCTCATAGTCAAGTTCCTCATGCATTGGGTAATTCGACGCAGCCTCCAGCCTTGAAAGCTGCAGAGTGAAGGGAGGGAAGAGGGCCAAATCAAAACAAAAAAAAAATAAAATAATAAATAAATTTATACTTTTCATGGAAATTGCAGAACGCGGGTGAATTGTTCCCAGGAATTGCTCGTGGCCAGATGTCCTGCTGCAAATGCACGCACACACACACGTGCATGTGGGATGCTTCGAAAACATCCATAAATGCCAAAAGTATGATTTACAGCTCCGAGAAACTGCAGCCAAAAGTTTTGCAATGAAGGCAACTTGACTAGGCTGCCTGTTGGATGCAGGATGTCGGCAGGCTTCGGCAAACTCTCTCTATCCAAGCCAGATCTGGACCTCTGAATTTGAAATTAACAGAACGTATAGCCGTGCAAGTGCGCACGTACATCATGGAAGCCATTTTGACGAGGCGGACCACTGAATAAACTTTCCCTGACATCAAATCTACTGATGTATTTCAAGAATGTTGCCAAGGATTTGGATACCTAATAACTTAGATAATAAACTGCAAACAGTAAGATCAATCAGAATTGGTGAGTCGCTAAACATCTTACTTTTTGATGTAGCTCGGAACATTACTCCAAGTGACGACGACGACGACTGTGAAACATGAGCATACTACAACTATGTATAGTGAAACCTCTAGTATCTCCCAGTAATAAATTAGAATGGAATTCACTCTGGAAAAGGAGTGCTGTTTAGTCTAAAGTGAGGAGACTCATGTCAAAAGCAGGATTAATCATTGGTAGGGTACGCCCTCGCCAGCCAATCACACGCCGCATAACCATTCCCACGCACATTCCCTCTGCTATATTCAAACTAAGACGATTTGTTATCAGTGTGCGTTATTGTTTTGTTTTGTTTTAAAGACTGAGAGGCTTTGGAAGCAGGACAGGTATCATTGAATGGCCTCTCTTTAAGAGCCCCTTTGCCAAGAGTCCACCGAAGAGCTGCATTGCCCAATAAAGTATCATTGTAAATGTTAAGTCACACACTTGGCCTCCGGATGCTGCCTCGGAACTGTTGCGCTGGTATGAAAAGTGTGAAAATTGTTTAGAAAGAGCTAAGGCTAGAAGGCGGAGTCCATGAATAGAACAACTAGTCTGGTTCATCCGCAGAAACGTTGAAAATAAATTTGCTCGTATCAAATCCTGTTCAGTACTGTACGGTGGTGCCTTGACTTATGAGTGCCTCAACGTACAAGTTTTTCCGGGTAAACTTTAGGTACGCCACCACACGGCTTAAGTGGGGAAAAAATAAAGGTGTACGTGGCCGATGTCCTTTCAGCCATTTATTGATGGGGACAAAAATGGAAAGACAGACGAAATGAAAACGGCGAAGATGCTCACACTGAACTTAGCACGTGGGAAATGGCCAACCGGAGTTGTAGCTCCTGACATCACTATCTAGGCCACGCCCTTTTGTCACACATTAACACCGGAATGCAGTACTACAGAGTGTATGTAACTTTCGTCTAAAACAAATATACAAAAACAGTTTATACATCTACTGTATACATTCTGCGATTATGCTTTTACATGCATACAAAGGTACGTTTCTTCAAAAAAAAAAAGTCACAGGGGCTGTAACAAATTAATGGCATTGCAATATATTTCAATGGGGAAAATTTGATCTACAAGTAAATTAAGTTGCTAGTTTGGTCACGGAGCAAATGAAACTTGTAAGTGAAGGTAGCACTGTAGCATGACAATCAGTCTCTGTTCAAAGAGACAAGAGCTTCATCCACTCCAACGCACATCGAACCAGTTCTACTTTCTCTCAGCAAAGCAACTGCTGTACTTACTTAGGAGCATAACCACAAGACCGAGAGCAAAGTGTTGCCCGGGCGACCAATGCACACAGCTGCTAACCTCTGACCTCAGAGGAGGGGAAGAAAGAGGGAATTGTAGTCCGAGCGCTGAGACGGATCACACATGTTGGACGTTGCTGGCACTCGGGGAGACTTTTGAGCGAGGCGACGTACTGCCGCGTTCGTTCGCCGTTTCCGCCCTTCGGACCCTGTTCGGGCCATAACTCAGCCGAGCTTCCAGCGTGAGGGCTGCGGTTTTGCGTGCATGTTTACGAGCGCGTTTGCACACGAAGACAGCAGTTGATTGACGCTTCCACTGCCTCGATCCAAAGTTCTCACTATGACAGACAAGATACTGATCCTCGAGGAAGACACACCTGGAATGCGGCCCAGACTACCACAACATGCCTGCAGTAATGTTCTTTATAGTGTTATGTAAGTACGTTTAAAAAAAAAAAAAAAAAAATACAGGCTTATCAATTCACACTAACTCTGCAGTCGCAGCCTACACAGAGACTCGGTGGGGTGGAATGAATGTGTGCCATGCTGTGTCATGTCAGTCTTTACATAAAACGCAAACACACACACGCACGCACACACACACAGCAATGTTACGACCCACTTCTCTCCCTCAGACTACCAAACTGTTTTTTTTTCCCCACTAGATGCAGGCTGAAGGAATGTTGCTCTCGACGGGGATTCAATTGACTATTCACTGCAGTCTTACTGGTGCAGAACTGGAACTTTCCTGGAAGCTAAAGCGAACCAATCTCATTTAATGACCCCTCAAACAGGCTCAGCTGTTAGCAGTGACCTTCCATTTAAGAAAGGGGCAGAAAAAAAAAAAATAAATAGTGAGAAGCTAGGCCACCGCTTTCAAAACCGACAATCCCGAGCTTTCGGGCCCGCCGCATAACAAAGCTGCGAGCTTGTTATTGTTGTTGTGCCCTCTATTTATAGACCCTCGCCGTGCTCCTTAGAGAAATTCTTTGCATTACTGGTGGTTGAAGTGGAGAAAATCCTGCAGTCTGGAAACAAAAGGCTCATTCTGCAGGAATTGGACATTGGAAATGGGTCTGATGTGTTGGGAGTAACTCATTGCTAAGTGAGAGGACTCTCCCAAGTATACAGATAAACACACATGCATCGGGGCAACCCAGAAATTCAAAATTTAAAGGAGGATGTATTCTAGTAGCAGTGTATGAAATTAAAGCGACATCCTTTTGCCGATTCATCAATGCACCTTGGCGTCGCAACACAAACCAATCCTGTTATGCCACGTAATCTACTATGTTGCGTTCAGTAACCCTTAAAGAAGAAGTCAACGCAAACCTTTATTTTTTTTTCTTTCAAGAATATGTTCTATGCAAGCCCACTAGTTGAAACAGAGCATTCTGATAAATATTGCGCTTGTGGAATAAGTGTTAATCCAATCGTTTTTAGCCATCCCTGGGAGTGGCCATTTTGTCTTCTGTTAACTGAAAATGACATCACAACTGCTCACAACGACCAATCACGGCTCAGATTCAGAAAACAGGTTAGCCGTAATTGGTTGTTGTGAGCAGTTGTGATGTCATTTACAGTCGACAGAACAATAATGGCCGCCCCCAGAGATGGCTAAAAACGAGTGCATTTTGCTGCTTAATTTATATTCCACAAATCAATCAGAATGCCGTGTTTCAACTAGTGGGCCTGTTGGGAACATATTCTTGAAAAAAGTATGTTTGGGTTGACTTCTGCTTTAATATCCCAGCTCTGCTGTCTTGTCTGATGCAGCAATTTACCGGAAGCTGCTGTGGAAGTGGCTATTGATCTAACAATAACATTTCATATTCTCATCGTTTCCAACCCTTGATCCACTCACCTGATAGTTTGAGTGACACAGGAAGTAGTCAGGGCCTCCCGCTAAGGCCATTTTGTTGGTTCAGCACCCCCTTAGAAGGGAATGACACCCACTGGTCTCAGCAGCACCCTGCACAGAAGCCAAGAAATGCATCGAATTTAAATCCGACACACAGAAAGCAGAGAAAAATAAAGAGTGATCCATTGAGAGACAATGTGAGAAAAGGGCAGCTTAAAATAGCATGGTCTTTCCAGGTGAGGGATTTGTGCTTAACACTGAGCAGAGTGCTGTGTGTTTGGCATACGCTTAAAGAAGGACGACGGGAACCAAACCCAACACCCCGCTCGCTCCCAAAGAGAAAACAAAGTCCGTAAGTGCGAGTGAAGGCGCACGCATGGATGAACATGTGCACGCCAAATCCAAAGTAAACACAGCCATTGTGTTCGATGCACACACAAGTCAGTTCCTAAACAATGCCCGGGGGCTCAAGACTAAATAAGAACCACCCCCCCCCCGCCCCCTACTCTCCATCACCCCTCGACGCACCCTCCTCCATAGCAACACATGACCACTCACCACCTGCAGACCGCATGGCAAGGCAAAGGGGGAAGGGGGGTGGGCGGGGTGTCTGTAGAAAGAGTCGGGGGGGGGGGGACTTGAAATCAGAGTGGGC
>NC_141234.1:5235000-5315000 GCF_054856515.1 Filicampus tigris | reverse complement strand
ATTGACATATTTTACCAGGAAAAAAAATATTTTACAAATAAACAGTCATAATGTTCAGATTATTCCAAGAAAAAAAATCCCCCATTTTACGATTATAAAGTCGTAATATCACAAGGGAAGAAAGTCATATTAAAATGAAAACATCTGCATTTGCCTGTGGAGCAGCTGTCTGACCTGGACGGGGAAACGCGCGGCATGGTGGAGAAGATGATGTACGACCAGCGACAGAAGTCCATGGGCCTGCCCACGTCCGAAGAACAGAAGAAGCAGGACATCTTGAAAAAGTATGCTTGTCCTTCACCAAACTTCCTCTAGGGGGCGACGCTAACTGTGCCGTTTTGCCTGCAGGTTCATGGAGCAGCATCCCGAGATGGACTTCTCCAAAGCCAAATTCAGCTGAGACTTGCCGTGTTGCGTATATGCGTGCGTGTGTGTCCACCATGATGCCTGGCTGCACGTCAACTCGTTATGTTTTCATTCACATACAGGTATCAAGTAGTAACTCTCATCTCTTTTTCCATGGTGTTAAATGTTTTTTTTTTTAATAAATCAAGAGCTGAGGTTAACTATTTATTTCCTCTGGAGTGTTGTCATTGATTTATAATCGCCACATGAGGGCACTGTTTCCCCCTAAACTTGACACTTTTTTTTTTTTTAATACGTGAATAACCTACACCAATTAAAAGTCAAATAAAAAGAACACTTAACCCACAAAAGCCCTTAATGAACCATTTAAAATTTTCACTAAAACAAACTTTCTTTCAACCAGCAGTTTTGGGACCTACAGGTCATGGGTCAAATGTGATGCAGAGGAACTAAATAAGATGAAAACATTTTAACATACAAATCCTCATTTGTCAAAAATTAGTTTGATCACAGTCCTCTTAGAGGAAATAATTATGCCCTCTTTTTTTTTTTTTTTTTTGACTAGGGGTGAGCACAATTTGGTCTATTGGTCAAATATTGCACAGAGGAATTTTAAAAAATCAATTATAATTATCTGCTAATGCTCTTTATGTGTCACAAAAATGAGAGGAAAGTTGTTTTGCTTTACTTTTATTGTTTTTTTTGTTTTTTTTTAACCAGATGAGCACACTACGGCCCATGGGTCAAATGCAGCACATTAAATCTGGCCTGCTTAGCACAAGTAAAACCTCAGAGAAACAAAATAATACAAGTATAAATCACATTAAACCCCTCTTTTTATTGCTATTATTATTATTATTTAATAAAAAGTAAGTTCCCCCTTTTTTGTTCAGCTGAAAACACAGCATTGACTTGGATGTTCACCCTAATATATCGCATACAAACAAGAGCACGCTTTCCTTCTTTCTCATGTGAACGCCACCATTGACACGCAGTTCCCAACCTGCCGTGTTTCTCCCAACGAGTTAAAAGTCTTGTTTCTCACTCTTGCGCACGCTATCATGCGGCACCGCTAAAATGTTACTCTCGCCTCTGCAGCAGTTTGCTGAACAGTTGGCGCGAGGGGCCGACGTGCGTTAGCTGATGCCGGCTAGCAAGTGTTCCTCGTGTGTGGAATTGCGCGCGTGGCTCCAGAACACGCCTCGGGCATCTGTTACTTTCGCAAGGTGACGGCTCATTATGGACAGAAGGCCGAAGTGACGTTTGGCTAATGGCGAATATGCGGCATGCCTTTGTACGAACTAAATCGTAAATAAATATAGAATTAATGATAAAAATTAAGTGTTGCTATTTTAATTCTTCTTTAGCGTAAATGTCTAATAAACTATTTATTAAAATGACAAAATAATGCAAGCAGTATGTCAGTAAAAAAATATATATGATGCAAAAAATTTCAGAAGTCATGAAATAAAACACATTGAAATTCAAAAACATTTTCTACCCTGCCATGATCAATTTGAATGATTGAATAATAAAACAAGTTTAACACATTACCATTGTATCAATGTTACTGTATATTTTTTAACTTGAACTAAGTTTTATATCATTAAAAACACGGTTACATTAAAATGATTGTGATAATTAGAAAATAAATACTCACAAGTAAAATAAAATTGAACTATATGACTCTTCAACTCTTAGAATAATATATTTAAAAAGAAAATATGAGGACCATCTCAGTGCCGTTTCAATTACAATGGAAGAAAAAACCCACTTGTGTTTAGTAAACTGTAAAATGCATGATTTTGGAAGAAGAAAAACATTTTGAATCCCTCTATGAGAGGCAAGTATGCCAAATGTTTTGTCTGATAAGAACGTCCACAATGCAACACAATAGGATCACATGACACAAATTGTGCAATATACTTGATTTGTTGTTGTTAACATTCTCATATTAATATACAGACTGGACACGAGTAGCCGCGGTGGCGATGGTGGTGCAGGGGCCCGATGGTGGGAAGGATGGGGACGCCTGCGGGGGGTGGGGTGGAGGTGGGGGCTGTTTGAGGGCATGGAGGAGGTCTCTCCCAGTCTACTCAGCTGAGAGCAATGTCTCACCAAGGTAGCAGAATTTGTTCATTAACGAACACACACAGACATCAGAGGGACAGGCCCGAAGAGGTTCTGCAAACACACCTCCCCGCCCAGAGCTCCTCAGACTATTCCAGACTCCACGGCTTTTTTTTTTTTTTTTTGGCCAGCGGACACTCGTAAATCTCCCGCTGTGGCACCAGGACAGTGCGACCCACCGCCATGTTGAAAATGGTGTAGCAGGCCACGTCGCTTCTTCTTTGGCTTTTTGTGTATCTGTTTCCACTTACGGTAAAGATGAAAAATGTAATGATAAGTATGGAAATGGGCTATGACGATATTTTCAGAAGGTGTCGTGCCGTTAATCCACTCAAGCCCCGCTAATAACACCAACAAAACAAAAATCATGATGGGTTTTTAAAAATAAAAATAGCATTGTACAATATTGGCCACCCGGGGGCAGTATAATGCGGACAATCAATACACAAAAGATCATCACGACTAGTCGTTCAGTAAACTGCGATGAGTCGTTTTCGCAGAGGATAAAGAATATATGCCTGTGACTTGAGTTGTCCCGATCACACGATTTTTAGCAAATGAGTATCAGCTGACAAAAAAATCTGATTTGGAAAGTGAAGAATGAAATATTTTATTTGTTTACTAAAGTTGATCCTCTGCTGACTTACAGCAGTGTTAAAAAGTTATGTTGGGATACCTTTATTTGATTTTTTTTTAAAAAGTCTTGGACTTGGGTGCCAAAAAAGTTCCCCGGACATGTCTACCTGTGAGTATTATGTTTTCTACATATATGTATCCAAATATCCGTTTCTTAAAGCGACAGCAAACAGCAATGCTAGTTTTGCGAGCCAGTTGATAACATTTTTCATTTTGTATTAACATTAAGCTAACAGACTTTAGAAAGGGCCATGTGCTAATAAACCAAATCTATTTTTTTTTTTTTCTTCTTGCGGAGATCCTTGACTAAAGGCCGGCGTCCTTAACATGTGCTTATGTTGGTCCTCCACACGTGGGTGTCAGGCAAAGCGTATATTTGGAACACAAACGCATACACACTTCCAAGTCAAACTCCCAATTGGCAATTAGGGAAGACCAACACAGGTCCGAGGAGATAGGCCATCATTTTTTTAAAGGCTTCAATTCAAACACAGACGCACAGCTAGGACTTAACTGCAGATGGATGTTTACAATGGCAGCCTGAGCAAAGAGCAACAGCAAACATCCTGGCCACAACGTCAAGACAAGTGCGCTTTCAACATCAGCACACCAAATGAAGTTAACTGAAAGTCAGGTTCTCAGAAAGTGTGATGATTTTGTTCTTAAAGGGACAGTACATCGGTTTTTGTTTGCCGTCACTCCATCAGCAGTGGTTAGATTCTACAACCGGGGTTCCACGTTTTGATCAACTTAACGCAAGACTTCAAAGTACAGTATATTCTGTACGTGTGTGTTTGGAGTTAATGGCTGATATTGTTGCTGTCGTTAACATTTAATAGTGCCAGGTTCAATGAACTGCTTGTCTCTGTTTGGCACCCAGGTCGCCAAACGAAGAGTCTCATGAGGTTTGCTACGCTAGGCTACATGCTACGCTAGGCTACGTGCCGTGTTCGACCGTCAAGCCCCCACCCTCCCCCTGCCAGCTGCAGGTCACATTGCTGCTTCACTACTGTTTGCCCGTGGCCCTGTGACCCTCCAGCCTTCATTTGCACCTGGGTGAGGACCACTCCATCATTTGACACCCCCCCGCCCCCCAATCTTCATCTGAGGACCTGACACTCACATCGCACCCGTGACATCATGCAGCCCCCTCAGGTATGCACCGAACCGCTCACATTAGAGTCATAGCGGCTCCTGTCAGTCATGCCGAATGCATTTGCTCAATGTGTGTCGCTGCAGCTATTCGATGTAATTATGAAGCGTGATCATTTCATTTAGCTTTTGGACTGAATCTCATCCGATTGTGTAGATGACCAATGGCCACTTGTCATAAAGACAGCACTTTATTGTGAACCCTTTCAATTTTCAGTCGTCTCAATTACTGACGTTTTGTAACTTTGTAACTAAATGAAAAGGGCGCTTTTTAAAGCTACAGTGCTTTACAAATATATGAGCACACCTGTCATAAAGACAGCGCCTCAATGGCAACCTTGGCTAGCCGACTGCTTCGGACTCACATCGGATCAAAATGGATGGACACTTTCTAAAGCTTCATAAATGCAGTAGATCACTTTGAGCATCGTGAAGTGCTTTAAAATCAACCCAAACATATATTTTTTTCAAGAATATGTTCCCAGCAGGCCCACTAGTTGAAACATGGCATTCTGATTAATATTGCGTTTGTGGGATATGAAATACGCAGCAAAATCCACCCGTTTTTAGCCATCTCAGGGGGCGGCCATTTTGTCACTTCTGTCGACTGAATATGACATCACAAGTACCCTGGGCTCGGGTACAGACCAATCACAGCTCAGCTTCAGAAAACAGGTCAACCATGATTGGTCGTTACCTGAGCCCTGAATAGTTGTGATGTCATTTTCAGTTGACAGAAGTGACAAAATGGCTGCCCCCTGAGATGGCTAAAAACGGGTGGATTAACTCTTATTCCCCAAACGCAATATTTATTAGAATATTGAATACTGTCACTAGTGGGCTTGCATAGAACATATTCTTAAAAAAATATGTTTACTTCCACCTTAATGTGCACTCTTTCAATTTTAACAAAAGGCTGCTTCAGTACTCTGTCAAGCTACATTGCTCAACAAATGTATTAAACCTTAGCGTATCCCAGCATTGTGAAGTGCTTTAGTGCGAACCTTTTCTAATTGTAGTCAACCCATTTAACTGCTGTTAGAATGACAGTGAAATACATTTGGGAGTAAACAGTGTTTTTAATTTATTATTAAATGACATAAATAACAACTCACAGTCAGTTCAAATACAAATAGTTATGTACATGTGCAAGGGAGGGGGCATGCCCCCCCCCCCCTCGCGAGGAAGGCACTTGAATCCAAAAAGGCACGTTTACATGGAACATCACGGCGAGTTAATTTAGTCTATGTACAAAGATATACACATTGATGTTAGCGGAACAAAACAACTGCAAGCCCCTCAGTAGCTTTGCGCCACGGGCGTCCACGAAGCCGTCAGCCGGGCGATGGAGCTCTCGAACTGCGCGTCGCCCACCCCCACGCCCACCTCGCCCAGCCCCGGGTCATACATGGAGGACGGCGACGAGACGGGCAGCGAGGACGTCAGGCCCGTGTAGGAGGAGCCCCTCAGGAACTGCGAGGTCAACCCGCCCGGGATGGAGCCGGACGCCGAGCCCGACGGGGTGAGGGTGGTGCCCGCCACGGACCACAAACTGGGGTACTGACTGAAGAAGCACGAACAGAGTGGCTTATTTTGGGGGACAAATTATTTTGGAGCAAACAACTTGTCATAATTGTCAATTGGTATTTTTTTACAGTGTGGTGGGTGGGCTCACCTGGAGTTGGATGTGGAGTTAGTGGTGTGGGACAGGGTGCCCATGCCTGTGGAATTTGGGATCTGGAGGGCGGACCAGCTGTCATGAGTTGGAGCCAGGGTACCAGAGGTGTTGTCCATGTAGTTGTCTGCACGGACGGAGAAAGAAGCAAAACCTGAGTCATCCAGCTTGGATTTTGACTCAAAGTGCAAAGGGTCTTACTGGTACTGGAGGCACGGTGGGGGTAGTGGCCGGGGTACGGGCTGGCCCGGTGGCTCCTCAGGCTGGAGTAGCGCTCGCAGTACGAGCCTGACGAGTGGCCCGTCGTGCCGCTGAACTGCGGCGGGCTGCTGCTGGGGCAGATGGCGCTCTGCCCCGGTAGGAACCAACCTCCCACTGTCGGGTTGAACGGGAAAACTATTACTTGTCTTTGTTGCATTTTTTGACAGGACTTTGCCATTCGGGAGACTCACGTTGGGAGTAGCCCGACTGCTGGCTGTCCACGCTGTGGTCGGGCATGTCCTTGTGGTCACTCCTGGAATACAGAAGACGATTTGTTTGGAAGGTGTAGTGGTTTACATAGCCGAAAGACAATATAGAACACTGGGGAAACTTGGTCTGTTAATTAAGTTGAACAAAAAGCTATTCTGGTTCGCAGTTAATTGTAGCTTCTGCCATCTAGTGGAAGATCGTTTAATTGTTCTGCCTGTCACTATGCGCCGCTGGCATATATATAGATGAGCAAAGATATTATTTGTAGTTAAAAACTGAAAAAGAGTCCTACCTTTCTTTGGCATCCAGGAAGGCTTTGGCGAACGGGTTGTGCTTTATCTTCAAGGCTGTGATCTGTCAAATCGCGATTTTTTTTTTATAAAGAAATGTTCTTTTAAAAAGTGTCATCATTTTAACGAGGCTTTACAACCACCAGACAGACCTCTTCATTCTGGTAAGCGGTGACGGCGATGAACTGCGTCTCCGGGAAAGACTGGCTGCTGATCATCTTCTGGATGCCTCCCACCTTCACGATGTGTATCCTTGGCTCGTATTTGTGTAAGGAGTTGAGCATAATCTGCGAAAGTCAAAAGTGTTGCGATCAGATCACACCGGCGCCCGTTCGTGGCTCATTTTGCCATTCTCGCCCCCTCCTTACCTGCCCCCCGCCGTTGAGCTTGTTTGACAGCTTGACTTTGCTGAAGGACACGGGCGCCTTCATCCAGTGCGCGCCGAAGTTGGGCGAGTCCGGGTGGATGTACACGCAGCTGGGGCTCTGCGGCTCCGGCTTGCCGCCGGGCACCCACTCGCCGTTCACGTACTTCCAGCGGTTGTTGTCCGCCGCCACGAAGTCCAGCAGCACCGAGTACATGGCGTTGGGGTCCAGGCCGCTCACGTTGGCCCTGAGCACCGGGAACATGCGTCTGCGGGCAAACCCAAAAGGTAAGGCGCGTAAATCACGATTTTTCAAATCACGACTTTTTCAAGTCGTTAACTCGCGAGTCACCCTCGCTCGCGAATAGCGTTTCGCGTCGAAATGAGCGTGCGTAAAACTCGGCCCTACCGTCCCGTTTTGGTCACAATCATCTCGTTGGTCAACTCCTTGAACTTGTTCCACAAGTCGGCGTCCTCCAGCGACAGTTTAATATCCCTCTCGGACGCGTCGCCCTTCTCGCTGCCCTTCTGGAATTCGCTCTCCACGGCGCTCAGGAGATGCTCCAGCCGCTGGTCCGGGTTTGAGGAGGACGACGACGAGGAAGAGCTCATATTTCCGCTTGAACGACACACACACATAGACACACACACACACCAGCGGGTCCAAGCAAAGCTGCTGCGTACTGACTGCACACACGCGCAAGGCCCCATGATTTTAAGGGACCGCATGGGGGGGGGGGATTCAGGGGGCGTGGTTTAGGACGCGCCCACCTCGGTCTCCCGACAGTCTCCAAAACCGTCTTTACACCGCCACATTTACTCAATTTAATACTTCTGGTTCATAACAACCCCCATAACGAAGTCCGTTGAGAAAAACGCACTTTTTTACGCACGTTGTCATGTCTGCAGAGACTGTTGATATTTTTAAGAGGAAGCTCAAGACACACCTTTTTAGTTTGGCTTTCAACAACTTTTAAATAATTTATCTTTTCTTTTGATTGAAGATAATTCTATGTTTTGCTTTGAATGTTTTAAAGCACTTTGAGTTGCATTTTTATGTATGAAAAGTGCTATATAAATAAAATGTGATTGATTGATTGATAAGGATTTGCAGTTTCACAGCAGAAATTTGTGTGAGTCTTGCATGATTTAGTGCGCCTACACGTGAGACAAAGGGGAAGCGAGCCGAGAGAGTGTTGCCTTTGAACTCGGTTGTATATTTGCAAATAGTGCTAATCTTTTGTTGTCTCAAATCCACATGGGAGAGAAGTAAGGGGAAAAGGGGGGCTGCGTTTACTGAGCTTGGCCCATTAGTGCTTGGGCCTGCATGGCCTGCAAGTGATGCCCGCATTTGCATAATGGGTCTACATGTGTGCATCCTGCCTCACTCACGCTCATATGCAATAATAGATATTTTTAGGTCACCTCAAGATATCTTAACATTTCCCCACCCCACTCCCCCCCAAAAAAACAGGATGGAACGTCCAAAATTGGATTTCAGGCAGTCGGAAAGCATTTTTAAAGCATAATGTCCTGTTTTTTTCCCATTATATTTTCCTTAGCTCTGTAAAACTACAACAATT
Organism: Filicampus tigris; assembly: GCF_054856515.1. Taxonomy (NCBI): domain Eukaryota; kingdom Metazoa; phylum Chordata; class Actinopteri; order Syngnathiformes; family Syngnathidae; genus Filicampus; species Filicampus tigris. Next base: position 5,306,333 of record NC_141234.1, on the reverse strand, counting down.
CAAAAGTAAAAAACAGAAATCTACTTATTTAGGCTAAAATATTGTAAAAGCAAATCAAACGCTCATATTGTGCAAAATGTGAGTTTCTGTGATTAATTGACATGATGTATTTTCACTTTTTCATGAATAATTAGCAGTCTGAGAAAATATCTAAGTATGTACTCGACATGAACTAATGATAACACGACAGGCATTCATTTATTGCAACTAAAATGAGTTAAAAATACATTTTGAATTGTCATTTAAAAAAATGTTAGATTCCAAGACCGTTGGCAAGCCCGCAAAAAAGAGCACTGACCCACAGTTTGGCAACCCTTAATGTAAATAAATGTATTAAATAAATGTTGCTCAGTAGGCCACGCCCCCTAAAGGCACACATCAACACGGAAATCCAACAGAATGTACATGGTTGCCACTTGCCATATTTTACGTTCTTCTACAATAAAGTGTTATTTTCTTTTATGTAAAAAAAAAAAGTAGCCAAAAATTGTGACGTTTTGGCATTTCAATTCATTCCAATTGCAAAAAGGGATTCATAAGTCAAACATTTCCCATGAGCTGTCTGAGCTAGCCTTGTAGTGTTTCAACGCTACTCTTCCTGCCTGCCATTTCCACTGTCTTGTACTTGGAATTGAGCCGAGGGGGCTGTGTAGCGCGACTGCCGCTTTACTGCGCCACTTCCTCCACTACTACAGAGGCCGTAAATGTAAGGGGACCCCTCACACCTTCGCATCCCGTATTCCCCCCCCCCCCCCCCCTTAAGAAAAAAGCCCCTTAACTCCACCACTCCGTCTGTGTGTGTTTTCATTTTGGTGACTTGACAGGAAGGACGTGTTAAAGGTATCATAGGAGCTCACACTTTCCGGAAGCGAGCAATATACGTCAAGGCTGAGTCACATGTTGCCACGGCGACAAAACAACGTCCTGGCCGAAGGGCCGTAACCCTCCAAAAATGCTTGGACCAGCTCCAAACACTCACCCTGGAGTCCCATACAGGTGACATTAGTGTTTTACATTCTTAGAGGGGAAATCAACCCAAACATATGTTTGTCAAGAATATGCTCTATGCAAGCCAACTAGTTGAGACAAAGCATTCTAATAAATATTGCGTTTGTGGAATAAGAGTTAATCCACTCGTTTTTAGCCATCTCTGGGGGCGGCCATTTTGTCACTTCTGTCGACTGAAAATGACATCACAACTACCCAGGGGTCGGGTAACGACCAATCACGGCTGAGCTTCAGAAAACAGGCGAGCTGTGATTGGTCGTTCCCTGAGCCCTGGGTAGTTGTGATGTCATTTTCAGTCGACAGAAATGACAAAATGGCCGCCCCCTGAGATGGCTAAAAACGGGTGGATTTAGCTTCTTAATTAATCAGAATGCCGTGTTTCGACTAGTGGGCCTGCTGGGGGACATATTCTTGACAAAACAATATGTTTGGTTTCCTCTTTAAGAGCAGTGGTTGTCCATGTTTTTACCTACCACCTAAAAAAATACAGGAAGGTTATGTGAAACACTATCTGGATTTGGATTCCACAAAAAGACACGCAAGTTACACGTAGCGCCACATCAAGTGCGACCTGGATGATTTTCCTTCACACCAAGAGGTGATTGTTTCTCTCAAAAAGTAGTTTAGTGTATGCGAAAGGCTACCTGGAGGTTTCCCCTTCCCACATGGAGTTAGAGGAGGGCAGCACTGCCAGGGTTAAAGTGATGCCGAGCGGCGGCTATTCGGGCGAGCAGCAGCAGCAGCGCAGCGTCACCTGGGTGCGAAATATTACAGAGGTCTGGTGCTTGACAAAGAGACACTCATAAGCATGCATATTTTCCACAGGACACCGCCGCCCGGCCGGCCCAAATAAATCAGCAGGGCCCAGCGGGATGAGTCAAGACCCTCAAGACAGACAACAGGTAGCAAAACACTCAGCGGGTGCAAAAGACGCTCGCCACGCAAAGCAAATCTCATTTTAGGACCACTCGTTGACGTGATGTTGTTCATTTGTCAGCGAGTTGATGCGGAAAGCCGCATCTTCGGTTCCATGTCGCCTCCAGGGCCGTAGCTACAAAGAACTGAAGTAAACCGCCGCATCAGCAATGCCCCCTTATAATATTTTGACATTTTGAAGCCTCATTATTATTATTGTTATTATCAATACAACGCTGAATTATTGTCAAAATACTCCTCAAATTTTATAGTCATATTGACACTACGTTTGAATAATATTCATAAAAGGTTCTAGTTGTGTGAAGGTTCATTTAGTATTGAATACAACAAAAAGTAGCAAAGTTGTGTATTTTTTATTTAATTGATAGAAATATTGTAAACACAAGTACAAATGTTTGCAGTTTTGGATTAATTTTTTTATTGCATTTAATACAATTAAAATGTTACCAAAATATAGTTTTTTAAATGAAAGTGTTAAATACAATCTAAATGTTAGCAACATGTAGTATTTTAAAATTTTGCAACATTTTGTAATAAATAAATAAACTGTAGGCAATAACACAATTTAGCAACATTTATTTTATTGAATATTTTTATTATACAATAAAGATTTTACTTTTTTTTTTACATGCATTACATGCTGTAAAAATGTAAATGTAAAAATATTTGTTTCTTTTCCTAAATACAGCAAAGAATGTTGTATTTTATTATGCATACAACATACAGCAGGTGGAACCAAAATATTATATTCTAATATCATTGAACAGAATTAAATATAATAATACAAATGACATTTCAAACTTAAAACCATTCGAAAACATTCCCTAAAAATATATCATATTTTGCAATATTTTTTTTTCCACACAGGTGTTAACATTTTATGCCTCACAATACACTCTATGCTCACTTCCTCACAGCACACACACACACACGCACACACTGAGAGCGATGTGGATTGAACCCCCGAGCTTTCGTCTGTCGCTGTTGCTTTTCCACTTCAAGTTCAGGAAATCTAAACTTAACTCTTCTTATCACCCGGCCCCTTTGAAAGGGATAAAAAGAATTAGTGGGGCCGGTAATTAGCCCCCCGCCACCCAACGCCGGCCCTCATCTCGGGGGTCCCCGCGGTGGGACCCTCGGGACCTTTGGCATGCTAATGGCGCCAGCCTCTGCTCTTTTTGACACTTCTGAGGAGAAAAAGTCGGATGTCAAAGCATCGACGAGCAAATTGAATGATTATTAACACGTTTGAATGCACTTCATAAAATCCAATCAATATACAGTATGTGGCATTGAAAACACTGTCAAAAGAACAAATTGAACAAATGAGGCATTTAGTAACTCAAGATCTCCTGTAATCTTGCTTCAGAATTGTTTTTTCCCCGAATATTTATTTTTTTGAATTTTCACCTTATGTGCAATACATTGAATGGAATTATTATTTTGCAATTAAAAAAAAAAAAATCCTATCTCCATCACAGTGTTATGTTCAAATTTCTCATCATGTTATCGTGGGTTACAATAACATTAAATGTACTTTAATATTGTTTTAATTGTTACGTGAACCACTGCATTAAGATATAGAGGTAATATTAAATATACATATTTTTTTGCATTACTTTGGGTGAGTGTGTTTTGGACTCTGTTGCTGTTGCCTGATGTAAATATGAGCAGCTGAAGTCAGCAGACACCAGTGTGTGAGAAAACACAGTTAACCCCCCCCCCCTCACAGAACCCCCCCGCCTGTGTGTACACACACACACACACACACACACGCACACACACACACACACACATCTGCAGCAATGCACGTGAGATCACACTTCGGGGGCCCGAATGACGTGAGGGGCCAAGGAAGACATGGGCAAATATTAGCAGATATTAATCACAAATAGACTTTTATATCATCTCACCAGTTGGGAGCGGTGAAGTTGGATCGGGGGAGTGGGGTGTTGGGACAGCGGGGGAGGGGTCAGCGAGGGGATCAAAAGGCCATTTTGCACCGACAAACAGTAAGTGTCAAAGGATGGCATGATGAAGGCGCTGCCGCCCGGCCGGCCGGCCGCCCGGTCGACGTTATTTACTCACAGGACGTGTGACTTGAGAGCCGCCACCTCCAGCGGTACTTCCTCACCTCTGCAAATGCACAATTAAAATGAGATGTTCACGCAACGCGCCGTCGCCTCGATTCGCAGGGACAATGAGTTGGAAGCGGGAACCCTGCAGGGGTCACGTCTTCTCATCTGATGTCCACGCCACAAATAATCAAAAAGCTCCCAAGACATTGGTGAAGTATGAGTTCAAATCACCCAAAATGGCGGCCTCAAACCAAAATGGCCAACTTCCTGTCACGCACGGGTCCTTGAATTTTTTTTCCTGCCTCTTGTCGTTTTAGATGTGTCCACCCGATTTTGTGTTGGTTAGCGAAACTGGTGTCAAGGGCAAATTTTTTCAAAGTTCCAAAAATACTCGAAACAATCATCAAACATCTCATCTGCTTTAAAACAAAATGGCCGACTTCTTGCTTTATTCTGGACATGGGTCCTTGAGACTTTTTTGTGCGTCCTGTCATGATAGACTTGTCCACCCAATTTCGCAGCGCTGGGTGAAACATGGTGTCGGGGGAGGATTTTTTTGGGGTGAAATTTTCAAACAAAGTACAAAGCTTTTAATTTACTCATTGGCAGCTTTGAACCAAAATGGCCGACTTCCTGTTTAATTTTTGTGCCTCGTGTAATGACAGACGAGTCCACCCGATTTCATGTTGATCGGAACTAGTGTCGAAGGGTGACTTTTTTTTTTTTCTTCTTCTAACTTTCTAACAGTCAAAGACCTGCAATCTGCTCTAAATGGCATCTTTAACCAAATATGGCCGACTTCCTGTTCAATTTCACGCTTGGATCCTGGAGGCTATTTCGTGTATCGCGTCAAACTGGCGCCGGGCAAATTTTTTCCCCAACTTTCTGAAAATCCTTGAAATAATCGTTAGCCATCTTCTCACCTGATCTGTTTCATACCAAAACAACCGACTTCCTGTACATTTTTGGGCATGATCTTTTGAGACTTTTTCGTGCCAACGACCGACTTCCTGTACGTTTTTGGACATGATCTTTTGAGACTTTTTCATGCGTCCTGTTCTGATAGACGCGTCCACCAAATTTCATGATGGCGGGAGCTCTCACAACAGTCAGCCGGCGTCTGCCAGGGCCGTCGCAAGGAGGATTTGTGATGTTTGTGGCTGAGGGAAGGAGGGAGGGAGGGGCGGGCTCGCGCAGCGCACCGTAAAGCGGAGGAGGTAAACAAAGGGGGCCGGCCTGCTTTTACTGCCTTCCCACGCCATCTGATTGAAAAGTGTTACCTGGAATATGGCGAGTGATCCCCCTCGCGCCCCCCCACCCCTCCAAGCTAATGTGAATGCAGGCACAGGGTCCCAGGTGTACAAACAGCAAACAGTGGGGGCACATCAAAGCCTCTCATTAAAAGACAATAGATGCATCGGCCCCCAAGATGGGGCCCAGCATCCCCACCTACGTATTGCCCCTTTCTGCTCAAGTACATGCAATTAGAATGAGCGCATCAAGCGGGTAAAATAAAAGAAACCCTGTTAAAGAATCCGATTTGGTAACCTTGTAATGAAATCATGTGACTTCTCCCAGCCAATCAGCGACATGAAGTCTGTTTAATGACGAACGAATTCAACGATTCAAATTAGAATCATTTGTTATGCTAGGATGATGACCGTGAACGTTTTTGGAATCATGTGTGGAGAAACCGCGTAGGCTCGCCGTACTGCCACCGCGCCCTCCGTCCGTCCTGGGAAAAAGTGTCGGGACGAGGACGACGTGGCGTTCTTTGATGGAGGGACGCCTCTTTGTAGTGGAGGCCTGGAGATGGCTTGTTAGTCAGTAAAAGTCAGGGCCTTAAACGGCCTCCTCTAACAGGAAGCAGTTGACACGGTGACGCTCAACCTGCCCGCGGCCTTCTATTGTCCCCCCCCGCCCCCCCTCCCACGAGGGACCCCGCGTCCCCACTTCATTAGCATTTCCATAAGAAAGGAGAAGTAATTGCCCCTTTTCTTCTGCTGGCCCTTCATCTTGGACTGGCTCCTCACACCGTTTCCTTCGTCCTTTCAAGCAGCCACTCACACTCTGGGAAGGCAAGGCAAGAGTTGAGAAAGAAGTACAAATAAACAACGGTGATAATGTGGTTGCATAAGTGTGCACACCCTCTAATAAGTGGGGATGTGGCTGCGTTTGGTATTAACCAAACACGTTCAAACTCATTTTGAACTGTGGTCGGAGCAATGCTTTTGACTGACACCAAATGAAGTTCAAATAAAGTTCAGGTGTTCTAGTAGGCTTTTCCTGACAATTTTTGTTTTCTCATCTCAGGGAGCAATCTTATTTTTCTGAGAGAAATTTCAAAGGCATTAAATGTACCATAGAACACAGTGTAGGCAATCATATATATATATTTTTTTAAATTGGACATTGCTCTAAAATAGATTTTTTTTTTAAATGAGGAGAAGGAAACTGGTAAAGAAGGCTGCCAAGAGCCCAACAGACACTTTGAAAGGAATGCAGGAATTTCTGGCAAGTGCTGGCTGTTAAGTCCATGTATTGACAGTCTCCCATCTTCTTCACATGCGTAATCTATGGGGTGGCAAGATGGAAGCCTTATCGTGTATTTTGCAAAAAACACACTTGAAATCTAACAAATATTACGGCACTAAAAATTCAGTTTGAAAGCAGAAAAGTGTCAGGAAAAGCCTACTAGAACCGCTGAACTTTGTGTGTGTGTGTGTGTGTGTGTGTGTGTGTGTGTGTGTGTGTGGGGTTTACTCAGGAGGCGATCAACATCCACACCGGAGCGCGTTTCTAACATTTCGTCCATTCTTGCGACGTCTCGGTGGTCACGGCACGAAGGTCGAGGAGCTGTCATGAGGGGAGGGTCCCCCGGCGGGAACCCCCGGGTGACTGGAAGCGTTTTAACCGCGGCCCCATGCCGACGCAGACAAGAGAGCCGGGGCCCAATCACCGTCTGCTCTTTTGTTGCAGGGGGAGCCAGCGAGGCTGGGAAGGGGCCGAGGGGCCGCGCTCGCTGCTCCCATGGACGCAGCAGCAGACAGCACCCAGCACCCCCCCCCCCCCCCCCCCAACCCCCCGCACCTCCTAAACCGCGTTTATTTGCTGTGCAAGCTACTTTTTCCCAGGTGATTATTAAGGTAGCACTTTGCTGGGTTGTGCCTTTTCTTCATCAGTCTTCATCACCCCCCCCCCCCCACACACACATAATACACTTCAAAACAAATGTAGTGAAAAAAAACACATCCTGTATACTTTATATGACTTTTTACTCATGTGTTTTTATTAGTATGATGTTTGGATGAATTACATTTTCTGCTACAATTTCTATATTATGTTTGAGAAAAATGCAGTGATCCATGACTTCAATTTTGAGCCAACTTTCTTCCCAAAAATTGGGTCGTTTTGGAAAAAACAACCCAAAGTAAACTCTTGTTTTTTGGTTCAAATTTACCCAAAGTAGTAGGTTTTTTACACTTTTTTTTTTTACCCAACTTCTTTTAGCGTATTTAGATTTTTTTTAATGTAGTATTATTGATTGTACAAAATGAACAATTTTGATTTGGATTACTTGTATTTTTAATTTATTTTATCACTTCATATACTGCATTGCATTTGTTCTGTCTCAAGTCAGTCTCAAAATTCTCTTTTTCTACAGAAGGCTCAGTCACATTCTTGGCACACTGCTGCCCCCTACTGCCCATGACGTGAAATTGCATGAAACCGCTTCATTTAGCTGTGCGTGCCACGGCAGTTTTATTCCTATTATCTTATTATATTTCATTTAAGAATATATATATATATATATATATATATATATATATATATATATATATATATATATATATATATATATATATATATATATATATATATATATATATATATTTAGAAACATTTTAAAATAATTTTGAACATTGAATACTTTTGCTCCAGCACGCCTGCGACCCTCGTGGGGATAAGCGGCTCGGATAATGGATGGATGGATACTTTTAATGAAACCTAACATAAATGCATATATTGTTTATTATTGGTCAGCCGAGAAAAACACGTGGCCATGATGTCATCAGCCTAATCGTCTACAGGTGTGCAGCCAACTGGATAAAAGAGAGCGTCTGCACACCCTCTGCATGCCTGCTTTTTGCCTTGATTCATTCTGTTTTTCATACGGAGCCGCTGCAGCCATGTTCGGGTGCCTGCTCTTGGCCATCCTGTGGGGATTTGCGGAGGGCAACATAAGCCCGGCTCTTAATGGACACTGGGAGCTGTGGAAAAAGGCCCACAATAAAGTTTACTCGCATGAGGCAAAAAATTCCCGTCGGATTTGGGACCACTGGCTGGTAGATGCCTGTTGTGGCTAAATGAGATTGTCGCTGTTCTCGTTTGTGCGCGTCAAGGTGGAAGAGTCGGGTCGCAGGCGGATCTGGGAAGAGAACTTGCTGATGATCAACGTTCACAACCTGGAGGCTACCCTGGGCCTGCACACCTACGAGCTGGCCATGAACCATTTGGGAGATCTGGTAAAAAAAAATAATAAAAAAGTCCATGCGTGGTAATTATGAGCATGAGACCCACTTGCAGGTGCACTTGAGCGTATCCTGTCTTCCCGAAACCCCCCCGCCCCCTTTTTTGTTTTCATTGCAGTGCAGTGTGCTCTTATACGATTCTTTTTATTTTTTGGGGTGCGTTTTTTTCAGACCAAGGAGGAGGTGAGCAGCACGCTCACCGGTACGGTGGTGCCGTCCGACCTGGAGAGGATCCAACTAAACTTCAACTGGGAGCAAAGCACGCTGCCACCATCACTTGACTGGAGGAAGCGCGGCCTGGTGACTGAAGTCAAAATGCAGGTGAGACTTCCGGTTAACCTCGTTTTAAGATTTACTCCATGAAATTTAGAAATTATTCCAAACATTGTATATATTTTTTGTAGCCTTTCTCTTGGCTGCTTGTAGTACACGTAGATTTTTTTTTTTTTTTTTTTGTCCAATCAGATTTCAGTTACAACTAGCGCTGGACTGTAGCTTCAAGTATTAGCGAAGAGACTAGCAACTGTTAGCATTTTTTGTTTGGTCTCTGATTGGTTGGTCAGAGCAGAAGTCGACCAGGTACGGCGGCCTAACGTCAACTTGTCGGCAGGGTTCTTGCGGCTCCTGCTGGGCCTTTAGCGCCGTGGGTGCTCTGGAGGGCCAGCTGAAGAGGAGGACGGGCACGCTGACGTCACTGAGCCCCCAGAACCTGGTGGATTGCTCGCTGAACTTCGGCAACCACGGCTGCCACGGCGGCTTCATGACCAACGCCTTCCGCTACGTCAACAAGAACAGAGGCATCGACTCGGACTGGGCCTACCCCTACACGGCCAAAGTGAGGGTGTCGCCACAACAATTGTCTATATTATTTTTTTACATTCATGACTTAATTCATCTTAATGACTGAACTAGTATGCTTTTGTTAGTGAACTGACTTTTTTCCCCTTAGAGGTTGGTGCTTAAGCAAACGTGTTTAATTGTCTTGTCAGCGTGGCGAGTGCATGTACAAACCTCAGGATCGGGCCGCCAACTGCTCGGGTTACTCGTTCGTCCCGAAGGGCGACGAAGATGCCCTGAAGGTCGCCCTCGCCAACGTCGGCCCCGTCTCGGTGGCCATTGACGCATCTCGTTCCAACTTCCACTTCTACCGCCACGGTGAGTCAATAACTTGACCCTGGTTTTTAACCATTTATTAATTCTCCCCCCTGGGCTTATTAGGTGTATACGAGGACCTGGGATGTAGCCATAAAGTGAACCACGGTGTGCTGGCTGTGGGCTACGGCACGGAAAAAGGAAGAGACTACTGGCTGGTCAAGAACAGGTCTTTTGAATGAAATGTATTAATTTTGCTTTTAGGTGGTTAAATCTTTTTTTTTTTCTGCACAACTGTATGGTAGTTGGGGGATGAAATTTGGTGACCAAGGTTACATCAAGATGGCTCGCAACAGACTGAACCAATGCGGCATCGCGCTCCATGCCTGCTTCCCGGTCATGTGACTGCTGCATCCTGCATGGAGTACATCTTAAGCTTGTTTTAAGAACAATGTTGGATAATAAAGTGTATTTGGCCTTTAAATTTACTGTAGTCAATGTATTTCATGCAGTGTTTTAACACTGTTAAGTAGTGTTCTCTACACTTTCATTTTTTTTTTCTCCACTTTGGTAGATGCTCTCTGAGTGCGATCCTTGTTTCTTTTTGAAATTAGATATTAGGTTTGGAAACATTTTTAAAAATGGAGAAACTACTCATTTTTTTTCCATTTTAATAAGGAAACACATACTGAAATACAGCTTAAATTTTCTCAAAAGGTCCGTATTTTTTAATTCCCTTTAGTGGTCACCGACGGCATTTCTCATGCTGACCACAAGATGGCGACAGCTTGGCGCCTGAAGACGATGTGTTCTATCAAGAGCATTGCCTGCCTAAATTTCACAAATGCTGTCAAACGTAGAGAATTGTTGGTACTCTTCTGAAAGAGGAAAAATGACCGTAATGCAACCTTCATGGAAATTGAAAATCAGACATTGCTTTCGAGTTGTGGTTCAGCAGCCTTATTAAAAATCATGAAATGGGCCTGGCCATGATGGTACCCTTAGAAAAGATTGAAAATATTTTGACCATAGGGAATGTTCAACCAAAGAGTCTAGTTGGCATCACAGATGTCTTCAAACTTGTAAGCAGTCAGTTGGGCAACATAATTGCCAGAAAAATAAATACAAAAAAAAAAATAAGTTGGGCATGCAAAGAAGCTGCTAAGAAAGAACTAATGAAGGCTACGTGCTTTCATGATGGCTGACGGAGCTAGCAATCCAAATTATGTACATAATGACAAGACACTCTGTACAATGGATCCGTGAATACGGGCTCCGTTATTTCTGCCTTTAAGGACCAGCGACGGTTACTCGGTGCAAGAGTATCCCACAGTCTTCAACATTTTTTTTTTTTGTGTGCAGTGGCTCATATTTCAGTCAGCGTGACCTTGTAGGAGTCAGCGTAGCTCTCCAAGTGCAGGATGAACGTGTCCTCGTTGGAGTAGTGCTCGATGATGTTGTCGTCCATGTTCACCAGGATGCTGGCAAAAATGAGAGGGGGGAAAAAAAAAAGGTACATTTTAGCGCAATACTAGTATCTGTAGTACTGTAAAATTGTTCCCATCTGTCTCACCCTTTTTTGCTTTTCTTGTAGACTTTGGTGATCTTCTCGGTGGTCACGCCATACTTCTCGGATATCTGCGACGCAAATGAAAATGTGCTGTTGACCCCCCCCCGAAAAAAAAATGCAGTTAAGAGGCGCCACGCAAAATGGCGGCCGCCACTCACCGCGTCTACCAGGCCTCGCAGCGTCGGGGATTTGAGCATGAGCGCGTCGAACACCTCGTCCGTCTCCTTGCGGACGTACAGCAGCACTGCGGTAGGGCAAACCTTACTAGTCAACTATGTGTCGCACTATAACACTACTAGGACCCAACTAGTAGGCATGTGTCACGCACTAGTAGCCTCCTAGTACCTTACTAGTGTTTTTTTATGCAAAGCCGCATGAGCACTTATTCAAAATCCAGCTTAAGTGCCGTGTACTAGTAAACTCTTTTGTCCTCACTAGTTTAGCGCTACAGTAGAACCACAGTGTCATACTAGTAACTTTTTCCCACCACTGTGTAAAATTCTGTACACTAGTAGGACAACCACGTTAGTGAGGCAAAACTACTAGTGGGCATTTTGGTATTACAAGTAGGCTACTAGCGCAGGACACATGCCTACTAGTAGTGTTACCAGTGCGCGTGTGGACACGGTCATTCTACTAGTGCGCTGAATTTTGTGCGTGTGTGTATATGGAGCATAAAATGGAGGCTAGGGTCGGCCACAATATTAGGTACGGCCTCTCTTACCTCTTTTGTGCGCCTCTTCCTTGACCTGCTTCTGCGGCGACGGACACAAGTCATCCTCCGACGGCCGGAACATCCTTTTCACCAGGACGCTCCTGACACAGACATTGTCATGAATAATATTTCTTTTTTTTTTTTTTGTTTGCGTATGTGCGTCCTGTGCAGTGCATCTCATTTGCATATCTCTTTGAGCTGATGTAAATGACACTTCCTGTTCGGGCGCGCTCACCCTTCTCGCTCCATTTCCTCTGTGTTGAAGGTGAACACCTGAAAACGTAGATTTTGTTTTAAAATTCTTTAAGTGGTTTTTTTTTTTTTTTTTTTTGCTCAGTATTTTTCTTCAAGTGCTGCCAGATAGTGAGGTCTATGGAAGTGACCAAATATGTCTCCTGACCAAATAAAGGGCTACAAGTGGCAGGATTTAAAACGTTGCTTGGATTGAATTTTGATGCTATTTTAACATATTTTCAGGTGATTTTGTCGATGTTTTACATGACTTACTATTTGTGAATTTATACATAAATTGATTGATCATAATTCGGTTTTAGCGGCAAAGCGTACCTGTCCGGCCCTCTGCAGGTTTCCAAAGTGGACGTCAGGGATGAAAAGGACAGGTTGTGCTTCCAGGTCGGTCATGGTCTTGAAATACGTCGTGTCTGACTTCTTGGGTACCGTTATCACGCCCACGCCACCGTCTTTAACTGCGTGCCAGGGAAAATAGTGCTTCATAGCTTTCATTTACATTTGGTTCATTCTGAATATTCTCATGAAATAAGATTTCTTGTGACACTCGGTACCTTTGGATTTCTTGCGGAAGAGTTTCCTCTCTTCATCTCTTATCTTACGTTCGGCTCCCTGAGAGAGGAAATAAAATCACAGGAAACTAAATTAGGAATGTGGTGTGAGCAGGTATGACCACAAGGGGGAGTACTTGCGCAATGAGCCAGCCCTATTCAGCGGCAATGCAGACACCAGAGAGACAAAAGTATTGGTTTGAAAAATTTAATTTATTTATTTTTTACCATGTAGTGTTCATAGCCACATTTATACAAAACAATAGCACCAAAAAGGTGGAAAATAAATGCCAGCCTTAACAGTATAAAGGGGCTCCGGTCCCTTTTTTTTTTTTTTTTTTTCAAATCCCATTTTGTTTTTGTTTTTCTTTCTGGCAACCTAAATGATACCGACTGGGATCGAACAAAAGATAGCGAGGTAGGGTGGCTGGTGCCTGACCTTGTCACAGAAGACCTTGATCTGCGAGTAGGCCCTGTGCAGAGGTTTGTTGCTGCGGTTGTTGTAGCTGTACGTGTCGATCTGGATCATCAGAGGCAGACCCTTGACGCCCTTCTGCGACGAGAAGTCCGTACTCAGGCAGTTGACCGTGATGAAGATCTGCCGGACAGCACGTTCAGAGTGTCGTATAGGCTGCATGCATTCCCGCATTTATAATCGGATGTATTTAGCACAAGCTAACCCAACCAAACGTGACAAATATTTAATGTCAAAGTCGTCTAGAACAGGAGCGGGAAAAAAACATCTGAGCTCAGGGCCACATTTTATACTTAAAATGGAGAGCGGGGCCAGGTAATTTGTAGGAAAAAAAAAAATCTAAATTTCATATTTAAGACATGTATAAGACACGCTTCCAAACTGTCTTTTGTTTAGGACACACTGAAGCAGTGCGTGTTTGTTACTCTTTTATTGCAATGAGGGACAAATAGTTGCTGTTGGAAGAAATCCAAGATGACTCAGGGCCAATATTGACTTTTCGTGTGTGTACATACACTCAAACGTATATGCATTTTCTCTACAATAAGCCTCAATGTACAGTATAATTTACGGTACATATTGTACACCTTTTATAGTGTATGGAAGTCATGCTATACTTTGCCCAATTTGTTGTGTGTTACTGTAATAAACAGGAAGTAGTGATTGGTTCTTCCTCTTGCTATTGTGTGCTGCTCAAAAGTCTCAAACGTCACAATTACACCGTTCAAAAAGGACCTTCAACACTTTACGGACCTTCTCTTTTCTTCAGTCGAGTTCAAAATCAAAGAAAAATCCCCCCCACCACCCAAAAAAAAATCGGGGCTCCATTGGGTTATTCTGCTCGCTTTAGCCACGAGCTAAATGCTAATGCTAAAGTGGTTGTCCTTTTTCATTTACGGTAAATTGTATTACATCTTATACTGTATTGTCTGTGTGAAACTAGCTAGCATAGCGGTGTTTTGTCAATTCTTGCGTCATTTGTCCACTTTGCGCTTGTTTGCCAACAACCAAATCATCAAAAAAAAAAAAAACCTGTCCCGCTGCTTTTTATTACCCGACACACCTCCTGCATGGGTAAACATACTCGACCGGTTTGTAGGGGGTTGATATGTCAATAACGGGAATTTTGTAGCGCTTCTTTTGCCTGCACCGCTTTTAATACATAGATGGTAATTTAATTTTTTTTTTGTCCAATCAGATTTCGGCCTCTGTGTTGCCATGTCAATCTAATCTGCCCATATCCTTCAAGAATGAGTAATGCCGGCTCAATTTCAATGATATCAAATTCTTCCTCATCCAGCGAGTTGACCCTCGATGTCAGCATTTTTCTGTCCACTGATTGGTTTGAAAGTTATTTTCACATTATTTTAATGTCCGGTTGTTTTTCTTACCTTGGCCTCTTCGTTGACGTCCCACGTGAAGGAGATGGCGTTGTAGGCGATTTCTTCGATGTTGCCGATGGTGTTGAAGCTCTCCTTGTAGTCGGCTGGGACAAGAATCACAGCGTTTGGGGGGGAAAAAAAAAAGCACAGAGTGGTCATTAAAAGTCACAAGAAGGTAGCCATTGTTTGTTCCTGATAAGCAATCCAACGGCACACGCTTCAATTTGGGAAGATATGGCCTTATCTGGCCTGGACAAACAAACTCTCGGGCTTCAAAAAAGGCTGCTCAGGAGACCCTTTTGATGGTCACACAGGAAACAGGAGTGTCGCTGAAATTGTTTTATTTGTAGGAGCCTTTCACGCTGCCTGTAAAAAGCTGCAAATGTTCTCTTAGGGCAAGAAGCAACACGATTGCTGGGTTATGTGTGAAAGAAACAGGTTGTGATGCAACCGTTACTGCTGTTCTCGTATTGTCCACTGTGCTTTGTGTGAGAGGTGGAGAAAGGCCCGGTCTTCTGTTTCAATCTTTGTTTTTGTGTCTGTACCCTGCCTTTTCTGGGTTTTGCGTGAAAGGTGAAGATGGCTAAACGCAGGGTCTTCTGTTCCAGTTCACTTATTTGTGCTAAAATTCTGTTTTTCCTGGGTTGTGTGTGAACGGTGGTGGCAATGAGTTCTTTTTAGTCACAGCAATATCCTGCCTTTGTCGAATTCTGTGTGAAAGGTAAAGGTGGTTTTGATGAGTCATGTTAGGTTGTGGTAATAATTCACATATGCAGTTGAGGCAGCATCCTGCTTTCGCTAGGTAATGTATGAAAGGTGTATAAATACCCTTCTGTTACATCTCACTGCTCAATTTGTAGTAATATCATGCTTTGGCTGGGTTCTGTGTGAAAGGTGGTGGTGAGGAGTTATATTTGAAGTCTTGTCAATATTCTCCCTTTTCTGTGTTCAGTGAGAAAGGCAAAGCAGTTTGGAGATCTGGTAAAATCCTGCTTTTGCCGGTTTCCGTGCGCAACGCAAAGGCCCATCGATGCAGGGTCTCTGTGTGAAAGGGGCGACTGGGCATTTGCGCACAAATTTTTACATGGGGGTCAGGGGGATTGTGAAATGTTGTGAAGGAATCAACATGCACGGGAGTCTTTCCTTGTTCCGCAACAAGTGCACAATGGAGACAGGAAACAAGTACCCCCCCCCTTTTTTTTTTTTCTAAATGATCTCGTGTATTCTGTGACGTAGCCCGAGGCACCTGCACACGGACGCACACCCTCCTCCGCTGCTATTCAAATCAGCTCTCATGGCGGTTTCGGGTTGCATCCAGCGAGAGGAAAAGGGCACAGGGCCGCCTCACCTGTGATTTAGCCGACAGATCGTCAATCCGTGCTCAGTTTACGCCGGAATTTCGGCTGTGAGATAAACAGAAGAATTTCCTCGGTCCAAAATGAGGGAATTTAGTCATTAATTATCAAGTAATTTATACATATATTCTTATGTATTTTTTTGTGTGTTTTTAGATGGTTGAAAATAGATGGGATGGTGTTATTCCAGATCTCTACTTTTCAGAGAAGCAACTATTTAACTAATTTAACTTTTTTTAAAAACATATCTTTGCATATATTATTTTTATTTTACATATATTTTAAATATTCAGGAAATATGTTCTACGTGGATACTTTTATTTCAAAACTGGGTGAATAAGAAAAAAAATAATCGTACTAATTTTTGGTATTTGTATTTAAAAAAAAAACAATTTGAAGGCTTTTTTTTCGCAACAAAAAAACACAAAACAAAAAGTAACATATTATTTTTTAAATTTCTTATTTTACAACATTAACATGTTATTACTTTATTCTAGCAAAAACATGCATGTTTTTTGTTTACATATGACCTCTCTTCAGATGTTTGTTTTTGTAGTTCTGTTGACACACTTCCGCAGTAGTGAGTGAAAGTGTGTGTGTGTGTGTGCGCGTGCGTGTTGCTGATCAACGATGAATACCGCCACGATGTCAATTAGGAAAATCATTATTTTTAACGGACCGTGCGTCTTCACATTCCGCTCCCTGTCCTGACACGCGTGTGCGTGCGTACGTACCCGTGTGTGTGTGTGTGTGTGTGTGTGTCACATACCTCAAAACGTTTGGCGGGGTTAGCAGGCCAGAGCTTGTCAAACTAACAAATCTCTCGCACACACATCAACAAGTCATAGACGAGTTGGTCCAGCAACAATTCACCATTCTTCAAGTGTGTGTGTGTGTGTGTGTGTGTGTGAGAGTGTGAGTGCGTCATGGTGGCTGTTTAGCCTGAAGGCGAGCAAGCAGTGAGCAGGGTGGGGGCTTGTTTGCTCTCAGTGTGGCTTTTTTTTTTTTTTTTAAACTGACTGAGTGCATTCCAGCATTGGAAATAAAGATAATCAAACACATCTCACCGATGTCCAGAACTCTCTGCTTGGCCGTGTGCTGCCGGGAGTGCCAGTACTTCCAGTATTTCAGCTGCTCGTCTCTGTTTTTGTCCTCGCTAAACACCACCATGATCACACTCTGTGAAATGGAGGGGGGGGGGGGGGGGGGGGGCGAAAATCTTAATATTCGTTCCATGAAATTGTGTCAACTTCTTTCATAGCGTTTCGTTTGGCTGCACTGCTTTCAGTACATAAAAGGGGATTTATATTTTTGTCCAATCCGATTTGAGTCTATATGTGTTGCCATGCCACTGTAATCTGCCCAGAGACTTCAGAATCACTAGTGCTTGTCCGCGCAAATTCCGCTAGCAACGGGAGAGTTTCTTCAACCAATCAGATTTCAAATTTGGCTTCACAGGGCCAGAGCACCGGCCCTCAGCATTTTACCGTCTTCTGATTGGTTGGTCAGAAAAAAATGGTTACAAACTTTTCACAGTGACGCCGTTCCGTTTTTGCACCGCTACGAAGGGTGCGCGTCTCTCCAACAAAAGATACATATCGCTCGATAGCTTTTAAAGTGGAACGATTTGATTCGTTTTCTTCCTTCAATGAGAAAAAAACAGGCGGCACCCACCCGCACTTTGCTGATGGGGTGCCGTAGCCGCTTGTTGGCGCTGAGCTCGTTGAGCGTGACGGCGTAGAACTGGCCCTTGTTCAGGTACGTCATGGGGCCCTCGCCCTGCTTCTGCCGTAGCGAGCGGGTGGCGTCCAGCGTGTACTGGAAGCTGTCGCTGCGACATCGCGGGGCTTGTCAGACATCATAACAAAAGGAGGGCGGGGGCCCTCATTTGCACACTAGGTGGTGACTTACGTTCCGTTCTGGTGGAACAAGAAGTCATCTGAGGCCAGAGACGAAGGCGTGTGGTACTTCTGGCAAGAAAAACACCAAAAGGCAAGCGACATTTATGTTCATTGAGATTTTCAGTCACCCGCTGGAAAATGAGAACAATTAGCCAGTCAGCCATTTTGGGTCATTTCCAGGACTGGTCCCCGATTGAGCCCCAGTGGCAAGCGGGTATCCCTGAATCATTTCTCACCGCGTCGCCGTCCTCGTCAAAGGGGCTGTCCGGCGGGCTCTGGTGGTCCTCCTTCACGTAGGAACTGTGGTTGACGGTGGTCACCTCGTAGGGGTTTTCCTCGTAGACCACCCGGGATGCCTCCTCGCCGTCCGCGCGGTAGTGGAGCCCGCCGCCCGCCGTCATGTAGACGGGCGCGAAGGACTCGGCCTTCACCAGGGCCACGGAAGGCGCCCCGCCCGCATCGGGGCCGCCGGGGTGCTCCGTGTTGAGCGACAGGTTGACGGGGACCGACTTGAGAACCTGGACGCGGTTGTCCAACGCCTCGGCCTCCGCGCCGTTGGGGTTGCTAGGCAACCTGGGCAAACGCATAGCTGTGACGGCAGAAACAAAACACGACTATTTGTTGAGCCATTTAGCGTGTTTACCAACCTTTTCTCCTGCTCTTCCGTTATTTCCGCAACCTTGGGAGCGGTCAGGAGTCTCTTTTCTTTAGGAACCTGGAAGACAACCAGGACGGACATTTGTCACACAATTTACAGTAGATGTCGAAAGTCTACACACCCCTGCTCAAATGCCAGGTTGTTGAGAAATAATTTAAAAACAATTGAAAAACATAAATATTTTCGAGAGGTGACGTAAAAATATACAATTGAGATGTGGTTGCATAAGTGTGCACACCCACTTATAATGTGGCGGTGTGCAAAATGAAGCAATCAGATTCAAACTGGTGTACTTTGTGCTTGACCAGCTGAACTTTATATGGGCTTAATCAGTGGCAGGTGTGTGCTGACTCCCAATTAAAATGAGTTTGGATTACATTGGTTCTCGACACAGCCACATCCCCGATTTGAAACTTAGCAACCGTGGTTAAGTAACTCTAACTAAGTGACCGTAACTGTAACAAAAGTTGCCAAGGGACCTTGTAGTAGTCGTAGAGAAGGCCCAGGGCGTTGGCGCTGTCCTCGTCGCCGTTGATGCTCATCATGGCCTTGGTGGCGGCCGTTAGCGGATTCTCCAGGTACGAGCGCCACGCCTCATCCTCGCTGGTGTAGGCCCGCCGCACGGCCGGGTAGGAGCTCTCGTTGGGGACTACCACCACCAGACGCTTGCTGGGCGGACACCACAGAGACCAGCACAGTCACTTTGTGTACTAGGGTTGGAAAACCTTTCAGACCAAGTGCCAAGTTCGACTTTTAAATCCGACAGAAAGTGCAACTTGACCACCTACAGGCCGCTGTTGGAACAGCAGGATGCGAACATAAAGTCGGCGGAAACCTTTTTTTTTTTTTTTTAATTTTAATAATGAAATAATCTGATCTAATCCTCATCTGAGAGACTGTTCAGATGATTCAGTAGGTGCTGCTGTTTTGGTGAGCAACAGTAGTTGTCACAGTCGAAGGTTTGTGGGTTCGATTCTTGCTTCTTTGTTGTTTGTGTGCAGTGTGGCGTGCAAGAGGCTTAAGCTAGCGGGTAGGGCCTCTGTTGGCCCACTTTAGGAGGAGAGATGACACGGAGTAGTTCAACACGCCGTGTTGTCACAACAGCTTTATTTGGCTGCGTGTCAACTCGGCGCCCGCCGAATGTTAGACACCGCGTGATATATATTAGCGGCCGCGCACACCTTTCGGTAACGCTTTACAAAAAGCCTTGAAACCGGATGACAAAGATTGAATCAGCGTGAGCACAACATATCGGCAGTTTCACGGCAGGTTTCTGCTAATAACGCATTTTCTTGCATCTCTTAATGAGTCTTTGCTTTTAAGACATCACCATGGCAACCACGTGGCCACTATACAGTCATTTAGCAATTTGTAGTCATGGATAATGGCCGTTCTTCAGCACAAACCGTTGTTTTAGTGTATTATTTGTTTTCACTGTTTCTTCCTTTGTTATTGCTTCATTGATTTTAGATCATGTTATGTTTAACGTTTTGTATTTGATGTTGTTTATGTTGTTAGATTGATCCACATAACATAGTAGTAGCAATACGCATTATTGTGTAATTAGAAGAATTTTGATAATTTTATTAAACGTTGCAGAATGCATTGAACATCAACTTTAATGTAGTATTGTTTGAATTTTTTTAGTTCGGGTTATAAAAAAAGATTACGTTTTTTATAAATTAAAAAATATTTTTGATAAAATAGCCCCAAAAACATGACAGGTACAAAATTAATTGTAAATGTAATGTTGTTGTTTTTTTTTAATGAATTTTCAGGTAAGAATAATATTGTCTGCATATTTCTATAACTTGGAAAAAAATCCATTCAGCCTAATATAACATAGGAAATATAATTTGTATAGAATATGACCTGCAAAATGGAAGTACCCCAGTGGTAGTAGTAGCAGCTATCCACATTAATATATTAGCAGAACCAAAAATAGGCATTTAAAAAAGTACATTTATTTGCAGACAAATAGCCATCAAGTCAAATCAAGCAAATTTAATCACCAACTACTAAATAAGACATATATTATTTACATATTTATTCTTTATATGTGTGCAAGCGGACAAGAGTGCATCTAAATGCACATAACAGAGGAAATGCAAAGACAAAATAATGACTAAAGTCAAATCAAATGCCAAAATTGCACATTCCAAGTTTGATAAACATATGTAAATGAAAAAGAATTGAAACTATGTTTGAGGCTTTAAAGCACACACCATGTCATTAATAGCACATCGTTCTTGATGAATAATCACCCGCTATTAATGTGCATATTTACACAAGGCCGTAGGGCTCGTGCAGTGCAATGCAAAATGCAAATAATGAAGTTAAAAACAAAACTAAACAAAAACGTCCATGCATGTTTGAAGGTGTGCCCCCTCCCCAAAAACCCCCCAAAACAATCCGGAGAATCCAAAACAAGCTTCCCTCCATAACTTTACATCATCAGTCACCCACAAGTGATGCAAAATGACTAGTTAGTCACTATTCCAAAAAATGCAACATGCGTTTTGATTCCAAAGCGAGAAAGGGGGGGAAAAAAAGAGGGACCCCCTCCGCAGTTTGGGTCCGAGTATCAAAGATCGTCTCCGCAGGCGTGATCACTTACTTGTCTGTCTCCTGTGACATATTTCACCTCCTCTCCCCGGCTTGGTGCCTGGTGGAACTGGACTTTCAAGTCGGAGCAGGTGATAAGAGGGAGCGGGTTGGCAGAAGTTGGCGTACAGGTAAGTCCACTTTTCTTTTTTCCCGACAGTTTTTTCCCCCTGATCTCCTCCTCCCTCCTCCTGTCACTCCCGCACCGCCACCCTCTGGTCTCTCTTCCCGGCAGGTAAAGCCCGCGCTTTTTTTTTGTTTAGTAACCCTCCCTGCGCTCCCTCTCCGTACATAAAAGTCGACTTTAGCACTTTTATCACGATGTCAACATGATTCATACACACGTCAACACGGCGATGTTTGTATTTGGCGTCGCTTAATCGCTTAGCTTTGGGAAATTCTTTCACAGGCGAGCGAGGGGAAGGTGAGGTCCGCGTTGATTGGCTGCCCGCGGGGGTGAAGAAAGATGGCTGCTGATTGGCTGAGAGTGCAGGAAGAGTAGGTAAAGGCCCCACCTTCTCCTTCGCTACAAATGACATTTTTGGTATCCATTTATTTTATGAAATATATATACAATAAAAATAATGGTAAATTATAGTTATGTTTACAGTCACTTAGTTACAGTTGCTAAGTTACAGTTACATGGTAACAAACTGAGGATGTGACTGTTTTCAGAACGAACCAACCTTATTCAAATTCATGTTCAATGCGAGTCATCGAATAACTGCCACCATCTAAAGTGCCTCAAATTAACCCCAAATAAAGTTCAGCATTATCTGTGTTTTAATTTGTAGGTTTCATTTTTTTCCAATACAAGTGATGGGTACAGTAAAGGTTATAGGTCACATTAATGATGGGGAAAGTTTTGTAGTGCTTTGTCTTGGTCTATTTTTTTATTCCACAAAACCATTGCATTTGAATGGGGGTGTGCAGATTTTTTATATCCTCTGTGATTGGTTAATTCATTTTAAATAAATTAATTAGGAACAATACAATTAGCCAGCCCATTTATCCGTTTTAAAGCTCAAACGTGACCCTTGGGCCGCAAAAGTTTGCCCACCTCTTGAGAGTAAAGAGAAAAAAGGGCAGGGGGGAGGCCTGTCATTAGTTGACACAATGCCATTGTCTCTTTAATGAAGTCATTGTGTGACCACATCGCAGTGTTTGGAATCAGCCAGGCCAACAGCAAACAATACAGGTGCATGTTTGGTTCCTACAATCACCACCTCAATGCTAATTCGACCTTGTTTGCTTAGCTGAAAAGTTCACGTAAAAGCCATGCGCCACGACCAATATATGACAAGTAACAACAGGAAAAATTGTGTCAACTTTTTTTTGTATTCAGTGTATGTTGATACATTTTTAAATTATTTTACAACTTTATTTGTCCCCTATTGACAGGTCTGTTTTTTTGTTGTTTTAGCAAAACGGTTTCGATGCTAGCAAGTTGTTGATGGCACAAAAAGACAAGCACATTTGCGTGGGAAAGCCTCTGGGTGATCGTGTATGGAAATCTTTTTTTTTTTTTTTTTTTAAGAAATAGAACGTTCCAGGTTCAGTTTAACCGCCAGGGGGGTCATCCTCTTTTGTGCGCGTGAGACACAGGCATGTTCTTCTCGTCTCATTTGTTTGACAGAGCAGCTGGGGCCTTTGCGGGCTCTGTGTTGTGTGTGCTAGATAAATAGAGGTGGAGTCCATTTTCCTCCCAGCAGCACACAAACACAACACGGAGAGAGGGAGGTGGAGTTGAAGGTGTTAATAATAAATGCTATAGTAAACAAGTGGTGGGCAATTTTTGGGAGATCTCAAGGGGTCACATTTGATTTTTAAAATGAACAAGTGAGGCAAAAAAATAAAGGTCAGGAAAAGCCTACTAAAACATCAGAACTACAATGAGGGTGGCAGGTGTGTATGTATATGTGTATATATATATATATATATTCCCAATCTTGAACTTTTCCATCGTTGCCATGTGACATTGTGACAGTTGAGACGTTGCGACTCCAAGCAGGCACGGGCAAGACCGAGACGTCAGCTGCCAAGACGCTCAAGAATTCCTGTTCCCATGCCTCCTCCTCCCTTCTGTGTATGTGAAAGAAAAAAGAAAAAAAAATCCTACATACCAGACGCTTTTTTTTACTTGTCGGGACTTGGCCCCTGGATTTGGGAGTCAGCTAGTTTGTCAGCTCCAGAACCACGAGCGAGTGCAGGCAGGTGAGATGGGACCGGTTGTCCTACACATGGACAGAAGCAGAGAGAATTTTTCACGCGTATACCCTGCAAAATTGCCACATCCGGGAGACAATTCAGAATGGGCAGGAGTGTAGGTCAAGACGGCAGTTATATGCTCCCTCTTACGTGTTCCAGTTATTAGGGAAACAGCCCGATATTACATGCAGCGTGAAAGGGTCACAATGGCGACCGTTAACACTCACATTATGGAAGGTTTTTTCGAGTCGACAGTTATATGAAAGCTCAGGATCCAAGGCATATCACATCATGCAATGTTGCAGCGGTGGGGAACCCTTTTAGGTCCTCTTATGGCTGTACTAAATTTATTGAAAATTTTGAATGATGGAAAACTCCTGGCTCAGCTCAATTCCAGTTTGTTCATTTTTATCTACTTTGTATTTATTTGTCTGTTTATTAGCATTTTACTGTATATATTGTAACATTATTCAAGACCAATATATATTTTTAATTTACTGTAAAACAAAGGAATGAGATAAATGAAATATAAAAAAAACTATCATTAATTTTATTATTAGTATACGCAATTTTATTGTTAGCTGCTTTTTTTTCCCCACTAAAATTGTCAAACAAATTAAACGCAGCCCTCAAGCACAAAAGTCTGCCCACCCTGATCCAAAGCATACCACATCGTGCAGATTGTTGTTGTTGTGACTGCGCCGCGTGTGTGCGGTTCGACTGGTCCGGCAACATTGTGGCAAAACCGGTTGGTTGGAAACGGGAGGCTGAAAGGAGAGGAAGTGTCAGATGAGGAAGGTTAAGAGGCAGCTTCCTCTTACGTTTGGGAACGGGCAACGGGATATCCTTTCACGTGACGAGGCTGAAGTGGTAACTTGCGGATTTGGGGAACGTACGGTGGCCCTGAAGGGACTAAAAGACATCCCGTTTGCAATCAAAGCTGTCATGTGTTTGTCTTCATTTAGCTGGCTTGTCCATACAGTTGGTCCTGTACGTCGACGCCGCCTTGAGCGGGTTGACCTGTTGGTACAATTTTTCACTGTGTCCACCATTTTGGATGTGGCAGATCTGACCGTGGCATAAACTAACATATACACACAGACACACACAATTTTATGGTTTGGCTTATTATTTGAGTGTTTCAATGTGCCATTCATCCATCTTTAATTCCGCTTATGCTTTTCCTTTTCCTCAAAATGGTGTGATATAGAGTCTCACATTTCTTGACAGTTTGAGTGTGAAAACTGGCACGAAGGTACACTTTAAAAAGTATATTTTAACAAGTTTAAGTGTGTGGAATTGGTAAAACTCTATATATTAAAAATGTATAATTCTCTCGATATTATGGATTTTCATCTATTGTGTGGGTGGATCTGGAATATACTCAGAAGTTATTGACTCGATGACACCTGGCAGATTTGCTTTCACGTTGTCCGCCCCCCTGGGGCTTGACAACCCCACCCTGGGTCTCGTAATCTAGCAAGTCTCTGCACAACAGCAACAAGGCGCCTACGGGCCACTCGGGCGTTCCCCTCACACACTTTTCCCCATTCACAAAAGGCTCGTCTCGCTTTTCCTATGATTGAAAAAAAAAAAAAAAGAAGTAGGAAGGTGATAAGGACATGTGGACGGCTGGATACCTTTCTCACCGAGATAGGATTTCAGTCATAACATGATTCATTCGACTTGCATTAACATGATGTGTTATGCTTTGGATCCATTCATCCATTTTATCCTCATTAGGGTCACGGGTGAGATGGAGCCTAGCCCAGGTGATCGCAGGACAGACATATATTAAATAGCATTCACACCTACAGACCATTTAGAGTCTTCAGTTACTTAAGATGACTTTTGGCAGAGAAGCAGGACACACCCTAGACTGGTTGCCAGTCAGTCGCAGGGCACTTATAGACCAAACACCCATCACATTCACGCCTAACAATTTAGAGAGTTGAATTACCCCCGAAAAAAAGTATTTGCTTCAAGTTGAATTTTTTTTATGATAATACTATGTTCTATGCGGTCCCATTGGTCCAAACAAAGCATTTAAATTAATAGTACGTTTGTGGAACATAAATTATGGAGTAAAATACATCCGTTTAGATCCACTTCAGGGGGCGGCCATTTTGCCACTTGGTGTCGATTGAAAATGACATCACAGTGCCCATGGGTTCAGGTAACGACCAATCACGGCTCATCTCTTATTTGCCCATATGACGTTCGCAATATGTAATGCATTACGCCAAAACTGTACACCATTACAACTAATGCTTATGATCACTTATTTTAAATGTATTTATATATTTGGAGATGCTACACATTCAGGCGTACTCGGGCGTAAAATAATGTTGGAATACTGCAGTGTTAAAATACTGTAATTTAGTCAACTGAGCACGAAAATGCGTACTGGCCCCATTCTACCACGAGGGGGCAACGTCGCCAACGTCATCGGTCTTGATGGTGCCTTCATGGCTTGCTCGAAAATTCATGTAAACGTGCATAAATTACGGTCCAGCACGCAAGTAAATGTTGAAATAGAACCATCGTCTTTATGTAGAGGGTTCAAAAAGAATTTTGCATCAAACCATGATGTTATTGTTTCCCCTTTTCCTTAAATTGGAGATAGTTGGAATTTGAACGCTGGTGTTTACGACAGTCTCTGAATCTGTCAGCAACGTCATCCTGTCAGTGGGAATTTAGCAGCTGTCACGTTTTTGTTTAGGCTCCGTTGGAACGACAAGTGTACTTATTGTGTTCTTCTTTTACTACGAGGTAAGTTCACATTAAAATAAGATGCAAAATAGCAGAGTATTAGCGTGCTGGGTTGGCTAACTAGCGTCGAGGACATGCCCACAGTGTTGCCTAATGAAGTGGGGGCTGGCTAACTAGAATGCTAATCCACGTTACAATCACTGCCACCTTGTGCCTTATTGTCAATATTCAACCGATGTCGAACCCACGTGGAGTGCATTTTAAGATGATTTGACGTCTCCTGCATGACGCCGTTCAATTATATATTTTTTAAGAACGCGTTGTTTGACCGTCAGATTGTGTTAGCATCATGCTAATCCTACATTAACTATATCCCCCCTTATGTTCCTAATTGCATCAATAAAAACGAAAATTTGATTCTAGGCGAAAACGAGTGATTTTTACTCGTTTAGATGTCATATATTATGCATTAATTTTATTTCTGTCCTGTCAGGCAAGCTTTATTATGTCTTTAATTCTGTCTAAGACTGAATTCATTCCTGGCTAATAATGGTTGGCTATTTATAGACTGAGCAAACAGGCCTCGTAATCATTGAGCGTTTTTGGTTAGAAACTCCCATTTTAAGATGTTATGTTAACAAATGTGCAGTCTGGTTATTTAACGTCAATAAACGTTCAATTTCATGCAACCACATTTAGCATTTTTTTCAACATGCTTAATATCCAGTTTAGTATGTTTTTTGTTTTCACTAGTAGGACAGCACCTCTAGTAGGTCAACTACATGTTATTAATTTGGTAAAACTGTTTACCAGTTGGTAACTGATCTAATACAACTGGTGACATTAAATTTTCACTCGCATTCACACCTTTGGACAGTTTTCGAGTCTTCTGTCTTCACCTAAAATGACTTTTGGCAAGAGAAGTGGGGAACACCCAAGACTGGTTGTGAGCCCAATTGCAGGGCACATATCGTTCGCAAAATACATAATTGCCTGAGTCATTTTTAATGTGCTGTCACAATACCAATGTGCCACTAATAATTGTGTCTGTGTAGGTCTGGTAATTCCCAAAGGTTAATTGGAGGCAACTGGACTCGTTATTTTTTTCTCTCGTTTTCTTAAAACGATAAAGGACTCTTTCGCTCCTATAGACAATTTTTCCAAAGTAAAAAAAGTCACCAGAAACTAAATACTCAAAATAAATTACAGATAGCTGAAAAATCTACTCAATACAAAACCAAAGTTATTTCTTGGATACTTCACAACACTGCTTAATTCGCCCTTAAGTCATCTAAAGGATTGGCAATTAATTGTTCTGCCTTTTATGTCATTGGTATAGATGACCTAAGAAATTTAGAGTGATTTAAAAAAAAAAATTGTTTTTTTTTTCACTGGTGTAATTAATAATATCCGTATTTATTTCATGCTAGATTTGATCACCATGGCCCGCGGACATCAGAAGATCCAATCACAGCAGAAGAATGCCAAGAAGCAGGCCGAGATGAAGAAAGCTAAAGGGCACGACCAGAAGACGGCGGCCAAGGCAGCGCTCGTCTTCACCTGTGCCGTGTGCCGGGTGAGTGTTTTTCTTATCTTTATTTTTTTTATTTTAATTTTATGACTGGGTGGTGATGAGCGACTAGCGCGAGAAGCTAATGTAGCAGTCTACGTCTGTACTCAGTGTTCCTTCTTGTGCAGGTGCCCAAATGGACTCAGATGCACAAAATCAACTAATATCATGTAAAACAATTATTAAAAGTATAACCAACGTACCACACAACATTTTCACAAAGGACTTGCAAAGTGCTCACATAGTACGAATACAGTCATACATGTTGTCGTCCATGAGTGCATGCAAGTCACGGAGAGCGCCTCATTGTCACGGTGTGGAAAAGACCTGCGACAACCTGGTGGGATATTTTCCAGTCACCGGAGACTTTAAGATATGTTTTCGTGGCTCAAATGTGGAGTCGTGTAGGCATAAGATGCTAGATGATTTTTCATGTTGAAGCCTCGTTTTATATACTTGGCAGTTTTTTGTTTGAATCATTCAAATTTGACAGTGTTGCTAACAAGACATCTCCAGTGTGTCAAAATTTAGAAGACATTGATTTCAACTTAACATGGACTTTATAAAGTTCTATTTTCTCAACGATTCGACGTTTGAATGTGTTTGAAGTTGTTTCTCCCTGCAGTCCCAGATGCCCGACCCCAAAACCTTCAAGCAGCACTTCGAGAGCAAGCATCCAAAATCCCCATTGCCCCCCGAGCTGGAAGGCGTGGAGGCATAAAAACAAAACAAAAAAGTCTCTCCACCCTTTCCCCTCCCCGCTCACATGGATGACGACGACTTCCTTGAGGACCCTCCTCGTACCAGCTCTGCACTCTTCTTGGTCCTTTTTGTTTTTCAACATTAAGAGTGATGTCGCCAAATGGGAAGTCAAAGTGAACAAACACAGAGATTTGATTGCGGCCTTCACGAAAAATGAAGGCTTCCTGATGTGTCGTGCACATGGAATGATTGTCATGCTGAGCCATCATTGTAAATTATGTCGATTCAACTTTTAGTTTTTTTTTCCTTGCGCTACTCTTCGGGTTTTGACCTGGTTTGGGACGGTTTGCACGTGGTTTAATTGTTATCAGGACTACAATTCTTGTTGCTTTAATTAATTCAATGACTTTTGTCGTACAAGAGGGGTCATATTCCTCACGCGCATCGTCGTTTAACACTGTATTCCTTTCACCTCGCTAATCCTAATCCTCAATATTGGCTCGTCACAAACCGGCCAGGCTGCTACTGCTAACAGAAAAAAAAAAGTTCAGAAATGCAAAGATTTAACAATTTACAGGAAAGTGTCAGGAACTGGAATGTATGATCACTGATGTATTATAGTGTTTTATTAAATTTTACTTTGTGGTACATCTGCCTTTTTGTTGGATTTATTTCTACCTATGTACAGCAAGAGGAAATAGGTTAAAAACAACACCACCGTTGTGATTGAATCAACAAAAAGCCTCTTTCCTGTCTGAAACCATTTTCTCACACATGCTCGTGTTCAAATAAACTAAGCTAAAAGCCATTTAGCTAATGAGGACAAGGGGTATAGAAAATGGATGCTCAGAAAACTCACATAGACTTAATTACTTGCACTTTTCCTGGGTTCTGTATTAAAAGGAAAGGCGGATACATTTATTTTGTAATCTTGGGATTGCATCATGTGCAGTGTCACACACCTGTCGAACTTTGCTTATTATGCCAGCATCAGAAGGAACCAGTTTTTTCGCTGAGTCGCGCACCAATTATTTAACAGTACGACGGTGTTCGGTGTAATGTTTTTAATATCTGATGGACGGTATTAGGAAAACCATTGATCAAACCTGTCTGCGATTGATACCAGTGATCTAAATAAAG
This sequence comes from Filicampus tigris, assembly GCF_054856515.1. Classification (NCBI taxonomy): domain Eukaryota; kingdom Metazoa; phylum Chordata; class Actinopteri; order Syngnathiformes; family Syngnathidae; genus Filicampus; species Filicampus tigris. Next base: position 5,276,895 of record NC_141234.1, on the reverse strand, counting down.
AGGTTGTCAAATGTCCACAGAGCTCCGTATAAACCTGCCGCCAATTAAACAAAAGTACCATGAGTACCCGTAAATGCCAAAGACATTACAAATAGTAATTGGCCGATATTCTATAATGTTGATTTCACGTCTATGTGCCTTAATAATGCTCCTCAAACATGTCGATGAAAAAAAAGTCTGATGTAGCAGGCCGAATTAAAGGGTAAAAAAAAAGAAAGTGGCGCAAAATGAAATTAGCTGTCTTAATGAGGTGAAAGAATTAATTCCCAGCAGCTATAGGTCATCTATTTTCAGACACACCCTGGTGGGAACTGCACAATTCCGAGCTCAGCATAGAATTCAAGCTCGGGGGTTGTCGTGGTAACGGCTTGTGTGAGTGCATCCCCCCCGCCCCCCAAGTCAGTTCAAGTAAGTTTGATCGCCGCAGCCACTGATTTGGAGAAACTTGAAACCCCACCCAAAATGTCACTGGCAAAACCTGATGAATGGGGTACATTTCCCACATTAGTCACTTACGAGCCTTTCTACTTATGTCATCAAAAGTTGGTGTTTGCTGCTTCACATCGGCACCATGTGGGTCTGAGGGAAGGAAGGAAGATCAGGAAGGAAAGAAGGAAAAAAAATGGCAGGTCTAACTGAGGCTGCAGGAATAAGGTCAGGAAGCAAGGAAAGAAGGCAGAAAAGCAGGTTTAAGCAACGGAAGAAAGGATGTAAGGATGGGTGAATAAAAACAGGTGTGACAAGAAGGAAGGAACGCAGAAAAGTAGGTTTAAGCCAAAGGCTATATGAATAAAATGCGGGTCTGGGGGATAAAGGAATATGAAGGACGGCAGATCTGAGCGACAAAAACGGGTCTATTCAAAGAAAGGAATGAAGGAAGCAAAGACGGTTGGACTGAAAAGAGCAAAAGTAGGCTTTAGTAAGGGCAGAGTGTGTGAATCAAATGCGGCTCTGGGGAAGGAAGGCAGGAGAAGACAAAATTGTAGGTTTGAGAGAAGAAAGTTAGGAGGGAAGAAAGGAAAAGATACCAGGGAAAATGGGTGTGATGGAAGGAGGGAAAAGAAGGTAGAAGAGGCCACAAAGAGGGAAAAGAAAAACAAAGGCAGAAAAGTGTGTTTCATTGAAGGAAGGATGAAAGCAAGGATTCATGAACAAAAATAGGTGGGGATGCAGGAAAGGGACACAAAGGAAGGCAGGCAGAAAAGCAATTTTGGTCAAAGCAAGGAAGAAAGCAAAATAAAAGTGGGTCTGAATGAAGTAAGTGTTGAAGAAAAATACTTAAAGCAAACGAGGTAAACAGAGACGTAAAGATTCATGTATAAAAAAAACAACATTGACGGAAGCAAGCAATGAAGGAAATCAAGAAAGAAACATGCCAAATGTGAAAAAAAGACAACTAAAGAAAAAAAATATGTGAACCTAAAATGCTTAAACGTGCTCCTCGCAGTCTTCTCGCCATTTTTCCCTCCTCGCTACAGTTGCCCCGGTAACCGGCCCGTGACGTCACTCGTCCCAGCGCGACCCTGCTGGTGCGGCTTTGATTGGAGGGAAACCCCGTGGACGAGCGCGAACGCGAGCGAGCATCAGCTGTGCGGCCCGGGAATCAGGAATCACGAATCAGGAAACAAGACACACTCGCCGTTTTAACGACGACCACAGGTTAGTCGTGGTGGTGGTGGGGGGAGCCCCCGCTCCAGCGCACCGACGGCGGGGCCGCTTCTCCGTCGATGCCGGGCGGGGTCGTAAAAACGCATTCGGGGCTCGTGGGGGAGGGCTCGAGCTCGGGCTCGCTTGAATGGAGAACCGCGGCGGTGATGCTCGCTCATTGTTCGGCGGGCTCGTGTGACCGCGTCGGAAGGCTCCATTGCCCCCTCCTAATATCCGCAAAGGACGACGTTTCCACGCGCGTATTGTATCGAACTTTATGCCACCGAGATGAAATGAACGACTTAAGCCAGCCACTGCTCGTTTTTTTTTTCGGGCTTGCTTTCCGGGAAGCGAGAAAAAAAAGGGCGTTCACTAGCGACCATGTAAGCTAGTCTCCTTTTCATTTCCAGCTCCCACGGAGGTCACCAGCACAAATGACTTGTCAAGAAGCTGTATTTTAAGTATACAAATATGACATTCCATACTCGTCCCGGTGGTGTGGGTGTGTATTTTTGTCGGTTCCTTGTGTGCAGGTGTGTATGACGCCAAACCTGGTTAGCCAACATTCCACAGAAGGGCGCAGGTGGATGTGACTCACTGACTCGTAGTGCCATTTTGACTCTAAATGTTCCTTTTCTAAGACGGTCTTCTCGAGTCTCACGGTAAGACGACGTTGAACCTTCTCATTTCTACGCTCGGCACGCGAATTCGAAGCGTTTTAAACACCGCAGGGGAGACGCTCCGGGGGCTTACATTTCCGTCGGGTACATGTTTTTACCTGTGCTCTAATGACGGCTGCCATTTTGAGGAAAGGTCCTCGCCAGCGGTGTGCTACTTGAGCCTTTTTTTTTTGTCAGTCAACCATCCCCGAGGCTGTACTCAATTCAGGACAAATCTGATTCGAACAGTCAAGCTGGCGACTATTAACATGAGGGTTAAATGTTAGTGTGGTTTTGCTAACATTTAATTTGAGGTTTTTTCTTTAATCGTACTACGGAGAACTCTTGAATTTTTGACGTTCAGTCTTTTTCCGTGTAAGCTCTCCTTGGCTATTCCACCTATTCGTTTTTTGTGATCTTTTTGTAACACCATAGGATGCCACCAAGGGTAATTGGAAATAGCAGTTGGTGTCAAGTTGAAGTGATCCATCCTGATAGTTCTAAAGATGATAGGGAGGAGCCATGTTTGTTTTTAAGGGTAATTTAACATAAGTTTGAGATTATATTAAAGTGTTCCCAGTGCGAGAATGCTGGGGTGTACGTCACTGGCAATTACTACTTTCTTTGCAGTTTTTGACTGTGATCCTCCCATTTCTTAAGTACTGCATTGCAAACGACTGTCGTAGTACCGGTAAAGGTCTTTTCACACTGTATTCGGTTTTCGCCGCGGGCCAGCACACAAGGACATTGGCAAGCTTGGCTACATTTGGAAATGCCTGCTCAGCAGCCTACCAGGAAATATCAGAGAGGCTTTTCTCATTGGTTGTTCTATTGCTGGTAGCACTCTGAAATCACTCTGCCAGCCCTTCTCCTATTGGATGCTCCTTCTGACATCACTCCGACGGCACTCAAGTTCAACGTTTTTCACCTCAAGGGCGTGTCACACCATGACGAGACACATCATTGCCTTCTCACACCCTTGTGGAAGGGTTCATTGCTGGCACGTTGCTAAGTGCAGTGTGAAAAGGCCTTATGAGCGGCCCGTCTCATATTTTTGCAGACCTTTGTCTGCATCGTCTTGAGAAGTTTTACCATCTTGCGTTCTCTGCCATCGGCCCCACAACCTGCCCTCTTCTGTGTTCTTCCATCACACTCCTGTCGCCATCGTTTGGCATTTTTGGGTTTGTTCCAGAAAAAGCGCAAAAATATGCAGATAGGTGTGAGGGTTTGCTGTGTAATGGTGGCTCGTATCAAATACTCTCATATGTACCGGGTTCGCCATCCCCATAAACGTCACTATCATCGCGATATGCGCTAGCTAGCGCGTGCTGGTATGTTTTTGCTTCCAAATAGAGTTTAGGATAGTCTCTAATGGCTCAAACACTTCCAAGAGGACCACAATGGCTGCACTGCTTACCTGACAGCCATTTAAAAAAAAAAAAAAAAATTGTTGCTTAATTTAATGGCCTGTGGGTATTTTAGAAGTCAAGAAGGCGATCGCGTTGACATCCATTGTAGTTTCACTGTGATCATATCCGCCCTGCCCCTCCCCCTCCGCCCCGGCACACTCCTGTCTCCCTAATCTCTTGTCTCCTTTGTTTTCTCCCTGCCGTCTCCCCCTCTCCTTCGTCCTTCCTTCCTTACCTCCTTTGCTCACTGCCCCCCCCGCCCCCCCCTTACTTCCGCAGCCCACGCAGGAGCCATGGCAGACAGGGAGATCCGGGTACAGAAAGCCAAACTGGCCGAGCAGGCCGAGCGCTACGATGACATGGCGGCGGCCATGAAGGCCGTGACGGAGGAGGGCGAATGCGAGCTGAGCAACGAGGAGCGCAACTTGCTCTCCGTCGCCTACAAGAACGTGGTGGGCGCCCGGAGGTCCTCGTGGAGGGTGGTGTCCAGCATGGAGGAGAAGTCGGAGGACAGCAGCAAGGCCAACCAGGCCAAAGAGTACAGGTTGAAGATCGAGAAGGAGCTCAATGACATCTGCCAAGAAGTTCTGGTGAGGTTCTCGCACAAGCGTAGATGTTAGTGAAGGACAAAAAAAGCAAATGAGCAGCATTATTTATTTATGTAAAGACAAGGTTTGTGCTGAAAAAGTGCAATCCAGATGTTTACATTTATTTTTCTAAATTGTTCTGCCATAGTTTGTACTAAAATTGTCTTGGGTCTGTGCAAGGTGCCTCGTGTACAGCAGACACTTCGATTCCAAGAGTTTTGTGTCTGGCTGAGGGAGTGACGGAGGCAAAAGCGAAACTGGAATTCCAAATTGCCTTACTCGCTTATTAAAGTGTCGTCTGTTTCCATGAGGACATCCTCAGCAAAAACTGCGGGCCGGCTATATATAGCGCCAACATTGTGTACTTTAAATTATGCACCCTCACGATGCGCTATGGACACCGCAGGCAGCGCTTCAGGTCTACCGCAGATGAGGACGCACCACTGTTGACCATCTTTAAAGCAAAACGATTAAAAAAAAACAAAAAACGACAGACCAGCAAAGCAAATAATGACACTTAGGAAATTTTAATTCACTGCTAGTTCTTTGTTAGCAGGCAGTTCAAACCACAAACCTCCTACAGCTTCCCCCCACCCGCCCTTTTTTTTTCCCCTGCCAAATGAATAGGCACCATGCTTGGAATTCTTGCATTCATAGTCAGGGGTCCCCCACGGGTCAGTATTACATCGGAAGTTCATGAATGGACACAGCGGTCCTCGACGACGGCCTCAATGTAACGATGCTTTGAAAGTTACTGTTCAGCGCGGAATGTCATCTCGGTGACTTCTGTACTTTTTTTTTTTTTTGACGCTAATTTGTTTTATATTTATGGGCTGAGAATTGTTTTCTGTACGTACATGATGCAGTTACGCATGTACTGCTGCGTTAGCATAAGTAAATTGTAGACGAACGCATGCTCTGACTTGTGCACGGATTCCTGTGACGTTGTCGCCCTGTAAATGACTTGACGGGAGTGCTGGCTAGTAGCAAAGTAGCAAAGTTACTGTATTTTATTTTCATATATTTTCTTAGGTATGTAGTTTGCTGGAGTATTTGTTTTACTCCCTGCATTTGAAAACGATATGATGATGATGATGCAACCTAAAAAAAAGAAAAAAAAAGTTGTAATTCAAGTGAGGTAACTGCAGTTTCTGATTGAGATCCTGGACATGTATAAGGAAGACAAAAAGCAGGTGCAGCAGCGACTTGGACGAATGTGAGCCAAGTAGTGAGTGACCTTACTGGAGAGAATTGTTTGTTTTCGGCTCTGAGAGTAACTTGTGGCGATTGCTTTGTCAAAGCCAGCCATAAAAAAAAAAAAAAAAGTTAGCTTCTGTCATTCAAAAATTCTGAAAGAAACACATTGGCTAAGGTCTTGGCTAATTTAGCAATTCTTAGTCGGTTCACAATGTTGGCAAATGAATGGGAAAATGTTTTAATTGCGTCTCCAGTTAGTATTTATTTATTTTTCGGATCTTTTCAGGACAAGCGCTATGCGAGGTAATAAGATGCATAAGATGTCCCTGCCCCACCCCCATCGTGGGAGGTTATCAGAACTGTTATTTTATATCATGAGAAGAAAAATACAATTTTTGTTTTGTACACAAGTACATTCTAGAGATTGTACTTTTGACTTTTCCCTCAGTAGAGCAGCTGAAGCAAGAATTTATTATACTTTTGAAATGGTGCTTTTTTTTTTTTCTCTCTTTAGTAAGGAAAGAGTTTGAGCCACACAAGCACATCTGCTTATGGAGATATTAGGATTAGTGTTTTGCATCAAAATGGGAGTGAGCTAAATGGCTGTTACTTGTCTGCTTCAGAAGAAAAAAAAAACACCTCGTAAGCTGCAAGAGGTGTTGCTGGCATTTAACCTTAGTGCCCGCCCCACCCTTCTGCTTCGCAGTCCCTGCTCGAGAACCACCTGATTCCCAAAGCCTCTACTCCCGACAGTAAGGTCTTTTACCTGAAGATGAAGGGCGACTACTATCGCTACCTGGCGGAGGTTGCCCTCGGAGACAACAAGGAGAGTGAGTAAAATCACCCAACGCGTTCAGTGTCCAAGCTGCTAACTAGCACGCTCAGCAAAGGTTGCTCGGACTGTCGTTTGTGCATGTATTCAACATCTTCGGAATCCGGTTTAAGGTCCTAAAAACGCCTGTGCTACACATTATGAGCGAAAAATAGTGCGCTGCAAATAAATGCTCAGGCAGCTTTATGGCAAGCAGCTTGAGCTTTTGATATCCTTTATCCAGCTCAAGGTCCAATTCTACCAGTACGCTCTTTGCGCAATGTCTTAATGGCCCTATGAGAGAATGGAGAAGGATGTGTCTTGACACAGAATAAAGTTCCGTCAGCCATGCATGTCATTTACTTCCCGCCCATACAGGCTGAATAGCATTTACTGTTTCATGAGTAAGATATCGGTGTTAAAACTCTGGCCAATTGTTAATATATTGAAAAGGCCGCCGTAATCGGCCATACTAGCGACGTTAAGAAAAAAATGCCAATTAATATCTAATGTTTCCAAACCTTGGACTGGGTGATTGCGATGCTTTCAATTTAGTGCTTGCCCTGCACCCTACCGACAGAAATCATCAAAAGCTCACAAGACTCGTACCAGGCGGCCTTGGACATCAGCTACAGTGACATGCAGCCCACACATCCCATCCGCCTGGGCCTGGCGCTCAACTTCTCCGTCTTCTACTACGAGATCGTCAACTCGCCCAACAAGGCCTGCGAACTCGCCAAAAAAGTACCAATCTCCCTCTTCTGTGTTGAGCGACGCGCGCTTTTGTTGGTTATTGTCGTCACACGTTCTCTGAAGATGACTGCGTGAGCGCGCCGTCTGATTTGCTTTGCAGGCCTTTGACGACGCCATCGCCATGCTGGACTCGCTCAACAGCGAGTCCTACAAAGACAGCACCTTGATCATGCAGCTGCTCCGCGACAATCTGACTGTGAGTTGCCTCGTCGCTTCCCCCCCGAAACTTTATATCGATCAATATTTTATTAAAAAAAAAAAAAAAAAAAAAAAAAAGACATACCTGGTGGGGACTGACAAATAGTAACAATTTCTGGAGAAAGGAAAATCTAAAAATTACCAAATGAATTCATAGCAGCAATGTTATGCTCTCCTACTGTGCACTGGAAAAGATAATTTGGGACAATATGAATGATCCCAGCCAATATGTATTTTTTTTTTTTCTCTTCTCTCGGGCTGATGCAGATTCCGCTAGTTTGTTCAATTGTTGCTCAAGTCACTACAAAAAGGGGCTTGCTATCAAAAGAGTGCTTTCAATATCGATTATATATATTATAATATAATATTATTTCTACATTCAAGAAATTTTGGTAGAGACAAGAATCATAGAAGGTCACGCACAAGATTTCCTTCCCCGTTGGCTTCATAAAATGAAGTGGCGGGCTGAATATGGCCCCCGGACCTTGAGTTTGATACCTGCGTTGTAGTATGTTAATGTGCTTGGGGGAATGCAAAAAATCTGCGTTTTATTTATTTATTTATTTTTACCAATTTTAAGAGGTTTTTCTTAGTTTTTTTTTTTTTTTTTAATGTGAGGCGCTGCACATGAGGAATAAATTATGTCAGGTAGCAGCATCTGTTAGACGAGTCGTCATGACTGTCTGCATGTTATTGCACAGCAACATACCGGTGAGTCAGAAGACTCGCGGGTGTGGCAGGAGTGGCTGGGAGCAATGTGCCATTCCGACGCTTGTCTGTCAGCTGCTGTATTTGACCCTGACTCGGCACTTATGTCTGCGACCTGTGTTTTTATTTTATTTTATTTTTTTTAAATGGCAGCTGTGGATGTCCGACACCCAGGGAGAAGGCGATGAGACGGATGCCCCAGCGGAGGCGCCAGCGGAGGCCGACAAGAACTGAACTCCTCCACAAGATGGGAAAAAACAAAACAGAAAAATCCTTTTTTTTTTTTTTTTTTTTTAATTTTAATTATTACCTCTCACCAGCCTAAGTTGTGTGCGTGGTTGTGCGTGTGCTCATACATGCACATATATGTATGTTTACGCTCCACTCACAGTGTGTAAAGTTCAGTATGTTTGTTCATAGAAAGAACACCTCCACTGGTTTAAAAAAAAAAAACATTTTTATGAATTGGACATTACTCAATGTGTCAAACAATGGATGTTATATTTTTTCCTGATATAGTTTAGTCCCGATCTAATCCTTTTTTTTTTTTCTCTCTCTCTCTCTCGTTAGTTCCAAATTAGACCGTCGTTTGTGGCAGCAAGCTGCCACCGTTACAGGACAAGAACAAACCTCAAACTATATTTTGATACTTTGTCTTTTTACTTGAACTGTTGTGACACTTGGGTCCACAAAAACACCTTGAAAGGCGTCAACTGAAACAAAAATGGTCACAGTTGTCTGATTCTCATCCGTTTTACACAAAAAAAAAATATATCCAGGTTTCATCTGGCAAAGTTGGTGGTTAGGCCGTGGTGAGTGTTTTGTCGTTTTCACGTCACCCGGCTATTACTTTTTACGGATGGTACATGCGTCACAATGGCTCAGTGGGTTCTAGGTGCGCTCGAGCAGCATACTTGCTAAGGTTCTTTGTGTGAATGGACTTTTTTTTTTTGTTTTTTTTTGTCCACCTTTTGGTCGTTTTTTTGCTGCGAGGGTTACGTTCCATCGCGCTGACGTTTTCAGTTTATATCCTGCATACTTTGACTATTTAACAAAATTAGCAACTTGATTCAAACAAAAAACGGCCTGATACTGTAACTTTGTTTTGCTACTTTTTCTATTCAGGTGTTTATTTTGTATTACCTTTTTGTGTGTATTTTATTCCCCCTTTCACCCCAGGAATGTATGCGGTTCTCGTAGTATGGCGTGAGAGGTAGGTGTGCTTTGAAACTGGCACTTATTTTTTTTTTTTTTTTGATTTTGCTTTGGATTTAGCTTGAACCAGGTGAAACATTTGCGCCGTCCTTCTCGGAAGTCAAAGTTGATGCTAATTTGCTAAGTAACTCAGTAGGAAGCAGCGTTTTGGACAATTTAGTCGACACAAATTAGTGCTGGTTTCTTCTAATCGTGGTGGGTCAAAAAAAAAAAGAATAAAAAAAAAAAAAAAAGACGGGATGCAGGATTTGAAACATGTTGCAGGTGGCACTCTAAGTACGTTATTTGGTTCTGTGCTTTCATGTGAGACCAATTAAAACATTAAATCCAAGTATGTCGTGCTTTACACGTGTTGTGCATCTTTTTTTATTCAAATGACCAATGATTTTCCCTTTTTTTCCAAGTGCTTGTCCCTATTAAGGGTCACTGGTGAGCTGAAACTTACTTTAGCAGACTGGGAAGCGGGAACACTCAACTGGTAGGACACTGGCGTAAGAAAACTGTTCATCTTTGAATGTTTTGTCAAAGTGTACATGTTCTACAAAATGATTCTATTTTATTTAAACACAAACGAGGCAACTGATAACTAAAATATGCTTTATGTAACAGCAATGTCATGTACTACTTGGTTTACGACAGTACAGACATACGTCAAAAATGTACACACAGCTGACCGCAGCGCTACAAATGTTTTTCGTTGGATGACATTTTTGGCCCTAGAAGTGTTTGCATTCAAATACTGTAGTTCCGACTTTACTACTACTTTAATGTAGCGTTTCGATTTACCTACTGTACCTTTGGGCACCATATTGTGCCACAACACTGACCTCTAGTGGTCAGTTTCAGCGCCTATCAATTTTTTTCATAAAGATACATATCGCCAAGTATGGCACTTTATTTGTAGTCGGAATGATTACGTTTAGAAAGATAAAGCTAGGTTTTGATGAGATATTAGCGAAGCGATATGCTTATGTAATGCCGACTAAAGGGAGTGAATTGAACGTCATTCCTCCGTATAGACACTGGGTGTCGCTAAAATTGGTCAAGTGTAAATAATGAAGCTGTTTTGGGGCGAACTAAATGGCAAAAGGGGATTTGCTTTTGTGTCAAAACTGGTCCGGCTTCATTTAAAATGAGGTAGACTCCAGTAAAACAAGATAATTATTAGATTACATTAGATCGAGAGATGTTGCCAATCTTTGTCGCCTGTGGGCCCTTTTGGCATTATTTTCGATTCATAAATTGAACTCACCATTCCCTCGATGTGTTAAGACTTTACATATATCACACAACATATATATGGTTTTTAAAACAGATTCACAGCACTGTTTCTTCAAAGGCTGGTTCCTACATTGCTCTCGACCAGCCGTCTCCAACATCCTTGGCACCAAGAAGCAGTTTAACGTCGCCATATTCAACAAAGCCAAAATATTGAATGCACAACTCACCATTATGCAATTATAAGGAATGTAGTTGTTGTTATTAGTGGGCGTCCTGCACGCGTTGTTCCTCAAGGAGTCACCCCCATCCCATTTTGCAGGAGGAAACAAAAATAACTCCGAAGTGACATGTTTGAAGCAGAATTGCTCCTCGCAGTTACAGGATGGCATTGAAAACAAAATGGTTAAAAAAAATAAGTAATCTAGCACCTATATAATCTGGTTTTGTTGGAAGAAAAAAAAAAAGACAGTGTTACATGACAATTTAACCCCGTTTGTTCAAGTTTAAATGAAAATGGAACACACAGTGTGGTGCATCTTGTACTCACAACACATTTCTCCAAAGGGAGATGAATAAAGCGAAAACCTCAAACCTTGAAAATTGAATAACAGAACTTCAAACAGGCCCGCACATAACTTGAGTAAATCAATCTGTTAGTAAATCGAGACGACATCGTAACGAAATGTGTTGATATTTTTTCTTTTTTAATTAATAAAATTTTTGGGTAGTGTACTGCTAACATTTTCTAATTACGTGCCTCGGAAACACTGCGTCATCATGGAATAACCAAAGCCTGTCTGAGGCATATGCGTGAGGATTATTTTGGTTAAATGCAAAGAAGAAATCAAATTCTGTTTATGGGCCCATGCTTGCATATAGACTTGGGCCGACACTGTATCTATATAGGCTACTAAAAAAAGGTTTTCACAATTTCATTTATTGATTACTGCACGAATTATTTTTATGCAATCATACATTTTAATGTAACATCTTCCCAAAAAATTTGCAATATTACCTTCGTCAAAACGGATGTTCCACATTCGGTCTTTATTAAATATTGTGGCCACTGTTAGCTCATTTTTGGTCCCGGTCGTGCGTCAGAAAAGTCCAAAGAACGCACAACACCACGTCGCATGACGTCCAGGCTGCAATCACGCACGTCGCTCTGTTACTTTTTCACGTTGTAATAAAGCGCCAGTTGCGCTCCATCCGCGGTGAGGTGTTTTTTTTTAAACTTTTTTTTTTTTTTTTATGTGACGTTTGTGACGAGCGTCGGTCACATGGAACCGGCGACCCTTGACAACTTGGAATTAATAAAAACAAAATATACAAACGCCCGTTGGCGCTTTCATTTGACACCGTAAATCCACGGCCGGGTTCGGTACTTAACCCCGTGGCAAACAGGGACGGCGCGACACAGGGGCTCGGGGGTACTAGACCCCCTTTAGAAATCTTTGCCCCAACGGCATTTTATTTGATATTTTATAATATATTTATGAATTGTTTTCTCAAAATCCTGGAGCCGTGCCTGGTGGAAAACAAACATCTTCAATCTCTGGTGTTAAGTACACACAAAAAAGTCAATTTTTGTTGGGGGGGCCAACCATGGCCGCGCTGTACGTGGGCGACTTGCACCCGGATGTGACGGAAGCCATCCTTTATGAAAGACTGAGCCGAGTGGGAATCATTTTGTCCATCCGCGTGTGTCGAGACATGATGACCGGGCGCTCGCTGGGATACGCATGTGTCAACTTCCAGCAGCTTGCAGACGGTAAATAAGAACACAATCATCATTTCATCTCCGCCATGCCTGCTTCACAGTCAACGGATTCCGGGTTTGAGTCTCGCCCTGGGCTTTCTCTGTGAACTTAGCCAGATAGACCATATGCAAAAAGTCACTATACACACACTACTATAAACTCAATGATGGAATGACTAACACAGTGATAGCGATCCTTTTTAATATCTGATTTTTTTTTTTCTTTCCCTCTCTGCAGCCGAACACGCGCTGGACACGATGAACTTCGACCTGATCAAGGGTCAGCCCATGCGCATCATGTGGTGGCAGCGGGACCCTTCGCTGAGGAAGAGCGGCGTGGGCAACGTCTTCATCAAGAACTTGGACCGCTCCATCGACAACAACGTCCTGTACGACATTTTCTCCTTCTTTGGCAACATCCTGTCCGGCAAGGTATGACGCAATCTTACGCCAAGTAGCTAATTCACTTTTTATTGAATGTGACAGTCAACTACGAAACGAGAATGACTGCAAAAAAAAAAGTGAGGTCACGCCCCTTAAAGGCATACATTCAACATATGAGTATTACAGTTTGAATATCCAAATTAAACTCGGGAGTCAAGGTACCGCTGTGTTTGTAGACATGCCATTGAGAGGTCACTTTTCTATGACGCCTACTTTTGATTAAAAGTGCGGACGTGTTGATGAATCCGCCCCTTCTGCCGCAGGTGCTGTGCGACGAGAACGGCTCGAAAGGCTACGGCTTTGTGCACTTTGAGACCCAGGAGGCGGCCGAGAGAGCCATCGCAGAGATGAACGGCAAGCTTATTAAGGACCGAAAAATGTATGTTATTTTGTTACCAACATTTGAACTTGTCCCTTTTGAACAGATTTTCTTCTCCGCCCTATTTTGTAGCCATTATAGCTTCCAGCCTTCCGATTTGAACCCCCAAATCTTCATAGTAAAAATGCATTACCGGTAGATGTTTACAATTTAAAACCGTTCCCAGGTGTCTTAAAAGATTTCTGACATGAACAAAAAGCCCCGTAGAACATCTGAACTTTATTTGAGGTTAGTCCATTGCACTTTAAATGGTGGTCCACGTTGAATTCCATATGAACAGCTTTGTGGGCCACTTCAAATCCTGCAAAGAACGCGAGGCCGAGCTCGCGGTCCGAGCCAAGGAGTTTACCAACGTCTACGTGAAGAACTTTGGCGACAACGTGGACGACAACATGCTGAGGGACATCTTCAGGACATACGGTCAGTCGGGTCCTCCCGTAAGTGCGAGACATCTCTCTGATACCGTACTGTCCTGCGTCGCCTAGGAAACACCACCAGTGTCCGCGTGATGATGGACGAACACGGCTCGTGTCGAGGCTTCGGCTTTGTCAGCTTCGCCAGGCACGAGGACGCCCAGAAGGTAAAACGAAATGGCGGGCGTAAGTCACACATGGATAATTTCACATTTTTTTCCACGGATACTGTCGGTCGCTCCCCTCGCGGGTCGTGCTTGTTTTGGTCGTCACGTTTTGCTTTCCTAGGCAGTGGATGAGATGAACGGGAAGGAATTCCACGGCAGGAATATCTACGTCAGCCGCGCCCAAAAGAAGGTGGAGCGCCAGGCCGAGCTTAAGCGCAAGTTCGAGCAGATGAAGCAAGATCGCATCTCGCGCTACCAGGTTGAAAAGTTAAATGTCATTCCATCGCTATCAGATTAATTCCCAACACTGTGGGGTGACCACGTCACACTTCGCCCTCAAGGGTGTCAACTTGTACGTGAAGAACCTCGACGACGGCATCGACGACGAGTGCCTGCGGAAAGAGTTTGCGCCGTTCGGCATCATAACCAGCGCCAAGGTAGCGGCGGCTGCAAACCTTTTGCCGCGTCGCCTAGTCGCTGACTCCGCTCAAATGTGTTCAGGTGATGACGCAGGGCGGGCGCAGCAAAGGCTTCGGATTTGTCTGCTTCTCGTCCCCGGAGGAGGCGGGCAAGGCGGTGGCGGAGATGAACGGCCGCATCGTGGCCACCAAGCCGCTGTACGTGGCGCTGGCCCAGAGGAAGGAGGAGCGCCAGGCCTACTTGACCCGCCAGTACATCCAACGCATGACCAACGCGCGGCCCGTGGCCAACCAGGTCGTCAACCCTTACCAGGCGGCGCCGCCCCCCCCGGCTTACTTCATAGCGCCCATCCCTCCGGCGCAGAACCGCAACGCCGCTTACTTTCCGCCGACTGCCCAGGTGGCGCAGCTGTGTCGGAGCCCTCGCTGGGCCACGGCAGGTACTCGCTTACGTCATGGCGCTGAATTTTGACATTCACTTTCAAACACACGCGCAGTGAAAAATTGCCCATACCCACGCGCATCCAATTAAAAACACTCAGCCGACTCCCTCATGTTTCGTCAGCCAATCAGACTTCCTGGTTCATGTTTAGCATTTCACACGTTCTTGCGTAGATTACCAGAACATGCCCTCTGCCATGCGGACCTCAGCACCAAGTCCGCCCGGGCCTTCCGGGCGGCCCGCTTGCCAGGGGCCCCGTGGGATTTCCAACCAGCGTCCCGGTCAGTTCTCGTTCCTTCCGAGTCCTCCTAAAAGTACAACCTGGTTTTACATTTATGTCCCCGTAGCGTCCCAGAGTCTGAGCCCCCGACCCGACTCCCCGCTCTCCCCCGTGTGCGCGGTGCCGCAGTACAAGTACGGCACGGGAATCCGCAGTCCTTCAAACCACATGCAGAATACGCAGGTAAAAGACTACCTTTAAACACAACTAGACCACTTGTGTCAAAAGCAAGACCCAATAAAGAAAATAGTTTAGCAACATGAAATTTAATAGTCTACCATGAGTAGATACATACACAAAAAAAAAAAGTCTCAAAAAAAGACACAGGAGATCTGCCATTTTGTTTCCAAATGGCCATTCAAGGTTCAATTTTGTGTCCATTTCCAAGGGTTCTTCAAAGACGAACCCTGTAAAACACTTCAAAATCAAGTCACTTTTCACAGTTTCACCAAATCCCTTCTTGACATACATAGTTGTATACTAAATAAAATATTTGCACAACATTACTTTCCTTGATGACATTGGATTTGTCAAAAATATACAGGATATAAGAATAAATAGCAGGGGCACATAACGGTGCTCTGAGAGACTTCTTAACCAGGAAATAGCCTGTGACCAAAATAAGTTCGACGCCCCTGAAGCAGACCGTGTTTGCCGCGTCCATATATGATGGCCAGCCGTTAATTTCTTGCTTCTTTTTCCCCTCCTCAGCCTGCCGGCCATACTCCGAAGCCTCTGACGGCCTCCGTGTTGGCTTCTGCTCCGCCACTGGAGCAGAAGCAGATGCTGGGTAAGCCCGCGCGACCAAGTCTGCACATTGCTACTTCCTGGTGAAAATGTACATTTAAGGGTTTACTGGACTTTTTGAAAATCCATCCCTTGAAGCCAGTTTCACCCAGGAACATGAAATGTACGTAGTAGCCGCGTCTATACTTAAAAGTCTGTCATCTTGAAGCAACCATTTTAGGTTATTTTGAGTTCATTTCTTGGTACTTCAAAGACTAACTGACTCGCCATAAAAGATGCCTTAAGAAATCCACTTGTTTTTAGCCATCTCCGGGGGCGGCCATTTTGTCTTCTGACGACGACCAATCACGGCTGACCTGTTTTCTGAATCTGAGCCGTGATTGGTCGTCGCGAGCAGTTGTGATGTCATTTTCAGTCGACAGAAGACAAAATGGCCGCCCCCGGAGATGGCTAAAAACAAGTGGATTAACACTTATTCCACAAACGCAATATTTATCAGAATGCCCTGTTTCAACTATTGGGCTTGCATAGAACAAATTCTTGAAAAAAATATGTTTGCGTTGACTTCCTTTTTAAAACTCGCGGGGAATTGGTCATTTTGTTTTGATGTGGCCATTTTGTGGTCCATTCTTAGGGGTCCTTCAAAGATGAACTGATGTTGTTTTTTTTTTTTCCAGACTTTGCCCACCTGATACATTCTTTCCAAATAAGCATTCTCTATTTGCCTTGCAGGTGAGTGTTTGTTCCCGCTCATTCAGAGTATGCATCAAGACCTGGCCGGGAAGATCACCGGCATGTTGCTCGAGATCGACAACTCCGAACTACTCCACATGCTGGAGTCCCCGGAGTCGCTCAGTTCCAAGGTTAGTCCAATATATTGCACTTGAACAGATAGATTTAAGAATCAAGTAAGAGGCGGGTTGCTGCATAGAGAGGACAGAGCAAGAGTGGGGATCAATTTTAAGTATTGTTGTTGCGTAAGCAAAAAAATATGCAGCTTGGGTCGTTTTGATGTCAAACCATCTGAGGACATAAATTGTTTGTTGGCCCTTGCAGGTGGACGAGGCCGTGGCCGTCCACCAGGCCCATCAGGCCAAGGAGTCGTCCCAGAAGGCTTACTGATGGTCCACAAATCCAACCCGAGGTAGGGGGCTACCACTGAGTACTTTAACAGACACCCTATTTCTTAAAAAGACATTGCGTTAGAGGACCAGGTGCTATATTCTTTTCACGTTTTGTGATTTTTCTCATCAGGATGAGGGCGCCCTCGAGGTATGACGCACTGACAGCAGTGAAGGATCCGAGCGGAACACACAGTGAGCAGAAGAGGAAAAATCAGAACACAAGTAAACAAAACAAAGTATCAGAAAACACGTAAACATCATAAAAAAAATAAATCATCTGAATTCAAGTACAACAGGAAAAAAAAAAAAAAAATCTTACAAGCAAACGAAGCATAAAACACCAAATCAAATATAAACAAAATGACCATAAAATTCATGAGCCAAATTAAACGACAAAATTGAAATATTTTTCTATGTAGGGGTTTTAAAGTGAGTCATTTGTGCTGTTTTATATTTGTACTCAGTTGAAATGTTTGAGCTGTACGCTTTGATAAGACAGCCTGTATTTTTTTCTATTTGCTGATTGAGTAAAGATTCGCACACTGTTTGTGGGCCCCCTTGTTTTTTATTTATTTAAATTTGTGACGTCTTCAAATGGCAAAATAAATAAGAAATCAAATGGAAAAAAACACAAATCTACTACCTGTTTAGTAGGTATTAGAGAGGCATCTATTTAAGGCAGGCATTTATTTTCTTCCAAGTGGATGACTCACTTGGTGACTTTTACTTTTTAAAGCCAGATATTATATTTTGTGGGGGGTGTTTTACCTTTGGGAAACATATGCATCATTTTTCTGTAATGAAGCATCCGTTTTTATTTTCATAAATTAAATAGACTACCGTTTGTTTTTCCTGACAGATTAAAGAAATCTTTTGGAGGGAGGCGTTTATATTTTCGGACAACAGCATTTAAACGATTTGAGCAGGTAACACTTTGTCCTTGTGTCGTTTTATTGTGGGGGCGGGAAAAAAAAAATCACAAATCCATACTTTTAGAGGACGCTGCACCCCATTTACAATTGAGTCAACTGCGTTGTGAGGAAAAACGAGGGCACGCTGGTGTGTTTCAAGATTTTATTGCACTTCTTTGGTTTGGGCGGTGAAATCGCCCATATCACAAAGGTACAGAAACACGTGTAGAGTCCGAAAGGAAGTCAGTCCATGATGGCGGGAAGATGGTTGCCCTTTTTATTTTTCGGTGTTGTTCTTAGTTGGTCAGGGCCTTGGCCTGCTCGGTCAGCTGCCTGAGGATGGCCTCCATCTGATCCTGGAACTTCTGCATCATGGGCTGCACCTGTGTCTGTAAGTTGGTGGTCATGGGCTCGATCTGCTCCTGCATGCTGGTGGCAGCCGCACTCATCTGCTCCTGGAGCTTGGTCAGCATGGGCTCAAACTGGTTCCTCTGCTGCTCCAGGAAGGCCCTGCAACACACGTGGATGACATCAGTGCCTCCCCCCGCCACCACAAAAAAAACAAAAAAAAAACCGGGGATATTGTAGTATAAGGTGGGCCTCTTTGCGTCACCATTTGTGTTCAAATGCTAAAAGGCAAAAGTAAATTTTGACATCTGTTAGCCTGTCTATGGTAATTCCAATTGGTATTCACATGAAGCTAGCTAGCTTTAAGGCAAAAGTTATGTGGTTGTTTTAAGTACGCAAGGCATTCTCTGATAAGTTTGACAGTAAACTAACTCGGGGTGAGACAGACCGGAGGAGTCACAGAAAGGCATAGAAGTAGACGTCCCTCGTGGATTCTCAGTTATTGCGGGAGGATGTGGATTAAAGTGTTCGCTGTAGTCTGGTGCGTTTTTTTTTTTTTTTTTTTTTTATATACTCACTGAGCCTGGCTGCCCAGCTCCTGAGTGTTGATCAACTTGCTCAGCTCCTCCGTCATCTTGTTCTTGATCTCCTCAAATTTCTGGTTGATCATTTCCATCTCGCTAGCGTCCAGGGCAAGGCTCCCTGCGTAAACGCACCTTTTCCCGTAAGTGTTTTTTTTTTCTTGCAGCGTAAAAAGATCGCGTGTTCATATTTGTGCAAATATGCTGGTCCTACCTTGAGCCAGCGCGATCACAACAAAGGCGGCGATGATGAGTTTCATGGTTGCAGGTTGGATGAGACCTAGGAAAAAAATATGAGTTTAAAATACTATCGCAAATAAAACTTGAAGACGAGCGGAATAAAACGTACCTGTAGCACAGGAGGATTTGGACCGGATGATGGTGTCTCCTTGCCGGGTTTGTACCCTTCTTATAGCCCGTCAGTGGGGGCAGCGTTGTGCGCTCCTGATTGTGATTGGACGAGATCTAGATATCCAAATGCGATTGGTTGGTCTGCGGCGCTGACAAAACATTGGCGTGACCCTTGTTGCTCCGAGTGCCACTTGGTCAAAGTGAACCAAAGTCCAACTGCGTGTATGTGTGCAGGTTTGCGTGTGTGTGTGTGTGTGTAGGTGGGGGTGGCTTATCATGTTGATTGAACCAAACACTCGATGACTTGTCTGTGAATGATGACACAGAGGCCAGTACATTTAGTCCTGCCACATCAGCTTCCGAACAAACACCTTACATCATTTCCTCATTGTTGTCTTTAGATTCATTTCAATTGTTTTAAGGGCTTTGGTAAAAATGTGTTTTTTTTTCAAATGAGAATTAGAACAAGTCATGTAGAATGAATGGGTGCTGGTGTTATAGTTAGTTTGAAAAAATATATTTATTTGTAAGTGCTGGATAAAATCTGTAAACTATCTTAAGTCATAAAATAGTTTCTTGCTCAATGATAATGACGGTGACAATTGGGGATTGGCGAATACCAATACAAGGTATTGGTATCGGGCCGATACCGGCCTCATTTTAAGGTATCACTTCTCGTGGAGCTGTCGATAACAGCCAACCGATACTTAAAAAAAAAAAAAAAATCGAGTAAAGCTCCAGGGAAAAAAAGCTCTTTGCATTTTTTTTTTTGTCCCTGTGTGAAATGAAATGTATATAGATATCAAACGTACTACAGGGATCGGCACTGTGCATTGAGCAAGATTGAATACTGTTCTCTTATTGGTCTGAAAAAGTGGTATCGAACATCCCTGATAATTAGTTCCTATTGTGATATATATATATATGTATATATATATATATATATATATATAAAATTGAGCTATAAAATTTTATTTTCTCAGTTTTTAAGTGGCATGTCTTAAGGCTCCAGATATTCATTCCAAGGTACGTATTTTTATGTCTTTTATCTTTTTCACATGGGAGGGGGCTCAAGGAGGGTCGTAAAAGGCTGGCATTGAGTTAACAGTGTCATGAAATAATCACAAAGGACATTATGAGTCGCTTGGAAGTGCTATATACGGTAATAATAATTATATAATAATGATTAATTTCCAATATTTGTAATGGTCTTCCCCTAAGTTTACTTATAATGAAGTGTGATAGGAAATATGAATCATTGCTCCAACAAGAGGAGGATGTGGATGTAAACCTTCTACCTTTGCTTGCCAGTTGTCCTCTTTGCGCTCTATCTTTATGGCTCCTCGTAAAAAGTCATTAATTGTCAATCTCACTCGTGCCCGACCTCTTGCTATTTGTTTTATTTCGACCTCTTGCTATTTGTTTTACTTCAACGCCAGGAGCCCACGTGTGCTCGTACACAAAACCTCTGCTGATAAATCCCTCTTTGTGCTCTGAAGTTTCTTAATGACAGCCAGATGTTGAGAATAGGGGGAATGCGCAGCATGTTTTTTTTTTTTTTTGGGCTTTGGCGTGTCCAGCACTGGCTTGCGTGCTTTGTTGATGCCTGGTAAAAATTCTGGAAAACAATATGGCTGTGAACACGGAGTCATGTGTGATGTGGTATGTGAGGAATAGTAGGTAAATATATTCATTAGTTCTTTTATTGGCTTCTTGGATGTGCTTTATAGGCTGATAAGTAGTTGTGAAATGTGTTTTTTTTTTTTTTTTTTTTTTTTTTCTTTTTGGAGGCATCAACGTGCCTGAAAATAAGTGGTGGGCAAACAAGCCTCCAAACTCTAATCACAGATCCACTGTGATGACCCAAATTATAATATTTACTCAATTAAATTGGACTAATTTATCCCCAACGGTCTGTTGACTTTATTTTGTACTGAAAATCATGCAGAGAGGCACAACAAGAAGAGTTTCACAACTGACTCGGGTTAGTGCAATGAGATGAGTCATTTTACACAGAGGATAAAGAATATATGCCTTTTGGTGTAATTATGTCTGTCTACATTTTTGTGCACCATTTGTGTTCAAATATTGTTACTTTGTTTTATAAAACTTGCTTTATGGTCTGAATTTCCAAAATACAGCCAAAATGGAGCACATAATGGAACCAGATATGTCCATTGACATCATTTCTATCGCAATGTGGATCTCTTTAAAACAATGTTCCATCTTTCCTCCTCTGGCCTCCTACCAGACCACAGAAAGAATGAACATTTATACAAGACATGTGGGGGAGGTAGGTAGAGGGCCAGGTCCCATTTCCTCCTGTTTTTCCCATCACAAAGTTGGCGGTCCCGGGTGTCAAAGCTTGACTGGCATTATCTTAATCTTCCATTGTCACGTTGTGAAATTGTTCAAACAAAACATGGTGCATTGTGTGGAGTTGTGGTGGTGAAGGAGGCACATTTGTAGACCAGACTACAACGAACAAGAGGGGGCTCAAATTTCTTGGCCTAATATTTGTGACTTTCCAGTGCTGCCTTCATTTCAAGAACACAAATCGGACAACTCAACATCTACTTGTCAACGGAATGTTTTCTTCACTAGAAAGCAACACAATGTAAATAATGTATGTATGTATATAATATAGTATGTAGTTGATGTATGATATGTGTTTTTGTGTGTGTGTGAAATTTGGAGGAAAAAAGCTCGTGGGAATTTTTTTTTTTTTACTGTAGTTGTAGATTTTACGTGGCGTCACTGAAGGCAACTCGACTAGCAGTCCAAGCAGGCAGGATGCAGACCAGAACAACAGTCAAGTACAGTTCGGGTCTCCAGGCGGACAAAATCCAGCTAAATTCCTTTTAATCTTTTTTTTTTTTAACCCACAACCGAACGTCTCCTTGCTCGGTACCGACTCCATCCGGACCCGGTTCGATCGTCACGCTTTGAACGATGGAATCTCACGTTCTCCCGGTCCATATCCGCCCTCAGCGGCTCCAACCGGGCATCGGCTTCGGTTCGGGGCCGACCGTCGGCGGGACGCTCCGCTCCTCCTCCGCCGCCTCGTCTCTCCGGCCCGGGGTTACGGTTCCCATCCCTCCCCTGTTGCCGTCGCCGCCGTCGCTGGCCGCCTGCTCGGGGCCTCCGCCACCCCCGCCGCCGCTCCAGCTCCACAGCCTGTACGGAGGAGGAGGAGGAGCCGCCGCCCTGGGTCTCCCCGCCGCCGGCCACTCTAACCCGGGGAACCCGGCGGTGCTGAAGGAGGCGGTGGAGGCGGTGGTCCGCAGTTTTGCCAAACATACGCAGGGTTACGGGCGAGGTAAGCACTTCTATACACTTTTTACACACTTTTTGGGCCTCCAAACTTTTGAGGTCCAGGGAGAAATTGTTCCAAAGACCCCCCTCAAAAATCTAACGCCACTTAAAATTACCACGTGTACCCCTAAATTGGTTCTCAAACTTTTTACACCAAGAAAAGTAATGAATAAAATAAAACGCATGCACATAAAAGTTCAATTAAAAATGCACTTGAATAATGGTTTGACAAGACAGTGCTTAAGATTATATGCATTCTACTTAAAAGTTAAACACAAATGAACACTGGGTACTTAAAAATGTACTATACTGGACTGTACTCTTCTTGAAAAGTTACAATAATATACAATTTCAATATACCTACAAAGCTACATTTTAATGTTTGCTTGTATTCCATCTGTCTGGATTTAATTCAGTGATGCTTTTGCCTACCGCTAGAGGGAGTCCTTGCACCACCATTTAGTCTTTTAATGTGATCTACTCCACTAGTTTTTCGAAATAAAATGTATACGTTTATTTCGATACATTTACCCTATCTTTGTTACTACAAAATAAAATCTGAAAATAATGTTCGTGTGATGGCATAGCTAATTAAAAAAAATAGTGCAGCAAATCTTAAGTACTTTATAGAATATTGGTTGCATAAAAGTTTTAATGTGAATTTTTCTTTATACCAAAGGTATTTTCTGATACTTGCACTTTTACTCAAATTTTGCTTTCAGGTACTTTATGCAAGACTGTCAATTTGTTGTGCATAAGGAAGAATGGGAAAACGTCCAAATCAAAGAGACTAGAGTCCTATTTTTTTCAGGATGAAGTCACATTATGATTTCAAAGTCAATGTTTGACAAGGGAAGAAAGTCACATTTTCACAAGCGAATTTCAAAAAAAGCTACACAATTCTCACAGTATTAAGTCTTTTATCTTGGAAAAGATGCCTTTATTCTCGATAAAATGCGCTTCTTTTTTTTCCACTGCATTCCAACTTTGCCCGTTGGAGGTCCATTTTGCTGTAACATGTGTTCCAATTCATTATAGGATTAACTACTAAAGCTTAAGAACGGATTACATTAAAGATCAATAAGCTTCTGCAGTCATTTAGAACAACACAACCGTGCGGGTCTCAAAAATAACAGTTTCAATTTCATTATTATTACTGTATTCATGTCTTGTTTCAGTGTGTGATTGTCCTTTGCGTGCGATTGCTAGTGTACCTAATGAAGTGTCCACTGACTGTCAACAAATGTAGTGCTCCAAATATTGAATCATAATAATGATAACAGGGATATGGATCATCATTATAGGCTAGGGAAAAGTCCTCTGGGCGACACCGTGATTTACGTTGCGAATCTTCCCATGTCATCCAGCCAAGCGCTCGATGCCGGATCCAAAAGGAAGCGGGCCGCCCGCGTTGGCGCCGCGCCGCCGCGGCAACATTTGTCACTTTTGACAGCGCTATCGTATCGTCCTGCTGGGCCCCATCCAAAACATTTTTATGACTGCGTTTTTTTTTTTGCTGACTTTTGCATACTTTGATGATAATCTGGAGATTGGCCCGTTGCTGTTCCACACCCTCATGATTGACAGTGGTGGGAAGGGACCAAGTGCTTGCAAGATTCTGTTGCTATGGTAGCCAGTAATTTGTTTTTGAGTAAGTGCCAATACAGAGTCTCGCATCTAAATTGCCTTATCTCAATTTTTGAAAAATCTGATACTTATCCTAACATGATCAATTTTTATATGCCTGTAAGTCAGCAGGAGTTCAAATAAAGTAAATATTTTATTCTTTATGTTTTATTTATTTATTTTTTTCAATCTGATCTTTTATCATAAATGCTGTATTTTTTTTTGGGGGGGGGGGGGGGCGTTACATTTGTACTCTTAGTAAGAGCAGAGACTGAGTACTTTTGCACCTGTGCTCACGCGGCTTCTCTCTCCCCGGTGTGTTGTCGCCGAGCGCAGTGAACGTGGTGGAGGCTTTGCAGGAGTTCTGGCAGATGAAGCTGAGCCGCGGCGCCGACCTGCGCAACGGAGCGCTGGTGGTGTACGAGATGGTGGCGTCCAGCAGCCCGCCGTACGTCTGCTACGTGAGCCTCCCGGGGGGCAGCTGCTTCGGAAGTTTCCAAGTACGGAGCCTTCGCTCCACTCTCGCCTTTCAGAAGCAAACGCACGTAAATTCCTACCTCTCTGTCTTTTTATGGGTTATTTTTCTCCGTACAGTTCTGTCCCACCAAGGCCGAGGCCCGACGCAGCGCCGCCAAAATCGCCCTCATGAACTCGGTTTTTAACGAGCACCCGTCGCGGCGCATCACCAACGACTTCATCGAGAAGAGTGTCAGCGAGGCCTTGGCTTCCTTCAATGTAAGTCTGTGACTGCAAGTGGCGGACAAGCACCGCTTGTGGAGTGGTTCACATGTTCTAGTAGGCTTTTCATGACATTTTGTTTTTGCTTAGTTTGCTTTAGTTACAATCACTTAAAGGGGAAGTCAACCCAAGCATAACCTTTTCAAGAATATGTTCCCAGCAGGCACACTAGTTGAAACACGGCATTCTGATTAATTTTGCGTTTGTGGAATATAAGTTAAGTTGCAAAATCGACTTGTTTTTAGCCATCTCTGGGGGCGGCCATTTTGTCTTCTGTCGACTGAAAAAAGACATCACAACTGCTCACAACGACCAATCACAGCTGACCTGTTCTCTGAATCTGAGCCGTGATTGGTCGTTGTGATGTCATTTTCAGTCGACAGAAGACAAAATGGCCGCCCCCGGAGATGGCTAAAAACAAGTGGATTAACACTTATTCCATAAACGCAATATTTATCAGAATGCCCTGTTTCAACTAGTGGGCTTGCATAAAACATATTCTTGAAAAAAACATGTTTGCGTTGACTTCCGCTTTAAGTTACAGTTCACATTGAAACTGATGTTAAGTGCCTCTGATTAACCCCAAATAAAATTCCGGGTTTCAAGTAGGCTTTTATTGCCATTTTTCTGCTGACTTTGCTGGAGTGACTCAGTTACTTAGTTATAAAGTTACAGTTAATTAGTAAGAGTTAAACATCACATTCAAACTCCTGTTAAGTGCCTTTGATGAAGTCCAAATCAAGTTCAGCTGTTCTCTACAGTCCAATAATGGTGCGTTTCCCACAGGGAAATAGGGAGGAGGCCGACAACCCAAACACGGGAATCGGAGCGTTCCGCTTCATGCTGGAATCCAACAAAGGCAAATCAATGCTGGAATTTCAGGTGCGTGACTGACCAGCAGGGACTCTTAAACAGGTTTTTGGGGGGGGGGGGGGGGGTATAAAGAGCACGAAGCGTTCGCTTGCAGATTTGCACCTCGTAAAAGACATGTGCGTGTGTGTTCTTCGTTCAGGAGCTGATGACTGTCTTCCAGCTCCTCCACTGGAACGGAAGCCTGAAAGCCATGAGGGAACGCCAGTGTTCCCGTCAGGTAGCCGAGCCCACGTGCTCTCAATTGCCACCGTGTCATTACGCACTTGCGGCTTTGAGCCCCGCCCCCGCCCCCCTCACATGACACTCGTCGTCAGGGTGTGTTAGCTTGGGAAATCTGAGCTGAGAGATATGAAAATGAAAAGCCCCTTTGTACAAGATCTGCTTTAAGATCTTAAAAGTATACTGTAGATACTGGACTTGTAAAACAAGTGATTCTTGATAATAATTGATCATTTAAGAGATTATTAGAATTTTTATATATTTTTTTTTTCCAAGTTGGCGCATCCGCCGGATTTGTTCGAATTGAACTTTTGAACCCAATTGAAAAAAAATGTCCTTGTTTCTGTCTTTGACAATATCTTGGACAAGTTGGCGCACCCCCTGGTGGTGTACCCACCCCACTTTGGCAGGCCCTGCCCCAATGGCACTTTCGGACCAAATATAATTCTTGTCTATCTCACAGGAGGTGCTGGCGCACTACTCGCACCGGGCGCTGGACGACGACATGCGCACGCAGATGGCCGCCGACTGGGTGAACCGCGAGCAGAGCGTGGCGAGCACCGTCTCCCAGGAGCTGGCGGCCACCGAGCGCGAGCTGGAGGAGGCGCGGCTGGCCGGCCGCGAGCTGCGCTTCTACAAGGAGAAGAAGGACATCCTGATGTTGGCCGTGGGCCAGCTGAGTGCCGCCAACGCCGCCACTCTGCCCTCGCACTAAAAGAGCCCTCGGGTAACACCGCCAGGGGATTATTGTTACTAAAGCACACCCAGCCATGAAACAAGCCATAACTATTAGCTTGTTAGCCTTTCGGTGCCTAACAACATTTGTTTTTGTCCAATTGGCCATCCAGCTGACTGCACTTGACATGTTTTATCTTGTCGTGCAGCTGCTTTTCATTGGCGACTGTACATTGAAACATGGTGGGGAGGCACTGCGGGGAGGAAGGCGTTTGTTTGTGAGGCTCTTTGGGATGATCTGAAACAATGTTACAATTCAATTTGCGTCAAGTGAACGTGGAATTTAAAACTCAAGTTTAAAATGTACTGCAGTAATGTTGCGCATAGCGAAACTGTGTGAGTAATTGACGCCCCTCTAAAAAGTCTTAAGATTGCCTATACATGCCACAGGATGGCGGCAAAGCACTACTTTTGTCTTAATGAAGCGCTTCAACTCACTCCAACATAGTTACTTGGTACCAATGTGCTGCAAGGTGGCACCAAAATGCTACTTTTGTCTACAGTCAGCGCTCCAACTCACTTTGACATGCTTCTTCGGCACTAAGATGCCACACAAAATTGCATAAAAACATTCAATATTGTTGGTGAGTTTTTCAGCGATTAACTGAGGAGAGTTCCCGGACTTCCTCCCGAAAAATCTGCATTTCGCAAACTATGGTCCTAAAACCTCTAAATGTCATTTCAAACATATCTTACAGCAATCCCTTTTAAAATAAATGGCTCACAGGGGGATTAGGTTTCCCCAAAAATTGACACACCCTTGCAGTGATGGCTCCCTATATCTTCCACTATCAACCCAGGCTAAACTTAGCTCCTCCTCGACATAAAAAGATCTTCGCTTCTCAGTGGAGATGCATTACTTTAGCAATACTTCTTGATACCAATTGCTGCTTTTCTACTAGACATCGGTGCCCTCTGGTGGCATTTTAGGGCATTTCAGAAAAGCGCACACGAAATGGTGATAATCGGTGAGGGAACTGGTGGGAACGCCGCCTGGAACATAAACACGGACGCCTGTAATGATCACATGGGTCTACCACAACCCAAATTGTCGTTTCGCCTTATTTCTCCACGTTTATTTTGGTCCTCACTCTCATTTCAAAATTGCAATGCAACGCTGGCATTGTTTACTTTTATTCCAAAAATGCCTCCCCCTTCTCCAGTTGAGTAAATAACCTCCCCACTATTTGCTGAAATGCAGCAAGTACGCAGAGCCTTTGATTATGACTGATACACACAGAAAGAAGCTTGGCAGTATTATGCATGGAACTTACATTTTGTTATTCTTTTGTATCATTTCAGTAGCTCTGACAGCAGCTCAGGTGTAGCAGCACTTAATTGTGATTTGGGATGACTTCGATACCGTCGCAATGTACATTTTCACTGCATTGTTGAAAAGGATGAGGAGCCGTTCAAATGCCTATGGTACAAAGAGGACCTTACTTCTTATATGCCTCAAATGTGACATATCTATATATTTCCCTGCTAATTTGAACCGGATATTGTCTACGCGTCCCAAAAAAAACTAAGGACGATCGACGCAACAGAGTAAATTGGTAGCACGCACGCTCAAGTTATTTCCCTCTTGTGGTACACAACATTGGATTAGGAAGGATTTCATCATCCCAACGACCACACGGGGGCATGTTTAATCCCTACAGTAATTTTAGTTTGTGCAGAAAGTGTGGAAATGGTGAACAATAGAACATTCACGTGATGTAAAGCTCACTCTATTAGGCAGCTGGAACACTGCTCCCATTTTTATGCCTTGCCTTTCACTTTAGGTCTTGGATGATTGTATTGTCTCACATTTGGAGTGCAATATGTCAATGTAAGGAGGAAGATATGTTACTTAAGCCATTTCTGTCTCATTTCTTGTTTTATTACAGCATCTGTTCTTGTATTAAATGCTACAGTGCTTATAAGAAGTCCAAATGTCCCTGTGGATCATGGCTTGTGCTGTGATGTGACTGCAAAAATGAGTTTGAATCTGATTGGTTCATTCTGGAAGTGGCCACATGCCCATTTATAAGAGGGTGTGCACACTTCTGCAATCACAATGTCTCGGTTGTTTACTTTTATTCCCTGACATTTCAACAGGAGTGTGTAGACTTTTTATATCCGCTGTATCTTTTGCCTTTGGTGCATGATATTTCTAATATGTTTTTTAACCAAACAGTATTGGTTATTTTGTAAAGGATTTCTCAAGGTCATCGTTGTGTGTATTTTCTATGCGCATTTTTGTATTCAGTGTTTATACATTTAGTAGATTTATATATAATAAAATACACAATGATACATGTTTACATGTTTCGATTCCTTTCAAATGTAACGTAAAATTGACTTTTCTTGAGCCTCCTTCTGATGAAAGCATGCAATACAAATTTTACTAAGACACCCAGGAACTGTTTTTGAGCCTGAAAACACGTCTCGGTCATTGATACAAAATATCGAAATTAATATACAGTATTTAAAGACGCTGGAAATTACAAAAAATAATAACAAAATCCCCAATAGAGGTTTATTACATTTGCCGCAGTACATCTAACATGTTTCAAAATAGAAAGCAAGATGTTTCATAAATACTGTACTATTAAGTCAATATTATAGATATGCGTAGATGATTTTTACGTGTCAAACTTCCGTATACGTATCCGGAAAAGGCGGAGTTTTCTTCAAACGGTTCCCCACCGTTGTTCATTCAACATGGCAGCGGGACCAATTTCCGAACGAAACCAAGGTATTCAATCACGTCTTTACTGTCCATCTACGATTTAAGATATTCCTTTCTACATGTGGCATCTTTTAACTGCTTTCGTCCACTGTGGTGCCCACCTCCGATTGTTTCTATTGCGACTGTATTGTGGCTAGCAAGCATGTGCTGTAGTCGTTAGGTCCACTCTCCGTTAATTCTTCAGTTTTAATCGATGCGCTGTCCAATAAAATTTCATATACCGCTATTTGTATGAGTGTCGGAATTATAATTGGCTTGGGTGCCCTTTTTTTTGTGGGTAAATGAGTAAGATCAGTGCTAAAGGGATGAGGTTAGCCTAGCAGGCTAGTTAGCTAACAGGAGGCTTGTGAATGAAGTACGGTGACCGAGGAGGAACGACTCTGTGCTTGCGTTTATTTATATATTTGTTTTAATTACGCGAAGCAGTGTTGTTTTTTGTTGTTCTTTAACCTTTTTAAATCATCTCTGTATAGGTTCTTCATAGTATATTATGTATAATGAAGTTGTTTTTTTCTGCATTTTCCAGATGCCACGGTGTACGTGGGCGGCTTGGATGAGAAAGTGTCCGAGCCACTATTGTGGGAGCTTTTCCTGCAGGCCGGTCCTGTGGTCAACACGCACATGCCCAAAGACAGGGTGACAGGCCAACACCAAGGTGTGGACCAAAATGTGATGTTGCAATTAGAAATTACAGCAAACCCCTGCTATTCAAAATTCACTCATTTCCCTTTTTTTTTTTTTCTTGTGTGGAACCAATTTAAAGCTATGAAAAATAAAATTCCTTAAATTGCAAGCAGTGACCTGAGTTGCAAAGTGCTTAAAGAAGTTCAATCTCCTAATTTTGAATAAATTAATGTAAATTATAATGAATGTTTTTATAGCCGATTAATTGACAAAATTATCAATGGATGAATTGATTTGGGGAGTGGCGCTACTGCATGAGTTAATTATCTTCTTTTTTTTTTTTCCCCTTTCTCCTCCAATTTAGGGTACGGCTTTGTGGAGTTCCTGAGCGAAGAAGATGCCGACTATGCCATCAAAATCATGAACATGATCAAACTGTACGGCAAGCCCATCCGCGTCAACAAGGCATCGGCGCACAACAAGAACCTGGACGTGGGCGCCAACATCTTCATCGGCAACCTGGACTCGGAGATCGACGAGA
Source organism: Filicampus tigris (assembly GCF_054856515.1). Classification (NCBI taxonomy): domain Eukaryota; kingdom Metazoa; phylum Chordata; class Actinopteri; order Syngnathiformes; family Syngnathidae; genus Filicampus; species Filicampus tigris. Next base: position 5,246,720 of record NC_141234.1, on the reverse strand, counting down.
AGCTGCTCTATGACACCTTCAGCGCCTTCGGTGTCATCCTGCAAACGCCCAAGATCATGCGCGACCCCGACACGGGCAACTCCAAGGGCTACGCCTTCATCAACTTCGCCAGCTTCGACGCATCCGACGCCGCCATCGAGGCCATGAACGGCCAGTACCTGTGCAACCGGCCCATCACCGTTTCTTACGCCTTCAAGAAGGACTCCAAGGGCGAGCGACACGGCTCGGCCGCCGAGCGGCTGCTGGCCGCCCAGAATCCGCTCTCGCAGGCTGACCGGCCCCACCAGCTGTTCGCCGACGCGCCGCCCCCGCAGGCCATCCCGCCGCCCGTGCTGACTTCCATGGGACACGCTGGCATGGGCATGCCGGGCGGGATGCCGCCCCCCGGCGTCTTCCCCCCCATGCCGCCCCCGGGGGCCATGCCGGCAATGCCGGCCATGCCGCCCGGCATGGCCATGCATCACAACCATCAGGCGCAGCAGGGCGGCCACCCTCCCGGACCGCCACCCTTCCCTGGCTCCATGCATGGAGGTGCGTGTTACCATGGAGATGCCATACTCGCTCTCTGGCTCTATCTTTTTTACTTTCTGCCTGTCTCTTTCGCATCGCTCTTTACCTCTCTCTCTTTCTAACTGACTCTCTGCTGCTCTTGACTGTCCATATCTGTTCTGCCCTCCCTCTTTCTATCGCTCTCTCATCGCTTGGATATTAAAAGTAGTTTGGGATTATTGACTCATTTCATGTGGAAAATATTGATTTTTTTCCTCCTATTTTGACAGCAATTTTGACCCATTTACGTCCCTCAGGTATGCCTCAGATGCCCATGCCCCCTCCGGCGCCTCCCGGCATGGTGCCCCCACCTCCTGCGCCCCCGGGCTCCAGTCAAGCCCGTGCGCCGCTCCCTCCCGGCATGCCCCCGCCGCCGCCCATGGGCATGCCGCCCCGTGCCCCCTACGGACCTCCCATGGGTACGTCCAAAACCTTCCACTTTCTCTCTGCCGCCATCTTTTTTTCCACACGTTTTTACCCTCCCGCCTCCCTCAGGTCACCCCGTGCCGCCCGGTATGAGAGGACCTCCGCCCCCTCCCATGCCACCACCGGGCTACGGCGCCGCACCGCCTCGCCCGCCTCCCTTTGGCTTCCAGAGAGCACCCCCTATGCCGCCTAGGCCGCCAGTCGCACCACCTCGTGTTCCCCTAAGGCCACCCATGCCACCCTAATACTCCACAAATCTTTTTTTTTTCCCTTTCTTTTTTCTCATTCAGTTTTTTAAAGAGAAAAAAAAATCAAGTGAAGTTTGTATGGTTTGATTATTTTAACTTTGTATTTTAGGGGGTCACTGTACAGATGAAAGACCACTGTTGAATAAATCCTTTAGTGCTAGGGGTGTTCGGTACTACTTTTTGCAGACGATACCAAAAACGTTCTGTCAGCCATGCGTGCAATTTACTTCCTGACAGTAGGAACAGCCAGAAGGTGCCATGGTGACTGGTTTCAATGACTGTTATTGGCAACCTTTGTGAGTACTTGATGCACTGAAATATGGCTGATATCAGCCAATTACATATCAATACAATACCCGGTATTGGTACTCGCCAATCCCTATTTAGTATACATCGATGAATTATATTTTGTTGTGTTAGACAAGACACTGTCACAGAAACATGATATATTTTTTTTCGATTTGGAAACATTTTTTGTTAAACACTTTACAACGGGTAATTGGTAAAAGTATATTTTTCTGTGTATTTTGACCAGTTAACCACATGTAAATGTTTTGAACATTTACTCAATTTGGAATCTGCCCCCTTGTACGTTGCAATTAATTTATGTGCCATTGTTGTATTTTTCAAAAACTTGTACCGTTGTTTGCTAATATTAGCTACTGATGTAATCACAAATTTCACAAAATGGCTGACATACAGAAGTTTACAAAGGAATTGCGACATAAAGTAGTCAAATGAAAACAGGTAAGTATGGAATCTGTTGCCTTTTCAGGCTACAGGTTGCCCCCCCCCCCCCCCCCATTTAGCTAGGACAGGAATGAACACCCCCCATTAAAAAAAAAAAGTATTTTAGAAGTGTGGAAGACGACCATTGAATGATTTTCAATACCGCATTTCTCCACTTTATGCAGCACTGTCGACTGAAATCGACGTCACCGTGTCCACGGTTCACCTGCACACGTAATATTAATGATTAATCAACAGAATACTGTTTGTAGACTAGTGGGGCCACATAGAACACATTATTGCAAAAGAACATTATGATTTCCGCGCTAAGTAAAATTACGAAACTACGGACTGAAATGTAGGGAGTAGAAAGTCGTCAGAAACAAAATACTCAACATACCCGGAAAGAAAAATCTACGGTAGTATGTAAACGTGTAGTACGTGAAGTGTATTTCGTTACTTTACACAAGTACCATGCAACAATGTGTGCGTGCGTGTATGGGGGTCCTCGAAATGGGAGGGAGCCTAATGGTTACTGCGCGTAGGCGTGGGCTCCTCTCAGCAGCAGCAGCATCATCATCACCACCACAGCAACAGCCTCCTCCTTTTTCCTCCTCCTCATCATCAGCACCGCCATCCTCATCCTCCGAAGACCGAGAGGCGCGGTGAGTACTTCGCGTACGCGGAAAAAAACGCCACGTTTTCACGTATTTGCTCGGGTTTTTTTGGACCTCACTGCAACAGTCGCGATGGGCGTGTTGGACTGCACGCAACAATTAACACTCTGTTTTTTTATGTGTGTGTGTTGGGGGGGAGGGGGACTGCAGGTCGTGACAAGCTTTCAGTGGGGCGGATTTGCACTGATTGTACGTAATAGATCGCCTAATTGGCCATTTGGCATGTTATTTTTCCTCATTGATTTGAGTGGCGTTTTGGTTGCTGCTTCTGTGCAACGGAGGGAGGCCTTTCCTTCTTTCCTTTCCACAGCCGCCTCCCCTGCTCTCCTCTCCATTATGAATGCACCGGAGGCTTCATTTGCACAATTGCACCTGCGAAAGGCCAATGCAAATATGAAGCGCACAATAACAGCAAGCGCGCGTGCAACTATAGTTAGGTATTATTTTTTTGGCGTGTACAAATGGAGGCGATTCCATGGCAATGTTGTTTTTTCTTGAATGGGGCCCGAGGAAAACTGTAAAATGTGTCTTGTAATTGCTGTTCATTTTCTGGCTTTTGGTGCGTTTGTGTGTAGGCATATAGCATGTTAAGATAAAAAGAAATAAAATGCTGTACATGTGATAATTTACTCTTAGTTATTAACATAGGTTGAAATGGCCCCTAACAGGGAAAAATGATCCATGTTGCCTTCAAGAATATCTGAAATCACAGCTTTCTTCACCAAATTTACGTGTTGTGGTCGACCGATCAGTAAAATGGTACATGATGCCTTCAGGGACAGTCTGAAAAGCGCACCATTTAGGTATGGTTAGTCGTGGTCCTTTCTTCTATCCTGCATGTTTTAGATGTTTCCCTCCTCCAACACACCTAATTCAAATGATCAGCTCTGCAGGAGTCTGATAACGATCCAGATCATTTGCATCAGGAGTATTGGAGGAGGGAAATCTCTAAAAATGGACAATTGTGGCCCTCAAAACTTTAACATCTGCCAGACCTCAATAGGGAATGCTGGAGGCTCTTTTTCCCCATCGTAGCAAACACAACATGACATGTTGCTTTATGGCAGGCAGGCACACGTACACGCACTCAGCAGTGCCCTCCGCTCAGTGCAAAAGTGCAGTGTCCCCTGAGGACCAGTCGAAAAGAAAACACCTCCCTGTGGCCATTGTGCAAACATGACCGGTCTTCTTTTTGGTGTTTGTGCTATTAAAAAAGAAGGGGGGGGGGGGGGGAGTTGATGTTACACACGATTGGGCAGACTTTGGTGACCAATCAATTTCGAGCCTGGCTTGTTTTTAGCGCCTCCCTCCTCAGACAATGTGAGCACTCGTTCATTATTTCCATTATTCGAGCCAGCGTTGTTTGTACACCAGCAGGGTGTTAAATCTCCTTGAAATTTAGCGGGTGTGTTAGGACAGGAATGAACACCATGGTCATCTTTGGAAAGTGAATTCATCAGGGTTTTTTTTTTTTCTCTAATAGGGGTAAAATGTTTGTGTTATTCTTCAGACAATTACATTTTTCCATTTGATTCTCCTGTTGTCTGCCCTTTGACACATCCTTCAACAAAAAAGCAACAACGGTGACTCAGCACTGACTTCATGCATGACAGATGCAAACAAATGAATTTTTGGATTTATGTTTTTTTTTTGTTGTTTTTTTTTAACTGCGCCACTAGGAATTAGACAACACCATTTTAGTCGCTTTGCACGAGTGATTACAAGTTTTATGGCTACAATCGCTTCTAATCACTTATATACGGGGGCAAAGCCATACGTGGTCGCCACCACCCCAACATCTAGGGGATGATTTTAATAAAGGTGATTCTGAGGTGCGGATAATTAGCTCCGCCAAACGGCCGCTTCCACATGATACTATTGAGCCGTGCGCAGAATAGCAAACAGTCTTCCATAACACACATACGAACCTTGCTCAACACACTCATAAAACAAGCAGGAACAAATCGAAGGCAGAGTAACTGTTTAGAATTGTGAAGAATTAAGAGAATTTTGTGCCATTGTGCTTCTTAGATTTCGAATGAATGAACCGTCAATCGAAGCTATGCAAGATGGCGTCGGCCATCGGTGACAATTGATCACTCTGATTGGCTTTTAGCTAGCGAATCCGTGCACAAGATGGAAGCAGACTATGAGACCAGTGAAACATTGCTTTTTATTTAAATTCTGAGTGTGTTGGGCAAGTTTGGTATATGGGTGCATTTTATTTCATGAAATCCTGACCGCGATTTGTATGAGAAACAATGACTTCTCTGCCATGAAGGCCAAAGCTGACCCTGCAATGTATATATTCGAACTAAATCTTGATTGCAACCAGTCCTTCTCTGAAATAAGAACATTTTTCTTTATTTGTGCACTCGAAAACGTTCTTGTCCTCCCTTCCAGCCGGTGAATTTTCCCCACCAAAGCCAAGCGTCCGCCGCAAGATGGAGGACGGCTACCAGAACCGGACGGCCTTCATTAAAGGCGCCAAAGACATCGCCAAGGAAGTCAAGCGTCAGGCCTCCAAGAAGGTGGCCCGCAGCGTGGACCGCGTCAACGACGAGTACAGCCGCCGCTCTTACAGCCGCTTCGAGGAGGACGACGATGACGACTACCCGGCGCAGGACGGCGGCGGCGGCGGCGGCGGCGGCTACTACCGCGGCGACAGCCAGGCGGCCAACGAAGACGATGAGGGCGGACACAGCGACTCCACCGAGGGCCACGACGAGGACGACGAGATCTACGAGGGCGAGTACCAGGGCATCCCCCGGGCCGAGTCGGGCAAGGGCAGCTTGGCCGGCGGGCCCGGCTCGGTCCCGCAGCAGTTCCGGGACGTGGCGGCCTCCGAGGCGGAGAGGCGTAAAGACCAGGAGGAGCTGGCGCAGCAGTACGAGAGCATTCTGCAGGAGTGCGGCCACGGAAAGTTCCAGTGGACGCTCTACTTCGTGCTGGGCTTGGCGCTCATGGCCGACGGCGTGGAGATCTTCGTGGTGGGCTTCGTCCTACCCAGTGCCGAGAGGGACATGTGTCTGTCCGAGCCCAACAAGAGCATGCTGGGTACGTTTCGGGAGTTGGATTTCTTCACAATGCGCCAACAAGTTTGTTTTCTGGATTTAAGTCTCAACATGCGCAGTAAGAAGATGGAATAGTCGAAGAAGACTACAAATAATAAATTTGTAATGTTTTTAATTTTGTTTTTGGTCATAAATTGACTTTTATCTTTACATATATATATTGAAAAATGTATTGTTATTATTATTTAGCACCATGAGGAGGATTATAAATGATGTACAGCTGACAATAACACATTCATTGACTTCTTTCATTTTATGAATTTTAAATTCAGTATTTAAAAAACGCAGTATTTAAAAAATATTTAATTCTCTATTAAATAAAATAAATAAAAAAATAAAAAAATATGAATACACTATTTAATTAGCATTATATAATTACTTTTTTTATTTCATACATTTTTATTTTTTTATTTTAACTTGCCCTAATTTCATTTTAATATAATTCTATTTAATTTTGGCTGATATTTTGTTTTTAGCATTACTTGTGAAAATAATTTTACTTGCGCAAGTACTTTCTAATCTTAAAAATAATTATCGCACTTTTGTATTTCTTTGGTAATTGTTTCATATTACGTAATATTAAAATGGTATTTAATTCATGAAAAAATATTACTAGTCCAACTGTGTTATTGCCGTTGCGCCGGCGTACTTAATATTGTGTCCGACGAGTACAATAAGATTTGCGCCATTTGTGCGTCCTCAGGTCTGATCGTGTATTTCGGGATGATGGTGGGGGCGTTCCTGTGGGGCGCCATGGCCGACCGGATCGGTCGCCGGCAGTCGCTTCTCATCTCGCTGTCCATCAACAGCATCTTCTCCTTCTTCTCGTCCTTCGTGCAGGGATACAGCACCTTCCTCTTCTGCCGGCTGCTCTCGGGCGTTGGGTAAAAAAAAAAAAAAAAAAAAAAACCTGAAAAAATCTTCAGAGGCGAAATGGTTGAAAACGGTTGTATTGGAATTTGCACTTGTCGTCAGGATCGGAGGCTCCATTCCCATCGTCTTCTCCTACTATTCGGAGTTTCTGTCCCAGGAGAAGCGAGGCGAGCACCTCAGCTGGCTTTGCATGTTCTGGATGATCGGCGGCATTTACGCCTCTGCCATGGCATGGGCCATCATCCCCCATTACGGTGAGTTGCCATGTCCCGGATGCTTTATGCAATGTTTGTTTCAGTCAAACGTACAGTCCGCTGATGCCTGCGGGATCTGAGACAAAAGATGTTTGTTTGCTCAACTGTAGATTGAAAAAGAGAGGCGTCGATTTGAGTGAGGCATTTATTTATTTGTGAACAACGGTGGCTCTGAACTGGGGTGATTCCACTTACTACCTCTTTTTTAGAGGTAGATAATGGATGGATGGATGGGTTGAATGTTTTTTTGGAGTGAGGCATTTTATCTGAAAGGAGGCATTTATTTTTTCTTTAATTGTTTCTGTGGGAATAGGCAAGTATTTATTTAAGTGAGACATGTATTTAAGGGAGGTATCTATTTTTTCTTTATTTATGAACAAAAGTGTTTCTGACCTGACATGATTCCACAGATTTTTCTCCTCATGGGAAAAGGCTACGATCTATTTGAGGGAGGCATTTATTTGTATTGATTTACTTCTGTTGTGATTTGTCTATCTCTCAGGGTGGAGCTTCCAGATGGGTTCGGCCTACCAATTCCACAGCTGGCGCGTCTTTGTGCTGGTGTGCGCCTTCCCCTCGGTCGCAGCCATTGCCGCCCTCAGTGCCATGCCCGAGAGTCCGCGCTTCTACTTGGAGGTCGGTCGGCTCAACGCCTCTCCGTTTGGCACTGAGCGGGCGAGAACTTTGCTTGCTTTTTTTTTTTCTGTGAACAGAATGGCAAACACGACGAAGGCTGGATGATCCTCAAGCAAGTCCACGACACCAACATGCGAGCCAAGGGACACCCGGAGAAAGTTTTTACCGTGAGTGGCTCACGACTGATTTTGATTCTTTTTTTTGAAGCAACCATGGTAATAGTAAAAACCTGGACAAATTGTCACTCTCCATACACAAACAATTGTGACGTATTTCTATCCAAGGTGACTACCATCAAGACAGTGAAGCAGATGGAAGAGCTGGCGGAAGGCGGCACCGACACGCCCGTCTGGCAGCGCTATCGCCTCAAAATTATGAGCCTCTCCCAACAGGTGAGGTGAAAAACAAAATAAGGGGAACCCCTGTTTAACACCACCAACGATATGGTATGTCAAACAAACAAAACAAAGGAAAAATGTACCTTGTATTTTCAAACACCAAGATGTTCAACCAAACCGTGTACTTTCATCTAACAAACGTCTACTAGCTTAATACTAACTTATAATGCGAAATGAGCATCGTTGTTATGGCAATTATAAACCGTCCAACAATACGGATAGACAGAATGCCCAGCTCTGCCAAAATGTTCAACCAATCAAGTGGTTTGCTAGCATCATGCTAACATATAATTTGAAACACCATATATGGCTAATTGAAATTAGCATAGATGTTACAGTAACGAGAAACCTTCAAATAACTGCTCAACACACACTTGCCTTCCATCGTGGCTTCGGATTGGCTGAATGTATCTTCCATTTAGGAGTTATGGCGCCACCTGTTGCCTTGGCATGCATTCTACATCCTGTAAACATGTTTACATGTGGATTTTATTTTTGTGTGAGCATCTCAAAGTTCCTTAAAGCGGAGGTCAACCCAAACATGCTTTTTTCAAGAATATGTTCCCAGCAGGCCCACTAATTGAAACATTTGTGTAATGTAAGTTAAGCAGCAAAATTCACTCGTTTTTAGCCATGTCTGGGGGCGGCCATTTTGTCTTCTGTCCACTGAAAATGACATCACAACTGCTCACAACGACCAATCACGGCTGACCTGTTTTCTGAATCCGATTCCGTGATTGGTCGTTGTGAGCAGTTGTGATGTCATTTTTTCAGTCCACAGAAGACAAAATGGCCGCCCACAGAGATGGCTAAAAACGAGTGGATTAACACTTTTTCCACAAACGCAATATTTATCAGAATGCCCTGTTTCAACTAATGGGCTTGCATAGAACGTATCCTTGAAAACAAATGTTTGCGTTGACTTCCCCTTTTAACTAATGTTTGTTTTGATTACTGCAGATCCGGAATAACATTCTTGCCTGCTTCAGCCCGGAATACAAGCGGACCACTTTCATGCTCATGGCTGTTTGGTTCAGCATGTCCTTCAGGTACAAACACTTACATGTATATCTTATACTAGTGCTGTCAAGCAATTACAATCTTGTCTAATTAATCGAATTTATGTTGTTGGTTTTTTTTTTTCAGCTACTACGGCCTGACCGTGTGGTTCCCGGACATGATCAAGTACATCCAAAAGCAGGAGTACGAGTCGCGCACTAAGACCTTCAGCAAGGAGCGCGTGGAGCACGTCACCTTTAACTTTACGCTGGAAAACCAGGTGCACCGCCAGGGCTACTACTTCAATGACAAGTGAGTGGCTATATAAAAAGTCTACACACCCCTGTTCAAATGCCAGTTTTTTTTTTTTTTTGTGAAACAATAAAATGAGACCAAGAATTCCGCTTTATCCCGCTGCAGGTTCCTCAACCTGAAGATGAAGTCGATGGTGTTTGAGGACTCGGTGTTCGAGGAGTGCTACTTCGAAGACATCACGTCCACGCACACCGTCTTCCGTAACTGCACCTTCATCGCCAGCTTGTTTTACAACACGGGTACGGCACGCAAACGCGCAGTCAGAGCCTTAGGTAGACTCGGTCGTCACGGTGGTGTTGTCTGTAACCCCGGGCGACGGCGTTGCCGAGCTGTGGCCGTGGCGACAGAGACTCAGGCAGGACCTTGTTAATCGACTAGTGAATCGATACTATGTATATTTTTGGTGCTATGAACTGACGTACAATGTGCGCCTTACCTCAATAAAGGTCGGAAGACACCGCAAGTTGCATTTCGCCCACCATAATGAAATGATTGTGTCTGCGCTGTCAGATTTGTTCAAGTACAGGTTCGTGGACTCCAGGCTGGTGAACAGCACCTTCCTGCACAACAAGGAAGGCTGCATGCTGGACTTCAGCGACGACTTCAACAACGCCTACATGATCTACTTCGTCAACTTCCTGGGAACGCTGGCCGTGTTGCCCGGCAACATCGTGTCAGCTCTGCTCATGGACAAAATTGGCCGTTTGAGGATGTTGGGTAAGCGCAATGATGTCACCCTTGAACATTTAAAAAAAAAAAAAACAGCTTCATGCTAACATATAATAAAAAATGCTATAGACAGGCTAACAAAATGAGAATTGATGTAATTAAGTCTAAACCTTCAACAATCCACGCAGCGGGGTCCAGCGTCATTTCGTGCATCAGCTGCTTCTTCCTGATGTTCGGCAACAGCGAGTCGGGAATGATCGCCCTCCTATGTCTCTTTGGCGGCATCAGCATCGCCTCCTGGAACGCCCTGGACGTCATCACCGTTGAGCTCTACCCATCTGATAAAAGGTAACGTCACGCCCTGGTACGTGGATAATAATACTATATACTTCATATTTTATTTAAAGATATATAAGATGTAGAAAAAACTACCATTGAAATGAAACATGATGCTAATAGAAAGCGTAAAACAAAAGTAAACATGAATAAATGCTTTTTGGGGGCGGGGACCTTTATACATATTTATAATTTAAATAATGACATCCTCCTAAATAAACACAAATACTAATAAATGCTATGTTTTTAAATATGATGAACATGTATTTTGTTTGACAATATTCTTCGGTAATGGTTGCTCTAAAGACATTCTTTCGCACCAAAATATGATAGAAAAAATCATCTGGGCAAGTAGCCTCCATGCTGATAAACACCTTACCTAATTTTTATCTAATTTTTTCCAAATTTATTGTTTGATAGTGACAATAATCATTTGTGTAAACAATGGATTGTATCTGTTTGAATATTTTCTCTTCTCTCCTTCTTGAATAAACACCTTACTCCTAATAAACACTTTTATGTTGCCAAGTTAATATCAAAATATAATCTAATATGAAAATTAAATGACAAAGAGCATGTTTTTTTTTTTTCATTTATTTGCCCTTTAGTATGAATAGTGGCTTCTTCTCTAATAAACGCCCATCATTGACAAACATGCACTACACTTTGTATACACACATATTGTATATGAAAATAAAAACAAGCATTTGTATAAACAGCCTCAACTTTTATAAACACCTCACCTCTCATAAATTCCTAAAACTGACACTATGTCAGGAAATATGGAAAATAGATCCAATGGTCAAATGACCAGAGAATAACATTGAACTGAAAAAAAAAAAATCAAGAAGTACAAGTAGCCAATACTTGAAACTGAGTGTGGCGTTTACACATTTGGTGTTGCGTTCAGGACCACGGCCTTCGGCTTCCTGAACGCCCTGTGCAAGCTGGCAGCCGTACTGGGCATCAGCATCTTCCAGTCCTTCGTGGGCATCACCAAGGCCGTGCCCATCCTGTTTGCCGCCTGTGCGCTGGCTGCAGGGAGCTTCCTTGCCACAAAGTTGCCCGAAACCCGGGGCCAGGTGCTGCAGTAGTAACCGGTGGCACCAGCGAGGTTGGGGCGGGGGGGGGGGGGGCAGCTGTCGGGCGTGGCGGGGCGCAGTCCAAGCATCGCCTCTTACAAACTCTGCATTGGCTTATTTTGGAAGCCCCAGAATGCTCCTCAATGTAGATGACGTCATCTTCTTTGGGGGGGATTAGTATCGACCTTAGGGGACTCTCATTTGTTTTATGGTGCAGGCGCGTGCATGTGTGTTGCATGTGTATGTGTGAGTGTGGGAAAAACTTGCGTCATTCCACGATTTTTTCTGAATTCGGAATACAGCCAATTGGTTCTGAAAAGCAGAATGTACCGAGAGTAGGCAGAGTTTACATCATTTTAAAAAACACATCAACGCACTAGCTGAGGTGAGTGCTTTTATTTAGCATTTTAGAGCAGCCGATTTGCTTAAAATGGTTGCCTCAATCCAAAATTGCA